>NC_073696.1:45464896-46133646 GCF_029784165.1 Wyeomyia smithii
TTGAGGTATATGTATCAAACCCATGGTGTCCCATTGCGTTCAACATTGAGTGATGGGATACATTATTAAAAGCTCCCTCTATGTCTAAGAACGCAGCGAGTGCGATTTCTTTTGTATCTATAGATTTCGCTATTTTTGTCGTTAGCATATGTATTGCATCCACTGTTGACATGTTGCTTCGATATGCAAACTGATACCTACTCAGCGGAGAGGTTTTTAGGTACGTTGATTTAATGTGATAGTCAATTAGTTTTTCCATAATTTTTAACATAATGGAGGTTAGACTAATTGGTCTGAAGGCTTTTGGAAGTGTTTTGTCGCGATTCCCAGCCTTTGGTATGAAGATCACTCTCGTTTTTCTCCAGTTGGTGGGTATGTAATTAAGTGTCAGGCTTGCCCTAAATATCTCGGTTATGAATGGAATTATTACCCTTCCACACCGTTGAAGCATTATTGGTAATAATCCATCCAATCCCGGGGACTTATAGGGCTCGAATGAGTTGATTGCCCATTCCACTTTCGATTCTGTGAAGATATCGCAGGCTATGTAATGCGCATTTGTCCTAGCGATAGTCGAACCAGCACATGGCGCATTTGAGTCCTGCGTTTCTTCTTCTAGAATGGATCGTGATCCTGGGAAATGTTTCTCCATCATAACATTGAGTGTTTCAAGAGAATCGGTAGTAAAAGAACCGTCGTCCTTCTTTATTCTGCCCAAGCCATTCGTGTGATCTTTGGAAAGGGCTTTGTGTACTCTTGCAGCTGCAGGGGTGCTTTCAATTTGTTCACACATTAATCTCCATCCCCTCCTGCGTGATTTCCTAATTTCTTTATTGTATTGCGTAAGGGACTCTCTATAAGCATCCCAATTTGAGGTTAACTTGGCTCTGTTGAACAACCTAGTTAACTTCCTCAGTTTTTCTAGCTTTTTGTTCCACCAAGGCGCGTCTTTGTTGGATACTCGCGTCTTGGTTGGACAGCTTTGGTTATAAAGGGCTATGATTTTATTCGTAAATTTTTGTGATGAATCCTCCAGTTCTTTTATTGTCTGGATTTGCCCTTCAAAGGTAGATTCATCACGAACTATTTTTGAATGAAAAAGCTCCCAGTTGGTTTTTCTAGGGTTTCTATAAACTTCCGTTACTAAGTCCCCTGCGTTATAGTCAAACAAAATTTGCTTGTGATCCGATAGAGAAATCTCATCAGATACATGCCAGTTGACGATTTTTTCCGATAGTTTGGCGCTCGATAAGGTTAGGTCGAGCACTTCTTGTCGAATTGCATTTACAAAAGTTGGATTATTACCTCGATTGCATATATCAATATTATTTGTTAGTATATATTCAAAAAGGTACTCACCTCTTTTGTTTATATCTGTGCTTCCCCATATTGTGTGATGGGCGTTTGCATCACACCCAACGATGAACTGCTTATTTTGCCTCTTGCAGTGTGCTATAAACTCCTGTACCTCCCTGGGAGGGGCTTCTTCTAGTTCCCCTGGGAAGTAGGCGGAGGCCACCATTATTTCTGCTCTTCCCCGTGTCGTTGGCAGTTCCACTTGCACAGCAACTATATCCCGTCCGATGAATTCTGTAATTGGCGTATAGTTGGTATTACTACTTACCAAAAGCGCTGCTCTTGGTGCATGCGCAGAATCATCATAAAGGAGCTTACCCTTATTTGTTGAAAGTCCTAAGACTTTATTTTTGTTCACCCATGGCTCTTGGACAATAGCCACGTTGATGTTCTCTTTGGTGAACCTGCGACAAAGGATTCCGCTTGCCCCTTTTGCATGATGCAGGTTCACCTGGATGAACTTAATGTTCTTGTCGTCCATCTCGGTACAGCTTTGCTCCCGGGGGCTTCTTTCGCTCCCCCTGCGTACGGTGATTATTCAAGGGTACCATTGAGTGCTTGTTTTGCTCTCCCTCAGGTGTGCTCCCTTGAACAGGCTGTTTACACCGGTTTTTGCTATCACTCGGTAGTGAAGGCAGAACTTTTTCGGCGATTACAGCATTATTTGTGGATTCAGGCCTGGCGCTTTTGAAATTTCGACCAGCCCTGATTTTCCGCGGGTATATAATTCCGAATTTATAATTCAGTTTGTAGTTCCAATCAGCGATTTTTTTCGCTGACGCTTCGTCTACTGACAGGATAAGCTGCACATGATTCTTGATGGGCTTGCGCTTTAACACCCTCCAAGAATCAGTGGCAATGTCGTTATGGCCTTCAACCAGAGCCAATATGGTTTCATTGTCGTTTTTCTCACTTTTGGGAAAGAAGACAGCTAAAATTTCTGGTCTCGGGATAGATTCACTATCAACAACCATCATGGGTGATCAATCCTCCTAAAAGTGAGATTGAATATTTACTTTTTCATTAGATAAAGATAGACGCTTGGTGTCTTAGGCAAAGTATTGGGTGATCTCAAAACAAGAAACTTTACAGAAGACATCATGTTTTTATCTCTTACATATTGCAAGCAACATAAAGTTTTCTATGAAAGGCATTGAAAATCGTTATTTACATTTTAAGGTTTTTTGGTTGCAATATGTGAGAGATATCAGCATGCTGTCTTCGGCAAAGCTTAGTGTTGTGAGAACATCTAATATTTTGCTTATGGTACTGCGCTACAAAAAAGCAAGCAACTCATTTTACCAATTCAAACAAAAACATGAACGAATAAAATACTTAATTGTAATTTATTTGCAACTTTACATCGATTTTTTCAGGTTTTTTTTTAAGGTTTGTTCAGAAAAGTTTCAGGCAACTGAATTATCTATCTAAAAAAATGTTTTAAAAAAATAGTGATGATCGATTTCTTATAGTCACTTTTTGTTTTTAAAATTTTTTTTCAGTACAGGATCTCAAATTGAATTTTTAAAATATTTTTTATAAAAGCTCAGACAGTTTACTCAAATTCATCCCTTGACAACTTTTCTCTATCTTTTGTCATTATTCAGATATATCGATTTATGAAAAAACAACTGCAGCTTTTTTCATATGTTTGTACAGATAAATTTTCCAAAAAAAATTAAAATCGCTGATTTCACGTATTTAGTTATTCATTTAACATCTTCAACAAAAGAAATTTGAAAATTTCCTGATTCTATCACTTTCCCTATTTTATCATGCCAAAAATCAACAGGGTAAGATATAATCGGGTGATCATTGTATTTTGTTTTCAGTGCAAACGGGAACGTTTTCCCCAAAAAATGCACGTTTTTAGCGCTTAATAACGAAAATTTAAAAAAAGATGAAGGTAATCGGTTCAGTAGTTTTCCCGCAATCAGGATCACGACAAAGTCCTTTTTTTGGGAAACACCATTCCGAGATAAATGCGTATAAAGTTTCGAATTCAGCTAATGCGGCCGTGGCGAGGCGCGCAAATCGCTCTAACTTTCTCCCTATCACTCAGATCTTCATCAAAATTTGTAAAAATGTTCTCAAGATGTTGTACTTCAAGATAATGCAAAAAATTTTTTTTCGATATTTTGGAAACTAAAAAGGTATAGGGTAACGGGGGTATTTTGACCAGCTTTGGGAAGTGATCGCACACTGTATTAAAAAGAAACACAATTTTTCAACATAAATACTTACTCTATTATACCATTTTTAAGAGCTAAGTGTCTGTTTTAACATACATTGTTCAACAATGCAATATATTGAAAAACATCCTAGAAATATCAAAATTTCTACGGAACATTGAAAACATATTTTGGTCCACCACATTTTTATTTTGGCCCACCATTTAGAGCCGTGTATGGAAATATTTCGGACTAATTATATTTAAGCTCATCATCGGTATTTTTAGAGTAGGTATAGTAGGTTTGAGGAGGACATCCTTCTACTGTGACTTTTTGTAAATTTTAGGTATTTAAAAATGAAAAGATTGGGTTTGAATGTGGTTTGACAGGCATTCTCAGCAAACTGCATATTGTTGAATGTGATAAATTATGGAGTAATTACCTGTAAATTGTCACAAACCGCTTCTCGTTTAGCGCGCAACGGCCGAATGGCTGTTAAAACTTGACACGAATGGCTGTAAAAACTTGGCATAGCCAAAATATGTTCGCTTTAGAAAAAGACTAGCATATTTCGGCCATGCCCTAAACTACTATTTTAACTTTTTCCAACTTGTTAGAGTATACAAACTGTTTCTATGATATTTTATTGATGTTACTACAACAACGAATTGTTTCAAAAACATATATATTTGTTACAATAGCTTTCGAACGTTGACTTATATATTACCACTTCCTCTTGACTTGAGTTTACTCAGCCATGACATAGAATATGTATGAACTAATTCCAAAATAATGCTACCTAGAGTCAGTTACCGCGACGCGAGACAGGACATAACACTTATTATTCTTACAAAATATAAAAAGGAGTAAATTTGCCTTTTTCGTCGACCGGTTTCGGGCTACGCTCTTGCCCATCAGCTGGACGATGTCCGACCTCTATATTTGCCTCTAGAGTTAGTTTTTTGCCGAAAATTATAGTGTAGTATGATTCTTAGGTGTGTCATTTCAATGATGCATGCATAGTTTCCTTATATTCATTGAATTTTTCAGATTAAATGCGTAAAATGTTAACGGGTGGGCCAAAATATGCATGTGGGCCAAAATACCCCCGTTACACTAACCCCTTAACCTACAGTGTTCAATATAACTGGGAAAATTATTTCAGTCACGCCACGGCAAATGACGCTGCGCAAAACGTACGAACTTTCGTTAGACCGCCTCGATTCTATTGATTCCGTTTTAGTAATATAGATCCCATACAACGGCTGAGTATTCGAGCGTTGTCTGTACTAAAGCACAATGTAAAGCCTTCAAGCAGAACATATCTTTGAAGTGTTTTCCAGAAGAAGAATCTTAACTGGGAAGATGGCTCTGAAACCGCGTATGACACTTGATTTTTGGACGTTATTGAAGAATCGAGAAGTACTCCAAGGTCTCTTACGGTGCTCTCGCGTTTTATAACAGTGCCGCTAAAGACGTAGTCGTTGGAGGCAAACTATCGACGTCCAGTTCTTTTTGGAAAAAGAGGGCATCTACCAGTTTCAGACCATCAGCGTAAGATTTTTCCTGGCATTCCAGGACGTAGTTTATATGTACAACAGAAACATGTATGGTCCAAGATTATTACTTCGTGGTACGCCGGATTTTACTTGGAACGGAGACGAAACATGATCACCTATTTTAACAGAAGTATTCCTGTTAGTTATCTCCCAGATGGTCTCAAGGTACGATGCTGACCTAACAAGCCAGTCGTCGTAGGTTCGAGTCTCGGCGCGGGAGAGACTGTTAGTGTCAGTAGGATCGTAGCGCTAGCCCCGCAATTGTCCTGTACACTAAACAGTCGGCTACGAAGTCTGTGTATAAATAAACAGAAGGTCAAGTTCCGAATCGAAATGTAGCACCAAGGCTTTGCTTTGCTTTATTCCTGTTAGTTAGGTTGCCAATGCCCAATCTCTCAAACCTAGCCAAAGCTATTTCGAGATCCATTTTGTCAAATGCAGCGGAAAGATCTGTATAAATCGCATCTACCTGCGAGCCTTCTTCCAGTAGTCGTAGTAGATCGTTTCCGAACGAAGCCGTGTTGATGTGACGAAATATACTGCGAGCATTTCTGTGTCAAAAAGCTCATTACAATCAGCTCGAAAAGCTTTGACAAAAGAGTTTTTCCAACAGCTTGAGAAAACACCTAAGTAAGCGAGGAATCGAAAATCTCTGCAAACGGGGATGCCTGAGCAGCAATTGCTCAAGCAAAAGGGAGGGTAATTCATCCATGGTAGAAGCATCGCGATTGCCGTTACGCAGTTATATAATGCCGATGAAGGTGTTCACGCCTGACAAGGTTGCTGATATCCAGAGTTGTTCAAATTCCGAGTAACCTGGAGAAAACAACTAACACGAGCGGATGCAAGAGCTCGCAAAATACCACCCCCTGAGCGTTTATCACTATTTGTCGAAGAGCGGTTCTCTCTGTATAAAGCATACGACTAATCAAACAGTTGATTCGACACCGTATTCGCATTAAACCAGATTTCCGTGGAGGCGTAGATGTCATAGCAGGCTTGTAGTTGGTTGGAAAGCAATGAATTCCTCCGACGTTCTGATAATACACCATTAAGTCGGACGAAACGGATGAGCGAGTCCGCAGGCTCCGTGAAGTGTCTGATCCGAAAGAGTGGCTCTGTAACGTCGGTTGTGTGACATTATGGAAATCGCAGATATGTTATGTGGCGATTTAAGGGTAGAAATATTGAGTGGATACCGGGCGTGGTTGGAAATTTGGGAGACTTCCCTCTACACCTGACTACAGGATCGGATGGAATATGTTGAGCGAGGGCGGCAGTGAGTAGGACATATGCAGCTTCCTATCAGATACACTAGGGGTCTTCACATCGAGCTCGTATACGAATACCCAGCCGTAAACTGTGTATCTTTCATTACTCGTCAATGGAGGTGAGTATTTTTACGGCTGGGTATTTGTTTACGAGCTCGATGTGAAGACCCCTACTATATTTTCTTGATTGTAACGAACTGTCGTTTTTTGCAAGATTTTTTTGGCCAAAATCGAACGAGGCCTTTATATCCAAACATACCAAAAGCGACAGAAAAAGGTAACACTTTTTGCGATATATCTATCATTTGACTGATAAAACCCTTTACGCGATGTGCCCTCCCACGCGCTTTTGTTTTCCTTGTTTTGAAAATCCAAGCAGGTTATTTCATTTCGTGCAATTTTGTCTTGCGCTAGTCGTGCAAGTCATGTTTCCCTAAGTCTTTTTAGTACAATTATAAAGCCGTAATGATGTCTGGAGGTGAGAATCAATCCCAGAAGTCATTTTAAAATTCACGATGATAGCTTCCTATTTCTGGAAAACAGCCCGAAATGGTCAAATATCACCCAATATAGGTATTTTCACCTTGTTCGTTCCAAGAATATTAGTGTTGTATGGTGTGTTGTAAGGCTATGATTATTTGATGTAATAATTGAGTTTACATTATGTAAAATGAGACGCAATATTTGAGGGAAGAGTTGTGCTAACTGAGCAATGGAATATCACGAATGATTCTATGTTTTGGAACCTTTCAATCCCGAGCAACTTCAGGTACGTTCAACTAGTTCAGAACTAAAATCGTCAAATCGGTGATAGATACGTACAAACATACACACAGATACGATAACTTATGCATGCATATACAAACATTCATACACACACACATATATTTGTTTATATACATAAAACTGCCAGCTTATACATTCGATAGATATTCGGCATTCGGGCCGTTAAATTACTTTTATTTATTTGGTTTTGTAGGTGATTGTTACACCTTTCTAGGAAAATAGCAAAAGGTTATTTTTATAAATATGACAGATGCAACCTTATTAACTTTATTACTTTTGAGCCATATTTTGATACATAAAATATTAATTCGGCTCCAATACCTTTCAAATGACAATAGAGGTTTCTAGTCTCTCTATTTAATTTTTTTTTTTCAAAGTAGTTTGCATTCAAGGATTAATAGCGCTAAAATCATATTTCTTTATGAGTATTAGACTTACTGTTATATTATTTTAATAGTTGAAAATGCATGAATGTTGAATTTTATTTTCATCTTGTATAATTGTTGAGCTCTGAAGAGCACTGCAAACTACTATTATGCCCAAATCTTTGACAACATTGTCATGTTCATAACACTGCAATTTTTTACAGAAGAAAAACATCGTTCTACAATGAAAGAACGTCTGTACGAAAATTCCTACACATTACCTAACAAAATTCGTTCGGGTCTGCACCGAAAAAGTTATTCGCAGCTCGTACAATAACGAGCTCATGACTTCACTCTTGAATTCGTTGCTGCAGCAGCTGTATTCCTTCTTATGACCCATTGGACTTATTGCTTCCTTTAAGCAGAAAACGTTTCAGAAAAAGTGGCAAATTATCCTTATGTTAAAAACTAGTACGATTCGATTGAAAACCTTGAGACGTGTAATCTACGCCTCCAGCAGCAGAATTCCCAATATAATTTGCCTCAGCAACAATAGCGTAACTTTGTCGGTTTCTATTACCTATTATTCTATTTAGGTACTACCATCTGAACGGATAATACCGAATCCACCTTCGGTAATCATATGTGTATGTAATTTGGAAAGACTTCATATCTATGTCTGCTTTAATCGGAGAGTACTCATCAACCGATCTCAAAAGGCCAGCTGATAGAGTCGATCGATTTCCACCTGACGATAGTTGAGATTATTTACATCGGAACCAGCTGCCAGAAAAGCGTTGACAACAAAACTATGAGACATATGAAAGTGTGGAAATAAAGTTCGTCAACGTAAGATAATGAATCCTTAACAACGGCAGGGTAAAAAAACAACGTGGATCGAACAACACGGTTCGAGTTTCGTGTGTGAGATCACGCTTAATTCAGTTGGGTTCATTACTGTCTTCATAAACACAATAATGGCATACTTTAAGCCTTAGCATTCTTCACGCTATTTCCTCACCTATATTTTCCTCAATGAACGAAATCCAAATCTGCTGTCAGTTTATAAAATGATGAAGATCTACGAGGAAAAAGTGTAAAACGCAAAAAAAAATATGCTCGGCAGGATAAGGGAAAAATATGTAATTTTAGTTTTTTTTTTCAATAGTTCCAAGCATTCACCCATTCCCGGCGGGTGCCATCACCTGACATCTAAATTTAGATTACAGTTTAACAATTATACTTGATATTTTGAACCATGAAACTATTCAATACGGTTAGAGTATAAATCGATCTACAATACGCAGTCCAGCTTGTGTCAATTGAACATGTAGTTGCTGGGTGATAAAAGTTTGATGGTCATTTTTTGAGGTAAAATCTGATTTCTCATCGCTGGGAATGGGTTGAGGGAAAAAAATTAAATGAGGATCGATATTAAAAATTAAAAGGTTTCGTTAGGGCGAATAAATTTTTTTGACGGGAAACCTCTCTTATAAACGTATTTGTCGTTCAAAACTTCTTATTAAATTTTTGTAACCGAAAACGTTGATCGATGTTGTTTTGCCAAATAGGATGGGGGAAAATGAAATAATTTTAGGGATCATCAACTGCAAGAAGGAAATAAGCGAACTCCTGGTGGAGGAAAGACATGCATTGCTTGAAAAAAGTGATTACCTGTAACAACAATCCACAATTTTTAATGATTTTACGTCCCATGGATAGAATTTAAGGTAAAAATTCAATTTATAACTTGGAATTAAAAATACAAAAATCATTTCTACGACTTCAAAATATTTTTTCTCTAATATGCCTCCACAAAAAAAATCTCATCCCATCAGCCATTATTTATTCAAAGCTTTAGCCCCCCATCTCGGCACGGAACGAGCATCATCTATCCCCCCACCCAACGAAGCAATGTGAAAATTAAATCAGAAAACTTTCAACTGCTCTGCTGGTAAACTGCTTTTAGACTAATTTCTTCCCTTCCACCGTCACTTGCTCAATTTTGGCAGAGAGTGGTAAATCCCGATCCACCATCAGCAACAAATCCTGGGAAATCGCGTCGTACTCCACACCACTCGCTTTAAGAAGGGTGCGAATTATCACACCATAAGACAATTCTGCGATTCCGTCTTGGCGAGCGGATAGAACACAGGGGTGGATACAACTGACGCTCGAACGCTGCCATAAATTTGGAATTATAAATCTTGGCAGCTGTCTAGCGAACAGTCATTCTCAACGACTCTTCGAGAAAGGGATCAGTTTGATTCCCTTATGTTTCGTTCAGCAGCGTCTGTTTGCACTCAATTATGCGAATAAATATAAAACTCGGAATGTGTAAACAGTGTCATGTCCTAATAGTCTAACTGTCGGAAAATTGTCGTCTTCTTCCGGCGGAAGATAGATTAGGTCACGCTAGCGTGCTGAAGGTGACGAATTTCGCTGCGAAATGTTAGAAATAATCAGACGGGATTCCAGTATCCTACGGCAATGGAATTTAGCGTCTCGTCTTGTTGAAACTGGAGGTGTGTAGCTTCAACTACTAGGAAAGAACCAAACCCACTTGTTTCCCATCTAAACCTACAATGTTGAACAAATGAGCAAATTCTGACGGATCCCATTGCGCTTATCTTCCGCGAGGGTGTCCGCGTGACGAAGACAGAAGCCGCAATTTATTCTCATTTTCACAGTCATCGCGCATTTCCCGCTTCATCCTGGTGTGTGCACAATTGAGTGCAGCGTTTCCCTTCGGACGGAAAGGATGCTTATTTGCGCTAAGACCTCGCCAACAGCGGGAGCCTCAATCCGGTTTTTGTGGTAACGATTGCGGGTATCGCGATATCGAGTGGTGTTCAAGATTATTGTATCCGATAGCATATATGTATGCAATATTTTGTTTCAGACAATGTGAGAATCCCTAGAAAAACTGATAATTTCGCAGTAAGGGTACCAACGAAAAGTAGCGCAGTTGATAACTCAACACTTCATACCGTCACAACAATGTAAATAGAACCGAAACAGCCACAGCAAGAGGAGTAAAGCATTCCAGACAGCGAAAGCTTGCCGAGAGAACATTTGTCTTGGCGCTGGAGCTTAAGTGTAAGTCCACCAAGAAAGGTTAGATTCGTTCTTTGTTGACTAGATGAAGTGACAATTGAACGGATGCGATGTCATTCATCAGCGGAATCTTGTGGGGCAATTCATGGTGAAAGCTGCAGCCCGATGTATCGTTTTGTAAAGACACCGACAATGAATGTAAACGAGTGTGGCTTTCGTACTAATGTCTTCCCGCGTGCCACAAAGGAGGAGAGAGGAGAATTGTAGCCTATTGTTCGTAGTCATCCCATAGTTTTTAAATTTTAATCATCTGCAAAAAAATATCGTTCAGTTCAATTGCATTTAATACAGTTGAATAACTAATAGAGGAATACCATGGCCAAAATATAAATTCAGAAGATATTTTTGTCTCGTCTTAATAGCTGAAAAACTTAAGGAAAATGTAAGGTCATAGTTATAAATAATATGGGTTTTCAAAGGAGTGCCTTATAACTACTATGAATGACTTTTACAATGGAAGGAAATATCAATTTCGTGCACATTTTGCTTAGAAATATTGTATTCCACCAATCTCTCTACCTCTAGTTGCAACAGGCCTAAATCTCTTCGCCAGTGACAGCCCGAATCGGCTGTCTATCTCAAGAACGATGATACCATCGCCGCCCGGCACTGCTGAGCCGGAAAGCCACTAGACCACGGTCCACGACCGCCGCCTTCGTTCGCATCAGACACAACCCTCTACGCGTGATGCCACATCCCGCAGTGCAGCCAAACCCGGAAGAGAGAAATTAAATAGAAATAATTTATTGCCATATTTGTGTGTGGCTCGGGACAAACGTGGGCTGAGGGATGTTGGTTGGAAAAGCTAAACGAATGCGCCCCGCTTCGGCCGCGGTCCGCCATAATCGTTGCCGAAGCAAACGGTCGTAATGTGGCGTCAGCTTCTCAGCAAAGGGAGGGAGCTCAGTATCGGATTTTTTGATTATTCACGTCATGCATCATGAACTGTATAAATATTGTTCCCCGGGGGAAGCGCACCGACTATTTAGGGCGGTCGGTCGAAGCGTTTTCGTAAAGTCGATTTCTAGTTAATTAAAGTAAAGCTCTGGAATTTCCGCGTTCATGCCAAAGGTTCGCTGCGAAGGTGGACGGCGTGAGTTTTAAAAATTTATGACAGAAAAATCCACTCATCTGACAGGCGACGGTTTTATTGCGGGAACTGTCCGCAAGTTGGCTCAAAGCTAGGAAAAATGTAACCTGTCATTGTGACTCGAAGGACATTAGGGCGCAACTAGCTGTCAGGTGATGACGAATGTGAGTGACGGCTCAGGATGAGGAGGGTCCGTCAGTGTTTAGATTCGAAGGATTTACGGCACTTTAAAAGTTTGACTTTGCTGTAATTCGTCACTGGATTTTGGACGCAGGAACACTCTAATAATTTATGACTGCACGATCCTGTGCGCTTCTTTGACAGAAAGTTTATTTTTGTTGGTAATAAATTTAAAGAAATTCTATAGTCAAACACCATCTCTGACCGTCACCTCACTACAGGCCGACAGACCGCCCAAGTTCAAACCTTGACCACAAAGTGCACCAAACCAAGAACCCTGCTTGGCAGTGGTCTGTGTATTCAAATATTACGACAGCATTATATATGTAGAGCAGACAACATCCTCACAACCGTCCTCATTGTGGTCACTGTCGGTTTTCCTTCAAGGCATCACTCTGTGACTACATATGTAACAACGTCTGATGAACATAGGTTTCGATAGGGCTGAAACCGGAGTCTTCTGGTCAGTAACAGCAGCTTCGACAAGCGGGGATAATGATGATGAAGTTAACCTTGTCCTCTTTATTTACCCATACCATAGTGAGAACGTAAACCACCGTGAAGATTGAGTCAATACATGTTCTCCCATCTTCAACCGAGGCACCGTGAAATGATTGCGCCTCAGTGATGTCTCTTTTTCAAGAAGATTGAACGGATGGGTTATTGATGGGTTGGAAAATTATACTGCACTGCAGAGTAAAGGATACCGGCTGCAGATTGAGAGAAGCAACAATAGCGTAATGTTCAAAGAGGCAGTCTGCTGGTTCTATCGATCGATGATGAATGGTTGGTCGGTCTTGAGCTTAGGTGTCGTATATTTTATGAGGATTTGGTTAGTTTCTCTTCTGGTTGATATTAACATATGTTTTTTTTACGATAACAGTAATGTATCACAAAGCTGCAGTATTTCACTTTTGCATGAATGTGAAAAATAGTCACGGTTGTTTTACCATGTCAAGGGAATATATCACTACCTTTAATCCTCCTTTTTTCTTCCTTCGTTTTTCATTATTCGTAAAAAAGAAAGTCAAGTCATCAACTGTCAGTCGCAGTAAAAAGTGTTCGTTTGATATTCACCGCTTCAAATTCTCTGAAAATTAATAACTCTGAGTTTTGTTGTGTGAACTGTAATTTTATAAACTTGGTTTGTGTACTGTACAGTAGCATTGCGTGACTGAAAGCTCGTTCCAGCGATGACAATTTAGTGTGATTGTGATTGTAATTTTCGAAGTATTTTCCTAGTGAAAATAATATTTATTAGCACTGGATGCCATACTTACATGGAGACGCATGGCCATGCGGAAGCCAAACAAAAGTTTATGGCAATTTAATTATCTATTTAAAAACACTAAAGCATAAAGAAACATGATTTTTTTTTTGTTTTACGGAAAATATCTTATATTTATCAAAGCAAGGTGTTAAGTTCCTTGTTGGTAATATTTCAGGGGTGCATAAAGGCCGGTTTTCGAGCTAAAAACCAATGGTAACCAAGTTGTTTACGAACTTAAAAATTATTGCCGAGAATGGCACCACAGAGTGCTCGGTTAAAAAATTAATAACAGCTGTCACATTTTTTCGTAAATTTCGGTTTACTTAAGGGGTTATATACCTTTTTGCTCGAGAAAAAAGAGGAAAGTTTGGATTTTTTTTAACGTGTAGCACCTTTTTTATTGCACAAAAGTAGTAATTTTATGAACGTTCAGTTAATCAACAACAAAAACATAAAAGATAACATAGAATGTTCCTAAGAAATACCAATTATTCGTGCAGTAATGGTTGCTTCCCTGAAATGCAATTTTTATTTCCACAGGTTTGCGGCGTTTACGATAGAGACCCAGCAGATCAACTGAAATTAAAAAAGTCATAGTGTTTCATTAGATTAGAAGTGTGCCGGGTATCGGAACGATAATTTTCATAAGTATTTTATTTTCAGTGCAAACGGGAACGTTTTTCCCGAAAAAAGCATGTTTTGAGCGCTGATAATTGCATCAAAAATATTTTTTCAACTCCGTGTATAAAAAAACGATCGTTCAACGAGCGGGGAATGTAATAACGAACATTAAAAAAAATATGAAGAAAATCGATTCAGTAGTTTACCGCAATCGTTAACACGGCAAAGTCATTTTTTAAAAACACCATTCCGAGATAAACGTGTGTAAAGTTTCAAGTTTGGTTTATGCAGCCGTGGCGAGGAGCGCATCAAATCACTCAAACTTTTTCCTATTACTCAGATCTTTATGAAAGTTTGTGAAAATGTTCTCAAGAAGTAGTACTTCAAGATACTGCAATAAATTTTTTTTTCGATTTTTTGAATTCTAAATAGGTACCCCTCAACTGAAATTTCTGCGCAAAATATCCGTAATCTCGGTAATAATTTATGTCGAAATTTTCTTTTAGGTCGAACCGAGATTTAAGAAAAATGTGACAGCTGTCATTATTTATTTTAAACGAGCACCCAGTGGTGCCGTTCTCGGTAAAAATTACCGAGACCCGGTAATAAATTTCAAGTGTGTTTGAAAAAACATCAAAATACGTTTAAAACTAAAATAAAAAGTCGTTTCATTGCGACATTTCGCCATAACGACCTTCCACTGCACACTGCACAATGGTCCAGAAACCAAATTTAGGGGGAAATTTGGGTCTAGAGCTCTATAGCAATGTTTTAGAGAAAAACTTTCTTCTACAAAGTTGTTACATATGGTAATGCGCTTATTGAAAAATCATCAAAAATAAGGGTGACTAAAATTTTCGAATTTTCAACTATATAACTTTTTTATCTTGTATAAAATTATTGAAATTTTCGTCTTGTTTTTAAATTGAATTTACTCAAATTTAAAAAATAACACATCTCTAAAAGTTCCTCCATTTATAGAGTCAAGTATGCCCTTCAAAATGAGACCAAGAGATATTTTTTATGTTTGCCCCAAAATGAATGACATACAAATGAAAAACGCATGTTTTTTTATGAAAAGCATCAATAACTTTGAGTAGAATAGAGATATTGACGATATCAGAATTGTAAATTGCTTCTCTTAAAAAGCTTTGAAAGTCGTTCAAAGGCAGTTTAAAGGTGAAACTTGAAATAAAGAAGTTAGAGCGCGAAATGTGTTTTTTCAATATAAATCGGTTGTTTTCAAAGATAGAAAAAAACTTTTTTTTACAAAGTTACTTAAAATTATTAGAACTATAACATTGTAGAACAAGTTTTTCTTCTATCTTCAAAGATAAAAAAGTTAGATAGTTGATTGCTTGGAAAATTTTGGTTACCCTAATTTTTGATAATTTTTCAATAAGCTCATTATCATATGTAACAACTTTGTAGAAGAAAGTTTTTCTCTAAAACATTGCTATAGAGCTCTAGACCCAAATTTCCTCCTAAATTTGGCTTCTGGACCATTGTGCACTGGGCCAGAAATGGAATCTAGCGGAACGAAATTAAGGCGCGCTTAGGGTTTGACCAATCGGTTTCCGATCTTCTACAAAGTTTCTTGGTATAGTTAGGGCGTCATTTTGGATGTTTGAATTGGTTCGGAATTTAGCCGCAAAGGTGGCGTTGATATACAAACTTCTTTCCCTTACACGATAGAGCTTTGCGGAATTCGACAAAGTTGTAGATCTCTAAATTTTATGAAACTTTACAGAACATAAAAATTTTCTAACTCTGCAAGTTTCAGAGATCTCTGAGACTTTATAAATTTTGTCTGAATTTCACGTTTTATTGTGATAGTTTTATGAATTCACACGAAATAATTTCTTACAATTTTTTCTCGATAGAAATTGAATAATTACGTCGTTTTCTTCCGCGTACAGAAGTTTCTGAAGTACTTAAGTGAAAATAATACACAAAATTTGAAAAAAATACATAATTAGAAGAAGATATCTCAGCGGGTAGCAAGTATTAGCGAACCATGATTTTTTCTAAAAATTGTCCATCAAGAAATCTTTATTTTCTGAAAATTTGAACGAAGTGTTTTCTGGTATTTTTGTGAAATTTCAGTTTGAATATAATCATGGGTTTCATATAAAAATACAATTGCTATGTATTTATTGCATGGAATATACGGTCCAGTGCTTTGATACTCTACTCAACCTATGTGCAGTCTTCAGCAAAGTTTCTCAGTGTAATAAGAGCTTCAACTTGACGCTCAGTTTAGTTCGTGGTTTGGTCGCAGAGATGGCGCTTCGACACCAACTTTTTATTCTTACACGCTAGAGCTTTGCAGTTTTCGACAAAGTTTTGAGTTAGTAAATTTTATATAACTTTGTAAAAAAACAAAACTTCTGTCTCTTAATTTTTTTTGGAAATTTACGAGTTTTTGAAGAATTTGTTTGGGTTTCACGTTTCTTGTAATAGTTTTGTGATTCGAAACATTAAAATCACCATCTGCTACTGTAAGCCAAATGTAAAATGTTATTAAAAATGTTAAAATAATATTTCTAGTTGTATATTTCTATGTTATACGTTAGGAACGGTCTTTGGGATAATAATAATTTATTCAAGCTCGCTCAAATTCTTGACTTACTCGAATTATTTTCAAATATTTGAGATGTTTTTATTCAAATAAAATAAATATACTTTTTCTGATGCAATTAGAATAAGAATTTATTCATTTATAATCATCAAGGTAAAAGACTTTGAACATCAACTGGAAATTGATTTTTCTCTGTTAAAGCATAATCTTCGTTGAGTGTTATCACAGGATCGGAAGTTAATAGTAGTCGTTTAAATATTATTTTAACATTTTTAATAACATTTTACATTTGGCTAACAATTGCAGATGGTGATTTTAATGTTTCGAATCACAAAACTAATATAAAAACCTAAATTAATCCACCTAGTGGTGCAGAAACCTTTGTTATACTAACTATTACTTTATACATATTTGGCCAGTCACTTACAAATCGTATACCATCATAAGTCCAATTTCAATAATGAATGAAATGATTTTGAAAGATAGTTTTCAGAGAGTTAACCAAAGACGATCATTGAATTAAAGCTTGACGTGGTTTTTGCAAATAATATGAATGTCATCACTGGAGTACATGAGTCTTATTTTTTCGATCACAAACCAATTTTCAAACACTGGCTAGAAGTAATTGATTTTTTTTTTTGAGATAATCGAACGTGGGGAAACAGTAATAGATAACAATGATGCTGATTTCACACAAGAACATCAAACATGTATGTTAGTTTAATGCGGTTCTACTTATTCGCTTTATTTTCAGAAACCGCAGGACCTAGATTTATGAATCAGCATCAAGTTTTTTTTTTACGAATTGAAGCAAACTTCTACAAACCTGCTCTCGAAATATAGTTTAGAATTATACAGGAAAAAAAAATAGTTATTGATGAAAGTTGTCAATTTATTTCTATCTCGAATGCATTATCTGAAAATGAAGGTTCTCCACGATCTTTGAAAATTTTAGATTTTCAGAGTGTAGGCGAGAACATTATTCTTTTCGAAGGCCTAGGCTGTATGAAAAAATCCGAAATAAAGACTTTTTAAATCTTTCTGCGATAATGAGAAGTGAAATAACATGGATACTCTGTTTGCACTTATAGTCTTAAATTAGAAAGCAATATTTAAATCTTACATGAGCATATTGTATCATTCATAGAGATAAGTGACTTTTCACCTGCGCACACTAGTAAACGTGTAGAGCCATGTAGAGCTGCTTCAACACTTTTTCCTAATTTTGCCGATTACGTTCACCAGCTACTTTAGATTCCTGGTCACAAATTTAATACATAAAATAAGTATTCAACTGAAAAATTTTCCAGCTGTTCAAAACGTAGCATTGCAAACAAAACAGCGATTTATTTGTGTTTTCCTTAACGGGTGGCACTAACACATTCGTACGTAAATAGGCCTATAGTCTATACATCTTTGGTGAAGCTTTTCAAAATATCTGCATCGCTAATTGTGTCACATGTGCAAACTGTGGGATCAGATTTTGCTACAATGCTTGGCTCCCGAAAGCTGTAAATGTTTGTTACTCTTCGCAAATCTAGGTTCAACGTACAATTTAGTATATATTTTATAAAAAGTGAGGGCGGGAGCTTCGGAAGAAAAGGAGCTAAGTAAGCATTGCAGTTTCTTCTAAAATCTGGTTCAAATTTCCAAGAAAAAGCTTAAGGGTAATTTATTTACACTAGTTAAGACGCACTACGAAGAGTGTAAAGATTATGAAAAGTTGTCCATGATTGATGATTTCCTTTGAGAAATAAATAGCGATACGAAAAAAAAAGAGATAAAGAAGAGGAAAGAGCAGTGAGAGAGACAAATTATCCAGAAAGTAAAGTATCCCATGTCTAAAATATACTTTGGTCAAAACTCTACAGTTCAAGCAACCATGCGATCTTTTACTCAGTATGATTTTCAAAGATCTCTGGTGCTTCGTAATAAGCGTTCTGTAAAAAGTTTTTTTTTGTTATTTTCCTTTTTTGGGTCGATTTTGATATACTACACATATAAACAACATATTTACACATACATACGTACAGGCACACATACACAAACATACATAAATTGTTCAATTCGTCGATCTGAGTAAATTGGTATGCAACACATGGCTCTCCGTGCCATTAATTTTGCGTTAAAAGTTAAATGTCTCATATAAAAAATACTCCTTGATCAATATTTCAAAATCTAAGCTACTAATCAAAAATCCACTCGGTAGCATTCTGGAGAAGCACAGTAGCTCCCGTTTGCGTATAAGATCATTCAAATCGGATATTGCGTTCTGTAAGAAAGGTGCGTTAGTATTTTGCGGCACATACATACAGACAACATACATACACACACACATACACACACATACATACGAACAGACATTGCTCAGTTCGTCGAACTGAGTCGAATGGTATATATGATTCGGCCATCCGGATCATGGATCTTTTTTGCGTTTTTCGACCTATTTTATAACCTTTGTTTAGTACAACAAAGGTAATAGTATAACAAAGGTAAAACGTGAAACTCAAACAAATTCTTCAAAAACTCGTAAATGTCCAAAAAAATTTAAGTGACAAATTTTCCAATCTAAAACTACAGAGCTCTAGCGTGTGAGAATGAAAAGTTGGTGTCGAAGCGCCATCTCTGCGACCAAACCACGAACTAAACTGAAGTTCTTATTACACTGAGAAACTTTGCTGAAGACTGCACATAGGTTGAATAGAGTATCAGAGCACTGGACCGTGTATTCCATGCAATAAATACATAGCAATTGTATTTTTATATGAAACCTATGGTTATATTCAAACTGAAGTATCCCAAAAACACCAGAAAACATTTCGTTCAAATTTTCAGAAAATAAAGATTTTGTGATGTACAATTTTTAGAAAAAATCATGGTTTGCTAATACTTGCTACCCACTGAGATATCTTCTTCACAAAATTATGTATATTTTTCAAATTTTGTGTATTATTTTCACTCAAGTACTTCAGAAACTTCTCTACTCGGAAGAAAACGACGTAATTATCAAATTTCTATCGAGAAAAAATTGTAAAAAATTATTTCGAGTGAATTCATAAAATTATCACAATAAAACGTGAAATTCACACAAAATTTATAAAATCTCAGAGATCTCTGAAACTTGCAGAGTTAGAAATTTTTTATGTTCTGTAAAGTTTCATAAAATTTATAGATCTACAACTTTGTCGAATACCGCAAAGCTCTAGCGTGTAAGAGAAAGAAGTTGGTATAGCAACGCCACCTTTGCGGCTAAATTCCGAACCAATTCAAACATCCAAAATGATGTCCTAACTATACCAAGAAACTTTGTAGAAGATCGGAAACCGATTGGTCAAACCCTAAGAGCGCTATTAATTTCGTTCCGCTAGATTCCATTTCTGGCCCAGTGTGCACTGTAACGACTCATTAACACTTATACTTGTCATTCTTTATTGCGACAATGATAGTTCGGTTAGCAGAATAATAAAGCTTTGTGTTTAATGTGTATCTACGCAATACATCAAGTTCAGTTCAATGATGTGTGCAAAAAAATTTCTTACTTACTTTCCTGGTGAAACATTCCTCAGAGTTTGCAAAGACTAGAACCGTAACGTTATGCAGTATGTAAATAAAGCATTTTTGAGCTTTCTAGAAAAAATGCGGTTTAGTTCTAAAAAGCCGTTTTAAAAAAGAATCGAGTCTCGGATAAAAATTTTTCCTAATTGATTCTCAGTTTTCTCCATATTTCCTGATTCTCTAGTCGAAAAATAAATTTCCTGACATTCCCTGATTTTTTAGGTTTTTCTAGGCCACCCTGCCAGGTTTGAATAACGAAAATGAAGTGAGGTCCTATAAATCTACTGATTGAAAAAAATGTGTAAAGGCTTCACGTGCTTCTCAATCATACTTTTCTCCAAGGATAAAGGATAATTGTTTTTCTGTAACAACTATCATAATTATTCACTTGGTGGCAATAAAAAATTACACAGTACAACAAAAAACTACTTTTTTGCCTTGGATTTTATATATGATTTTTTGGCGTATTTTGGTGCAAAAACAATTCTCCCCGAGCTTGGACATATTTCACCTTAAGGGGCGACAATAGCGCCTTTTCGAATTTTTCAGAAATCGAAAATTTTTATTATTTTTTCGACGCAATTTTTTCTACAGTCAGATATCAAAAAACTTAGAGTTTGTCCACATAATAGCACTAAAAAAAAAAACAGATCTTAAATCGGACAAAAACTGGTTTCAAAACGGTGATTATACGAAAACAGTTTTGGAATAGTTCTAGTAAAATACTTCACAGAGCAAAATAATATCAAGTATGTAGAGCGTTAAATTCCAGCTGGTCTCGAGGTTCAATGCTGGCCTAACAAGCCAGTCGTCGTAAGTTCGAGTACCGGCTCGAGAGAGACTGTTAGTGTCAGTAGGATCGTAGCGCTGATCCCGCAATTGTCCTGTACACTAAACAGTTAGCTGCGAAGTCGGTATATAACAAACAGAAGGTCGCACAGTGGAGCAGTGGAGGGATTTTTGAACTGAAAACGTATCACGGATCGAAAATATAGTATAATAAATAGTTGTGACTAAAAATTTCATGGAATGACCCACATTTAAGTGATTTGTTACTTTTCTGATGATGTAGTTCGGATTCAATGGTAGTCTTTTTTTTTCTACAATAAATAGCTGAGCCTTTTAGACGAAACACAACTATTTTTTTAAATCAGTGATGCTCAGGGATAAAACTGTTTTGTTTATTAATCAACGTGAGCACTAAGTAGAATGTGAAGAGTCACTAGTATTAGCATCATTGTCCGTGTCCGAACATTTCACTCGCAACATTTGCATTGTTTCGGACGAAAAAGTTCGACCGTTTTTCTTGGGTTTCGGCCTAGAGGTCATAATCAAAGGATCCGAATTCAATAGCAACCTGTTGAGAATGTCTTAAAACACTCATCCATTACATGACAAAGGTATGTTCTTGAAACTCAGGCAACAACACTGCCGAAAACCGAAAAGTTGAAATTTTCCGATGATTTTCACAATGATGTAACTCATGAGTTCGGATTGGTTCGGATGATCTTATACCACCAGTTTGACCAGAAATGCACAGGCTTTCATTTGCAATTGACTGTTTACATTGAAACACAATGATACTTAACTTACTTCGTATAATATAACATATAAAAAATCTCATTTACAGCATTTTTGTGTTTATTAAAATGTTCCCTTGCAATATGGAGACTATTTATAAGTCTCTTAAGTTTACGAGTTGATTAAACTAACCTTCTTCGACAATCTTCATAGTTGGTTCAATGATAAATCACTACGTTGCACTTGATTGTTTTAAAAAAAGTGAACGGAACGGGAGCATCGAATGCCACAACAGAAAGCTAAAATTTTATCGACTTCAACCAGCTGTAACAAAGGTTAACAATACTTCTGGATGCTTATGAGCTGTCAAAAGATTCAGTAGGTATCACACTTCAAAATCAGACTATGTAGAACATGGTTAACAAACTTTTACTTTTTTGACTGTTGATCAGGTTTTAACTTGATTTACTCCTATGTGGGTAGAGCTCCGAATCGGAATGTAGCACTCAAGGCTATAGCGTTAATGGATCCGCTTATTTTTAAATGTGGTAGTCAAATTATGTCCTATCTTGCGCGAAACAGTCTCAGAAATCGATTAATAGGTGTCTGATCCACGTAAAATGTCAGCATGTCAATTTTGCCACAATTCCCCTACAATACTGAAATTGGTTTATATTGACATGAATTAACTTATTTGAAATCGGTTTAATGTAATATCAAGACTGTAAGCAATACTCAAAAATACGGTGTCCCGTAATAATTATCTTATTCCTGTAAATTCGGTTCTCCGAAACTTTTATGAATATTTGAACAAAATCCTACATTGGTTCAAAGGTCATAAAATTACTTCCACAGGCCGTTTTTAGGGTTTTGAGTGTTTTTGTGATAAGCCCCGAAAATGGAGCTTCCGGAATAGATTCCACTGGGGCTTCTAGTGGCTAAACAATTAATGAATTGAAATACCATCCAATATGGGTATTTTCGGAACTGGGATGATGCCCAGATACCTGAGACTGACCCCAGACGTCATTTTGAATTCAAAAATGGCAACTTCCGGTGTCCGGATATTAACCATAAATGGCTGAATACCACCAAAAATTTTCGGAATCGAATCAATGCTGAGATCGAAAATCAACACTAGACGCTTTTTTTTCATTCCAGATGGAGGCCTCCGGTTTTCGGAAACATTCAAAATTGACCAAATACCACCCCATATGAGTATTTTCGGAATCTAATGATGTCCAGAGACCTGAGAACGATCCCAGACTCCATTTTGTATTCCAACATTATGACTTCCGGTTTCCTGGAAACAACCTAAAATGGCCGAATACCACCCAATATGTGTTATTCCGCAATCAAAATCAAAATCATCATCATCGTCATCATCATCATCATAAAATATAATGTGCGCTATTTTTGTGCTTAAACGTTCAAGAAAACCACCAGTTCTACTAGTGAAGATTCTTCGTTGAAAATTCTGCCAGTGTATGAACAAGATTATATTTATGTTTAGTTTTTCAGTATTGTGGAAAAAGTTTTCCCGTCGCACATTTACAATTTCCTGCTAGGAGAAAATGATGATCAGATCCAATTTTTGGAGAATATTTTACAGTAAATTTATATCCTAATTTTATTTTCACGACATACGGTTTATCGGTTATGATTTTCCAAATTGCTTCATTGTTTTTTGAATTTTGTTTTAAGTAGTGTTTCGATCCCTGTTTGAAGCAAAGTGAAAATAATATTCTTCAAAATTGGAATCAGTGTTGGCACATATACTTTCGAAGGCACCAGCAAATAGGTATAGTGGGATGTTCGTTGATATGCGTTGTACTAATATAACATCACTGATGCCACAGTGGGGAAATTATCTATCTATCTATCTTTTATACCTATAAAAATGCAGTCCGGTCTGTCTGTCGGTCTGTCTGTCTGTCTGATCCATATAGGCTCGGAAACTACTGAACCGATCGACGTGAAAATTTGTATGTAGGAGTTTTAGAGGCCGAGAAAGGTTCCAATGATGGTTTGAGACCCCTCCTTCTTCTGGAAGGGAGGGGTCCCATACAAACGAAATAAAAATTTCTGCACATCTCGAGAACCTACCAAGCAAATGGAACCAAATTTGGCAGGTGAATGTTTTTAGGGGTAACAAATATATCCATAATGGTTTGACACCCCTCCCTCTTCTATAAGGGAGGGGTTCCATACAAATGAAACACAAATTTCTGCTTATCTCGAGAACTAACCAACTAATTGGAACCAAATTTGGCAAGTGAATGTTTGTAACAAACATGTCCAGAATGTTTCGACACCCTTCTTTCTGGCATATCTCCAAATACCATTTCAATATCTAAAATGGCTACTTCCGGTTTCTGAAAAACAGCGGCAAATGACCAAATGCCACCCAATAAGCGTATTTACGGAATTGTTATGATGCACTGAAGCCACAAATCGACCTCAGACAACATTTTGAATTATAAAATGGTGAAATTCGGTGTCTGGAAAACAGCCGAAAATGACCAAATACCACCCAATATTAGTGTTTCTTTAACCAGAATGACGCTCAGAGGCCAAAAATTGTCCCCTAATGCCATTTTAAAATTCAAGATGGCGACTTCCGGATTCTGAAAAACAGTGGCAAATGATCAAATCCCACCCAATATGGGTATTTTCGGAATTGTTATGACGCGCTAAAGCCACAAATCGACATCAGACAACATTTTGAATTGTAAGATGGCGAATTCCGGTGTCTGGAAAACAGCCGAAAATGACCATATACCACCCAATATGAGCGTTTCTTCAACCAGATTGACGCACGGAGGCCAGAAATTGTTCCCAAATGCCATTTCGAAAGCCAAGATGGCGACTTCCGGTTTCCGAAAAACAGCGGCAAATGCCAAATGCCACCCAATATGCGTATTTACGGAGTTGTTATGATGCACTGATGCCACAAATCGACCTCAGACAACATTTTGAATTATAAAATGGTGAATTCCGGTGTCTGGAAAACAGCCAAAATGACAAAATACCACCCAATATGAGTGTTTCTTTAACCAGAATGACGCTCAGGGGTCAGAAATTGTCTCCAAATGCCATTTTAATATCCAAGATGGCGACTTCCGGTTTCTGAAAAATAGCCTAAAGTGACCAAATACCACCCAATATGTGTATCATCGGATCCAGAATGATGCAAGGAGCTAAAAATTGACCTCAGACACCAGTTTGAATTGTAAAATGGCAACTTCTGGGAAACAGCCGAAAATAACCGAATACTACTACATATGGATATTTCCGTAATCGAAATGATGTATAGAAGCCAAGCATTGACCCTGGACACCATTTTGAATTCGATGATGACCACTTTCAGTTTCTAAAAAACAACGAAAATAACTGAAATGCATTCAATATATTTCCGGAATAGAGGTGATGTACAAAAGCCAAAAGTCGAGGATGTTGTCATTCCGATAAAACCAATCATTTCAAATGATATAATCAAATCGCAAGGAATCAATGAATTTGAAATGTTTAAAATTATTAAATTGAGCACTAAAATAGGCGAGACGAAGTTTACCGGGTCAGCTAGTTATCCATAAAAATTAAAAACCAACGATTTTAGGATAACACAGTTTAACAATTTTTTTGCCTTCTATGTATGAATTTTTTATGTATTTTGTCGCAAACACAAATTCCCCCGAGTAGTATACTAAAACCATGCCAAAACCGTTTTCGTAGAATCACCGTTTTGAGCTCAGTTTTTGTCCGATTTGAGATCTGTTTTTTTAAAAGATGGGTAAGAAAATGCTAATATGTGGACAAACGCTTAGAATTGGAAATTTAGAATTTCACAAAAATTCAGAATGGCCCCACTCTTGACCCTTAAAATGAAATGTGTTCAAATTCGGGGAAATATGTTTTTGCGTCAAAATACATGAAAAAATCATACATAGAAGCTAAGGCAGAAGATAAGGTAAATTTTGTTGCATTGTGTAATATAATGGTGTTGAGAATTGTGTTTTGTTCTTCGACGCCTAATTACAACACACAAAATTGCAGCTCTTCCTCTGTAGAAAATAGGTAAAATACTTTCAATGCTTTCTCCAAACGCGACAGAAAACCCAACCTTGAACGCATTTATAAACTCATTTGCTTTTGTCACTTCACCAGCGGCAACAGGGGGAGTGGTGCCCGTAATCCTGTTTGATAAAGCGCACACAACACGATTTCCACTTGGTCGTACGGATCGACATCCCGGCAAAGTCGAGCAAGGGAAGCCACAGCCGAAACCGAACTCACATGGGCACTTCACACTGTCTGCGGTAATGTTATAATCTCTAAACGTTACCGCCCTACGTCTGATGGCACCGAGGTCCAGTCGAGTGCGCGCTACCCCCAATCCCATAATCCTACGAACTTAATCCCATATTGTTTTAAATTAATAATCTTCTTCTACATTCAGTTATGATTGTTTCCCTCCTATATGGGGTTGTCTGCAATGCGAAGGCGGAAATCCTTGCATCTAAAAACAGTACCTAAAGCCACTCAACGCTCCCACACCAGCAGCTGTTGCCCAGGAAGGAATCATTTAGCGTAATCTACTTGGAACCGTACTATCTGCATTGTGAAAATCCGAGGACCCCGGCGGGGCTGGTTTGGATGGACGGTAAAGTCCGCAATAAGCACAGCAGTAGCGAAGAATTGTTATTATTTGTTCAAATGAGCGCTCGCGCGACGGGCATACAGAGTCATAAAGGAAAAGCATAATGGGCACTGCAAGATTTGGCGTTTTTTTTTTCCTTTCGTAGCCGGAGCTGCAAGGAGCAAGCAAGTCACGTCTAGTGAACAACAGTAAACAAACCCGACGACAACGACCTCGCGAGTTACCTCGGTCACCGTCGTCAGCGTCGTTGTCGTCGTCGTCGTCGTCGGCGAAGTAACACAGTCATTAGCATAAACTCGTAATGTGTCCCAATTAATCATAATGTGAAAAGTCTGCACGTTGCTGAATAAATTAACATACTTTCGGCTGGAACTGCCAGCCAAAGAAATGAGGTTGTATGCGAAATTCATAACCAGCAGCAGCAGCAGTGGCAGTGGGTACAACTTCACCATAGGTACCTACCTATATTCGCGGGAATTAGCTAGGTACTTCACTGGTTTTGAAGCTGGTTTCCGGAGGCTTTTGTTTGGTGCAGTAGATCTAGGGTAATTTTTTCGTGTGTTTTCTTTTGCCGGTCGCTCGTTGCGTGGTGTTCGTTGTTTGAGGAAAGGCTATGTCTCACATATACTAAGTTGCAATTTTGCTAGAAATAGTTATATACACCAACAATTCATTCATGTTGAATGAATTGTAACAATATTGGCTTATTGTTCACAGAGCTTTAAAAATTAGAATTAAGATTATATCATATTGATACTGTAAAATTTCCCCTGCAACTCCGCAGTAGCAGTAGCACGCCACAACTGGGAGGATATTCTTTTGTTAGTAAAGATTAACAAAGAAAATCCTCTAATTATGGAACCGACGGCAATATTTTCTTCCAAAACAGTGTACTGCTTGATCCACCGCCGACAGCTTCGGAGCGCGCGCACGGCTTCCGCTAAGTCTTCCCATTAAAATTTCCCACGAACAACGTGAAAATCCTACCCGAAAACGATAATCCTCCCGTCAAGACAGCAATTACTCTTGCCGGAGTTCTTTGCGAGCTTTCCCGGGCGCGCGCTCGGCATCCATAGAGCGTCCCCCACCGAGATTTAAATCATATTTTTACAGCATTCTGTTATGTTGTTGTTCAGCTGATAGCAGTCGCTTCGGTTTAAATTATATGATTGTGACTGATCGTTCGTATGTTTGCGAAGAAAAGCATCACCTTATTTTTCCCATGTGCCATAGCAAGTGAATCTGGTATGGCGAACTCGTTGTCCATTTCTCCGAGTACGAAATTCCAACGATATGTGTTGAAATTTCAGGTCCTACAGAGTTAGCGCAAAACTGGAGCAGATTAGACGACCAAAGTTTCCAGCCCATGTAGTTCAAACCCTGGGAGAGCAATTTGAAACTGCCTTATCGCATAAATTACCGCACGGATAATTTGCGGTTTACGCTAGTCACTGAACAGAACGCATTCAATTTGGCGCTGGAGAATCTTCGTCGTGGAGGCAGTCATTGCGGTCTCGGCTGCGGCTTAAATCTGATTAGTTTGTCTGGCTGGGGGCGATTCGAAACTGATTGGCAAAGTAGCTTTAAGCAATTACGCCACCCAGTCGAATCCAAGGAAGAAGCCACACAGCTAGTGCAAAACAAACAAGTCGCAAACTTTGAACTTTCCGCCAACAACTCGGAAGCGCACTGACACTGGCGGTGAAGTTGTACGAAACTCCAGTCATACATATACAGAAGTGTGAAACTTTCGCGATGTTACCGGCTGCTCTGGGAAGCTTTTCCACAAACTCCGAACGTGTTTTCCTCCTCCGGCGAAATCTGGAAACGGTTGCCAGTACTGTGCTGCTGCACTGTACCGCACCTCACCGTGCTTTACGGCAGCTATGTGAGAAAATAAACAAACGTAAGAATTACAACACGGTTTGTAGATTTACGTGTAGTCTTCTGCGAAATCGTGTCTTTACTAGCAGCTAGGCGGCGACGGTCGGTGCGATCTAGGATCAGTCAGCAGAGTTGGCTGGCTGGAGGAAAGGGAGAGTGAATTTGTGTGTATGTTTATTATTGCGAAAGTACAATCATAAATAATCATAATTAAATCATACGTACACCGGGGGCAATAGCGCACTTGTATGCCATCAGCCAGTTAGCTAGCTGCGAAATGGACTGAATCGGTTTCTATCAGATGAGGAATGAGCTTTAAATTCGTGTGGTTTCTTGTTTCGAAATTTGCCAGAATGTTTTAAATTGTTAGAAACAATAATAGTGAAAATCAGCTAATTATGCTATTAAAACTCTATCCTGCTATTTTTCTCATCATAATATGATAATTCATAACAAATTTATTGCTGATAGAGATTTTTTTAAATATTCACGAAATTCAAAGTGGGATGCAACATCAAACTGGAATGCGCTGTAATTAATAATGATTATTATTTGCATGTCAGTTAACCATAGAAGCTTATATAAAATTAATGAATAATTGAAAGTTGGACGACGCATTAATGCGCATTTTTTCTTATGAGAACTGTACTGCCGTAATCTCGCAGACTGACGTATGCGACAGCGAGTAAAATTTTCAGTACGAAGCTTTTTCCAAAAACGTTTGTATAATGAGTGTTAGGACGAATTTCAACAATCTGATCTGTACATAATGCATCAATTTAATCACAAAACATTGCCGAGCATATGTTTTGTGGAAAACGGTTCATTAACTGAAGTTATGTTACCAACGTCGTTTTGTTGTAGAAACAGCGATTTTTATTTCACTGTTTCTACCACCGATTGACGTACATCGACCCAGCTTTCGACGTACAAAATTTCGCGATTCAAGAATACTTTTTAGAAAATGAATTTGGTTAGGAATATAATAGCATTCGGGGCCTCTGCCATCTTACATCTGCACTTTTCCGTACAAAAATCAAGTGCGCTTTAGTTGTCCACGAGCATGGACCAAGCTTCGTGGCCTTAGAGGGCTACAGTATGATCAATGTTTTGTAGATAGTCAACTGCGTTCCGCGGCGAATTTTATTCGAGCAGTGCATCCTCCGGAGTCCAAAAAAGGCACGATTTCCCGCCAAAAGACCTCGACGAATTTCTCTGCCAATGTCGTTTTAGGTGATGACCAGATAGCCTGGGTGCACGCACTTGCCAACTACCTTTATTTCATCCCCGCTAAGCTGAATCCATGGTCGGAGATTAACACGGTCTTCTCTGGGGTCAATTGTAGGCTTCTGTTCATCATCCCGTTGAAGAAAATATCCAATTGAGTGGTATTCGATAATTTTGGAATGTTTCCCAGAGAGCAGAAGTCGTCATCTTGGATTTCAAAAAGGTTTAATTTCTGGCTTCTGGTCGTCATTCTGATTCCGGAAATTCTCAAATTGGGTGGTATTTGGCCATTTTGATCTGTTATTAAGGAACCAGAATTTGCCAGTTAAGAATTCAAAATAGTCTCTGGGGGTAATTCTTGGCTCCTAGGCATCATTTCGATCATTTTAAGCTATTTTCCGGAAATATTGTTTAAATGTGTGTTTTGCTTGGACGGAACCAACTTCTCTTGCAGAGAAGAGAGAGATGTCGTAACACCATAGAAATATTTCCTGCTCCTATAAGCATCTACATGCCAAATTTGGTTTATTTACGAGTCGTTGAATGCAATAAAAGCATCACAAACGTGGTTGGGTTGGATTTACGTCACGTTGAGTAGAAATGTTGGTTACGTCATTGCGTTTTCGTGAATTAATGACGCTATTTTTTGCACTTTTCATAAAACTTCGGTGCCTATAGGTCCGGTTTGGTGTGTTCTATCGTTGAATCTTAAAAAACACAAATCGGCCACTTTGGCGCTTACGTCAGTCTGCGAGATTACGGCAGTGTAGAAAAGCTGGGTTTATATTTATGAAAAAATGGAGAAATGCATTCTCAAAAGACCCATGTAAGAGTATTTAGGAAATTCATAGCATGAGCCATCTTACCCCACTGGTGCATTTTGTACAGTTCTCCCCTACTTTGCAGCTCAAGTTATGCTACTTAATCACAATAAAGTTCGAGTTCAGTTGAGGAGTTCAGTTGTTCGTCAAAAGCGAACAGGAGGTTTTAATTGTTGAGAATCAGGATGCAAAGTGGAGGGATGAGAACTTCGGTTCAGACTATCAAGAAAACATTGCGGTGAGCAATAGAGATGGTTGGGTTTCGGGTCGGGTTTGAAAATTTTTGAAAGTGTCGGGTACGGGTCGGGTTCAAGTTTGATAAACACAAAATCGGGTTCGTGTTTAAAAATGTCAGGTTCAGGCTCGGATTTTAAAACCCGAAATCCGACTATAAACTCTACAAAATATCGGATTCGGATTTCACAAACTTCGTGCTCGGGTCGGCTTCGGATTTTATAGAAATAAAACTCTCGGGTTCGGGTTTCAATCGAAAAAAGAAAAAAACAACGAATTCGGGTCGGGCACGGGTTTGAAAATCCCCGACACCCGACCATCTTTAGTGGAAAACCTGTTACCAGGAATTACAATTGACCAACATATAGATCCAGTGTTTCAGGATACATAAAATCGTAAAAAGGTTTTTTTTTCGAGATTTCAACGAGTTTTTGTTCTAAATACGATAGATAAAATTTCGAATAAAGAAATTTAGACAATAATATAAGTTACATAAAAATCCGAGCTTCATCATTTGGGGTCTTCTACTGAAACGTACATTTTATAGGGAGGTAGTGGTGTTACGTTTTGTTACATAGAGCGAGTGTAAGAAAACTGACTGACATGATTCATATAGAATTTAAAAGTACTGAATCGATCATGGTGAAAATTTGGGGCCGGGAAAGATGATTAAAATAGTTCGAGACCCTTATGTAAAGGAGGGTTGCCATACAAATTAAACACAACGACGCCATTTCTAAATCCAAGATGGCGACTTCAGGTTTCTAGAAAACAGCCAAAAATAGCCGAATACCACCTAATAATGGTACCGATTACCAACAGCTCCAGCTTTTCTGATCCGTCCAAATTTCTGGCAAAAAACGATTATTCGCTTCCTAGAATATTAACCTTCGTAACAGTTGTTACCTTTGAAGTAGAACTTTTTAATCTCCCAGATGGTCTCGAGGTACGATGCTGACCTAACAAGCCAGTCGTCGTAGGTTCGAGTCTCGGCTCGGGAGAGACTGTTGTTAGTGTCAGTAGGATCGTAGCGCTAGCCCCGCAATTGTCCTGTACACTGTCAGTCGGCTGCGAAGTCTGTGTATAAGTGAACAGAAGGTCGAGTTTCGAATCGGAACGTAGCACCAAGGCTTTGCTTTGCTTTAATCGGCACGCCTCCAGAGAACAGCTTTGTTTTAGTCATATTGAAAAAAAGTCTTGTGGACTCTATCCAGCAATTTGAATTACTCAACACATACAACATCCACGGCTCCACTTTCAATATTGCCGGTTTTAAATGCCAATGCAGTTCTCTTTGTGAATCTGCTGAGCCATCCAGAACTAGCCTTGGAAGAGTTCTGCTTATGTGTAGTTGCCAATTCTTTCACGTTTTTTGACGTAGGACTACGTCTAACCGCACTATATCGAGATACATTCCGCGAAAACTAAAACCAAGATGTAACGCCGGAATGAAAGATTTCAAACGGTTATACTGATGTAACCACATGATGGATCACAATAATCAATATGTCGTTGGATTGATAAAATGATGGACAATTTTGTGATTCTTCAATTTTCATTATCACTTCATTGTTAAACAGTGAAAATTGAATAAAAGTTTCAAGGTCAAATTTTCACCAACAATGTACCAATCATATGCGAGCACGCCTAGCACAGACTTCATGAATATACACCAACTGCATGCTGTGATATCCTGTATAGCAGTGGCAAAAAAATTTTTGACAGAATCTCCCCGTCCCAATAGGTCAACTAATGTTAGTTTCCATGAGCCTAGACTATTTTGATGTCTTGAAGGTGAAGCTTTCCCGGAAAGTTCGTAACCACCTCCATCATTGGACAGTATGACGTTCTGCTGTTAATGAATATGTTAATGTTAATAAAACTGATGTCTTGAAGGAAAACATGCTGGCACAGGCAACAGTACTGCACCGAGTATAGTATGAATAGAGCGCTGGTCATTCGTCGTCTATCAGTGCAGAGAAACTTGATATTCATTCGTGTGCAGCCAAGCCAAGTGAAAACTACATTGCCGCTGTTGACGCACGGTGGGGCGTGGAACACAATCGAATTGCCGTTTGAATTGTCTTCTTCTTCTTCTTGTTTCGTATAGCAGCAAATATCAGAATTCAATTTGATTTTTCGGGTACCGCAGAATACGCTGCGCCGCCGGGGACAACAAAATGCGTTGTTTATTTTTGAACTCTAATTCTGCTTTTTTTTTCAGATTTATTTAAATAACTGAATATGGTATTTGAAAGACAATAGAAAACAAAAATGCTCCGTACATATCTTTGAATAGTTAGTTAAACGAGCTGTACTGATGATTATATTTTACTAGCTAAATGAATTTAGTCCAATATGACAATATTAGTTGCATCCTGCGGTGGCGGTATAGAGGAAAACCAAATTCATTTCATCTTGATATTAGAGTTCCGACATTAGTATTTGTGTTTTTCAATTAAATTTTTTTTTTTTTGAATTTGCATTTACAAGATTTACTTTCCATAACCTTACTTGTAATTGAACAACGCTATGCAAACATTAATTGCCGTGGCTAATGTTGTGCATCGCTCTTGCCCAGTTTATTTTCGAAAATAACAGACATATAACCTTCAAATATGATATCTTCGTTGTTCTTTGGTATCTTGAAACTAATCAAATTTTTTCTGATTGATTCTGTATACTGATAAAATGTTTAAATTGACCTAAATTGAATGTTAACATGTTCATAAAATTCTATGTCAATTTCAAATTTTCTGTGAATATACATTTTCTACTAAAACTGTCATTCATTATCTATATTTTTTCCACGAGCTTGAAACTGCAGGAAAAAAATTGATGGGACATCTTTGCCGCTTTGTGATCGGTGAGTGAGCCAACTTTAACAAGACAAATAGATATAGAAGGAAGAAGTTTAATTTCTACTAAATCGTACTCAATTAAATATTTTATAGAAGGTTGCCTTTTCGCGTATTAAAGAAAATTCGCTGTATTAGAATGAAAGGTATTCCTCAATAGTCTGGAAACCAAATTAAGGGGGAAATTTGGGTCTAGAGCTCTATAGCAATATTTTAGAGAAAAACTTTCTTCAACAAAGTTGTTACATATGATAAAGTGCTTATTGAAAAAGTATCAAAAATTGGGGTGACCAAAATTTTCAATGCTATCAAGTATCTATCTTTTTTATTTTTGTAGATAGAAAACCTTGTTCTACAATTTTATAGCTCCAATAATTTTAAGTAACTTTGTAAAAAAAAAGATTTTCTCTAAAACATTGCTATAAAGCTCTAGACCCAAAATTTCCCCTAAATTTGGTTCCTGGACCATTGTGAATGTTGAAGAGAATATTTTTTCTTCTAAGGTAGAGTGGTACAAAGAAATAATCAAAATACAGACCCCGTTCGATTTTGGCAACACGTCAGAATATTTTCTGTTGCCAAAATCGAACCATGCCAAAAATGAACGGTTCTTTTTTCATGACTTTTTTGACTTTTTAAGTGGTCAAAGACGACCTTAACAGTAGAAATGGCCACCAATGAACTAGTTTTAGTTCCAAGTCGTTTAAGGTGTCGCTTGATGAATTCGGGCTGACGACCTAGATACTTGATATTACCACCCGAACCAAAATACCTTCCTTTTGGAAGATGTTGAGTTTAAATTGGTGAAAATAAATCAAGCAAACTACAAAAGTAAAACGAGCTCAAATCAAACATAGCTTTAAAATAAAAATATAAAATTATTGTAGTCCTACGTCAACTATGCGATCGTGTCTTGGATACCACCCTCCTACTATTTTCATAATATCCACAACAAATGTGAATCTGGCGTCGATTTCTACCAAAAAATATCAACCGGGCTTTTTCAAATTGACCACATTTCATTGAACGAATTTGGTTTAAGTTAAAGAGAAAACCGACGGAACTAAAAGCATTGAATTCAATAATATTGACCTTGAAGTTAACATTTCAGTAACAGTTCATAACCCTTTCCGACCGGGTCCATATAACTGCGTAAGTAGAAGGTGACTTAAACAACACCTTCTCTCTTTTAAAAAAAAATTAAAACCTTCTCTCTCGCATTTTGAACCTCCTATTCATTGTTTATTGATTACAACGCTAGTGTCAACATCGCAGCTGCTACGAAAATTTAAAAACCGGAGCAAGCAAGTGTTTTTATAGGTTTAGTTATCCGTCATTTTTTACCTACAAAATTGTGTGAGCTCGGTCGAAAAGGGATAAATCTAACCTAGAATGGGTTGACATCATCATCAGTATGCGACTAAAAAAATATCGGTGTTGGTGCACTCTTTTCGCTTTCCTTCCTACGATATATTTCTTGTTGTGAGTGTACGCTACAAAATGTGGTTCTCAATGTGAACAGCTCGGTATTGAAGTTATTCGTACAATGTGCACCAAACGAGCAAACCCAATCTATTCGTATTCATTTGGCTGATAATCGTTTATCGTATTCATTTCGCTGATAATCTTTTATCAAAAATAGAAAGTAAATTTCTGTGTATACTTTCCTACTCTTACTCAAGTCAACTGCAGCCGAAGCCTTTTACCACACTTTCCCTCTCGTCGCTCCACACCTCTGCTGCTACTTAGTCAGCGAAATATTGCTATCATTTTTTTTTCTTCTAACGACAGGCGTATGGAGAGAAAAACACAACGAGCGACTCGTTTCTAACAGTTGATGTAGTCTAATCATGTATTTGTTTTCTGCCAGAAACCAATTCAACAAACCAGCATTTCATTACGGCTTGAGAGGATTATTAGCAATATGTTCAATCCATGAGTTGTGCAGCTTGAGATAAAACGAAGATTGAGTCATATTCGTCTCATTTCCATCACTGCAAGTTGGTGAAGTGCGTACATCTCTTTTAGAAATTTCCCAAAAAAGTCAACGTTATGTAAATAATAATGCTGATTTACAAACGAATAAAAAATTACGTGACTGTCTTTAAAAATATTGAAAAAAAGCTGGTTAAGAATGTCAACCAACTATTGCTAATGCAATAAAAAGCCTTCTTGTTTCGAACCCTTCTTTTCTTAGAGTGTAAAGCCTTTCAAAGGTATATAAACTTGGTAATTAAATAAGAAAAAACTGCTGCACCAGCGAAAAGGTTGGTAAAATGGTTGGTCAAAAAATGTTAACTAACGTTGAACAAATTTCCTAGTCTATCTGTGAAGAGCAAAGGAGATTTTGTTGAAATATTTAAACCCTCGGAGGGTATTAATAGTGACGAGATAATAGTTTCTTTTGATGCCACAGTGATCTTCCTGAGTGTCCCAATAGAGAAAGCCACAAATCTTTCTGAAGATTGGCTTCTCTTCCAACGATGTGACAATACTAGGAAACCAAATTTACTTGTGATGAACTCTTCTTTGAATGGAAGACAATAATTTTTCGTATCGAAAGAAATTTTACCCTCAAACAAAAGGTGCGCCTATGGGAAATCCTCTTTTTCCTCTCCTGTGTAAGCTCTAGCTCCTGCTCTGGAATGTCGAAAAATAATAAATTTCCGTTTTTTTTTCGGATGTTAAGAGTAAGGTAATGTGTTTGGATATTTTGACTATTGACTAAGGTATATTTGGAGAAATATTTTGCATGTTCTGAATACAAATATAGTAAGTATTACGCTGTTGGCAGCGTTTCTCGTGGAACCATGTTTTTCGACTGGTGGTACGTTTTTCACAGGCTATGTAACCATTTAGATAATCCATTTTTCCATGCTAGAAAAAAATTCAGCCAAATCGGTTCAGTAGTTGCTAGAGATTTAATCTGCGACATGGAAAATACATCTTCAAATATACCTTTCTTTTTTCTTTTTTTTTCCTGTGTGGACTCATCACTGCGACTAGAGATTAGATCTATTGTTATATTGCCCAGATGTTTTCTGTACTCCGCACTTCATATTATTGGCAGTATCACTATTGAAGTAAGTGATATGCTTATCATTCATATCCGTGCTTGTGTATAAGTTTTACCTTTCCGTTTCAAGCTTACTACTCTACTTTACCGAGCCTTTGTTCTTCCTAACAATAGCGCCTAATTACAATTCCCTAGAGAGAACTTTCCTACGTTACTCACACCAGTTTCATTATAATAGGGACTTATTTTGGAAGAGTCAACAGAGGTTCTGTAGAATTCAGATTGAAGAAAGGGTACTTGGTGGAAAGCTTGAGAATGAACCCATGCTAAAGTCCTTTGGCAACCAAATGGCCTGATTCTACTAAGATTCGAACCCACGACCACCCGTTTACCTCAGCGGACTCTGTAACCTTGCGGGTACGGAGCTCCCCAAATATACCTTAATCGATTGCCAAAATACTCGAACACTTCACCTTTTTCTGAAAATCCGAAAAAAATATCACGAAAATTCTATATTTTCAAACTTTCCAGAGTAGGGTCCCCCGTTAATGGCAAAATTGGAAAATAAACTCAAAGAATTATATTTTCTAGCACATCTTTTGTGGAAGAACGTGGGCGATATGTTTGCCTTTCAGAGCAGGAAGATTTGGAAAATGAATTGGAAATTAAAAATGATTTTCATTTTTTAATAAAATCCGTTGTACTTTGGAAACTGAACAAAACAACAACCTTCCTTCATTGGATGCAGTCGTTGTTAAGAGGACCGACCACCTTGAATTCAAAATTTCAGGGAGCCCTCGCACACAAAACGAGTCAACTTCTTACAGCATAAAATGGCAGTTTTTGGGCCATAGAATCCACCGCACACTGTTTCCAGAACTGCAAAAACGTGATCGAAATTGCTTTGATACAAAAAAAAAGATTTAAGAGCCAGTGTCTTCAGGAAAGTTGATCCGTTAATTTTTCTACATTTTATAGAAGTTGCAATTTTGTGATTTGTCCATTTAACAGTGAAAAACGAATTTTACTTTTTTCATTTTTGCATCAGCTATGTTCGGCAAAGTTGAATATCATTTAATAAAAAAAAACAACTTTGTGACACCATGCTTCTATCTGCCTATTCAAATGAACTTTTGTGGAGTTTTCTACAGATTATCACTGAAAATCAGTTTTTTTCAATATAAAATTTGGTAGTGATTTTCTACAATTTTTTAATATTTTATAAAAATATTTGCTATGTATGTATGTATGCATGTATTTACAATTCATCTCCCACTGACCGGCAGTGCTTTAATGGAAAAAACCAAGCTGCATCCATTTCTTTTTGAAGCTGATTTATATTTTAATTTTTTTAATACATTACATAATATATAGATGCAAATATTTTTAGCCCTGGAGATGAAAGGTGACAGCTCTAGTTTTCATCCAACGACCCATCTCAAGAATGCCTGGTAATACACGTACATTCCGAGGTCGCCTTCATAAACACTTAGCCCCGCATAAATACGTTGTTATATCTATTGGATATAACATTAGAGGTCTTCACATCAAGCTCGTATACGAATACTCAGCCGTAAACTGTGTATCTTCCATTACTCGTCAATGGAGGTGAGTATTTCTACGGCTGGGTATTCGTTTACGAGCTCGACATGAATACCCATATCGTATTCACGCTTCCAGACTTATTTTCATTAGTGGCGTGTATTTAATATTACTTGATTATATGAACTTCTCTAATATAGTTTAGAACGATCTCACTTACTTCTCCTTCTCCCCTCCTCCTGTATCTCGTTGAGTATAGAATAAAAAAATTCTTCGCTGTTAGTGTACGAATCTGCCCAACTTTTCCATGGCAGTTAGTTCGTTTACCCGCCAGCGAACGGCTGTGGCGTTTTACTCACGCCGGTCCGATGCTTGCTGAAAAAGACTTGCTGAAATTGACATTAATTTTTAAAAACAAACCAAATTTTATTTCGTTAAATATCAAGCAAATTGAAAATATTTTCAACTCCTCACACGTTTTAAGCTAAAAATTTTGTTTATGTACCATGAAAACTTAAAAAATACAAAGTTCTTTATGTTTAAACAATACAGATTTTTTTACAGATATTTTTGTTCCAGATACAGATGCTCAGATTTTTTCAAGGGAAAACACAGATTTAAATGTGGCAACCCTGACTGTAAAGACTGTGTGTTGTACAACCTACACACGCACGCAGACGCGCCAGCTGTGTAGTTGTGAAGGCCGCCAGAGATGTTCCTGTAATTCCAGCACGTGAACAACCGATTTGTTATACTCATCAGCACTTTTCAAAAAGCTTTCAAGCAACACACCCGCATTTTTATTCGGCTATTGAGCCAGCTTGAATTAAAAATTAACTAACGACTCATTGCTACTAACAGATTATTTCATTCGTGCAAGGTTTCAATTCCTACGTCTCTCACACACTTCAATAGCATTTCTCATTAAAATTAATGAATTTTTCTTCACCATATGTGTTCTTTACCGAAAGCTTATCCTGATGAGCTTTTCACACTGCATATTGGTTTCTCTCACACTCTTGTTCTATACCTGTAGTAGTGACTACTTTACGCGACTCATTTTGCACGACACACTTGTAACCGCAGAATGAATCTTGCGAAAATGGCGGATGGAAAAAATTTCCGTTCTTCCGATATCACACAACAGTTATACAAAATCAACCTCCCTTTATTCAAAACACTCCAAAAACACAACGAAATTTTCTCCACTCAAACTTTCATCAGCATTACACTCAATATGCCGGGAATCACCACCGGCTCCCACCGGTGGCAAAATCCTGCAGACAAAACCATTTCTATATAAAAGTTTAAGTAAAATATCATGCAATCCATCTATAGGCTTTTGTCTCTCGCTGTCTCCTGTGTTGATATCTGTAAGTAATTTAGTGTCTCACTTTAATCAAAATCTTCAATAACTAAATAAATATAAGAGATAAAAATGAACTTTTTTGGTAAACTTGTGTGTTTTGTTATAGTGAAAAACACTGTAGAACATTGGAAAATTTTTAAAATCTCAACAAAAAATTATATTGGAAAAATAATTTCAAGAGGCATTCTAAAGAAAGCTTCACAATAGTTCATTCAAATATGCAGATAGAATGGTGCCTTTGACAATGTTGTTTCTTATAAAATAAGCAACAACTTTGCAGAACAAATGGATTTATATATGCAAAAATGAGAAAACAAAATTCGTTTCTCACTGTTTGGTGTTATTCAATCACAAAATCTAACTTTCATAAAATAAAGAACAGTTAACAACACTACTTTACTGAAGACATTACAGTTCTAAAATCAATTTTTTTTACCAAAAAGTAATACGTGTTAATTGGTGCAATATTTTGATAAAAATTATCAACAACCAAAGAAATATGTGAAATGAAAATAATCTTCATTCGAAGAAATAATTTCTTTTTTTATTATAGCTAACAAAATTGTAGAACATCGACAAATTTTAGAAAATTACTATAAAAAGTTAAATTGAAAACAATTGATTTTTGGAGTGATCTGACGAAAACTTCACAAAAGTCCGCTTAAATAGAAGTATGTTGTGTATGGCAAAGTTGTTTCTTTTAAAATGTGATATAACTTTGCCGAACAAAGTTGATTTTTATATTCCAAAATGAGAGAAGTAAAATTCGTTTCTCACTGTTAAGTGGATTAATCACAAAATGGAAACTTCTATAACATGGAGAATAATGAATGGAACAACTTTCCTGTAGACACTTAAGCTCTAAAATTTTTTTTTTTTGGTCAAAATGATTTCGATCACGTTTTACAGCGTTGGAAACAGTGAAATCTAGAATATTTGCCTCTCAGTAATGCAGTGAAGGAAAATAAAATCGAATATTTATTTTTTGAAATTGTTGAGCAATATAGATATAATAAAAGAGCCGTCCAAGCTTTTGATTAAAAGAAAAACAAACCCAACTTTGAAAATTCTACAGCAGACATAGACTACATAGAAACTACTGTTAACAGTAGATCGAAAAAGTGTTGAATGCGATGTTACTACTTTTGGACTTTCACTTCAGAAATTCAGGAAATTCGGTATGGATTTGTTTGAAGCAGTAGAAATAACCGGATATTAGAAATTTTTAACCCAAAATCCATTTCCCTCCTCAACAAAGATCAGAGATCAGGGGATCATTTCATGGCTTTTTGAAATTCTACCTAAAATTGCATTTTTGAAACTTTCTACCCGTCTTGTCACCATAAAATGGTTTTCTCAATATTTTTTCGTAGTGAAGAATTGAGTTATGAGCAAAAAATTTTTAGAAAAATTACAATGTTTTATTCTGTTTTTGCTTTATATAACAGGTATTTATCTTAATATTGAAAACTCAAATAAAATGATAAATGAGTTAGCGGATGAATTATTGAAAAAAAAAAAAGCAGAAAGAGTGACAGTTATATTAGATTTAAAAACAACCTAACCGGAATCGAAATCTTGCTATTGCTATTGTTAACAATTTATTAATCGCATCTCCATGAGTGTCGTAAAGGACGGAAATAATAGTGTGCGATTTTGTGCCAAAGGAATAGAAAAAAAACAAAGTAAAATAAAAAAAAAACAAATTATATTTTGATTCTGATCTAGATTTTAAAAATAAGTTTATTTTCTAAAGTTATACGCAGCATTATCGTTTCCCCAGTGTAATATAGATCCTCTACAAGTGCAACGCTTAACTCCTAACCAATTTCTTTGCAATTTACAAGAATGTAATCGATTCCTTCTCAAATGCCAAACAGCAGATTATCGATTGCTCCCGAGCGGAAAACTTTCCTACATTCCAGCTTTACCACTCCGGGGCTATCTGCAAACTGCCACATGAACGCCAGAGTTTGCTAGCAATGTCAGTGCACAGTCTGCACTCACTGCGTATCGATTCTAAATATTTTATTATTCCGCATCCATACTCGAATGTCTCTTCCGGAAGCCCGTACCCCTGCGGGGCGACGCTTTCTATCTCTTGCGCCTATACACTACCTTTCACCCGACCCGCCATGGTCTTCTGTGGACCCTGAGGAACTTAAAGGAATGTTCGTATTCGCACAAAAAGGGCACCTTCAACATGCCAGCCTTAATCGAGATCCAGTTAGGTGGTACATCAATCTCACGTACACCTGTGCTGTCGCACTCAGCTTCTACATACGGTGGATGGCTTATTTTGGTTGCTCATCCCATGCTTAAACCCGATCGGATATGATTGTCGTACCGAAGTGTAGGTAACAGCACAAAAAGACGAACGAAAAAGGAATGTTTGAAAATGTGCCTAGCCTTAGGAGAATTCGAATGTGTTTCACGTATATCAACCCTTCCTCCGGCATTTCCGCTTCGCATCGCAACCGAAAAAATAAACCCGACCCAGGGAAATCCATTAGAGACTGATCCTGCACAATACCTGCACGATACACCGAGCCAGCTACCATCACTGATGCCGTTGGCAATTCAAGTTCCGAATTCGGATCAACATTCTGTGGGAGAATTTTTCAGTCGGTTATCCTCCCGGGTATTTCTGGTGTGGCATCAAAAGCACAATGTTTTTCAAGCAACAACAATTTGCTGCCCGTTCTACCAAGGCATTCCAAGTTCGAGTGTATGTGGATGCGTAGCTACAGATTATGCTTCTTGACTCTCCCAAAAGGACGAATCTTCGAGCGTGAAAGCTGTGCCTATCCGAAAGTCCCTGGGGTGGTTTGGAACCAAATTCAGCGTAAACTTCCGTTTGCTTTTTGCGGAGAAGTGTGCAAAGCGGCAACACCTCTATTGCCTCGGGGTCTCCGAAAGAAACCGGTTTGATGTTCCGCAGTAGGTATTTCGGTTGCTACTGCCACTGATGCTGGCTGCCGCAAATTGTAATCGAGTAAATGGATCTGCGTAGCGTCCTGTTTATTTAACAGTAACATCTTCCGAATAATGTATTGGTAATTTTGCGAACACACTTTAACGACACTTAAAATGCTTTATATAATTAATTACACTAATAAATTTTGCAATAATTTGCGTTTCGTTCTGTACAACTTAAGCAATAAACCTTCAAAGCATCCCGAGCGAAGCCACTAAAGTCTCTTTCAATTACCGGGCAAACTCACAGAAACAGCAATCTCATGATTGACACAATTTAAACTTCCTCCTCGCGGAAGCAACCTGCCATGTAACCCCAATCGGGAGGTGAACGTGAAAAGTTACATTTCAAATCAAACCCAACTCAATTACGCCCATCAACCGCCAAACTCAGACTTCATCCCATAGAAAACAAAAGTCAGTCAGTCAGTCAGTCAGCCGCTTCTACCGGGGAAGGTGGCAATAGCGAGTGAGCGAGCTGCGAGTCACTCATTTCAAATTAAATAAACACAAAATTAAATCACCTGAACAGCCATCCAGCGAGCGCCGGCAGACAGAGACCGTCAAGTGCCTATCAAAAGCCACGCTTGCTTCCCGATCCCCGAGCGTCCGGGTCCGGGGACGCGGTTTCAGTTTCCACCTGAACCGCAACTTCTTTCATTCGATTTCCGTTCAATCTTCTCGTCAGTGGAAAAATGTAAGCAATAGAGATGGTCGGGTTTGATGTTTTTCAAATCCGTACCCGACCCGAACCCGAATTTTTTTTTCGGTCAAAACCCGAGCCCGACCCGAACCCGAAAATTTTATTCCTTTGAAACCCGAACCCGACTCGAACCCGAAATTGTGAAACCCGAACCCGACCCGTACCCGAGATTCCATAGATTTTATAGTCGGGTTTCGGGTTTTCATACCCAAACCCGACTTGAACCCGACATTTTCAAACCCGAACCCGACCCGAACCCGTCGGGCACGGGTCGGGCTCGGGTTTCGGGTTTGAAAACCCGAAACCCGACCATCTCTAGTAAGCAAGGAAAAAATCCGTACTCTCTAGTGAACATGAAGAAAAAGCTTTACCTTCGAAGGAAGATGGAGAAAAATATGTGCTTTGTTCTACAGTGTTGGCGTGCTTCGTGCTCGGCAAAACGAGTGGGTTCACAAAAAGTGCCAAAGCTCTTTCATCATATTGAATAACGCGGTAAAAAGTTTACACACAAAAAAGTTATTTTTTCCTTTACGGTGCAATGGTTGCGAGCAGAGAAAAAAAAAACCGCCATCACACACAAACGAGAATTGAGTTTTCGCCTCTTATGCATCGGCAGGCGTGCGGGCAGGAAAGCCATGAACAAAAATCGGAACCCGACTGCATACGAGGGGCGTCGCCAGTGTGATATTTCGGCATTGCTTTTCTTACTTATCGTGTGTCGTGTGTACATTGTATTGCACAAATTAGTAGTGCTGGGACTATCCGGATTAAAATATCCGGATATCCGACCTCGGATATCCGACAAATATCCAAAATCCGGATCAACTGGCATCCGGATATTATCCGACAGGATATCCGGATTTTCGGATAGTTGGATATCCGGATATTGTATCCGAACATAGTTTAATGATAATTATGTATATAATTACCTACGAGGGGATGGGGGATTGTGGAAAAAGCCATTTTTCGCGTTATATTTCATTCGAACGGGCCTAGAAGACAGAAAAAAAATCCGGATAGTATATCCGGATATCCAACTATTCGATTATCCGTATCCGGATATTCGGACATCCGAATAGTATTCGTTTACACATCCGTGATCCGAGCTTCGGATAACCGGATCACGAATATATACGGTTGAAAGTCCCAGCACTACTTCTTAATTCCCAATTGATTGAAGCCTTCGAGAGAGCAGAATCGAGTCGTTGGGCGCTGTACACCTTGTCCTCGGACGCTGCTGTTCCGGTGCCTACTATGTTAATCAGTTGTGTTTGTTTTGATTGACACATGTTTATAGTTTCCTTGTAAAAGACAAAAGTGGGTCATTCAATACGAAGTGACCACGAAAAAGCACAAACTTGGACACGACCATCACAGATTTTGCTCAAAGTTAGGAGAATTATTCATCTACTATAATTTTGGAATAATCCCAAATTTGGTGTCTTCTGGAATACCCCCTTGTGTTGCAAAGTCACGCATTTTTTGTTCAAAATCTCTTTTTTCTTTTTCTTACATTTCATAGACGTAAGATGTCCGAAAAATAATGATAGATGAGTTTTGAAGAAAATAAACTAAGGAATCCAGAAAAAATATAAGTTTTGACCGGAAGTGTTGCCAGATAAATTATTTTTGTATTTGAAAACTAAATCTACATTTTTCGGCAAACGCAGCTATTTTTATTTTAAATTTAATAATTTCATAGTGTTCCTTGGAAAATCTCACATAAGAAACAACTATCATCCCGAAGTAATATGAGCCAATCTTAAGTTTTAAACTTCGTAATTATTTTTTTTACAATGTATAGACGTAAAACACCCGAAAAATAGTGATAGGTGAATTTTGAAGAAAATAAACCAAGGAATCCAGAAAAAATATTATTTTTGACCGGAAGTGTTGCCAGATAGATTATTTTTGTATTTTAGAATTAAATTTGAATTTTCGGCAAATGCAGCTAATTTTATTTTAAATTTGATGGTTTCATCGTTTTTCTTGGAAAATTTTACGTAAGAAATTGGTGACGGTTGATTTGGCCACATTTAACAATTTCGCCAACTTGGCGTGTGAGTCGTTCGGATTTTCGCTATGCCCGAGCAAAATTTTAATGGGTTGCTTCTCTCGCTTCAACGCCATTTTCACAAGTGAAGAGTAAATATCAAAATCAAACATATCTGCTTCCATTTGCTTGATTGATTATCAAGTTATGCAGAAATTTGTGTTTCATTTGTAAGAGTCCCCACTCTTCTAGAGGAAGTAGGGGTGTCAAACCACCACGGAGAAAATTTTTGCTTCCAAACACCTGCACATGCCAGATTTAATCCTGTTTGCTTGATTAGTTCTTGAGTTTTGCATAAATATTTGTTTTATTTGTTCGGGAGCCCTTTCCTCCCAGATGAGGGAGGGGCCTCAAACCAGTATAATAATTTTTTTTGATTCCAAAAACTCCTACATACAAACTTTCACTTTGAACAGTAAGCTGAGCGGCGTTTGTTGTTATACACGTTTCAGCATAAAAATCGCATAAATAGAGAAGATAAATATGGGAAGAAATAAAGTATTTCGAGGACCGGGAGCTAAATGGAACCATATTTATTGAGTTTTCCGCTAATATAATCGTGGATTTTGTTCATGCACAAAAAATTCAGCGGCAATCGTAGCTACGACAAAGTGAATCCAAACACACGAAAATATAGGGTGAAAAAGGGCAACATGTGGTGAAAAAGGGCACAGGATGAAACTATCACCAATTGATTTGTTGACTAATTCTACACAATAAATGCTATAATTTAGGTTGCCAGCTCAGAGGCGTTTATTCAATGGGAATGTGGGTCCATTTTTTACCAGTGTGCATTGGTTGTTGCACGTTGTACGATGCTGGCCAAACAAGCCAGTCGTCGTAGGTTCGAGTCTTGACTCGGGAGAGACTGTTAGTGTCAGTAGGATCGTTGCGTCCTGTATGCTTAACGGTTGGCTGCGAAGTCTATGTATAGTAAACAGAAGGTCAAGTTCCGAATCGGAATGTAGCATCAAGGCTTTGCTTTGCTTTGCATTGGTTGTTCAGAAGTGGTGCAACGAAAATTTACAGTGTTTTATCACCACTTCTAAATGGCCCACGTCCTGTCCCGATTTGAGTCTATTGGACTCTAGTATTTGGGAATACATGCTGGCAAAGCTGGGTGAAGTAAAACACATGACTTTTGACACTTTTAAAAAAATCATTTGGTGAAAATATGGGTTTGCATGCCGATCGAAATCGTGCGTGCGGCTTGTGATAATTTTCAGGAGCGTTTGCGGGCCGTAATCAAATGCAAAGTTGAAAGATTTAAATTGAACTGATTTACCTGTAACTTTCTTGTTCTACCATAATAATAAAAAAAAAACAGAGAAGAAATATTTATCTTTTTTAATTTTATGGCATGAATAAAGTGTATCACTTTCACGGAGACACCCTGTATTTCAAATAGAGTGGAACACCCTATTTCATGTTACAACATAAAAATTCGCACTATGCGCTCTGAAGATTGTCCTCAAACCCAACGGCGTTTAAACACTACCCCAACAGATACGCCTCTGATCCAATGTAAAAGCATCTAACTGTAGCGTCGAGTGCAGCGACGCAAGTTTTTTGCGCACAACGCGTGCTTCATTCAAGGCCTCTCGTTGATTATCATAATGTGGAAAACTGTGCGGGAGAAGGTGGTAGCAAAAAAAAGTGTAATTATTCTTGCCAGTGCACACATTCTCGTTGCGGATGCTGTTCGGTTCGCTTTTTTGTTTTATTATCATCCTCTTTCCGACCACCTTTCCAGGATGTCTTGTGTTAGAAATTAGGTTGGGCTAATTTTCACTTAAGTGATAATCTAATTAGGCAAATTGAAGAGTAAATATTGAAACTGTTTTGTTTTTTGTCTTTGAATGATTTCATTCTCTGAAAGTCCACATAGCTTCGGTATTTTCAATACATGTCCGTATAAAAATCGTATCAATAAAATACGATATGAGACAACTTGCAGAAGTTTCTGGCAAGCGCATATCACACCTGTGATTTCGTTCGTAACACTCTGGTACCGCTACCGATCTATTTGAAAACGGCTGCGTATCTCTCGGTACCACAGCAATTCGAAAATAATTATCCTCAACCAACTTAGTGTTTCTCCGCACTCTGCACTGCACTAATGCTGCAAAATGTAGAATTTTCCCCCTCTAATGAACTTTCTCCCGCTTGAAAAGGGTCCTGACAGGATCGTCGTTATCCTGTCCACGGCAGTGCGAACGAACAAGTCAAATTAACGTTCTCACTGCAGTGGCCTCCTCCGGTTTCCAGTGCCAACCTGGCTGTCAGCAGGATCGTATACCAGCTATTGCTGTTTATAATTTCATGAGGCAAGTTTGCAGAAACTGCTTTTCGCTCATTCTGGCACCGGTGGCAGCAGCAGCAAACAAGCAAAAAACGCCAGTTGACACAATGCACACCACATGGGGAAAGTGTGGCCTTAATTAACGGTTTGGAACTGATTGCGGTGGAATAGAACCAGTAGGAAAATGACTTTTCTTTGTCCTGATTCGATCTGTGATTACTGAACTCGATTATATGGAATTAGAACTGCTGCTCATGGTATGACTTTTTATAATTCCTTTACAGGCGATTAGTATCGATTTCTTTGTACGATGCCACCATAAAACCAGTAACAAATTACGAACCCTAATGTGGTATGTAAACACGTTCTCAAAGTACACTTTTATGAGGTTTTCATGAACAGTACAGTAATAAACATTCCAGCTTAGGTCTAATACGGGAATTAAAATATGAGTAAACTAGGCGCCGTCTCCGGACCTGGACCGACGTTTCCGTTTCCGGGCGTTGTTTACTGTGGCCACTTGCAGTGACGTGCTACCTTTTGTTCTGTTCTTTTCTTCACGTTTCCTTTTGTACTGTCGCTAGGTCGTTCGCAGTCTGGTGGTATTTATGAAATAATAACCAGAAAGCATAACCGTAATTACCCAAATCACGCGATGACGAGGCGGAAAATGGTTAAATATTTGACCTCACCTTGGACTCTTCCGGTCAACAGGGCGATGAATAAGGGAGGGAGAAGGGGATTTTTCGTTTGTTGTAGATCAACATGGATGAAGGAAATGGTTTTACAATACAGCCTAGTTTTGTTGCTGATTTCACTGGCAGCATCGAAATATATGTTTGCAACCATATTCAGCTCCATTTGATTGGTTCCACTAGCAGCATTTCCTTAATCCACCATGTAACGCGAAAAGCAAACATCGCATGCTGTAGTGACATTTTTCACACCGTTTCATTTCGCTCCCCAGCATAAGTGGTAGCATCTACTGACACTTCCAGCCATTACCAAACGTTGCAACGACCATTCCGGACCGGTCGGAAGGGTCAGCGCAAGACAGATAACTATCCGCTGGGACCACTGGGACCGTTACTGCAATATTGATTAATCCTATAACAACTGCCAACCGGAACAGGATCGATTCAAGCATTCCTGCCCTCCACACACTGTCGGCTGATAAAGATGGATTGATCTATCCACACATAATTAACTTTATTCAATTAAGACTGTGGTTTTACTGGTTTTCTTCGAATAGTTCGGTTAGCCGCCCTTAACCGGACGTTCCCGGAAGCCTGACATAGCGAAAATGTTCCTATCATGGTCACTAGCCAGGCTGATAAAGATGTGGCTGTGAAGTAATGTTTTCCCTTCCTCGCTGCTGCTGGGCTACAGTCGACCGCCACGAGAGCAGCACTCCCGTTCCTGCTATCAATGTCTCGGCCGCACAGTGTAGTGATAAAGTCGGCAACCTGTTCACCAATAGAAGGAAGACGAAAATTTATACACTGTAACTTCTATTGGTAGGGATTCCTTTGAACTAGATACCAGCGCTGCCGTCGAAGGGAATGCAATTTTTCTTCTCCCCTCGTACGCAGCGACGCGACACCAGCGGTAGGCTGATATCTATATGGGGTCGAAGAGGCAGACGACAAAAAAAAAAACAACAACGAGGGTTACTTCCGGTCCAAATCACTTCCATCTAATTAAGACTGCATTCTTGATCGATCGAGTTTTTCTTCGACACTTACGAAGAACGTCTCCACCCTAGGCTGTTTATTTTATTGGTAGGTGCTGAGGAAAATTTCAACTATGTGCGCGACTGGCGTAATTGAATTGGAGTGTGTAATAAGAACCACACAATTTAATAAACCCTACTCTTCGCCCGAAAGCTGGGTCCGGAGGGGGAGGGTTAGTCATTTTGGTCTGCTAGTTGGTGTTGGTTGATGTCGAACGTTTTGGGTTTGGATCGAACGGTCCGATTAGTAGGATGTCTGCGAGGATAATGTAATCATCACAGTCATTAAGGTCGTGCCCTCTTGGGACTCATAACAGAAATGAAATACACAAGAGTGTATGGAAACACATGAATTTTGAACACGACGGCATATGATGATGCCTAAAGACCAGAAAATTGGGGTTGAGAAAATGATTTCAAATTTGAATCAAATAAATCGGATAACTTCTTGAAGGACAGAAAAAAGAATAAATAAGTAACCATACTAGAGATCAACATAGTAGAAATTGGTCGGAATTTGTTTTTCTCTGGTCTCAACTTTTGTCCAAAAAATCGAAAAATTATCGAAAAGCATTGTTTCTAATTTGATGCATTGAACCCGAAAAAACTGCGAGAAAAGACAAATTTAAACACGTTTTCTAAGGGCAGAGAATGTGAAAGACAATATACAAGAAAGATTTCCATTTTGCATCCTAAGTCAAACCTGAAACAAGGCTCTTATGACTTAACGCAAAACTCTTCACAACGACATAAAAATAAAGTAGAGAAACTTACCACAAATTTTGCTCAAAATAGTCTATAATGCTTCTCAAGCCCAGAAATTAAAGGAGGGAGAAATGATACCGAATTCGGTCAAAAATGGCCAAAAGCTGGAAATAAACGAACAGAAATGACCTTGAATATGCTTTCAAGTAAATGAAAAACTATTCTGAATGTATCAGAATGCCACAAACAAAATGGAAACAGTTATGAAGACTTTTGAAAACTAGAAAATGTGAAAAGGTTCAAAACAGATATGAATCCGCTGCTGGAAGTTAGTAAATGTGAATAAAATTTAATTTAAAATAATCGAAAACAGTTCCAAGCTCAAGAAAAGCTGCAAAAGTATTATTCTCAATACTATTATTAACAACTTTTGAGATTTTGAAAAGCAGGAAAATAATGGAATAAACTGAAAACACCACGAAAAAACGAAACAAATTAATCTATGAATGCTCAGCATACAGATTAGTTGAAAAATAGCTTCTAATGGCTCAGAAAGAAAACAAAAGCGTAGATTGATTACTAAAACACAGAAAATTATCCCATACGCAACTTGAGATAATAGGAAACTCCAAACGTTTCTAAGGGCAAGAGAACCACATAAGGATATTGATCTAAAATTCGGCTTAAAATAATAAAAAGATATGGTGGAAATCGTTTGTTTAGAGTCCAATTACTGAACAATCACTAAGTCGACATTATCTTTATTTATCCGAATTTTCTTCGCAGATCGTAGGTGGTTTTGTTTTTTTCTAAAGCTTTTGACAAATTATTTTTTTTTACGCTGATTTTGAAATTTGAACCGATTCATACGGATTTCGAAATTTACTGACTTTATTTTTCATATTTATAACGTTTATTTTTACACGCTTCGTATCCCCAGTGTAAAAGCCACTTTAGTGCATTGAAACACGTTGAGAAAGACGGTTCAATTTCTAAGCAGCTTTTAGAACACAGAACAAAGCTTTGTTATCCTCCAGCAGCAGGGTGCAACATGCAACAACATGATATACAGTCAAACCAGTTTTTGTGCGAGATTTATGTTTTGTACATTCGTATAACATATGGAATATAATTTCTTTGCATCTTGCGAAACTGGGGAAATGACATAATATGAAAAAAGGCGGAGCACACGAAACATTGCGTGTAGAAGGTAAACGTGTGGTCCAATTGATTTTTGGTGCATCTTTTGTTTGTTTTGCAATTGAAAAGATGTGTTTATTATAGCGAAAGTTTGATGAGAAACTTCACCTATAGATTAAGACATTAGTGTTCAAGATTCGTTTAGTAAAAGTGACAATGCATGCATTCCAAGCGACATGAAGCGTACGATTCTACACTATATCATCATGTTCTCAGTTATAGAATAAAAAAAACTGGAATTTACAAGAATGGGAGGTAGAACTTATTTCAAGTTGGACGTAAAATGTCCCAAAAATGAAGAATAACAAAAAACCTAAAGTTGGTTCGAATCAACTAATCAACTTCTTCTGAGAAACAGATGAACATAAAAATAGAAATGATCCTACATTTGGCTATTAATAACCTTAAATCGTTTTAAATGGTAAAAATATTAACAAACAAAACGAAAATTAGGTACAAAGTAACAAAAATACTTCTACAGGGTAGAAAACAAGCAACAGTTTAAACATGTTACTAAGGGTCAAACATTATTTGCAGTGTTGGGCACCGCCAACCGAAAATTTAGCGACACTAATCGGAAAATTTAGCTCGATAAATGCTAAACCCACATTAGCGGAACTTTCGCTAATCGCTAACTTATTAACATGTAAATAGTCACATCGCTATATTTATTGCTTGTGTTTTGTATGTTTGTGTCCCAACACTTCAATTTTTGGTGGTAAATTAAACGAAAACAATTACTTTTAAGAGCTATTCACAATAACTTTAAATACTTTTAGGAATGTTTTCATAGAAATTCAATTATTATCTGAATCGAAAAAGTAGATCCAAAGTTGTCATAATTTTAAGTGCATTGCAATTTACAAAAGTTCTTGTTGTGTCGCAAATTCAATCTAGACCTTGAGCTTGTTCTTCAAAATGCTTCTGTGGCTTGTACGATAACTTAAACTCCATTCTAGGGTAAAAAGACTTTCGAAGCAATTTACTGCCCTTCCAAGCATAGTTGTTTCAGTTTGCATAAGGTTTGTGGAGAACATGGGACTACTATGATTGAAACGGCAGTTTACGTTTCGTTTCGAAGTAGCTTACGTACGCCATCAGCAGTTTTTCTAAATAGTTTTACTGTCGCTTCGCTACAAAATTTGGCGAAATAGCGATTAGCGTTTCGAAGGCAAAACTTCTAGCGACGCTAACAGTTTCGCTAACCACCTTAAAAATTAGCGAAATCGCTAAACCGTTAACTGAATATTAGCGTCGCTAATTAGCGATTAGCGAATTAGCGGAATGGTACCCACCACTAATTATTTGCGATCTAGGAAATCAAACAAATAATTCAAATAGCTGTTGTAAACCCAAGCAAACGTATTATAATTAAAGAAGAGGTTTAAAATGATTGTGAACCACATCAATGGATAATAAAACTAGAAACAATGATTTTAAATTTGGCTCGAAAGACACAAACAAAGTTTCCCAAAACTTTGAAATATTTAGAAAATCTCGTAACAAAAATGACTACCTTCGGCCGACTTCGGCCATTCTGAGCTCAATTTGGAAACAATTTCTTTTTTGGCCTTTTCTGGCCTTTAGAAGGCGATTTCGGCCATTCTGAGCTCAATTTGGGATCAATTTCTTTTTTGGCCTTTTCTGGCCTTTAGAAGGTGATTTCGGCCATTCTGAGCTCAATTTGGGATTATTTTCTTTTTTGGCCTTTTCTGGCCTTTAGAAGGCGATTTCGGCCATTCTGAGCTCAATTTGGGATCATTTTCTTTTTTGGCCTTTTCTGACCTTTAGAAGGTGATTTCGGCCATTCTGAGCTTAATTTGGGATTATTTTCTTTTGTGGCCTTTACTCGCCATTAGACGGCGATTTCAGCAATTCTGAGCTCAATTTGGTATCATTTTCTTTTGTGGCCTTTAGACGGCGATTTCGGCCATTCTGAGCTCAATTTGGGATCATTTTCTTTTTTGGCCTTTTCTGACCTTTATAAGACGTTTTCAGTCATTCTGAGCTCAATTTGGGATCATTTTCTTTTGTGGCCTTTTCTCGCCTTTAGAAGGCGATTTCGGCCATTCTGAGCTCAATTTGGGATCATTTTTTTTTACCTTTTCTGACCTTTCGAAGACGATTTCGGCCATTCTGAGCTCAATTTGGAATCAATTTCTTTTTTGGCCTTTTCTGGCTTTTAGAAGGCGATTTCGGCCATTCTGAACTCAATTTGGGATTATTTTCTTTTTTGGCCTTTTCTGGCCTTTAGAAGGTGATTTCGGCCATTCTGAGCTCAATTTGGGATCATTTTCTTTTTTGGCCTTTTCTGACCTTTATAAGACGTTTTCAGTCATTCTGAGCTCAATTTGGGATCATTTTCTTTTGTGGCCTTTTCTCGCCTTTAGAAGGCGATTTCGGCCATTCTGAGCTCAATTTGGGATCATTTTCTTTTTTGGCCTTTTCTGGCCTTTAGAAGGTGATTTCGGCCATTCTGAGCTCAATTTGGGATCATTTTCTTTTTTGGCCTTTTCTGACCTTTATAAGACGTTTTCAGTCATTCTGAGCTCAATTTGGGATCATTTTCTTTTGTGGCCTTTTCTCGCCTTTAGAAGGCGATTTCGGCCATTCTGAGCTCAATTTGGGATCATTTTCTTTTTTGGCCTTTTTTGACCTTTCGAAGACGATTTCGGCCATTCTGAGCTCAATTTGGAAACAATTTCTTTTTTGGCCTTTTCTGGCCTTTAGAAGGCAATTTCCGCCATTCTGAGCTCAATTTGGGATCATTTTCTTTTTTGGCTTTTTCTGGCCTTTAGAAGGCGATTTCGGCCATTCTGAGCTCAATTTGGGATCATTTTCTTTTTTGGCTTTTTCTGGCCTTTAGAAGGCGATTTCGGCCATTCTGAGCTCAATTTGGGATCATTTTCTTTTTTGGCCTTTTCTGGCCTTTGGAAGGTGATTTCGGCCATTCTGAGCTCAATTTGGGATCATTTTCTTTTTTGGCCTTTTCTGACCTTTAGAAGGTGATTTCGGCCATTCTGAGCTCAATTTGGGATCATTTTCTTTTTTGGCCTTTTCTGACCTTTATAAGACGTTTTCAGTCATTCTCAGCTCAATTTGGGATCATTTTCTTTTGTGGCCTTTTCTCGCCTTTAGAAGGCGATTTCGGCCATTCTGAGCTCAATTTGGGATCATTTTCTTTTTTGGCCTTTTTGACCTTTCGAAGACGATTTCGGCCATTCTGAGCTCAATTTGGAAACAATTTCTTTTTTGGCCTTTTCTGGCCTTTAGAAGGCGATTTCCGCCATTCTGAGCTCAATTTGGGATCATTTTCTTTTTTGGCTTTTTCTGGCCTTTAGAAGGCGATTTCGGCCATTCTGAGCTCAATTTGGGATCATTTTCTTTTTTGGCTTTTTCTGGCCTTTAGAAGGCGATTTCGGCCATTCTGAGCTCAATTTGGGATCATTTTCTTTTTTGGCCTTTTCTGGCCTTTGGAAGGTGATTTCGGCCATTCTGAGCTCAATTTGGGATCATTTTCTTTTTTGGCCTTTTCTGACCTTTATAAGACGTTTTCAGTCATTCTGAGCTCAATTTGGGATCATTTTCTTTTGTGGCCTTTTCTCGCCTTTAGAAGGCGATTTCGGCCATTCTGAGCTCAATTTGGGATCATTTTCTTTTTTGGCCTTTTCTGACCTTTCGAAGACGATTTCGGCCATTCTGAGCTCAATTTGGAATCATTTTCGTTTTTGGCCTTTTCTGGCTTTTAGAAGGTGATTTCAGCCATTCTGAACTCAATTTGGGATTATTTTCTTTTTTGGCCTTTTTTAGCCTTTAGAAGGTGATTTCGGCCATTCTGAGCTCAATTTGGGATTATTTTCTTTTTTGGCCTTTTCTGGCATTTAGAAAGGGTTTCCGGCTATTCTGAGCTTAATTTAGGATCTATATTTTTGGCCTTTACTGGCCTTTTTTCATAATTCACTTTTTCGATTAGATTGAAAACACTCTTAAACGAAATCCTAAAATCAATGTTTATAGTGCCATCAGATTGGTTGGGCAGATTTTCATAGAGAGATGTGCATTGTTTGAGTAGAAGGCGAAGACTAATTAGTTTAGATTTATTAAAATTATATGAGGGTTACAATAGATTGATTTTGTGTGTGGATTGGTAGAAAGAATTTAAAATGATGTAATCGGGAACAATGACACACTATTATATTATATTAAAAGAATGAAGCACGTTTATTGTAGTGCTCTGAGTGTTACACTAACCATTAATGCGACGAAATAGTGATGATGATGATGATGTTGATGATGACGCTACAAATGTATTTAATACCAGCACTAATCTCAAAATATGTTTTCTATTGATAATAAAATCACAGAATGTCTAACATATAGTTTATGAAATCTCTTTTAATAAGGCATGAAAATCTGACTGAATTTAGCAAATAAAAGTGGTCATAATCACATTTTAAGCATACCTGTGTCCTGTGTACGAGCATTATTATCTCCCCGAGTATAGTTGCCAGGCTAAGAGCCAGTACTCATGAACGGCGAATGGGATGACTTAATAAATATTCATTAATTTATTCGTACATCAATTCGAGAAAGCAGTTGCGATAAATCACATTTCCATATTTTTTCCTTCTACATTCAAACCGGCTCTAATTTTTGCTGACACTAACCTTCTGAAGCAAACAATCAAAATATTTTTGCTATGGCCTGTTATGATGAAATATTATTTGTACATTATTTACTAGTTTATGGGTTCATATTTGCCATAAATTAACAGAATGATAAAAAAATATTTGAAAATCTTACATATATTATTATATTATGCATACATTTAACACCTGCTTATTCTTAAAGGCGAACATTCGTATTTACCATAAATAAATTCAAATTTTCCACCGTTCAGCCTTACACACATCAACTACAAGGTTTTATTTGCTTTGCCCGCTCCACTTCCAGGTCAAGGTAATGCTTCGGGTTTCGGATGACCCACCCAAAGCGGCTGCTCAGGCCGGCAGCCAGGAAGAAACACAAACTGCAACCGTACAGTCCGCGTCGGCTGGCGGTGGTGGCAGCAGCAGTTATCTAACGGTGGACAAGAAGAAACGCCAGGTGACGCTGTGTGAAACGCAAACAAACCTCGCCAGCAGCAGTGCAGCGACGCCGGAGCGTGGCCCAATGGTATCAGCACCGAAAATGTTTGCATTCGATGCATTATTTACGACCGAGGACTCCCAGGTAGGTTTGCCGAAAAGGAACACCCTCTTGTTGTTGTTGTGATCAGTTATACGTACAAAGAAGGGGTGTGATTGCGTGTGAGAGAACAAACTGCAGTGGATAGATAGAGAATAACACATACGAGTTAGGGAGGTTTTATACGGGATACGAAAATTTAATGCTGTGGATAATCAGTTAATCGAGCGTTACTCTGCGGAGGGCACGATTACTGGTTGGATTCTTTGTTTTCACTATTCTCGAGCTGGCTGGTTTCTAACTTTCATGATGTCATTCTATTTGATTCATAAAATAATACTGAATTTTAGCCTAATTGAAATTTAGATTTTTTGATACTTTGGTATAGAATTATTTCATCATTACTCTTGGAAAAAAATATTCTTTTATGTTTCCAAATAATCAAAATGGTTTTCAACAATCACACCTATCGGTGAAAGCAGCATACCTTCCTATGCAGCAGTAAGATGTGTCTGAAACGCAAACTACTCGCGTAGGATTTCCATTGTTTATTCCGTTCGGTTGGATCAATGTGGGGTGAATAATTGATTGGAAGCAATCGCATCCATTCATTAGGTATTAGCATAGCTCCTATCTTTCCTTTCCTCCTCATCACTAAGCCAGTGGCGGGTGGCTGGACAGCAGACACCAATTGGATCGGGTTAATGGAGTGTGAATTTGACGAGTGTCGGTGAAGTGAGCATCTTGATTTATATTTAAAAGCATTGGCACGGACAGAGTTACTACAGAGGAAAAGGGATTCAATTCACTCGCCGAGTTTTGATTTTTCGGCTTCGACATTCGTTGAGCGGGATTATTGTTAATTTACCCTCCGATAAATTAGAACTTTTAGCTTTATCCCAGCTTAATATTATTTTTGCTAGCTGGAACAAAATTTAGGAAAATAACAGTCAATTCTTTTAGCTTTTCATATATTTATTTAAATTCACACTGTTATACAATATTGGTAACCTACGCTAGCTTCGTCAGGTAAGCTAGAAAATTTACACCCACCATTATCCTGGTAATCTTCTCCCCCCCACTGGCTTCCGCACCAGGAGGAAACGATTTGCGGAGTAAGCAAAAATCTCGAAAGCATAATCTAATAACGAGCCATCTTATAGCTAAGCAAAATCCAGACGGATGAGCTGAAAACGAGTCCTCGCGACGTCGTTGCCGTCGTCATTCGACAGAACTGGAGCTCGGTACGAAATTATTAGTATGCCGGTGGAGACGCACGCACCTGGTGGCGAATGCTCTTTGACCAGCGAGCACGACGGAAGGATAAAAAGTATTAAAGGGCAGACACGGTATGATAATGATGAATAATGTCGTTGGATTGGCACCGGTTTCATCGGACATTATACGGAAGCGAATACTTTCGTCATGAGCGCGACAACCAAGGTTTCCGTAAGAAGAAGACAACGAAAAACTTCTTCCGTTGAGAGTATAGACAACCGGGCAAACAGGTTGACAGAAAGTTAGCTAATGAAAAACGTGATCTTAATGCGAAATTACTATCGTCTTCGTCAAACGGAGTTTCTGGAAAAGGATACTTCTAGGGTTTCCTCGCTCGTTAGTCGGCGGTTGGAAATTTCCGATACAATTACTGACAGCTCGGGATTAGAATCTTTTGTTTGCGTGAAGAATAGGAAATCCAATTTAATGACAATCTTGATTATTAATTAATAATCAATTATAATTACGGTTTTGTTTGTTCTTGTTGTTGTTTCCTTCCACAGCACGACATTTGCGGGAGTGCGCTATCGGAAGTAATACCGGCGGTACTGGAAGGATCGGACGGATGTTTGCTGTCTCTAGGATATCCGGGAGCAGGTACGAATAACATTGATTTGTAATATCGATCGAGTATAGCGTGGTACTTTACTTTTTCTTTTCACTTCGGTGTCTTTTTGCCTTTCTCCTAGAAAGGTATAGCAATCACTTGCAAAACCGAAGATATAAAGTGCTCCAAAGGGCCGAATGGCATATATCACATGACTCAGCTCGACGAGCTGAGCATTTTCTGTATGTGTGTGTGTGTGTGTGTGTGTGTGTGTATGTGCAGATTTTTATTCTCACTCACGTTTCTCAGAGATGGCTGGACCGATTTTCATGAAATTAATTGCAAATCAAAGGTCTCGTTGTCCCATAAGATCCTATTAAATTTCATTGTAATCGGATTTTTAGTTTAGTGGTTATGTATCAAAATGTAAAAATCATGAAACATCATTATCTCAAAAACTACACAACCGATTTGAACAAAATTGATTTCAAATGAACGGGCTACCTGAAATACCCTTAACTCTCGAATTTCATAAAGAGTGAACTTGTTGTTTAAAAGTTATGACAAGAAATGTGTTTTGAAGACTACTTAATCTCACTCATGTTTCTCAGAGATGGCTGTACCGATTTTCATAAAATTAGTGTCAAATGGAAGGTCTAGCTGCCACATAAGACCCTATTGATTTGTTTTGCAATGAAACTATTACTTTGCCTGTTATGTTTAAAAATGTGAAATCCAGCCATGAAAAGGAACATATTCCGAAGACTACTTGAACTCACTCACTTTTCTCAGAGATGGCTGACCCGATTTTCACAAAATTAGTGTCAACTAATAAGTCTAGCTGCCTTGTAACACCCTATTGAATTTTACTGTATTCGGACTGTAACTTCGTCTGTAAAGTACCAAAATGTGAAAATAACGAAACTTCATTATCTCAGTAACTACACAACCGATTTGATCAATATTATTATGAGACGAGCGGGCTAGTTAAGGGTTACCTAATGAATTATGATTGAACACGTGATTTCAAAGTTTGGCTGCCCTATACGTTCCCTTTTTATTTGATTATAATCGAACTTAAGCAACCGTTATGTATTGAATTGTTAATAAAACAACGAAAGTCTATTATCTCAAAGGTTACATGACTTATTTGAACATAACTAGTGCCATACGAACGAGTCATCTCTCAAACTTACAAATAACAAACTTCATAACAATTTGATGTGTGGCTCAAAAGTTATGGAATGAAAAGAAATTCAAAGGCAATTTGAAACTATACCTGCTTTGATTGATATATGTGGTCTCAACATAATTTTGTACTATTTGAACGTTCCAAATTCATTGATTCCTTGCGATGTGTTTAAAATCTGCAAATGCACGACGAAACGGCCATAGGATATGATCAAAGTCAAATAACAAATCGTTTGAAATGATTGGTTTTGTCGAAATGACAACATCCTCGACTTTTGGCTTCTGTACATCACCTTAATTCTTAATATATTCATATTGGGTGGTATTCGGTCATTTTCAGCAGATTTTCTGGCATCAATCTGACACCGGAAATACCCATATTGGGAGGTATTTAGTTATTTTGGTTGTTTTCCAGAAACTAGAAGTGGTCGTCTTTAAATTCAAAATGGTGTCAAGGGTCAACGTTTGGTTTCTATGCATCATCTCGATTACGGAAATATCCATATTGAGTATTATTTGGTCATATTCGACTGTTTCCTATAAGTTGCCATTTAGTGATTCACAATGGTGCCTGAGGTCAATTGTTAGCTCATTCTGGTTCCAGAGATACTCATATTGGATGGTATTTGGTTATTTTAGGCTGTTTTTCACAAACCGGAAGTCGCCATCTTGGATTTCAAAATGGTATTTAAGATAATTTCTGGCCTCTGAGCGTCATTCTGGTTGAAGAAACACCCATATTGGGTGTAATTCGATCATTTCCCGCTGTTTCCCAGGAACCGGAAGTCGCCAACCTAGAATCCAAAATGGGATGTGTGGTCGATTTCAGCTGCTGTGTATCATTCTAGTTTCGGAGATACTCATGTTAGACGGAACTCGGCCATTTTTGGCTGTTTTCCAGAAACCACAAGTTGCCATCCTACAATTCATAATGGTGTCTGAAGTCGATTTGTGACTCCAGTGCATCATTACGATTCCGGAAATACCCATATTGGGTGGTATTTGGTCGTTTGCCCTTGTTTTTCGAAACCGGATGTCGCCATCTTAGAATTCAAAATGGTATCTGTGTTCGAATTTAGCTCCTGTGTATCATACTTTATCCGAATATTATTATATTGGGTGGAAATCGGCCATTTTTGGCTGTTTTCCAGAAACCGGAAGTTGCCATTTTACAATCCAAAATGTTGTCTGAGGTCGATTATGGAACATATTTGTTATCACATTCACCTGCCAAATATGGTTCCATTTAGATGATTAGTTCGCGAGATGTTCAGAAATTTGTGCAGAAACATGTGCTTCCAGAAGAGGGAGGGGCGTCGAACCATTATGGACATATTTGTTATCCTTTAAAACATCCACATGCCAAATTCGGTTTCATTTGCTTTGTTTGTTCTTGAGTTGTGCAGAAATTTATGTTTCATTTGTATTGGACCCCTCCTTTCCAGAAGAGGGAGGGGTCTCAAACTATCATAGAAACCTTTATCGGGACCAAAACCCCCTACATACAAATTTTCACGTCGATCGGTTCGGTAGTTTTCGAGCCTATATGGATCAAACAGACAGACAGACCGGACTACATTTTTATATGTATTGATTACAACATCAATATTTTAGAACCTAAAGAGTGAATATACATTTATTGGATTGAAGCGTTCATGTAAATCTGTTTTTACAAATAAATGTTTGAATGAGAAAGGCTGGGTCTGACCGCTAGGTGGATAAATTTAGGTTTTTATTAAAATATCGATACATATTTAAATCCGCAAACATAAAAGTGTACAGTATATTTTCAGCTCCAGGAAGCTGTACAAGAAATATTTTGTAATTGTCAATGAAATTAATCTACAAATATTTTTGCCTTTCTCCTAGAAAGGTATAGCAATCACTTGCAAAACCGAAAGTATAAAAGTGCTCCAAAGGGCCGAATGGCATATATCACTCGACTCAGCTCGACGAGCTGAGCATTTACTGTATGTGTGTGTATGTGTGTGTGTGTGTGTGTGTGTGTTTGTGTGTGTGCGTATGTGCAGATGCAGATGTCTTGTTGTCCCATAAGACCCTATTAAATTTTTTTGTAATCGGATTTTTAGTTTAGAGGTTATGTATCAAAATGTGAAAATTACGAAACAACATTATCTCAAAAACTACACAACCGATTTGAACAAAATTTGTTTCAAATGAACGGGCTACCTTAAAAACCCTTAACTTTTGAATTTTATGACGATTGAATTTGTGGTTCAAAAGTAATGAAAAGAAACGGGTTCTGAAGACTGTATAATCTCACTCATGTTTCTCAGAGATGGCTGGACCGATTTTCATAAAATTAGTGTCAAATGGAAGGTCTAGCTGCCACATAAGACCCTATTGATTTGTTTTGCAATCGGACTATTACTTTGCCTGTTATGTTTAAAAATGTGAAATCAGGCTATGAAAAGGAACGTATTGCGAAGACTACTTGGGCTCACTCACTTTCCTCAAAGATGGCTGACCCGATTTCCACAAAATTAGTGTCAAATGAAATGTATAGCTGCCTCATAGCACCCTATTGAATTTTACTGTAAGCGGACTGTAACTTCGTCTGTAATGTATCGAATTGTGAAAATCACGAAACTTCTTTATCTCAGAAACTACACAACCGATTTGAACAATATCGATATAAAATGAACGAGCTAGTTAGGGGTTAACTGATGAATTATGATTGAACACGTGGTTCAAAAGTTTGGCTGCCCCATACGTTCCCATTTCATTTAATTTTAATCGAACTTAAGCAACCGTTATATATTAAATTGTTAAAAAACAACGAAAGTCTATTATCTCAAAGATTACATGACTTATTTGAACATAACTAGTGTCATACGAACGAGTCATCTCTCGAACTTACAAATAACATAATATATCATAACAAAAGAACTTACAAATAACATAATGTATCATAACAATTTGATATGTGGCTCAAAAATTCTAAGGCTATTTAAAACTATACCTGCTTTGATCGATATATGTGGCCTCAACATAATTTAAATGTGGTATCGTACTATTTGAACGTTCCAATTTAATTGATTCCTTGCGATGTGTTAAAAGTCTGCAAATGCACGACGACTCGGCCATAGGATAAGATCAAAGTCAAAGAACAAATCGTTTGAAATGATTGGGTTTATCGAAACGACAATATCCTCGACTTTTGGCTTCTGTACATCGCCCTAATTCTAAATATATTCATATTGGGTGGTATTCGGTCATTTTTAGCAGACTTTCTGGCATCAATCTGACACCGGAAATACTCATATTGGGAGGTATTTATTTATTTTGGTTGTTTTCCAGAAACTAAAAGTGGTCATCTTTAAATTCAAAATGGTGTCCAGGGTCAATGTTTGGTTTCTATGCATCATCTTGTTTACAGAAATATTCATATTGAGTATTATTGGGTCATTTTCGACTTTTTTCCTAAAAGTTGCATTTAGCAATTCAAAATGGTGCCTGAGGTCAATTGTTAGCTCATTGCATCATTTTAGTTCCAGATATACTCATATTGGATGGTATTTGGTTATTTTAGGCTGTTTTTCACAAACCGGAAGTCGCCATCTTGGATTTCAAAATGGTATTTGAGATAATTTGTAGCCTCTGAGCGTCATTCTGGTTGAAGAAACACCCATATTGGAAGTCGCCAACCTAGAATCCAAAATGAGATGTGTGGTCGATTTCAGCTTCTGTGTATCATTCTAGATCCGGAGATACTCATGTCAGACGGATATCGGCCATTTTGGCTGTTTTTCAGAAACCACAAGTTGCCATCCTACAATTCATAGTGGTGTTCTCGCAACATTCTGGCTCCGGAGATACTCATATTGGGTGGTATTTGGTCACTTTGGGCTGTTTTTCAGAAACCAGAAGTCGTCATTTTGAACTTTAAAATTGCCTGTGAAATCAATTTCTGTCATGTGGGCGTAATTCTGGTTCCGAAAACATTCATATTGAATGGTATTTGGTCATTTCCGGCTGTTTGCCAGACACCGGAAGTCACTATCTTAAAATTCAAGATTGTGTCTGTGATCAATTTTTAGCTTCTGTGCATCTTTCTGGTTCCGGAGATACTCATATTTATTGGGAATCGTCCATTTTAGGCTGATTTCCATAAACCGAAAGTTGCTATCTTACAATCCAAAATGTTGCCTAAGGTCGATTATGGAACATATTTGTTACCACTAAAACATTCACCTGCCAAATTTGGTTCCATTTAGTTGGTTAGCTCTCAAGATGTGCAGAAATTTGGGTTTCATTTGTATGGCATCCCTCCCTTCCAAAAGAAGTAGGGGTGTCAAAACATTATGGACATATTTTTTACCCCTTAAAACATCTACATGCCAAATTCGGTTTCATTTGCTTGGTTTGTTCTTGAGTTGTGCAGAAATTTATGTTTCATTTGTATGGGACCCCTCCCTTCCAGAAAAGGGAGGGGTCTCAAACTATCATGGGAACCTTTATCGGCACCAAAAACCCCTACATACAAATTTTCACGCCGATCGATTCGGTAATTTTCGAGCCTATATGGATCAGACAGACAGACAGACCGGATTGCATTTTTATATGTATAGATTACAACATCAATATTTTTTGAGAGTGAATATTCATTTATTGGGTTGAAGCGTTCATGTAAATCTATTTTCACGAATAAAAGTTTGAATGAGATAGGCTGGGTCTGACCGCTAGGTAGATTAATTTAGGTTTCATCATAGAGTTCACCTTGAAAATTATTCATAATTAAAAATTGAAATATTATGAGGCATATTTTATTGTAAGGAATCAAGAAAGAAAAAAAAACATAAATATTGTCAGTTGTAGAGCAACTCCCGTAGAAGTCGAATTCGAAATATTTTGACAGTTTCTTGTTGGGAAACTCTTCGTCTTAGAGTGCTGGAACTTTCTTCTTGATACGTGAAGTTTGTAAAAAGTTGTGCTAAATGGAAAACGCAAACAAAAACACAATTCTGCGCACCATGCGGTTTTCGTCCGTGTGGTCCGCTCTGGAAATCGCAGAAACACTGACATTCGCCAGATCAACTGTGCTCAAACATTTCCGAGAAAGGATGACTGTTAACCAGAAGGATCAGATAGAGCATTGTAGTAGAACATACGCTTGGCGACTGGATTGGAAGGTATTTAGGGCAATCAAGGTAAACCCAGGACTTTCAGATTAAAATAACGCAAGAAAATAGGGTGCTTACAATAATACTATCCGGAGGTTCCAACCACGATGAGGCTACCGCTCTTCCCGTACTTGTAGCAACCCAACAGGTCGCATAAGCAGAACCTAGAGGCTACAACATGCTTCCAAGATTATGAAACATACGTAAAAATGAATTTTGGACAGCTGTGAAAGTGCCTCGAAAAACGAGGTTCGAGCGTTTGTTAAGGCACACATAGTTCCTGTTGAGTTTTGGCCGGATTTGACAAGCTGTCCCTATAGCCGGAAGTAGTTCAGTACTACTGTGACAAGGATGTCAAACAACCCAATTGCCCCCAATTCCGCCCAATAGAAAAGTGCTGGGCAATAATTCTATCTTCTATCTTCTATCTTCTATCTTCTATCTTCTATCTTCTATCTTCTATCTTCTATCTTCTATCTTCTATCTTCTATCTTCTATCTTCTATCTTCTATCTTCTATCTTCTATCTTCTATCTTCTATCTTCTATCTTCTATCTTCTATCTTCTATCTTCTATCTTCTATCTTCTATCTTCTATCTTCTATCTTCTATCTTCTATCTTCTATCTTCTATCTTCTATCTTCTATCTTCTATCTTCTATCTTCTATCTTCTATCTTCTATCTTCTATCTTCTATCTTCTATCTTCTATCTTCTATCTTCTATCTTCTATCTTCTATCTTCTATCTTCTATCTTCTATCTTCTATCTTCTATCTTCTATCTTCTTTCTTCTTTCTTCTTTCTTCTTCCTTCTTTCTTCTCTCTTTTTTCTTTTTTGTCTTTCTTTTATCTTTTTTCTTTCTTCTTTCTTCTTTATCTTTCTTCGTTCATCTTTCTGCTCTCTTCTCTCTACTCTAATCTCACAACTCTAATCTCTCTAATCCAATCTCTTTACTCTAATCTCTCTACTCTAATCTCTCTAGTCTAATTTCTCTATTCTAATCTCTCCACTCCAATCTCTCTACTCTAATCTCTCTACTCTAATCTCTCTACTCTATTTTCTCTACTCTAATCTCTCTACTCTAATATCTCTACCTCTTTTTCTCTTCTGTTTTATCTTTTCTGACGAGACGTGGCTTGGCAAATTGGCCGCAGTCTAGTATCTCTACATCAGGACAAGCATGGTTTTTGAAGCAACCTACGCCCCTTTCCAAAATACATTCCACAGACAGAGTCGAATTGGTTATAACACCGTCAATCTCGCGTGTTGAAAGCTCGGCAGAACCTAAGAGAGTAATGTTCAATTCGTACAGAATAAAGGCAAAATTGCAAGATGGTTGACAGAACCTTTCGCGATGAAGATGTTGCTGCTCAAATCACAGGAACAGACTCCCACACGAGATATTTCTTTTTGCAAACTGCAACAGCCTAATGTGTTTGAAAATCTCTACCACATTGCTTCTTTCATTTGTCGTATAATATTCTTATGCGTTGGTGACGGTTGATTTGGCCACATTCAACAAATATTTCAACTTGAGCATCTCCCTTCACTCAACAATCGCTTATTTTGACTATTGTTTCTCTCAACTCTCGCTTCTTATTTCTCTCGCTTCTCCCTCTTCTCCCTCTTCTCTCGCTTCTTTTTCGTCTGTTTCTTTTCTCGTTTTTCTCTTCTCTGGTTTACTTCTTCTCTCTTCATCCGTTTCTCTCTCTCTCTTCTTCCGGATCTCACTTCTCTCTTCTCTCGTTCCTTTTGTCTCTTGTCTCATTTTCACCAATGTTTTGTTTTATTTCTCATTGTTGCTGAATTTTCTATGAATCCTTTTCTTTTATGAAAACTGCGAAAGGTTAGCTAAACATTGTTGGGTTTTTAATCATCGAAAAAGAGAAAGAAATTGTAACTGGTATTCTCCTCAATGTGTTTTTTTTTTTTGAGTGAATATTTAATTATGGTCAATTCTTGTCCACCCGAGCGCTGAGTGTAGTAGTTTTTTGCACCACCTTTCTTGCTTCTGTTTTGTGCAGTGTTCCTGCTGCTCGCAGAAAAAAGTAATACACTAACTGCTTACACCACAACTGAGTGAAACAAGAGTGGTGAATCACTCTAGGGAGAATACACAGAAGTACACAGCGGTGAGCACTGGTGAAAAAAATCAATAGCATTCGAAGAGCAAACACACGTGACAGGCAGCTGGATGTATTTTATTTTTTCAGTTTCGAGATGCAAAGCAAACAACGCTATCAACTTTCCTACCCAGATGCTCCCCTCATTTGACATTTTCGTAAAGACGCACAATAAAAGAACTGTAGTGTTGTGTAGTTATTGTGAGTAATGCCCTTTCGTGTGTGAAAGCTCACACCAGGTTCTGTCTCTTTGGAGAGATATTTCAGATTCTACTGCGGTGTTTTCTGCATGCTCTTCAAGTACTTTGCAACCAGTGTGAGAGCAGTTGTTTTCGCAGTGAAAGGCATTCTAATATACGATAGTTTCGATAGTGATAGAGGAACGACAAGCCTGTAGCATATCTTTTATTGATTTCATAAAACAAAAAAAAAACAAATGAGCTGTGTGAGATAATTATTTTTTTCATTTTTCTTTTAACTTATTTTCTTATACAAGCCCGTTTCAAAACTTAATCATGACAATGATCTTTGATTGCTTTTTGTGATAGACAGAAGAAGCAATCAAATAGATGCGGCGATTACCACGATAAAACACAAAAATGATATTAAAAAAAATATACTAAATTTGGCACATCTCTTAATAAAATTGCGCTACTCTCGTACTATTAAAATATCATTGTTCACCACTTGTAGTACTCAATTATGAACATGCAACCGTATTTTTTTTTGCAGGGCAATCACGCACCATGTTCGGCACGTTGGCATCGGCTCCGTCGGACCTTGGGGCCATCCCGTGCGCCATCGCCTGGCTGTACAAGGGAATTAATGAGAAACGTCAGAAATCGGGCGCGAGATTTTCCGTCCGCGTCAGTGCACTGGGCGTGAACGCCACCAAACCGGGCTCATCGTCAAGGGATTTACTGGCCGGTCATGCGACAGGTAATTAATCACATCGCACTCATATGTTTCACATCTCCGCTGGGCAGGAGATCACGGTTGGTCCGACCTTACGCGCGTTTCCACGCGGCCGGAAGCTCCACGACAAATGTTGTACACCTAGTTGTCGAACTCTTACCGATACACTGTTGATGCTGCACACGTTTCGAAGCCCATTTATTATAACTTTATAAATGTCACGGTACAACTGTGCCTGCCTGCTCTGCTCTGGCGTAGGTCTTCCGGGACCTCTCCCGACCATTTATTGGCGGTAACTCGCTGTCGCTCGGAGTGAATTTCGCTTTTTTTCCTGGGTTGTGTCAACACGTGCGTTACTAGCATGGAGAGGCCACCGTTCGGTTCAGCGGTTGTACGGCACCATGTTGTACATTTATTGTCGTTTGTTCAACTTGGGTTTGATTCCAGCTTCTGTACAGTTTCTATGTAATGAGAAACTCGCAAAGGAACCAAAACGTAGGTGACAGTTTTAGTGTACTACAAGATTATTCAAACATTGGAAGGGGTTAATCGTTAATGTTAATCGGGTTATTTTGTGCTCTAAAATTTCTGAAAATTAAGTTTACAATGCCTAACTGATATCTGTTCTCTCAGAAACAAAGCTGGTGCTTAAATTTGAAAGTAAAATGTTCGGAATGGAGTATTTTTATTCAGCTACAAGAATTACATCCCTATTAAATAGCGGGTACTGAATGCTTAAAATAAACTTTCTCCTCGAATAAAATTTTTAAGCGGCCCCAAACAGCATGTTCACTGACAGCAACATTGTATTGTTTCATAAAATGATACCATTCATCACATTCCACCGATAAATTGTAGATAAATAAAGTTACACATTCCAGCCCGGAAAATACGAATTTGACTTCAATTACTTCCGCAGATGAAAAACCTTACCGCAGCCGTTCGCAGCGGGGACCCGGTTCTACCTATCCCAGAGGAACAACAAGTGCAAAAATATTCTCCGCAACAAATAATTGACATTCCTGAAATCAAATCAAAATGAGTACACTTTCCAGCAGAGAATTTCAATTAAAATCGCTCTGTGGTAGGCATTTCTGGCGATTGCAGAATTAGACGCGACTGGAATTCCGTTTAATAGTGTCGACTTCCGGGCAACTAGCCACCGTAGCAAGCTCGCACTACCCCGATAGCTGATAATTTGGAGTGATTTGATGTGAGTTCCGGCTAGAGTCTATAATGAATATTGATGTCGCCCTGGGCAAGCGGGGGTAGTAAAGTGCACTGGCAATAAGCGGCCCAACTAGCCAACCGGGCAGTTGAGCAGCGTCGAAAAAACCGCCCCAAGTTATATCGGATGTCGGATGATGACGATGATGATGCAAATCACAATCACGTTTGACGGAACCGTTGCTCCGTTCCGGGCCAATTGAACGGCTGATTTCTAGACGCGTCAATTGCCGAACTTGTTCGGTAATTAATTTGAACTTTGCTGAAGCGAGAGAGAGTAGCCTGGGTGTCGCTCGTTCGGGGATGTTTTTATTTGCTCGCTCAAACTCGTGGCCGCGTGGTCGGCCGAAACCCGCCACCAGAAAAACACGAGTACGAATTAATTCCATTTAATTTGGCATCAAGTGGAGCATAAACTCAGAAGGCATACGCGGACACAAGCTTCAGCACAAAAGTGAGCGGGTTTTGTGTTTGCCCCGGGACGCCTAGACAGGGCAATCGAGAATGAACGGAAAAGGGCTGCATATCATGGTCACCGCTTTCGATTCATGTTGAAGTTGCTGTATCGCTGTTTGTTTGTGTCGCACGGTGATTCAATGTTGGGCATTTATCGCCGAACATATCGATTATTTCTAACAAATCTGCCTAACCTAGTCAGGGTCGTATTGAAAAATTAGCAAATCAAAAGATCATCAAAAGAGTAAACATTTTAAATCATTTTGTTATCCCGTAAATTCAACAGCAAAGGGTTAATCGTTGTCGCGTCAATTTTCCGCTTCCCCGCTTTCACCATCCGGTCATAGACTGCATCGTGCCAGAAAATTGGCAAGGGTTATAAATTAATTGTTTAATAATTCACTAATAGCATCAGCATTTATCATTTTCATACCTACCAGTCTCTGTCACCCCTGTTCGGAGTGGATCGGTTCGAAATTGGCGTCTGCACAGACACTTTGCTGCACAGACAGACCGGAGGTAACTTTTTGACTCTCCACGGTCCCGCTCTGTGCCGGTTGACATCGGTTCAGTATTAGCGTTGCTTGCTTGCTGGTGGAATCGAAACAGCGAAATGATTGTTGTTTCGCTGTTTATTAGGCAAAGGGCTAGACTGTTGTTTTGCCGCAGTAATATGGTTGCTAATTATGTTGGTTTGGTTTGATGTCGGAATGAATATGGGATGTAGAATTTAGGCACCGGTAGTGAAAATGAAGCTTGATGGCGACTCGCAGCCCTTGCTTCTAACAACAATCCGATGTTTGCCTTTCGATGCCAATTGGCTGAAAATGGGATGAAACGTTTGTGTTACCTTAAAAAGGTCGCAAAAAACAGAATTTTGTTTATATTTAATAAAGATTTCTCATTAATTCAGTGTCAAATTTATGAAGTTTGATAAAATCATCTGCGGTTGAGTGTTTACTCAAGTCTCGTGTACGAAATTTTCGTCGCATTTACTCAAAACGCTACTAAAACAAATTTCCCTCCCAGGAACCCGTTTTTGATCTTGTCATGCTATCTTTAGACCTTTCGATTAACAACTCTTCACATCTCACATCTTGGTCGTTGGCGTCTTTCTGCTGACTCGCACAGTTGTGTACGGCCTTCTCAACAAATTTTATTTTTTATGTTTTGTACTGAAAAGTTAACTTGCGATGCCCTCACTGCGCGAAAATCAACCATTGCGTACAATTGTGTACAGCTTACGGTATATTATATCTTTGTGTTGTACAAATTCTCGGTTGTTTGCATCTTCTTTTCGAACCGTACAGTTGTGTACGTTCAATGGAATACATGAAGTTTTGCAAAATAATAAGGGAGATTAGAAATTGTTAGTTTTATAGTTCTGCTTTAAACTTGCGTTTGTGCATGAGCAAGCAGAATAGTTCTGACTCGAAACCATTTATTAGCAGAAACGATGAAAATATAGAATTTTATTCGAAAAGGCGTTGTCAGGGTGGCGAAAACCTGGAAAATCGGGGAATGGTAGGGAATCCATTTTCCGATCAGAGAAATCAGGAAATATCAGTGGGTGAACTGGAACAATCACTAAAAAAATTTAACCGAGACGCGATTCGTTTTGAAACTTTTTTTTTTCAGCGTAAGAGGCTAATACGGGGCTTCTACTGTTTGTTTTCATACGTGCTATTCTACGCAACATAGGGCTATGAATGTCATTTTGTTCTAATGGCTTCTTTTTGAATCCCGACTCATTTTTGAGAAATGAGAAATGTAGAAATGGTGTTGATGATTACAAACATTTTTATAGCCGAGCCAGAACGGTTTGTTTGATCGGTGTGACCTCATCAGTAAAAGGTTGTACAGGCAAACTTCGATATAAGGTACATTTCGAATTTTAATTTGCACTTTATATCGAATTGTACCTTATATCGAATCATGAAATATTTTCAACAAGAGGGCTTCAAACACTTTATTTTGTTGTCTTTTGTCTAAGTATAGTTTATTTTGGAAATAGAATCCAACTATAAGTGTGAACCAACTTGTTTTAAGTACAATTCAAATCACATAGTTTTTTTTTGCTTTTTAGGAGACTTTAAGCCGCATTCAAAAAATAAGTGTTCTAGAGCATTAAAAGGTGAAAAATTTTCAAGCCGTTATATTATTATTACTAGATTTTATTTACCATTTTACATACAAATTTTTATCGAAACTACTTCTTTTTTTTCTTCTTGTTATTTTTTAATTTTTGGTCCGATGTATAAGAACCATGAATATCTACTTACGGATTGAGATCTTTTTTTTAAATTATTTCTCCGTCCTTCAGGATTTCGAAACTTGCATTGTCCTCGTTGAATTTTAAAATGACCGTTTGAACTATCTTTTCATTACACATAAAAGTGGCCCAGAAATGCACTTTGCATGGTGGTTTAAAACGTGAAAAACGTGATCGTCAACCTTTTGAGTGTAAAAATGCCATTCAAATGATGTAGTGTATTCGACGATTTTTTTATACCTTAAGGAGAAACTTTTGATGCAAATAAATTTTTGATTAATCTGCCTAAAAGTGAGATGAAAAATTTATTTATATTATTACTTATCAAATCTTTGAATGAAATCTTTAGCAAAGTTGGCCTACTATGTTCTAGACATTTTTTCATATTTAGAAATACATTATTCTGCCGAACATAATTTAAGCATATTTTCAACTTTTTCCTAGGTTTTATTACATTTTTGATAAAAATGCTCTTTTTTAAATCAAAACTTGTTTCAGCTGAGAGGGTGTTCAAGTGCGGTTTATGAAAAAAAAACTGGGTTTGGAAATTTTTTTTGAACATTGTATTTTGAATTTCAAACAGATTGTTCAGGGGTCAAACATTGAAATAATTTTTTTTATCAGCTTCCCCGTTTTAATCCACACTATATCATGTTTTCTCGGCAAAATTAAATTTTTGTACGTTGTTTCAAACTTCCGCTAAGTGAAACATGTTTTTTTGACACTCCCTGAATAATCAATAGTAAGCAGAGATGTTGACAAGATAACCTATATGTTGTTTATAGAAGTTTCCATACCAATTTCGGAGTTATTTGTAACATAATATTAATATGTACCTTATATCGAGGTAAAATGTACCTTATATCGAGTGACGCTATATCGAGGGTACCTTATAACGAGGGTACCTTATATCGAAAGTTGCCTGTATAGAGTAATTTTGTTTTTAAATATACACTGACAAAAAATGTTTTAATAAAATTAGTTGAAAAAGTTTGAACCTAATTACTAAAACAAGTTTGATTATTATAGATTTCATTTTTTACGAAAAATTTCAAAAAATTAGCTAAGCATTTATGGTAGTCTTAGCAAAATAAGAGAAAAAATAAAGTTTTTGAGACTACATTTGAGTATTTTTAATCAAATTTATTTCGTGGATTAAATCACTTGAAAGACTCCGTCTTCAGAAAGTTGTTCAGGACGTCAGGGGCATTCGCTGAGCTAATAGAGGTTCACTGGCTTTCGGCTCTATTTGATTGAAAATAAGACCACTACGTGGTGCTATTATGCGTTTAGTTTTAAGTGGTATTAACTGAATTTATCCCGAGAGTCCAACTACTTAGAAAGTTTCAGTATTTAAGAACTCAGCTATTAAAATTTTGCATAAAAAATTAGGGTTTTTTTCACTGAATCTATTTAATAGGTCTCTTTCGACCACTGATTTTTGTATGTAGAGATACAATAAAGTTCTTATAAAACTTGTATTTCTTTGCTGGGAAAATCCGCCGGATGAGCTTAGGTCAAAAAACGAAAAACTGTATGCACACTGGCGCCACGTAGCAGTAGGATTCCGCACTAAACTGTCAATCAGTCAGAAGCTCTTGACCTTTTGAACAAGTTTGCTGGAGACCGCAACTTTCTAGAAAGTCGGAATCGCGAGCAAAGTTTAGGTCAGAATACAGCGAATTTCGTGCTCACTAGCGTCGCTGGAATTCTACTTTAAGCTGTTCATCAACCGAAAGGTATTGTCATTTGCGGAGACTACCGGTGTAGACTCCGCCAGGACCTGTGATAAATCGAAATAAAACATCAGAGTCCTGTACGCATGGTCATTCGACCATGCGGAACGCTTGATGAAACAAGATTGAATTTATTAAAATAACTCAACTTAATTCTACCCTACCAGAAGAGCCGGAGAGAATCAGTTCTCTTGTCCGATTCTTCGTCCTGTCCTCGTCTAATCCTCTCAATTTTAATTACTTAGTTTTACATTTGTATCTTCCGTCTCGCTCAATTTACTCGCGGACTGGCGTCACTTACTCAATCGTAAATCGTTCGGTATTTATTATTATTATTGTTATTTTAGGTTATTTGTCATGTGGCCGTCATCGTTTCGTTTCTCATGAAATAAGTAGAATTGCTAAGTGCATTGGAAAATGCTTATTAATCATACACGCGCGGCTATTATTTCAGAACCTGTCTGTGAGAACGGAATGTCGCGATTTATTTCAAATTCACGAAACATGCATAGACAAGAATATTCCTGTCCATGGGAATGTAATGCAAGACTTTATAAGAATCAAAAATGTTTTCCTAATTTCTTGGAAGGCCTGTTCACATTCTAACAATTTTACTGAAGATCGCAACTTTCTTTAATGCAAAAAACAGAACCTATGAACGACAGAAGTTCACTTTAAAACTATTCGAAAGAGGGTGCTCTGCAAACAAAAATTGAAATAGCAGCAAATTTGATTCAACACGCAAAAGTTCAAGCTTTAATCATCCAATGTGTCCTTTCAATTCGCACAGAACTTGCTCTAACTTCGCACAACCAATGCGTGATACGCATAACGCAAAATTTGTACAAGGAATACATTGACAGAGATCAAAATCAGAATATGGGTATTCATGTCGAGCTCGTAAACAAATACCCTGCCGTAAAAATACTCACCTCCATTGACGAGTAATGGAAGATACACAGTTTACGGCTGGGTATTCGTATACGAGCTCGATGTGAAGACCCCTAATATGTATCATATACACAAAAATCGTAATGTCTCGGTAAACTTCGGCTTCAGGCGAACGATCAGTTTCGAGGCGCTCAAAAAACCATTCTTTACTTTCGCGAGCCGGTGCGTATCAACGGCTCGTGCATCTCTAAAAATCGTCAGCAACCGAAACAGCCAATGGCGAGCCTTGTTGCCGCGGAAGTTATTGGAAGTGGTTTGGAACTGCGCAATACATTCAAAACACGCTAGAGCATCAAATGCGTTATGCCCAACGCACATGCGTTGTACTGGTTCCAATTTTGATCAGTAAATGCGCTAATTTCGCTCATAAATGATCTGGTTACGCACACTCCAACTTTTGCGTGAAGCTTGTTCAAAATTGAACCACAAAATACGAGATAAAAATAAAAAACTAATCTTTAGACCGGCGCGGCGTATGGATTGAAAAACTACACTTTTCAGAAGTAAGCTCTGTAATTAATGAAATTGCTTCTGGAGACTAGAAAATGCCGGGAAAATGAATATATTAGTTTCGGGATTCAGAAGTTAACTCTATCGATCTTTAAAACACCCTTTACAGAACGACTTACGACTTGCAGTAAATTCCGAAGTCATTTTCCATTCGGCAAGCCCCGCCTTAAAACAATATTACAATCAGAAAAAAGCCATCATTATTCTCAGACGTTCAATCCATTTTATACATGTATATTGAATAAATGTTTTATTTATTAAAAATAGAGGAGTGGAAAATGAGAAGAAAACCAGGAATTAAAAAAATCAATTAATAAATCTAATAAATTAAACACTAAGAGAATTTAACTAAAAATTATAATAACAAATTAAAGAACAAAAGAAACAATTATCGATATTCAGTGTCCAATATACCGTTGACCGATATTTATTATCATTGCATTTTCATCTTTTACGGTGGAAACAGCAACACTGTTTGTCCAGTCAGCACTGTAGATAAGCTTCCATGTGAGCCTTCGTTTTTAACCGCTTGATATTTTGATTACTTGTTACCGACAATGTTCTCACGATTTTGTAAGTTGCAAACAGATCACCTTTAAACTCCTATCTGTGCACTATAATTATTTTTTGCAGAAGAGCGTTTCCATGCCAAACTATCTGGAAATTCGCAAAACTTCAATCGACCGTTTTTGATTTGAATAAAACTTTGCAAACGTGTTTGGCTTAGCATACTACGTATTTTTCACAGGTTGAGTGTATTTTTAGACTCAAGAGTAGTTTTATACAAGGGCAAGGGGGCTCAAAGCATTGTAGTTCAAAAACTTTTGACTGTACAGAACGACTGAGAGTGATAAGTTCGATTTTTCGAAATATTCTTGATTTCCTAACTTCAGCTTCTTGAGTAGATGCGGTTTATGCAACAAAAATATTTTCGAAAAAAATAGACCACTCTGTTCTGTAACGGCTCATATGATGTGAGATTGAATAAAATGAATTTAAAAATACAATAAGAAGTGCAAAGAAGATCTCGGTTGGCTTCCTTTCATAGCTGAAATATTCAAATTTTTATCGTAGAAAACGCAAAAAAAAACACAATAAAAATTGATTCGAAAAACATATGGAAAGATCCCTTTATTGTTATATTGTGTTTTCAAAAAAAAAAGGGATGAACTTTCATGAAACTAATTCATGAAATGTCAATAGTTTTTTCTGCGTTCCTTTCTGCGGCTGAAAACATGAATTGAAATAACTTATTACAACAACGTTGCAGCGCTTGTGCAGACGTGTCGCTTCTTTCTACAACCATTCACCGCATAAAGTCATCCAAACAAATCATCTACACGTTCAAGCATCTACCACAACCACAAACGTTATTAACAGAAAGTGGAAAAATCGAAGCCCGAGGTGCGATGATTCACAGGTCAAGCGAAGCAGTAACGACCCAACACAGCTTTAGACCATTTTACAAGACGTTTCAGAAATCAATCTATGAATAAAATTTCAACACAAACCATGGAACTGCTGACATAACACACGTAAAAGCAACATCAGCAAATACCGTGTATCCTACCTTACCAGTTCGTAAAATGATCTATACACGTTTGCCAGTGTATGTACGGTAGGGTGACAGCGAAAAGGGTCATGTCAAATTTCGAAAACCGACCATGTACATTTTGTTTGTTGACCTAAAAAAATCACCTGTTCAAATTTTCAGCTCAATCGGACATGATTCAGGGGTGTCTCAAAGCATTCAAAGTTGTGATTTTTCGACTCTCGAAAATCAACCAAGGGGGGGAGAACATGGAATTGCGAAAATCGAAACTTTTTTTTCCGATGTCTTAAAAATGCATAAAACGTCGAGATGTTATCTAAAAAAAAATGTTGTCTGAAAATCAACCGTAAGCTTAACCCTCTAGTGCCCTATGCCGCCTCTAGATGGTCTTCAGTTAATGCTCTAAAAAGTTTCAATCAATACTTTGAAAATGTTTATAAAGATTCATAGTGATTTTTTCGAAGTCCGTCTAAAAATTAGGATGGGCACTAGATGGTTAATATGGGATATTCTAAGACTGGCTTATGAAATGACTCACAACTGGTTTCAAACCAGACGCAAATTATATTAAAGCTCATTAGGTATCTTAAACTTGATTTTCCATCGGGTGGTTCACTTTTTTTACCACCCTAATTTCGACCAAAAATTTTTTTTCGAAATAACACCTGATTATGACGTTTTAATGTTTTTAAGTCATTTAGCATCGAATAAAAATCGTTATCCATTCGTTGTTTTGCTTTCGTCTCGATTAGACGCAAATTGTTCATCTCCGTTTGAGTTCGCAAAATAACAATACACGAGTTATCGTACGGGTGTTTTTTTTTTGTCGATTAGTTCTTGTGCTGCGCGATAACAATAGCCTGCAGTTTATCGGCAGAAACATCTTCTGCACACTGGTAGGGGCAGGCTACCCCGCCAGTGATCTGATACGCAGCTGATATATCAGCAAGAATAGTTCTCCCGCACCGCTGTTACCCCGCTAGCAGCATGGACCACCATACGATCGAGCGAGTGGAAGTCAACTACAAGTGGCATCTACAAGGTCGCGTGTAGGATACGGCCACTGTGTCACAACACGAAGCTGGATCGTCATTGTTTGTTCTGCGGAGACGCTCGATTAATCCTACTATCAGCCGTGAGGTCGTGACTTAGACGTTCGGTGGAGTATTCACTTTAGAATTTTTATCATTATTATTAATATTATTATTATTATTGTTATTATTATAATTATTATTATTATTATTATTATTATTATTATTATTATTATTATTATTATTATTATTATTATTATTATTATTATTATTATTATTATTGTTATTATAATTATTACTATTATTGTTATTATTATTATTATTATTATTATTATTATTATTATTATTATTATTATTATTATTATTATTATTATTATTATTATTATTATTATTATTATTATTATTATTATTACTATTGTTATTAGTATTAGTATTACTGCCTTTTTTTAATTTTGATCCATTGTAGTTCGAAAAATTGTTTTTAGAATTTAATAGCAACTACTTGTTCCCCCCCCCCCCCCCCCCAATCAAATAATTTTTCGTTTGTGTGCGGTAGAGCGTAACGCTACCGCAAAATGGACGACATGCAGGTGCAACTATTCCTGGATTGGAAACAAATGGGGAAGAGATTGAGATCTCCCCCATCAATTCCCCTCTACCTTCCCCGCTACCTAGCCCCGTACCAAGGGTACCGGCAACACGGGTGAAAGCTTACCCAGATGCTTCGAAAGCTCCGTTCGTAGTTTACTTCAGGCCCATAAAGAAGCCTCTAAATATTATTCAAATCGGCAAGGACCTGGCAAAACAGTTTTCGGACGTAAACGAAATTACAAAGGTTAGACCGAACAAACTGCGAGTTGTTGTGAGTAGCTTGAAGCAAGCAAACGCAATTGCTAGCTACGAGCTCTTCACGAGAGAGTACCGCGTGTACATCCCTGCCAAGGACGTGGAGATCGACGGCGTGGTTACCGAAGGAAGCCTCACGGTCGATGACATTTTGCGTCACGGGGTTGGCTGTTTCAAGAACCCCCTGATTCAAGATGTAAAGATACTGGATGTCAAGCAATTGCATTCAGTATCCATCGAAGAAGGGAAGAAGAAATTTTTCCCTTCGGATTCCTTCCGTGTAATATCGCCGGATCCGCACTGTCGAACTACATCTCTTTGGACAGGGTTCGTCTGCCTGTACGCCTGTTCGTACCGCGGGTCATGCATCGCCAAAACTGCAAGCAGTTAGGTCATACAGCCACCTACTGCAACAAGGCACGCTGCAGCAAGTGCGGAGGCAATCATGCTGAGACCGCTTGCAGTGAGGATACTGAAAAGTGTCTTTACTGCAAGGGAACTCGGCATGACCTTTCGGCGTGTCCCGCGTACAAACAGCGCGAGGAAAAAATTAAGCGTTCCCTCAAGGAACGATCAAAGCGCTCTTTCGCAGAAATGCTGAAGAGTGCTGAGCCACCCTCGACAGGAAACATCTTTTCCTTTTTGCCAACCGATGAGGGTACCCGTCGAAGGGTGTTCTTATGCCATGCCAGAAGGATCTAGAAAGAGGAGAATGATCAACTCTCCTAATCTTTCTCGCAAAGGTCGCAAGATAACCCCTAGCGGAATGACCAATAAGCCAACACAAAAAGCAAGCGGTGAAGAAAAACCGAAGCAAGTACCTCCCGGATTTAATTTTAAATCAAACCAGGAGTACCCACCGCTTCATGGGGCATCAAAAACCCCTCGTGCACCCATTTCTCGATCAGAAGATAAAAAAGAAACAGGGTTCGTAAAATTTTCTGATATTGTGGACTGGATATTTAAAACATTCAACATACCAGATCCCCTGTCCCAGACAGCCTGTCTTATGTCAATGTATTCCTTACGAAAGCTTAGGTAATAAACTCTATTGGGTTAAGCAACTTGATGGTCTGAAGTGGTAAATTTCAGTAATAATTTTCTTTCAACTCTCTCTGACTAGCATAACAAGATAATGATGAACTATCTTTATGTATAATGATAAACTATCTAAATGTTATGTCGGTAAAATCTATCCAACGCTAATAAAAATTACTTCAAATTTAGAAAATTTATACCGAGCGTCTTAGCAGAGTGATTTAAGAAATAAAAGAAATAGTTATCGGTTTCCGTTAGACTCTACTAAAAAAATAGTTTTCTAGTAGAGTCTAACGGAAACCGATAACTATTTCTTTGATTTCAAAAATATCTTTTTTTTTAAGAGTGGCGGCTCTAAGAAAATTCAATGTGGCAAATGGGGTCGATTCACGGCCTCTGAATATCATTCAGAAATTATTAATATTAAATGGTATTCGACCATTTTCGGTTTTTTTCAGAAACCGAAAGTTACCATCTTGGATTTAAAACGGTACCTGAGGTGGATTTCCATTCACTAGGCACCATGTTAATTTCGAAAATACCCATATTCGGTGAAAATTGGCCATTTTAGACTTTTCTATGGAAACCAGAAGTCACCATTTTGGATTTTGGGATATCGTCTGGGATCGATTTCCGGCTTTTGGACATTATTCTGTTACTGAAAATACCCATAATGTACGAAAATTGACCTTAAATTCTCAACTCAAAACAAGGATCTACAATTTATAATGATAGAATAACAACTAAAACAACTAAAAATTTGGAATATTTTGAGGTTCTCTTACTCCACAACAAACACGCTCAGAGAGAAATGTTGATATGTATCCGTAAGCTCTCTTTCTCTCCTCTTTATGCCAGTATTTTTTGTTTTGTTTTTGCACGTCCAGTTCTGTTCAAAATGGCGTCGAAACAAGGAGCATTCTGCAAGCGCATTTGGTTCTCTTGTTCGGGTATCATAAGCTTCATCGGAAGGCCGGTAACGGACCTTTTTCAAATGTTCATTTTTTTCGATTATATTTAATGTATCTTCATGAGAAATAAATACGATTGTATTATGTAGTATTATTAAGTTCCTCAAAATGTGGTAACGCAATAAATACAATTTCGGTAAACTCTATTCAATTTTAACTGCCCGGCTTCAAAACCAGAAATACACCTGAATTAAGGATTACGTTCAAATCCAGTACTACTTGTCAGCTACACCCAACCACAAAGCTAACATTTAAGCCGAGCCCTCAAACTGGGTCATACTGGCTATCGTATCAAGACGCAAATCCATATCGGAGATTGAGTTAGTATACTATCCTGCAGCCATTCTTAGCTATTCATCAAAACTACAAACAAACTAGAAACAACTCCTTCTTACTTCTTCTATCCTCCCTAGCTCAGTTAACATCACAAGCCGGCATTAGAGAGAAGCAATAAAAAAAACTGCAGCTTATCACTAAATAGCCAACTGCCTCGCCCAACCAGTGCAGTGCTGCAGGAAGTCACCGTTCCCAGCGGGCAACACGGACAATTGAAGCAGTTTTCTTTCGCTAACGCTTTTCGCTTCAGCAATCAGTCGGTTTGCTTTGAAATGAACACCGTACCGACGCTCTTCTGCTACTGCAACACTCCGCAAACAGTAGCTAATTCGTGCCATTCCGACCCCCCTGCCCCTGTTCATTTCGTTGAAAAATGTTAATCTAACATATCCGGTCATTGAAAAATGAGAACCTCCCGGGATAGTCAGTGCTGGTAGTAGCCATCAACAGTGGAACTGAAGCTAATCGAGACTCGCCTAGCAGAATAAAACGGGGGGAATGCAGAGTTGGTGTGTGTGTGAGAGAGTGGGCGCGAGGATAACAGGGAAATGAATAAACAGAAGCTGGACTTCTGGTTTTGCTTCTGGCCGGTAGTGCCATTGATTGCTCTATCAGACCAACTCAGACAACTCGGTCAGGGCACACCGGGCAGGGTTTGCGTGTTGAAGAGTCTCCAAGGTGCACTATTGTGGCGCATCCGGTCATAGGACGGCCGGCGAAAGATAGAGAACCGCCAGCTACCGGTTAGGCAGGAACGGAGAAAATGAAATAAAATGCTGATTCCTATTCATTTAATACCTTCATCACTGCGGTTTCCAGATAATTCCCCTCTGGGAATGGCAGCGACCGGTAGAATTTATGGTCGCTTTAAGAACCACCTGGAGTTGGTATCCAGCGTGAGAGGGGAAAATACTAAGACGGAGGGTGCAAAGCAGATCTCTAGTTGATTGGAATGCATTTTTCAGAACGACTAGTTGGTCTACCAAGGGATTAAGGGGCTATACTCTACTTCTTTTGTTTAATATTATTTAATATAGTTTTATCTGATTTACACTATTTTAATTTGATCTGATCTACTCTACTCTAGAGTAAAGCAGGGTAGAGAAGCTACTCTGCTATAGTGCAGAGTATACTCTACTCTACTGAATTTCAACTAAATTTAATTAATTTAATCCATTAAATTGTTAACCTGTACATTCTGAGCTGCTAAAAAAACACCCTTTTCTGGAATAAACTAATTTATTGTCGATTTCCCACTAATGCGAAATGTTATGACTTATGGCTTCCGATTGAACCATCACATTGACAGTTCGAAAGCAACATGTATCCGCTACGAGATAGCGTCATTCGTGTCTGAAGACAGACGCTCCTGTAACTCACCATTAGGTTTTACTGCGTCACTAGTAGCCCCGCAGACAGCATGGAATAGCGCATAATGCGAATGGGCGGCACGAAAGGCACAACCACAAGTCACCCCACTTTCACAGCACGCGTACGTTTTTTTTCTGCTTGCTCGTTGGCTCCTGTGCCTGATAAATGTGAACGTTTAAGGAGAATGATAATGGCGAATCATTACCGTAATGAGTCGAGAATTTCGTTGTTCGATCTGAATGTTATATCGGTTGAAGAGTGTGGTGCGCCGCCAGGAAACAGTTGTTGTAGTAGTGAGGCAAGAAAGCACGAACCGGATGGAGAAGCGTTTCCAATACTTGCCGGAAGAAAGAGCCGGAAACTGTTGAATGAATAATTTTCCCTGCTCGGGTGTACGAGCTCTGCGTTGGCGGTACGGTTTATGACGCACTCTAGCAGCGCACCGTCGGATTGATTTTTACTGAGGTAATAAATTGCCATTAGCGTAATTATTTTCCGATGGGCAAAAAATAACAAATAATTGTTTCCGCAAAGCATCTGCATTTAGACTAAGACCCGAACTTCTTAACCCGAGCGGTGCTAAATTGAAACTTAATAAACCTTTAAAGTCCTACTAATGAAAAAAGTTGATTCCAGCAAATGGAAAACATGACTTTAAAACTTTTAATCTCTCGGCCACGTTTAACCAGTCTTTGCTTCCCGGATAGAAGGAATCCTGGTCCAACAGTAGAGAAAGTCGCTGCCATCCCGAAGATCAGAATAACCCATTGGCACGAACTTTGCTTTCTGACTGTCACAGCGCGTATTTGGTCTGCTAGGAAACAGTAAGCCTTTCAGTCGAGTTTAACCTTCAGCACACGTGACTTTTTACCTGACTTTTGTCGGGACAATATTCTCACTCGGTCTCCGGTTGCTGTCCCTAGGGAAGCTGAGAGTGTAACGCTACGGGACGAGTGCAGTTTTGCTGCATTCAACTGCCGACTTGTGCAGTTCGAAATTTTCGATAGATGACGAACAAGCGAAAATCCCTAAAACAGCTTGCAGGACTGCGATTATATGGCCAAACTTCTGCTCCCTCCCTTTCCAGCCTAGACAAATCCTAGCTTTCGAGATACTTTACTCATGATTAACTGCGTACATGGAAACACACTTTTCGGCATAATTTCGTCCGTCTGTTGGTCATCACTCTAGCGAAAGTTTCACCCCGAATCTTTTCCACAGGGCTAGTCACACTGTCGCAGTGGTTCCAAGTTTTCCATGAGAATGTTCAAATTCACACATTTTTATTGTCTTTAAAAATTTGTGTTTCTTTTTTCCGTATATCTTGAAACGCGAATGAGAAAAATATTATTAGAGGGAGCGTTAATTAAACACTATTGGCAACACGTCCACTAATTCTACCGAGCCGATCTGCTGTGTGTCCTGTCTATTCTGTTAATTCAAGTCAAAATAGCACAACACTGGACACAAAACATTGCGACTGTTTTCCCCTTCTAACCGAACTACCCACACTGACTTCCGCCCGAGGGAACGCTCTTCTCCGTGATAAATTCCGTCATTTAACAACACAACCTACTGCCCTGTCGACTGTCGGTATTTGAGTGCAGTATCATATCCCGACATCACAGACTATTTACCGGGAGGGGACAGAATGGTTAACCGATCGTTATCGTCATTATGAGCTTAATGTAAAATGCAAATATGTAACATGAAGAGTCGTACCGATCTGAATGCTGTGTCTATGGGTTTTGTGCTGTTATTGGAATGAATCTGATTTGTCCGAAATAGTCCGGAAGAGCTCGCTTCATTTTCGCCATCATTTCGTGCATATTAAACCAAGTAAAATTTTTCAGCATTTAATGTGCAATTCCTTCACAGTAAAAGTAAATGCTACGACCAATATCTGAAACATAAAATGTAACCTGACACAAAAGCCCAGCATCCTTTTTTGTCCGTGCCTCTTACCAATCATTCAATCAATGCCCTAATAAGCGATCAACTTTTTCTCCAGCTCACTACCGCCCACCCTCCCACTTGGGTTCCCATTATATAATACCGATAATAATCGAAAGGCCACACCGGGGCTACGAAAGCCGGACCTATTCTCCTTCTGTCGTATAAAACGTCAACCGATTTAGCCTTAGCTTGGGTGCAGGATAGCCTCAAACGAGATCCTTTTCTCTTTGTGTTTCTTCAACGACAACAAAACGGGAGGAAAAGTTTCCCAACCGTCGTTGTCCACCCATCCAATCAGTAGGTAATCGCTGCAGTGAGTGAAGCGCTTAGGTACCGATTCTCGTACCGGCACGGCAAGAAGTCGCGCCACTGCTGCCGCACGTGTGATTCAATCCTTCGGTTTCCACGCTGTTTACAGATCCAGTTTCGCACATAAATCGATTCGAGTCCCCCGGCACACGGTCGCCCTGATCGGCTATTTTACGGGTTTTGTTGTTCGGAAATGGGTAATAAAAAGAGCTGTCTCACCTCCGCATAATATCTATACTGTCACAACCGGCCGGTGTCTCACTCCCTCTCTCTCTCTTTGCTCCTGGCAGCAGCTGGTCGCCGTGCGTCTTTGTATCGTCTTTGCACGGCTCCTTTCCGCAATTCTAGACTGAGTCCCGGCGTAAATGATGAGACTGAGATGTGTGACCGGAATTTCTATTGGGCTCATTTGGGGAAAAATCGAAAGCAAATCCCTGCTACGTGCCGGGGTTTTTTTTTTTTTTTTGGAAGAAGGCTTGTTCCATCTTTACGCATATGTCACAGTGTCGATGTTTGCAGTTTTTCCACGTGTGTGTCGAAATGGTGAGGGTGTTATAAAATGGCTATAGAGTTAGAATATCGTTTTTTTCACAAGTCGAACGTTAGGTTTGCAAGATGTTTAAAGTTAGATTTTTCTAGTTGAAAAAAAGGATTTGCTTGAAGGTTATTTTGAAATTTTTTTACCAAACATTAAAGCATTTATAAACCGAACCAAATTTTTCTATCACAGCACATTTATTTGTATACTCATTCGTTTGCTATACACAAATAAATCGCCTAGAATAAAAATTTTAAATTTTTTAATTAAAGGATTTGATCAAAACATGCTTACAATAATCGAAAATAATTTTTTTGGCGCCAACTGAAATTGTGAATAAATTTTATTACTGCCTCCGAGCCTGCCTCCAGAAATGTCCATTTTGGGTAATATTCGTTATTTGAAAAGCATCAGAAGTGGATTTTGAACAGCTTGAATTGATACTTGGTCTGTGAGCAAGAAATATTTACCTATTGGCTTTTTTGACGTAGAACTACGTCTCTCTGGAAGTTCAGCTACATACTCGGCTACATAGGGATGTAAAATCAAAATCTGAAAAAGTGAAAAATATGTGCAGCAATCGGTTCGAAACTCTTCTCTAATATTCCTCCCAAATGCATGAAATTGTAATTTTATTATTCGAACTGTTGTACTATTGAAAATTGTCAAGCCTTGTGAAAACGCAAAGTTCGACCTCTGATTGGTCGCTATATGATTGCTTCCCAAGCACGGTCAACAGAATTAAAGACCTAGTAATTTGAAATGTGCTATTTGGCCTATATAAGAACCTGTTTCAACCGAAATTGCCTATATTAGTTCTACATAGCAACAACAACAATCCATATTTAACAGCAGAAGCTGTGGCAGCGGATAGCATCAGCAGCGATATTGGCAGGACCAGCTGGTGCAGCGGCATTTCCTCTAGCAAAAGCTGCCTTTGTGCAGTAGCGAGCAGCACCAGTAAAAAGTACATTAGCCGGCACTTCCTCTAATAAAAAGTTCCTGTATTTTGACAACACACAAACGGCTGGCGTTCAAAGTATATGGACCGTCAAATTTTCAATGTGAAAACAGCTTCCAACTGTGTTATCAGAAAAATACCCTAATCCCCTCTGTCGGGGTAGCACAAAGATGCAATCAACAACAGTCCTTATAAAAACAACAAACAAATTATTGAAGATTTAATATTTTCTTGTTTTGCGCTGGAATTAAAAATAAATGTTATTTTTATCTGCATGTACTTTGACTGTTGAAACTTTTTTGAGTTGTATAGTATTTCTTCACTTCCTGTTCAGTGATGTATGTGCAAACTAAAATTCGGTAGCACTTCAACTCCGCTTCTGCACAACATTTCAAACATACAAAGTAACTGACAAGCTTTAGTTGTTCTACGTGAATCTTGCGGTCATGGCTATGCATGCAATCCTTGTGATTTTTTTTTTTTTGAAACTGGAAGTCGCCCATTTGGGATTTCAAAATGGTCCTGGATCCAGGTTCTGGTATTTGAGAAACATCCCCATTCCGGAAATACCCACATTGGATGGTATTTGGCCATTCTACAATACATCTTAGAAACTAAGGAAACAATATTAATGATAACAAATGCGTTACGAAATTTCATATTTATATATGAAAAGAAGAAAGAAAAGAAGCTTAAATTAGGACTCGGAATATAACTGTGTCTAAATTCTAGTTCAGACAGTAGTTAGATCATTTACGTAGTCAGATCGCGGTAATATATCAGTAACGTCGCTGATGAAGAGTTAGAACAAATATGGGCCCAGATTGTTTACTGGCGGCACTCCAGAAAAAGTAGTAAATATAGCTCAGAATGTGACGACCTAATACCAATTCATACACCGAAGCCATCTCACAAACATGGCAGGAAGCCACAGTTTATCCAGCTTTTGGAGCAGGATATCATGATTTACATGATCGAAAACTGCCTTGAAATCTGTATACACAGTGCAAGTCCGCATCCATTGAGCGAACTTCACAACGAGAAGAACTGCAACAGATTGGTTGCAACGATTTTTAACTGCTTCGATTTCTTGTCCTCGACGATGTTATATATAACATTTTTAGAAATATAAAACATGCTGCTTAGATAAATTATAAGCTTTTTGAGCTTATTGTTCACTAATCTCGTTAAGTCTTATTGTTAATGGCTTCGTTTATAATACTACTTTCTTGTTGTTTTTTATCTGCCTTTCGTGTCCTCCATAATTTTGCCTCGCATGTTTCCGATTTGAGGAGAAAGTTCTGTGTTAAGATTTTTGTCTTGAATTTAAAGTCTGTATCTAGAACCCAAATGCTGATTTCAATGTAAGAATGCGATGAGAAATTCTGTTTGTTTTTTATCAGTCGAATTCAAACTCTAGAACCGAAAGTAGAAGATTCTAAAACTAAAGCTGCAGCCAAAGCTAAAATCTTAAATGCGAAGTCTGGCGAGAGAGAGATTTCAAGTTAAAGTCCAAATCTTGTACTGAATCCGGTATAAACATTTTAAGTTTGTCGTTCATGTCTAAAATCTGAATCAGAAACCCAAATTCATAACACGGTCTCAAATTTTCAGTACAGACTTCAAATTGATAGTTACTTATAGTTCAAATTTGTCTTTAGATTTCCATTTTTTATTTTGATTTTAAACTTTGGCATGGAACTTCACATTTGATATCTGGGTTTGCTAATCTATTTGAACCTGCATTCCGATTTGGAATCCACTTTTGAATTAAAACTTTGGAGCATAAACCACATTTTCATTTTCATTCACATTTAGCCTCTAAATTTGAATTTCTTCAATTTTGAATTTATTCAATCAAATTCAGAGGAACTTTGAGTTATACCTTAAAAAGTGATTTGTGCTCCAAATGCTAAGTTTTAATCCAGAAGTGTAGCTCCATGATCAAATCTGAATAAAATTCTTCAGGATTCCAAATCGGAATGCAGGTTAACACAAATATACAAACTTAGAGTTCCAATGTGAAGTACGAATCCAAAGTTCATTATCAAGTTTAGGAAAATGGAAATCTGCCTTTAGAATACGGAAAATTTTTTGGTTGCACCATTTCTGAACAATTAATACCTTACGCGCTGGCGCTGAATACTGTTCAAAGCAGAAACTTTCTCCTCCAAATAATTCATTAGTGCAAGGCAGCAAATTGACGTGTTGTAGATAGTATTATCTTTGGGTCATTCCATGTCAAGTGTCCGAGAAAATGCATCGACCATCTCCGATTTCGACCAAAATTTGTGAGTCGATGTATTTTGGGCCGGAACTTATAAGTACAAAGTATTGTACCGATTGGTGGACCCCTCGGCCAATGGGACTGCCTCCACTTTTTGCGAATTTAGCAAAACACCTTTTTTATTTTGTGAATATCTCGGGACCCTGAAGAGCTACAGGTAATATTGACATATCATTTTGAAGGGTTTAAGATGTAGAATCAAACTACGTGGTCAATTTCTTTCTGCAGTGTTGCTAACATTGCATTTTTTTCGGTTTAAAACTTAATTTGCAATTTGCTTTGTCCGTGTAATATCAAAACATTATTTGCGAAAAATAATTTGCTGTTGTATTTGCTAAATAAAATATTAGCAAAGGTTTGCTTGGTCTAATGTCTTTCTTTGCTAGTAAATTCACGACTGAGCGAATATTTGGTTGAATTTTTTCTTTGGTCATACTGAAATTGGGTATGAGCAAACTACAGCAAATGAGTATCAATGTGTCAAATCAGTTTTTCACGTAGCAGACTAGCCAGTGCGATATTTTATGATATGCTTGAAAAATTATTCACTTAATACGATAAATTTTGTTCACTCAAAACGATAAATAGTGTGGATGTGCAAAAAAAACGTGAAAACCTTCGTGTGTTTATTTTGTAATTTTTTTTTGTAATTGTGATTCTCATGAGGTATTGGAATGATTTCTAACCTTTATAATTATAATAAACACTTCCTTAATGTGCAGGGGCTTTCATCACGATGTGCTTTCCATCTATAGGCCGATGCAATGAGAAAAATTCCATCTATTGTTGTAATTTTCAGCTAATTTTCTTCAGTTTATGGAAACTATGACATAAATAACATCGTTAATTGTTGAGCTATAAGATGTTTGAGAGAATTTTACCTTAAAAAATCAGGCTTCAAAGCTTTGTATATTGCGTCACAAACTTCGGGAATTATTGTTGATTGTGGGATACGAGAGAGATATTGTAACGACATGAAACTATCACCTGTTGCAACAAAGCGCAATGTGAGAGCTAGCGTTTCACCGGCAGAAATAGCTTCTCACATATTCAAATCCAGCTTTTTGATTAATGGATATACCAATTCCAAAAGGGTGTGAAAATCGTCTATGTTCATGCACAGAAAGTTCTGATATAACAGCGGCCCCTCATCTTCGTGCTCTCGAAGATGTTGATTGTAGAATCCTCGGTCTTTTCGTCGTTTCACCCAATCACGCACCCACACACTGCGCATCCGACGACGTTTCCGATTCTCACCATTTTGAACGCAAACCAATAGCGAATCTTCTTCTTTGAAATCAGCAATTCTCACTTAAAACAAAATATGTAATGTCGAACACTACCGTTATTGAACCAAAACCACTAAAACACAGAAACAATGTTTTCGATTGACAGTTGAATTATTGTGCTACGAATGAAAACTAGATTTGCTTCATATTTTTCGCATCGTGTAATAGCATAGCAAACAAATTAACCATAAAATGAACAAAGAGACTTTGCTAGCATTCAAGCAAACAGGTTTTGAAGTAAATATTTGCTGTAGTGTAAAACCATAACAAATATATTTGCTCGTAGAGAAAATTTGCGCAAATATATATATATATATATATATATATATATATATATATATATATATATATATATATATATATATATATATATATATATATATATATATATATATATATATATATATATATATATATATAAATATATATATATATATATATATATATATATATATATATATATATATATATATATATATATATATATATATATATATATATTGCGGGGGGTGGATGACGTGTTTTGATTTGAAGAAATTAAGATATTCGGTTATGACAAAATATTTTGGATGCGTTCGGAAATTTGTTAGAACATGTGGTCTTGAATAATGTAAATATATGAAATGAAATCTGAAATCAACATTTTTTCACGTTTTCAACAATGTCACAAGTTGGTTTCAAAATTCGAATCACAGACAAAAAACAGTTCGAATTTAAATACGAAAAGTGTAGCCAAAACTCTCCTGTAACCTTTCGTGAAAATGTTTCTAGAGCGGGACTTTTTGTGTTACATCATTAACGTATGCTCCTCTAAGGTACATCTCTTTGATTACACAAACGCCTGCTAGGATACCATTAAGATAGCAGCAATTTATGTAGAAACGCTTTCGTGCGTAGACAAAATCCAAAATCTTGCAATTTGGAGAGTGATGTATCTCTGGAACGCTACGTTTTGTTTTTTGCTGATAAGTAATTTCTATGTAAAATCGTCTGCTAAACACATCGGCGTGGTCAAAATCAAAATCTAGGGGGGGGGGGGGGGGTATTTCGAGCAAATTGCAAATTAAGTTTTAAATCGAAAAAAATGCAATGTTAGCAACACTGCAGAAAAAAATTGACCACGTAGTTTGATTCTACATCTTAAACCCTTCGAAATGATATGTCAATATCACCTGTAACTCTTCAGGCTCCCGAGATATTCACAAAATAAAAAAGGCGTTTTGCTAAATTCGCAAACAGTGGAGGCAGTCCCATTGGCCGAGGGGTCTACCAATCGTTCCAATACTTTGTACTTATAAGTTCCGGTCCAAAATACATCGACTCACAAATTTTGGTCGAAATCGGAGATGGTCGACGCATTTCCTCGGACACTTGACATGGAATGACCCCTTTATTGATTTCCACTCTGATGTCGATGAATGGCACCAAACCATCATAGCTGAAGTATTCTGAAATCGTCCACTCCTCTTCAATATGCTGGACCAGGTTGAATTTCGCCTGATACGTTCATTTAGTCCGTACAGTTAGTTTTTTACCCGTGTCCTGCTTGGGGCACTTTCACCTTAGCCATCTCCAAATTACGCAAGTGGCAATTTCATAAAATGAAATAACTATTTTTATACTTTCAATTGAAGGTAAAAACTTTTGTGCATAATAGTATGTAACCGAAAATTTAAATTTAAAATTTTAGATTTCTTCATACAAATCTGATGATAGAAATATGGTGTCTCTGACAAAGTTTCTTGTTTTAAGATTATCTATAATTTTACCTGAGATACTATGCATCTATCCCAATCTGATAAAGATATGGATTTTTTATATCACTTCTAAGTGAATTGATCACCCATCTTTCTGCTTATCCCATATATATCACGCAAATCTTGAAACTTTTCTGATACGTATGGCCATAATCGAAATTTGAATCACTATTTAATTTATCGCACGATACAGACAAAATAAAATTCAATTTGTTTACTATCTTTCTCTCTATCAACACTTGCTTCCAGATTATAAAACTAATTTAGCAAATTTAAGCAGTTATCAATTAAAGTTTCCTATTAAGAGACACTATTTCAATCACCTCGAATCTTCAATAACACATTCCCGGTGAGCGATGCCGTATGATATCACGTGACATTTAAACTTGGGTTACAGCTTAGCAATTATACCTGATATCCCAGTCAACCACAAATCGTATATCAATGCATAAAAATTATCGTAAATATCTTTCAACAAAGTCGAAATCGTATACCGTCATCCGGGGTGAGATTGTGCCAAAAAATGGTGCTTTTTTGATCTCAAGCTTCTAACGCACACATTTAAGCAAAGAATTCGATCCAAAATACACCAATGCATTATAGAATGTTTTGTTATCAACTTTTTGTTATCAAAAACAAAAAGTTAAATTTAATACCTGTTAAATGAACAGTAGTGTGTCTACGAATAATCCACATGACTAACATGATAAAACAGTAAGTATAGGGACGACCATAAACGACGTGGACTATTAAGGGGCTGTAGGGGGTTGATCAGAAACTATGCATCATATGAATTATATAAAAATGTATGGCTAGATCAAATTGATGCAAAGAGTAATCAGTTATGAGAACGTGGCTTATAGACAGTCTCTATACACATAGTGGCGTCTCCAGGTAGCCTGAAAAGGGAAAACGTTAGGACATTAAGTTTGAGAAGACTTTTCGTTTTAATTATTATGTGTCATTGACAACTGTATATACCATTGAAGATCTCAAAACCTCTGGAAACGTACCCACAACCCTCCTTCTTCTCTTTAGAAGTCATCAGTTTATATAGAATTGGTGTACAAAATTTTGGCACATTCCATAAGTAATATCAATAATTGAAAATTTCTATATAACAATTGGGAACAGTAAGCTTCTCAAGCTTTTAGTCATTATTTCAAAGAATACCATAGCTAGACAACATACCTTATACTGTGGGGACAAAAAACATACCCTATGTAAACAATGCAAGTGTTTTGATGTATACTGATATAATTTTGTCGTGAATGTGAATTCCGCACACTGTGCCGTTCAATATAGCTTGGCACAATCTCACTCCAAAAGGGCTCGAAAAGTGTACAGTTTGGAAAAACATTATTTTCTGAGCCGGCACAGGTTCAATGCATAATATTTCCTCAACACATTGGAGACGACATCCTAACGTACCAACTGAGCAGTAAGTTCTTGTGATTTCTTGATCGGGTTGGTTTTCCTGGGACATTTTTGGATAACGTTATTTGCGCATGTTTTTCAACCTGTACTTTGAAACATTCTTTAAGCGAAACAGTTCACTGATATTATCTATTTTCCATTTTAAGTTGTGAATACATATGTCATGTTTCATAAAGTATTGAATTTGAGGTATTAGGTTTTGTAAATCTCAAGTAATTTAACATACAAACATTTCCCGTTTTGACTCAATCTCACCCCCGTGGCTTAATCTCACCCCGGCAGACGGTACCACGCTTATTCTCATGCGCAGAAATTCATCTTTAATTGTATATCATGGTGGAGTCTTACCGATTTACGATTGTAGGCTTAGAGTTGTAAGACAGTGTAAAACAAATCACTTTCAATCGGATGTTATCGTATATAAATACGTATATCAATTAATTGCATATCATTATTCCTCAGTGCGTATATCGCCTCCAAAATAGTACGTATATGCTGTTTTTGCGCATCAAATGCGAGTTTGTATGATATATATGAGTGCGGATATCGGAATCGAAACATTATTATACGTATGAAAATGTTGACTGGGATTTTGAACGATGAAACTCTCACTACGGTTAGAGAACAGATCGATCTACAATACGCAACACAGTACATGTAGTTGCTGAGTAATAACATTTTGATGGTCATTTTTCGAGGTATCTGAAAATCTAATTTGATATCTCTCCATTTGGAATGGGTTAAGATAACATCGGAGAAATAAAAAAATATTAAAAAAATAAATACACTAAAGTTTTTTTTTTCGTGGGGTATACGTAGCGTGCAAGAAAGCTCATACGCTCCGTAATCCACGCAACAAACCGCGTTAACTCCGAAATCCACATTTAAACACCTTGTAGATTCGAAATCTGCGTAAAAAAGACTCCTTTGTTGAAAGTTTTTAATCATTTCTGCTAAGGGGCCGCTCAGTAATTACGTAAGCACATTTTTCCACTTTTTCAACCCCCCATCCCTTATAAGACATCGTAAGATATTTTGAGCCTGCGCCGGTTTATTATAAGAGCAGTAGAGAGCTACTGAATTGTCGTAATAAATTTCGCATATTCCAATTAAAAATCTCAAAATAGGAAAAGAAGACGATACAGCAAAGCAGGTGCAGAAATACAACGAAAATTTAATCAAAAAGACCAAAGAACTCATTAATCGAAAATAGTCAAGTTGAATACTCCTTTTTTGGCTACTCATTTCTTCCAAAAGAAACTTCTTTAATGTCTATCAGGATCTCAGTATTCCAGTGCCAGTTCCAATTGAGCTGAGCAAATTGAGTCGTTTTCTAATTAAAACCCCTGGGGTTTCAATCGAGGAAGGAATATTTGCGGAATTCAGCTAAAATTTGAGTTATAGCTTTCTTTGACCAAATATCTAAACAGTTTGTGTCTCGAGCGTGTCCACATTTTGATGATTACACTAGCCAAAAGTAGGTTTGGTGTAGAGTTATACGTTATACGTTTTGACTGATTGCAATAAATATTCTGCATTTTTTTTTCTTTTAAACCTGGTTCTTGATGACGGAAAAACTGTTTGGTGAACAGGCAAATATCAAAAATCAGCAAAAAATATGTTTGGTACAAAAATGCTGTCGATAATATTTTTAATTCTTACTACAGAACCCAATCAAACGATGAAAAATAGTTTTGGACATATATTTTATGAAATTCGTCTTGAAATCTGAGCGGAACCAAAATATTTGAAAATGAGCGCTGAAGAAAATGGAGCAAGGATTTTTAATGGCCCACAAACAAAACGTTTTATTAGAGATTCACAAACTAGAAAAAAAAGCAGTTGAGTTGCACAAAATTTCTTCCGTAGGGAGAGTAGCTCCATCAGTATGTCCATAAAAGTAAAATAGATACAAAAATAGGTATCGTTATGATTTGGAACTACTGTAAAATGACAAATTTTAATGAAAAACACTCTATTTCAATGAAAATTTGCGCAAAATTGTAAACTGTTAGGGATAAATCGTGAGTAGAAAAAAAATGACTGGTATTTTGTTTGTACTCAAAATACTAAGTGCCGTTCTTCTTTTCGCTTGTTCTCTAAACATCTTGTTCCTCATACCTTAAAAAACATGTCTGTATTTGGTGTGATTAATATAGTCTCTGATATTGTAGTATTATATACATTTAGAGTGTTCATTTAGAAAAAAAATTAGATTTAATAGCATAAAGCCAGGTCAAAGTTTTTTTTTGTTTCAGTTGGTGTTCCAAACAAGCGTATATTTATCGAAAGTCGATTGGTTTTATCTACGCTTGGCGCATTGCATTTCAAATTTGTATGGGAAAACAAACTTTTTTGTATTTTCCTTAGGATTGTTTGGCACCCAAAAAAAACTTGGTTTTGGAAAATCGATCACTTTTCCCCACCCTAATATACATACATTCAATCTCATACATACATGCATACATTAATTAGCCCTCTAGTGCCCAGTGCCACCTCTAGACACACTTCAGGTAAACGTCTAGAAAGCTTTAATAAATTCTTATTAAATGTTGATAAAGATTCATAGTGATTATACCGAGATCCGTCTGAAAAATAACTTAGGCACTAGAGGGTTGATGAAGCTTCCACAATGGAATTTCATTTCATTCCGAGGTAAAACGTTACGTTATATCGAGGTTGCCTTCTATCGAGGTATAACTGTATTTCTGGGGTCGTGCGGTTGGCATACAACAATATGATAGCTTTTCTAACGAGACTTCACGTATCTAACGGTGATTCGTGACAGCCGAAATTACTTGTAACACTCTTATCTCCTAAACAGAGAAAAACTGCTTTGTATCAACAAATGACATGTCTATCCTTCACTGAAGCTTCTGCTGCATGTTCTTTTTAAGTTCTATTTTCGTGAATTTTACACATTCACATGACTTGCAGGTTGAGCGTTTTCTTTCAAATTCTTTCTTAAAAAAGGACAGCCATGAGCTAACTAATAAACATCTACCTCAGAAAACAAAATCCGCGCATTGCTCTATACGGCTAAAACAGGACTCGTTCGGTTTTTTCATCTCTAGTGGACCACTTTTTATTTTATTCACTAAACAAAATTACTTACTACACTGAAAATATCTTAAACTTTGAAATGTTAACCTCAAATTTTCAAGCTTATACCTATAAGGGGCCGTTCCTAAACCACGTGGTAATATTTTGATCATTTTTTATACCCCCCGTACCCCCTCGTGGTCTTTCGTGGTGTTTTGGCCAACACCCCTCCCCCCCTTGCGGCTTTAACCACGTGGTCTTTTCATTTGTTAAGTGCCAAAAATTTGCTTAAATTTTTTACATTTCTATTATTAAACTTTCAGTACATTATATATTTCTAAAATGCAAAAACTTCATTCTTCACTTGGTGGCAACAATGAATTATTAGTCAGGAAAAAAGACTACGTGGTCATTTCGTTAACCCCCCCCCCCTGCGTGGTCTTTCGTGGTCTTTTTACAAACCTCCCCGTACCCCTCTTTATGACCACGTGGTTTAGGAACGGCCCCTAAGCAGAAATACAAGAGATAAATTGTTACCAATCCTAAATTTCAACTGTATGTATTTTCATCTGTTTCCACTGCGTTGAAGAAATTCAAAAGTTGTTAATTCAGTTTCTGTTAAAACTAGAAGTGGGCGAAACGGCTCTTTTGCAAGAGCGGTTCTGAACCGCTCACTCACCGTTCTGAACCGACTCATATGAGCGGCTCATGGTTCGCAACGCTTCACGAGTGTTGACAGTTCGTGTTTTCTCGGTGAACTTCGGGTTCGCGCGAACCCATCAGTTCTGTTGCGCTCAAAGACGGTGGCTCTTTTTCGTGAGCCGTTCGTTCTTTCACTCTTTAATAAGAACCGGTTCATATGAACGACTCGTGAGCCGTTCGCCCATCCCTAGTTAATACGAAAAAAACATACTGAAAATGTTGATTTATTCCGACATAATTGACATAAATCGACAGCACTGCAGAGGTTACCTAGGTTACCAATTTTGCACGTAACTAACTACAGCGGATACCTAGGTAACCTACTACGACTGTCTGCGGCTACGTTTATTCATGATAATGTGATTCAATGATGGGGGCGTCGTGAGATGAATAATTGAGCAGTGATTTAAGTTTTGAGATGGATATGGAAGCTTCGTGAAACATGGTTTGTTTTACAAAATTCAGGATAAATCTAGCCAAGTTTACTAAATATACAATGCTTAGTAATTCTATAAGAACACGTAAGCGAATTTTGTTAATTTGTTCAATGATTTCGTGAAAATTTGGTGTTAAATCCGCGATGAATAATGGAACAAATACCCTAACTGATGTTCTTTCGAAGTCTCGCTTATTTTGAAATCGCTTGTAGCAAAAAATGAAAAAGAACAATTAAATGCTTGAAATGCCGTAATTAGACGAACAAAGCAATAAAGCTGCCCATAAAAAAGCTACGACTTAAATATTTTTCAGATAATGTTTTGCAGACAAAGTGTCATTTATGGAGATGCTGGACAAACTCTTGGCCTCGTAATAACGTATGTCTAACTAAAAATCTGCCGTTTCAAGCATAGTTGTCCCACATAAGGTTTGTATAGAACATGGAACAACTATTTTTGGAATGTTAGCAATCCTCTTAACCAACTGGGCACTAGAGGGTTAATATATTTTCAATTGTCATTTTAGATTTGTCTGAATTTTTGCACAAATGTTTCTATGAGCTCATTTTGTGCTCTTCTTTCGAATCACAACAATTTTTTTTAAATACTTCCGTCGTTGCTTATTGAAACGATTCATGAACAACTTTTTTTTTGAAGTAAGTAATTGAATTTCGCATGCACGAAATTGTAAAATCATGCAACTTTGTACCCTGAAAGAGACCGTAACCGATTTGAATATCTCTAACAAAAAATTGAAAACATTACTTTGGAAACTAAACTCAAATCATATCGAACAATGAACGAAAATAAAATAATAAACATTGAACTTTCCGTGAGTAGTTTTCACACTCTGGCATTCCTTTTATTTCAGTATTTCCACTCGGAAAAAGTTTTGCGCTATAAATTTTCACTAAGAGTGAAATGCTAGATGGAAAATATTCAAACCCAACCTTCAACGGGATTACCCTTGAATTGATCTGCATTGTCCAAGCGAACATCTCAACCAAGTCAGTTTTTATTTCTCATTCTTTTCCAGAATCAGATGACTCACCGGGGATGTATTTGCGGGATGACTTCCTTGGCCGACCGACGGAGCTGCGAGCCCCGACGGCGGAAAGGGCAGCGCTCTTCCTGGATCTGGCTCTCGCGGGACGAGCGCAGGGCAGCAGTAACCTGGAGCCGGCACTAATTTATACCCTGCACGTCTACCAATACAGCTTGTCCGGCAAACGGGGTGGTGAGTTTCGACGGCGCCGCCATTCAATAAATACACTTTTACGGTTCTGCAGACGTACTTAATTTCCCCTCTGTGTTTTCACTGTTTTTCGTTTACTTTTTCTCTTAAATCGGTTTAACTTGAAATATAAAACAGTGGAAGGTGGTCGCAGCCGGTTGCATCTGATCGATTTGGGAGGTTGCGCCAATCGAAGCGGAGGGCTGCCACTGTCCGGCATCGGTAACGTTTTACTGGCGATACTCAGCGGCCAGAAGCATCCACCCAACAGGGATCATCCCCTGACGCCACTGCTGCGGGACTGTCTGGCGCCACTAACTTGTCATGTGGCAATTGTTGCCCATGTGGTACACTCACAGGTGAGAACAATTTTTGCTAACTCCGACCACCGAACAAATGTCAACTAAACCATTGCTTACAGACTCACACCGATACTCTAACCACAATTCAGTTGGCGTCTCGCATCCACCGGATGCGAAGACGAAAACCCCGTCATCATCTCTTTGTTGATCGGGGCGTAGGTTTGAACGGTTCCTCCGGTCACCAATCCGGTGGTTCCTCCGAAGGTCCCGACCCGTCAAGTTCGGACTTTTCGCAGGACACCGTAATCTACATGGGACCATGCGACGATCCCACCGACGGAGAGCATCCTCCAGTTTATCTGCCGAGCCTGAACTCCGGAGACAACCGTTGCGCTATGAACAAAGCCCTGAAAGGCTCGGTCGCCGAGAAACCTACTCCGGCTGTTACAGCCTCACCCCAGAAAAAGAAAATCTCTTCCACTTCCAAGCGTAAGAGCGAAACCTTGCCCCATCCTATTAGATTGAATTATTTCAATACCTATTCTTGCCCCCTTGCAGCTCAAATTCCTGCTCCAGCACCGATCCCCATACGCACCGACAGCCTGAAGCGGAATCAAAGCTACAGCCAGCAGGCCTCCGCCGGGCCGGAGCTGGTGGCTAACGTGATTCAAATTGCATCTCAGCATGCCTCACCGAAAGTGGTTGCCGGAGCCTTCAAGCACATCACCAACATTAGTAAAGGTTCCAACATTCCCACCCCCAAAGGATCCCCTCTCAGGCGACCAAATCCACCAGCAACAGGTTCCACCTCCGCCCGGGAAAGTCCTTCTCGGCAGGTAAGCGAAGAAAAATGGATCGATGGCCCACGGATGTCTAAATCCAAAGTCCACGAAGCCCGTCACTTACTGAGAGAAATCAACCACGTTAAAAACCACGAAACATGGGTCGATGGACCAAAAACGGCCAGTGCTACCCAGGTTTACCTTCCCCCGGGCAGCCATGGCGGCCAAGCTTACGGTTTCATGGATAACCACAAAAAGTCTATGATTCGACAGTGGGTTGAGAATCAGTCTATGCAGCTCTTGCAGCAATCAGTGTCAGCCAACAACTCACCCGCTCACAGCAGACACCAGAGCTATAATCTACCTAGGTTTAGGCCGAGTAAATCGGACGAAGACGGTTTCATACTAGAGCTGGACACCAGGCAAGAGGAACTGGTGAACCCAATTGCTTTCCGTGGATTTACTGCCACCAGTGGAGTGTTAAACAGTTCCGAGAGTCATGTTCGGACGGGACTGAAGCAAGCCTACAGTCTAGACAACCCGGAAGTTCAATCAATGAGTCCAGTTTACGCCACGACTGCAGCTCACACCACCACCTTGATGGCTACCACAGCGGCAGCTACCACCACCAACGCCACTGCTCCCACAGTTAACGACAATCATTCCGAACGATCGCATCCACCATCTTCGCGTGCTAGTGATAAACCTGCTAGCAAACACGGTGACAGCCAAGAGGAGGAAGATCAGGATAGCGGCCCTTCGGAAGTTCCGCCGGCGTTACCACTGATGGATCCTCTCGGTTCGCGGGAAATCTCCCACGAAAGTATTCACCGCCTGTGCTCGAGACATGTGTCTCGCGACAACATGAGTGTTCACAGCCACAACAGTCACAATGCCGGCATGATGGATTGTGGTCTCCAGGTTACCGAGGATGAAATCGCCAGAACTATGGGAGGGTAGGCACACATTTTTTTGGGTTTTTGGTGAGCAGAGGTGCGAGTTTAATGTTTTTTGTTTGTTTTTATTTTCTCTACAGAGAGCATCCGCTTAGTGCACTAAGCCATGGTGAACTGTCAGTCGTGTCAAGTTTCAACGTTGGAGGAGACGTTTTCAGCGATTGTGTCATTGGTGATAGCATGCGGTAAGTTTACTAAACTGCTATTTCTGATTTGAAATATCTAGCTATCGATTATGAACTACTCTTTCCAAACTGTTTATTTTGAGCTGTTGATCTTATAATCCACTTGCATTTGGATTCTGAACTTTTTTTTTATTTCGGATGCATATGGGAGCGGTTCCCGTACAATAAATATTATTTATTGGCGGAGTTTTAGCCGTTTTCCTGAAACTCTTTGTATTTTCTTGAGAGGCTTGTGGTGATTACGATGGAAGTCCAACAGATCAACTGAAATGATGAAACGCAACAATTTTCATTAATGGTTATTCCACACCGAGAAAAATGAATTTTATATTTTTTTTTGCATTTAGGGATTGTTTTTGATCGTTGACAGCGTTTTTGCCAAAAGCCTTCAAAAATGAAGAGAATCGCTCATGGTTTATAACTTTCCGGTAATTATAAAGTCATTAAAAAAAACATTTTGAAAAAAAAACGTTTCTCTGTTTTCTTCATGATTTATGATATCTATTTGTTTATCAAATTCAATGATTCTATGCTTTTATAATTCACTCCTGTCATTTTTACTCTGTCGAGTTTTGACGTTTTTTTTATGCTCATCGAACGAATTATGAAGCGATGCGGCAGGAACATGACCAATGTGGTCAGAACATTCCCCGGTTCATAGCCCTGACCCGGGAGTCCTATTCGGCTTAGATTACCCTCTAGTATTTCCGGTTTCATTCCGGTTTCTATTCGTTCGCATCCATTCCTGTAGAAACCATTCTTTGCCGAACACGATGGGTTCCTCCACCACTTCACGGGTCTAGCTTCTTCGGCTGTTACCTTCTCCAGCCCTCAACGATCTGGTTTTGCTGAACCAGTTTGCCCCCTGATTTAGTATGGGGACATACTCCTCTTTTCAGCGCCCTCACATCACGTTGCCAACGCACTGCTGTGAACACTGAAACGTTTTTTCGAAGCATTTCTGCTGTATGTACGACTGGTAGAGCTGCACACGTTCTGTTGGTTCGATGAAGTGCCCTTCAAAAAAGATCGGTTTGGGGTGAGTGCTTCTACTTCGTCTGACTGCTGAGAAACGTTCGTGAGCGAACGTGAATTTATTACTTGCTTTGCGGTCGCTTAATCCACGTCATTTCTCTTGTCTTCATAATCATCGCCTTGCTCTTTGCATGCAACACCCCAAGCCTTCCATCTGCAGTTCGACAAAAAACGAAGAGCGCACGCCATTGCACCGTCCGTTTAAAAGAGCGGTCAGGGAATACGAGAACGTCCGATAAAATAAAACCTCGTGCGGAAACAGATGAATTCTTAGTTCTTCAGTTGTGTTCAACGGCGGTAGTTCCCTTTTCGCCCACTCCCCTTCACTCTTGTGCAGTAACGCTGGTTCGCAAACCCATGAACTGTCCGGATCCTTGGCCCAGTTCGTAAGCAGGTCTGCAACGTTGGTTCTGGCCAGCACCCAGCCGACTAACTTCACCTTGTGCAAACGCCCGAAAATACTCCATTTTTTTTATTCTCGCTTATTTTCCGTCGGTCTAGTTCCGCCACTGTTGTGGCCAATCACCGACGCCCAGGGAGGCGACTCCACACCCAGGACCCTAACTCACGACCCGTTCATTAACGGACCGGCGCCAACGGCTTTACTTCCTCATGCGATGAAAGGCGTGATCCCAGAGATTTTTCGCCTCAGAAAATCTCCCGGTGTCGGCTAGGATTGAATCTAGACCAGTTGGGTTGGTTGTGAGTGGATCACGCCACCTCACAACCATCGACACCTATGTCGGCGGTGGGATTCGAACCCAGGCGTCAAGCGTGGTTGGCGGAGACGTTACCAACCACATTATGGCCCCCGCTCGCCCCCCGAAAATACTCTACACATCCGTACGCTGTCTTGCTAGTACCAGCGAATACGTGTAACTGCAGATTCGTTATTTCATACGACTTTGCGCCTCCAAAAAAACTCCTTGGCAGCCTGAACGACATCTGCCTCCAGCGCAGCAATACATTAATGTTTCGTCAAATGATCTATTCAATTGAGGGTTCTGAGTAAATTTGTCTTTTTCTGGTTCCCAAAACGGTCTCTAACATACGTTCGTCATCCGTGCCTTTATCCCGACTGAAAAGCACTGATGCAATCCACCGCACCCTAAAGCACGCAGCCCTCCCCCCATTGATTTTCCAGACACCAGCACCAAATCTAGAGCAGGCAAAAATATAGATGACATAAGGGTAGATGAAGAAGCGCGGCTACGATTATTGGCGCGAAAATTTAGACAATGTCTTAGGGCAAAGAGGAATGACCTGCTGTAGCAACTACACTCATTTGGTAACCAGATTTCGAATTGAACGGTCACGACCTGTTAAGAATTTAAAAGCGAAAAGACAAGTGAACTTAGAGACAGTACAAAAGTGTGTGGCTATAATGAACAGCAGGCAAGGCACTCTCCTTGTCCCTTAACAATTGCCTCGTCACCAGTTAGCTAATCAAGTTAAAAAACAACGCATATTCCCCAGAACCCCGCTGTTTCATATTTAAGAACCGTCGAGACAATCTACGTTGGACCCATCGTTGGTGGTTGAAGACGTCGATCAGTGGCCATTTTGGCGGCAAAGACAGCAAGGCAACACGTGGAGAGGACGGATTGGTGCAGGATGAAACTGGAGGGAACTGGAGGGAACGAGCATGTGGATAGTGTGCTAAGGATGAAACGGGGCCCCGGAGAAGTAACAAGGTTTACGAAAGGTTAGCTAGAGATAAGGAAGTGGGGGTCGACACTGTCGACTCGACAGCCAGGAATAAAAGTTGTGAGCGCATAGAGACTCAAACAAGCATTTTCCTGGAACCGCGAAATTTCCCTTAAGTAAGCCAACCCTGGGGCAATTATTCAGGGAGTCCCTATGGCGCACGCTGCTGAGGCTGGAGGAATACTTACAAGTTATTTTATGAGACTAGCCCTTGTTTTGGTAATTCACAATTCGCTGACCTCAACGCAGGATTCTTTTGTAGTTTTCGCTCGAGTGCTCTCTTCCTTCGTACGGCAATCGAGTAGTTGTCGAGAAACCATCGCGCATCTATTTGCCACAGTAGCCCCGTTTCGAAACGATCGTCAACACTTCTCGTCTTCCTCTCGCCAATTTCTCGAGTGCGTTGAACGGTGTAACCGCTGTCTCATACATCTCATATTGTGTCCGAATAAGATCGTGCAGCTCTTGATTGCTCAGCCGTGTGACTAGATGTAAATTAAATTGTGGTCTCTGACCTTCCATTTCTCCGAACCATACAGCTCTACTCACACTGCTTCCGGATCGGCGCCGGGCATTCTTACGAATGCGTTTACACTGAAGCGCTGTACCGAGTCCGCGGCAAAGCCAAGTTGCCGCCAGGCAAGAAGAAAAATACCGTTGTTGACGATATTTTATGTTTCCCAGAGAGTGCACGGCACATACTCGTGTAAATATGTGTATGTAGCAATGACATATTTCGGGCGAAGCGCGGTGCGGTATAAAAAGGCCGACGTCCTTTCATATACACACATTAACATTTCTCAGCAAGAACACGGAGTAGGCACAGTTCAAATACGGAGCAGTGTGAATGCATAGAAAATCTCGGAAAGAAGCATACACGGCCCGGACCCTGCCCAGCGCTGCCGGTCCGGAAGCAGGGTGAATAACGCTTAAACCGTCCGTCCGAACTTCGACCGTGATGCGATAGTTTCGCTCGGCTTACAGCTGCGCGACCTGAATGGCGCAAACAGATATAGGTTGTCTAAACCTATAAAAGCGGAAGAAGAGCGGTTTTTACATTTCCTTCTCGTTTTTGACTGAAAAAAAAAACATTTTAAGTTCTTTCTTTGTTTTATTCATCAATTTTTCGCGACAGTTCGTTACAGAATTTTTGGGGTAGATCTTACGCGTCAGGTTTGCTCAGAAATTCTCGATGGGACGCAGCTGGCGGACGTTGGGTGAATTCGCCGGTTTGGTTATCACCTCCAACGGTCGCTTCGATTAGTGGGCCGACGCCAGATCTGGCCAGAACACCACGTCTTCGTATTGGTATTTCTTGATGAACGTCGTTGCTTCTTACTATAAATTTCCCCGTGCACGGCCAGTCTGCTTTTACCCATGCTGAGCAACCTTAAGCTGGACAGCTATAGCCCTTGGTCTCCCCGGGACCGCCGTTAGGCATTACTTCAGGGAGAGGGCCAGTCGTGCTTTTTGCACTTACCTCCCTGGGTAGCAGAGCAATCTATGTAGGCCAGTGAGTTAGCTACTGACTGGGGCATGTCGACGGTTTCCCGTCGATTGGTGCCTTGCAAAATATTTACGATCTGTGATGCAGCCTTGATGACCGCACTCCAGATTTCCCTATTCTCGCACATCCTACGCACAATATTCTCTGGCGTGGTGTCCGTCCCTTATTGCCAGCATTTCGTGCCTTATCCGCTCGAAACGCGGACATGTGACACACATGCTCCTCGTTTGCTTCCGCACCCGTACATGCGGCGCACATAGGGGACTCGGCATACCCGAACCTATGCAGGTACTGTCTAAAGCAGCCATGGTTTGAAAGGGTTTGTGTCAGATGGAAGGTTACTTCCCCATGGCGCCTGTTAATCTAGCATGCTAACTCTGGAATGAGTCGGTGTGTCCATCTACCTTTTGTAGTGTTGGAGCACTCTCGCTGCTACCTAGCCATTGAAGATGACCGTATGGTGTTGCGAATACCCCTCGTGTCGCGTTGGTCGAAGCACTCTACATCCTCTTTGACGATGATGCTGATGGGCATCATGCCAGCCAGGACGCAAACCGCCTCGTACGACACTGTTCGGTATGCGCACGCGACCCTTAGGCACATTATCCTGTACGTACTCTCGAGTTTGCCGCGATGGCACGAGGTACTCAATACCTTGGACCACACTGGTCCTCCATACCTGAGTATGGACGTGGTCACGCTAGCAAGGACTTTGCGCCTGCTGCTACGAACCGCCGAGCTGTTTGCCATCATGCGAGATAGCGCTGCCACAGCCATGGAAGCTTTCTTGCAGGTATAATCGACGTGGCTCCCGAACGTGAGCTTGTCGTCGATCATAACCCCCAGAAGCTTCAACGAGCGTTTTGAGGCGATAGTGCATGTACCGGCACTAATCGATGCCTCCTGCTCAGACTTTCTGTTATTTACAACAATAACTTCAGTCTTATGGTGCGCTAGCTCCAGTTTCCTGGAGTGCATCCAGTCTTCCACTACGCGTATTGATAGCGCGGCCTTTAACTCTACCTCTCTAATAGACTCGCCATAGACCTCAAGAGTTATGTCATCGGCGAAGCCCACGAACACCACCCCTGGAGGGAGTGTTAGTTTTAACACGCCGTCATACATAGCGTTCCACAGTACCGGACCCAGGATGGAACCTTGCGGTACACCTGCGGTAACCGGAACGCTTTTCTGACCCTCGTTTGTGTTATACACTAGCACTCGATTCTGAAAGTAGTTGCCCAGAATCTTGTACAGCGGCGTCGGCACTCTGAGACTCTGTAGCGCTAAGGCTATGGAGTCCCAGCTGGCACTGTTAAACGCGTTCTTCACGTCAAGCGTGACGATCGCACAGTAACGAATGCCCCTCCTCTTGCGTTGGATTGCAACCTCAGCCGTTCTGGTGACGGAGAGAATTGCATCCACCGTGGACCTAACTTTTCGAAAACCGAACTGGTTGCTTGATAGACCGTTCTCACTTTCTGTATATTTCACCAGTCTATTGAGGATTACCCTCTCAAGCACCTTGCCCGCCGTGTCCAGCAGGCAGATTGGTCTGTATGCCGATGGGTCACCTGGTGGTTTCCCAACCTTCGGCAACAGCACCAGCCTCTGGCGCTTCCACACGTCCGGGAAGAGGCAGTCGTCAAGGCATTTCTGCATGACCGCCCTGAACAACCCGGGGGCTTCTTTGATGGCCGTCTTGATGGCCAAGTTCGGGATTCCGTCTGGTCCCGGAGCCTTGCCTACTTTCAGGGAGTTTGCGATCTCGATCAATTCATCTTCCGTCACCCTTACCGCATCGTCAGCCTCTGCACTGCTGCCGTCACTTACGGTAGGTGGTGACTCGTCAGCCAGAGGCCAGGGACTTGGTTCGTGGCTTGGGAAGAGGCCCTGAATGATCGTTTCTAGCGTCGCTGGTGGTTATTCTGCCGGGGCTAGCGCACCTCTAGCCTTGGTCATAACGATTCTGTAGGCGTCACCCCACGGGTTCGAATTTGCACTGGCGCAAAGTCTTTCGAAACAGGCTCGTTTACTGGCTGTGATTGCGCTCATAAGCGTTGCCTTAGCGGATCTGAATGCGGCACCGCGTTCCTCTCTTTGCTCATTGGAACGCGCGCATTGCATCCTCCGCCTTGCACGGAGGCATGCACTACGTAAGCCGGCTATCGTTTCGCTCCACCAGTATATCGGTGGTCTATCCTCCCTAGGCGGACAAGATCTAGGCATCTTGCCGTCGCACGCCCATGACAACATCGAATTTAGATGGTCCGCACCCGGGTGTGGTTCACCCTCTTCGTGCTTCCATCTAATGGCCTGATCAAAAACATCTGCATCGAAATGCAATGTTTTCCAGCCGCAGAAGGATGGAATATTGGCCCTACTCGCTGCTAGCTGATCGCTATTCGTGTAGCTGTCGTCTACCCTCCAGTTCGTGAGCACGGCCAGTCTGGAGCGAATGAAGCGCGGTTTCGACATCCTATTCTCGCTGATTTTGAGTCACAGCGGTACCTAATTGGAAGTTTCCCAGTGGTGTTGAAATGGACTTCACCTCGGAGCTCACTGATAGAGCTGTCGATTTTTTTTTCTGCTGACTCATAGATTACTTTGATTGATGCGGCATGGGTAGTATCGTCAGTGCATGTGAAGGTGAACCCATGGAAAACGTACAGCGTACCTTTCGCCCTCAACTGTTTGGTCACTGAGTCATGCACCAAGGTAGTATACGAGCCTTCGTCCAGAAAAGCCGATGTAAAGTGTTACCTGCATCATGCAGAAAATCACCGCATTCTCCGCATAACTTACCGCATTGCATTTCGCACGCTGCAACTGGATCGATTCTTTTACCTGATACAACAATGAATGCAACAAGAAATGATGGTGTCATTTCGGAAACTGTCATTGCACTCCTCTAAGTCGGGCATATGCACAAACTACTTCTTCTTGCTGCTTTCTCTGCCAGATAGCGCAGAATTATTGCTCAACACCACAGTAAACATCCGAAGTAGACTGTCCACCTTTTTCCGCTTGTACCGGACCAAAACGAGCTTGTAACATGGGGAAAACTTGTCGACTTACTCCTGTACCTGCATCAGGTTGTTACTTTCTCTAGGCAAGCAGCCTCGAAATGGTCGCACAACTACTTTACAGTGATCCCGAAACAATGAAAGTTGCCAACCGATCCGCTCTCGGTGCCGGAGCATTCCTCACCTTCGCTAGCAGGGCTTCTCTGGTTGGATCACATTTGGCACTGAATCCGATATCACGAAACTATTCTAAACAGCTTCAAGCGCGTCTGCCATTTAAAGTCCTACAATCGCGTTACGTTCTTCCCTGAACTTCGGCAGACTATAAGACACCGGTTTTCGAGTAGTCAACTGGTGTCTCGAGTTCCTACCAGAATAGCATCCTGGCCCGCTTACGACTTTCTTACTGCGCATGCTGTCATAAACGCTGCGTCTGGGCTTCTCAAAAAGGTCACTGTCAATACTATCACCATCTTCGTAGTCCTCGATTTCGTCACCTTTGATTCTGGATATAGTTTGGATTTTCATCCAGAGCACCATCGATGTTGCCCCCAACCGTGCCCCATTTGCTCTTCAAACGCGTTGACTTTTGAATACTACTTTCGTACTATTTTCGAATCGTATCTCCACGGCTAATTGGCATTCCGACATTTCCTGCTCGTGTTCCAGTTATTGCTGTCCGATTTCTCGTTGAAATTGCTAGTCCTACTGACGTATCTTCTGTTCTTGCTGAAATTATATTTCGTACAAAGCCTTCTTTCTAGCAAGCTGTATCTTTCGCGCCTCAATCTAGTTCGCAAAATCCTGCCTTATTCGCTATGCTCTTTCCGATTGCGGCTCGGTCGAAATCCATGGCCCCGCATCACTGTTTGAATCAGATTTCTTGACCCATTTCTTGCCTGCCTCCGGGACTTTCAACTGTTGAACCGCACAAAAAATGAGCCCAATTCCTGCACTGCGGTCATTGGACCCAGTCGAGATTCGTCCCGCAAAATAAGCGCGTATCGTTTTTGAATATTATGGGCGCTTGTTTGAAGGTTATGTTCCGAAGGTGATTTTTGAAATTTGTTGATATTTGCGTTTTTGAACGTATTATACAGTTATTTAGAAACCAAACGACATCATCCAAAATTTAAAAATTCCATGTTCCGGCTTAAAGATATGATCGAGGGCTTGTATCACACTCATCGAACGATTTTGATTTTAGCTTTTTTTTCTTGTTTAGGGTTTGGAAGCTGTTAACAATAGTTTTATATTTACATTTATTTCGCAGAAACCAGTTCGACCAACTGGCACGACTGAGGGAGATCTTCACATCACAACTGGCAATGGCCGAAGTGACGCCCGCCTTCCGACTAGGTGACGCTGGCAGCGTTTACAGTGAACCGGCATATCGCTTTAATACCGGCCCGGCTAGCGTTTGCAGTGAACCCGCGTACCGTCCACCCAGCCCTCGGTGTCGAGATTGTCGCCAATCGCTAAACCTGTCGCGCACACCCAGCCAAAGTTCGTTGCCAAGTTTAACGGGGATCGTTGCGATTGCCGGTATGGAGCAGTACGCTTCGTTACGACATCCGGACGGCGCCTCGGATCCCAATTTGCCAAAGCTGGAGAAAAACACCGACCCGTTGCTCGACCCGGAGGAGCACATTCGGGAGAACCCTCTCGCCGAACTTGATGACCATGAAGCCCTCAAAGGAAGCAGTTCTATGCTGGCACAGCAATCTCTTCCCACACTACCTCTGCTTCCACTCTCAACTCCGGAAGCGTACGACAGTGGACATGACTCGACACCGCGTACTTCCAAGCATTCGGGCATCTCGAGGAGAGCGGAAAGTGGCTACCACAGCGTAGGTACAGTGCGCGATAGTGATGAATCGAGTTTTGGTTCGGCGGCCTCACGAGCCAACCAAAAATCTAAGAAACGAAATCGTAACGACAAATCGCTCTGCCATTGGCTACGGAATCCCTTTAACTGCACCTATCCGGACACGGAAGGGGACGTCAGTGACTTCTAGGGGCACGTGTAATGTAGTCTTGCTTGCATACTAGCTTAATTTGTTTTGCATTTTTTACCGCTAAGAAAGAGTATATTCTATGCACTCGGTTAATTTCTAAGCTAGCGTTGTCTGTTATACCTAAAAAAAAAAAGGAAAGAACAAAATACTAACCTAGGAATTTGTCTAGCGAGCACCTCCCGGAAGACAATAAACTGAATCGCAAAGTTGGCAAACGACACAATCGGTAGAATGTTCTAGTTCTCCTTGAAATAGTAGAATCATAGTCCTAAAGCTCTTTCCGCATCCGCATTGCGCCGCATTACCTGTTTTCCACGATGTAGGAGTACTGCTTAGGTTGGGAATCGATGGTGCATCTACTTACTATTTGTACAGTAAACAATTTTATAGGCTATCAGTGTGTGCTGTCGATTAGATTCAACCCGTTTGAGGGAAGGGAAAGTACTCTTCAATACTGTCCATCGGGCCATCGTTGCTTCTGTTTATCTGATTGTACTGCTATGCAAATTAAATGTATATTCCATTCCGTATTCCCCTTGTTATCTAACTAATTACTCGAACTAATGCAGTTCAATTTTTTATCGCGTGCCGCGGTTAAACCTCTCCTGATGTGCTGATACTAAATTACGGTTTAGAGAAGTTTACAAAAAAAAACGTTTTATAAAGGTTTACCAATTCTTCTGAATATTATGTATATCCTTAAAATATCGTTAATTATACGTGATTTTTGGGCTTTATGTGAAATTACACGCTATCGGATTGGGAAATTGGAAGAAAGTTGATCATTGTTGCTTAAATTTTTTCGGAAAGTATCACTATACCAGTTCTTAGTCACAAGCCATTCGAAATGCTTCATTAGGGCGGTCAGTTTTCAATTCAAAATTGTTCATCCAAACCAAACCTATGTGGGAACAACGATATCATTCAAGTGCAGAACAGAAAGAAATTTTAATTATCATCAATAGAAATCTAAATCTACCAACCGACGGGGTTTCCTGGCAGCAGAACCTTTCCCAGATATTTGCCACGTTCAGCAGAGCATAAATATGTATAATGAAATTATTTGAATGAAAATCGATTAGCAAAATAATTGCCCTGATTTACACATTGCAATAAACTGGAAAATATCAATCCGTTTAGTATTTCCCGCCGCGTACCCACATTTCCAGCAAAAAAAAACCAACACCGCAAGCGCAAACTACTGGCTGGCCTCTCCAAAACAGGCCCAGTGCCGATAATTAATCAGTTAATCATCGACGGCGTCCCGTGGAGCATCATTTACCAATAAATGGAAATCATGTTCGATTTTTCAGTCCAACCGGAGCCTGTTCGTGGTAAAATCAAACAGCAGCAGTGCAATAAAGCCACAGTTTTAATAGAGTTGAAAAATCATCAGTCCCGCGAAAGGACCAATTGTTTTCGATTACCACTGCCGGAGGCGATTAACGAGAGAACGAAAAAAATAAATAAATTTGTTTTATTTTTAAAAAATATATACAAAACACACTCAGACACACACACACATACGTACCGAGAGTGAAGGATTTAAGCGCGGTAACGAACGTCATAATCGATCGGCACATCGGAACCACCACCCCATTTCGCTTCTCGATCGAATTTTTTAAACTATACAAAGAGAGGACCTAGAGTAAAAAAAAGCTTTTATCGAAATCGACTATACATAAGGTAATGTGTATCGAAACAGAATGTGGTGGAACGGAGAAATAAAAATTAAGCCAGAAACAAACCAACGCAAACCAAGTAACAGAAACAACAATAGCATCGTAATCGGTGAACATTGTGCTACCAATCAATATATACCATTGTAGGATGGAATTATTATTATACATATGAAATATTATTATTGCTATTATATTATACAATATTATTAGAGAAATGGGAAGAATGGTCATTGGAATAAAACGAGAAAATAATTTTATATGAAGTTGGTGCAGTTGGGTCTATTGTCGAACAATCCGAAACTCTTTTTCTTGGTTAGTATATTTCTAGTGATTTTTTCCCGATGGTAAGTAATAAGTGATTGGTAAGATTTCTGACAGAAATGTGCCTGCATCACGCTTCTGAACATCGATAGATTTTTTTTGTGAATAGCTCTAACTTTGAAATTTAAAAGAAAAACAAGATTTAAAATTATCTACAGTTTTTTATTTGTCGCGTACGTTGAAAAATGGTATAAGAAAATCCGAACGAATTATAGATAGTAGGGTATTTGCACCTATAGTAGATGTATGTCAATAGTTACACTATTGAGAAAATAATCAATTTCAATTCAAAAAGATTCATAATTCGGCAACTAAAACACCGCTTTGATATGGAATGTAATTATTTCACTACAATGTCAACCCTTGAGCCTCATTTATTCAACGAATAGTTCAGATTACGTATTTGTGAATGTCAGCACAAGCTACGAAAAGCGTACAGGTTTGGGGTAAGTTTTGATATGATCGTTAAGAATCTGTATTGATTTTTACTTTACCCGGACAGTTGATTTTGAGCCGACCTGTTGATACATGATACCTTCAGGCTTCGAGAACTTTATTTATCTAGCGATCCACACTGAATAGTGATACGAAAGCTCAAAATCGCATTTTTTTTTTTTCATTTACTCTCTGAATACTGTTTTTATTGACATTCTATCTTCAAAAGATATTACTGGTCGACAAAAAATGTTTCCTTAAAGCTCAAAACAGTGGCCTTGAAAAGATTCCAGCTTTTCTACCATTCCTGTGAATTTTGGTGCCCCTAGTATATGCAGAAGTGCGTCAAAGTGCGGCATAGTAATTGCTTGCCAGGTTCGTCACTATGTTGACTTATGGGAAAACTCACTTTAGTCTCTGGGAAAATGTTAAAAATGTTACGGCTTGTTGTCGAAAAATGTTACTGCTTGTTGTGGCTCAAATTTCATTGTTACAAATTTTTTAGCTTTCTCTTCTTTTGGTGTTCTCTGAAATTAAACCTTTAAATAACGTACTAAACTTGACGCTAGCAACCATCCTAAACCACAGAAAGATGGACAATTTTATGAGGAACAACTTCCAAGAAGACACAACAATAATATCTTGAATCGTTGTTGAGCTATTTAAGTTTTATTAAGGAAATAATACTGTTAAATCTGATATTCGTCAGTGTATGCAACCTCGAGTCAACCATTCTTGACTACGGTTGCTTAGAGACAATAGCTTGTTTGAATCTACAACCAAATTTGTTTTTGTGCGACGCTTTTTTGAGCGATTTTTTTTTTGTGCGACTTTTTATATGCGGTTTTGTTTATTTGTGCGATTTTTTTTTGTGTGGTATACGAAAACGGACCACATCCGACGAGATTTTCAGTGATATAGTTTTTCCGATCCTCGAAATGAATTTCAACGCATTACATAAGTATTGCGTCAGTCAATAACTATTTGAGCCAGTTTACGTGGGAAGAGTCACGTATTGCTAACCTACGATGTGCAAAAATATATTTGGGTTCGGTTTTGCAGGATTTTAAAGTGAAAAAAATATTTGAAATAAAAACACGTGAAAAATTGAATTTTTTCTTCAAACCCAAATAAGTAAGTCGACTAAACATTTCCAGAGTTGTCGTCATAAAAAAGTTTTTTTTTTGCACCATAACCAATCATTTTCCGGTTGAGCCCCCAGACTACCTGACAGAGCATTATTTTGGTACACCCTAATAGTCAATCATTCTCTTATTTCCACTGATCTAATAGTTAACACTCATTTTGAAAAAAAAGAAATTGATTGTAGAAACTATCCAGATGAATTAGTGTTTCCATAAAGAAAACAATTGTTAGATCGGCAAAGATGACGATGAATCTAATCGCTGTTATGAAAAAGAAAAAAAAAGAAGAGGAAGTTGATGACGATTGTATTGATTTGTAATTAATTTGTATTGCCTATGTTACTTTTCATTTATTTAAAATATATTTTAGTAAAATTTGTTTGATAAAAGGGGTTGTCCATAAACTACGCAATCTTTGTGGTCCAATATCATATAATTTTATAAAAAAATAAAAACGTAAAGAGAAAAGTGCCAAAAACTTGAGAAAAGTTGAATTGCGTGCTTTACGGACGGCCCCAAATGAAAATCGATACAGATTCGTGTTCAGCACCCCAAAATTATGTAAATACCATGGTTTTGTCGCTTTAATCGACATTTTTTGACGGTGGACTAACGTCTATATCAAAGTTAGGCGCCTGAATTTGAAAATCTATCAATTCAACCAGGGCAAACCAGGGAAAAGTGGTCAGGTTTTGAGCGCTTATATATCAGTTATTTCTTTTCAGAATTTCGAGGTTTTGGCATTAACGGATAAGAAATTCTTTTATGTAACAAAGCCAACCTATTGTTTAAGATACACTATTGAATAATTAGTGAATTACATCGGTTGTCTAAATTATGCGGAGCAACCAATCACTACCTCTCTTTCCAAGCACAGCCGACACTAACGGATACAATCGATCTGTTTTTGTAAAAGATTTGTTGTTGTTGTTGTTGTTTTACTCGAGGTCACTGTTTCCGATACTTTTTTACTTTCTTTACCATTCCATATTCTTCAAAACTTCGAGGACTGAGAATCAGTCTAAATCGAGATACGTGCCCCGAAAGCTATCCGTTTCATTTATTAATTTATAAGTGAATTAAGTGGCCAAACTTGTTAAAAAGTGTCAAGTTGTGATCTGTGATGCTTTGTCTAAGTGAGAAAAGTGAAGGTTTTGTGGAAAACACAGTGTTCCTTGCGTGAAAGTGATAATTTTTCCTCGAATATCAATTGAAAATTGTAAGGCCAGCTAAGTTGCGTGAGTGTGAGTGCCTACTTTGTGCGTCTCGCTAACTAGCGGTTCGTTATTAACATGCGAAAATGGAATGCATGGCGGTGTGAGCGAAGAGAACGATAATATCTGGAGAGAGAGCGAAGAGAGTAGTGTTGCGCTGTGCTTGTCGGTTTTTGTTTCGCTGGCATAGGCATAACCAAAATAAAACAGATGAGTATAAGTTTTTGTATCAAATATTTTAAGAATGCATAGGCTCTGTGTGTAGTGGTTTTTAGCGGGTTTTGGACTTTTTCAGAAGTGTAAATGTGTCATCTGTTGGGTGCACAAAGTGTGGTAGTTTTTCGGTTGCGGGTAGAGTTTTTTTTTTTCATATTTACAAACCAGATTGTGCGATGCACTCTCACAGGTCAAAATTGACAGTTTTACAATATAGTTTCAAAATTTATCATTCGAGCATGACAATAAACTTGGAACTCTGTTTTGTTTAATATGCTTATTTGCATTTTTTTGAGTTTTTGGGCTATGAATGCATGGAACTTTGTCAGTTTTTATACTCAGTAGGTCTTTGGTGCGAAACGTCGTGTCGCGTATGCGTCGGTAGGAGAAAATGAAGCGGTCGTGCATTATGCCCCGGTGAAACGCATCATCGGCCCGGGTGAGTTTTGTTTATCTAAGGGTGTTTAGGATTTTGTTATCCGGGATAGTGTTAACTCGCGTGAACAAAGGGTTCCCGGAGTGTAGTGGGCACGCTATTGTTTGCTTCGGGGAGGTCAGCTCAGTTTCGCGCACGTTATTTTGACAGCGCTCAGTGTAACTATCTTAATACAGCGGTTTCGGAGTTCAATGACCATTACATCGTATAATGCTCGGGTGTGCCTTGTGGGTTTTTTTACTCGCTCTAACGGTTCTTTGAGCTGGTACCAGTAGTTTGCGTTCGGCGTGCGGTGCGTTTTACGAAATTCATTCGTTTCGAGGTAAATTTTAATAGTTCACGGGATGAAACGCGAAGTTTGGTGTGATACAGACTGTTAACGATTGGTTGCCGGTGATACCTAGAAACTTCGATTCTCCTATATGCCGATACAGCGATCGTGATGCGGTTCTATTTATATCGTCTTCTGATGGCCGGGTGCGCAGAGACCGAGAAATATCCATATCGGGCGCGAATTTGTGTAGAAAAGATCGCACCATCAACCTCGATGGATCCAGATTAATTCCTTTCCACTAACATTAATACCTTCCTTTGATACTTGTGGACAGTGCTTGAGAAGGGATCGAAATTTGATTATGACTGCGATGAATGCACATGCTTTTTTCGTTTGAATTGAACGGCAGAAACGATCGGGCAAACGAAAAAAAGTTTTTCTCTTTCTCTCGTGTGACGATTTTTTTTTCTAACGCTAGCGACCGCAGTTTCGGAGAAGTCGATTTTAAAACTCTCTCGCTCGATCATTTGAATTTATGTTGAACGGAGCAAACTAGAATATGATCGGCAGCATGTGGCGTGTTTTATTTTCGTTTCTCTCGTTCTCGACTGGTTCTTGACTGGCTGTCTGAACGGTCAAAAAACGGTCGATGAATGCTTTTTCGCTGCATCGGATGGGATCGGGGCACTGCTTACAGATGCACGTTATTTTTTGGTGGAGAAGTTTGTTGTTGTTGTTGTTGATGTTTAGCGATAATTGCTCGAGGACAAATGAGGTGGAGATATAGTTTGAATATTTCTTCATGCGAAATGCTGAAGTCCGTCGTTGTTATGCGTCGCAAAGCGCCGACAGGCACAAGTAGTGTTTTCACTTCTGCCTACGCGGCTAGCATTATACCATATGTTGCGTTGCGCGCGGCTGTAATTTATATTTTTCCGAAGCTTATTCAGATTCTTGCTTCGCTTATATCATTGGCCCAACAGATAAGCCGATATATACTCTATTCTTTTTTTATCCATCGTTATCAGTAGGCTAATTTTTCAGTCAATTTTTTTTTCTGATTCGTTATGCATAAATAGTGAAAAAAGACAATCCTTATGCCCTGACAAATCACGTTCTACAATTGAGTTGATAGTTTTGTGATGTATTGGTTGATAACCGTCTTACAAACTGTGTTTTTTTAGATGCAAAAAATTAAAGGTAGATTGCAAATCAGCAGAAACATAAGAGGCCACCTAAATTGAATTGTTGAAACTAGCTCAATTTTAGTTGTGAGTTGTTAGTTGTTTCTGGTACCCAGGAGCGGATTAAGGCGAAGGCGAAGCAGGCGGACTTCAAAATTGATGTTTGATGCATGAATTGGATCATCAACAATGTATGGAGAACACTATTAATGTATAACGAAAAAGAATTTCCCGCATACAAATTGACTTGAAAAATTAGCCTCCTGATAACTATCGAATTCAAAAGTATCTATCTGTTAGGCCGATGATATAAAGGTCGGATTCGATTATATAGAGACTCGATTTTATATTGACTCGATTATATGTATATGATTCTAATATATATAATTTCAAACTCGATTATACTGCCGTTCCAAGCATAGTTGTCCCAGCGTGCATAAGAACGGCAGTATATATAGTAGCAAAAAATTTTTTTTTAAATTTCAAATGTGATCAGAGCGAACATTTCGTAAGAGAACATCCAGAAAATACGTTACGCTTGATAGAAAGGGAAAAAAATAAAAAATAATTAAAAACAATGAAAAATTTTTGTTTTTTGGTTTTTGGAATTTAAAAATTAAAAGAAATTGAAAAACCCTAAATAAAATTACCTTAATAAAAAAAATTTCAAAAATAAAAAAAAAGAAATTAAAAAAATTTAGGAACAAACGAATAATTTGAAAATTTTCAAAAATTTGAGAAATTAAAAACGAACGAGTTGACAAATCAATATATACTGATCTAACTTTTTCTTTCCATTTGACACCAGGAATAACTACAAGAATAACTACAAGATATATGTATAATTTTCATAAGAACTGTGATTGCTGACTTTTAGGGGGATGAGTCAAAAATAAAATTCTTCCTATTTATTCGAAAATAATAAAACATTCATGTAAAATGAATAAAATACATTTTTTCTCTGATTAGATTATATATAAAATTCGATTATATATAGTGGAAAAAAATCAGAGACTATATATAATCGAGTGTGACCTGTACTTAGCGATGCGGAAATCTAAATTAGCTTCGGACAAAGTACACCACCGCACAGTGGGGAATCGCTGGCCATCGACCCAAAATTGAAAATGTGAATTTCATTTCAATTATATTCTTCCTATAGTTGTATACTATTGAAGTGACAGGATCCAAATTTTTAGAGCATTACGACAAAATTTGAATTTTCTATGATTTTTCAAAGTGTACTGAGTCAGCGTTTTTTAGCGTTTTTCTTGAAAAAAAAATGCAATGTTGCGAAATTTGCTGGAGCCCCAAGAGTAACTTGAATCTTGATGACGTCTAAGTAAAAGTTGTCTATAAAATAGTGGAGAATAAATCCTAATCATTGGATAATGTATAATGTATAATATCCAATGATGATAATGTATATATGTATAAATTGACGGAATCAAAAAATTACGTTTTTTTTTTTTAAAACAGCGTTTAAAGTTTGAACGGCAGGGTTTGGCACTATTGGCACTAGTTTTGAAAGATAGCTTGGAAAAAATGCCTTAAAATGCATCTAGTCCGATCTTGCGCAGAGTACCTTTCTTTCGAAGAGAAACAACGAGTGTTCGGCACATGTCGGATTTCAAAAATGTAAATTTGAATTGTACACTGCAAACCGTCTACATAATAACAAATGGCTCATATTAGTCTGATAATAACAACGTTTTCGAACAAGTTTCAGTATAATTAATCACACTATTTGCATATTTACAAGTTTAACTGATCTATATTTCGATAATTTACGAAGTATCAAAAACTAGTCATTGTTTATGTTTTGGATCACCAGCACTGACTACCAAAATCATGTTTTAAGTTTATATCATACCAGTCACATGTAAAAACAATCGTGTAAACATTAACCATGCCATAATACATCACCTGCTAATTTCTACAGAGCAAATAGTGAATAGTTATTTTGACGTTAGAAACTGCATTTTGAAAACCCTTCTTGAAGATATTAAAACTGTATTAAAAATGAACACAAAAATAAAAAGGAAGGTGAAAGTGAATGGAAAAAAATGCAAATGGAAAAAAATGCGAATGCGATAAAAAGAATCAATAGTCACTTTGAAAAAAAAATACAAGTCTTAAGTAATATTCAACTCGAAGCATATTTTTCATTTTTTTTTTCTTTTTCTTGATAACTGATTAATATTTAATGTTTTTTATGGCATATGAAAGTCTTTCAAGCATCATGCATTTTATTTTCCAAAAGATTGAAGCCGACGTAAAATTTTCCTCATATAATATATATAAAAAACATGAAATTTTCCCTGGCGTCAAAAATACGCATTTTCATGCAAAAATAATATCAAGTTCGTACTCAGCGTCCCAAAATTATATAAAAACCATGTATTTTCCATGATTTGAAGATAATTTTTCGCTTGGCCAGCATTTGTATGGAGCCGCCCCACTGTGCACCGCCGCGATGCGAGCTGCGCAACATAAAGTGCTAGCCGCGTTGGCAGATGTAACTACACTACTCATGTCCAAACGCGATGCTTTGATTTCCATGGATGCTTTGAGAGATGTATGAAGAATTAATCAAACAGCTTCAACACCTTACTTTTCCATAATCGCTAAACATTCACAACAACAACAACAAAAACAAGCGCCTCCAGCCACCAAAACGCTGTAACAGAACATACGCATCAGAAGCATACAGCGACTGCCGGTCAAATGATTTTTTTTCCGGTCGTTCATTGCCACTAAAAATCAATGGATATTGAACAAAAGGAAAATGCGAAAAAAATCGTCATAAAGTAGTGCGAACAGGATTACGAGGATTCTACACTAGAGAGGAAAAGAGATGATCGTAATGCCCGTTCGTTTAATTTTGCAATCGGAAAACGAAATTGAACGCGACAGCTCGGAGAGACGAACGGTGAACGAAGTCTCGCACAAAACGGATAAGATGAAATTGAATGACTGATATTTTTGTGTTCGGTAGAAAAAAGGATTGATCAGAGCACTGCTTGTGGATGATGCAGAGGATTCCTCGGTCTCTAGTAGCAACAAGTATTAAACTAACACTCCCGATATCCCTTCCTCTATTGATCTGCATGGGGCGTGGCCAGCTACGTTATTCACCAGTGAAAAGAAAAATCACCAGGAATTGTACACTGAAAATGGCTTGCTACTCCTATTTTGACGGTTCCATTTTGACGGTTCTTTGTGCAATTTCAGCTGATTCTGGTCAATCGCGGGCAACACACGGGCGATCAAATATGCTATGCTATGCTATGCTATGCTGCATTCCCTATTCTTCAAAACTTCTTCCTCTTTCCAAATTACTGACGAAACCTTGACATAAGGTACCATTCGAACAATTTACATTCCAAAACTCTACTGGTATCATACGCACGCCATCGAGTCAGTGTTTCCACAGGTACAGATTTATCTGGAAAGGTACAATTTTTTTCGTTTTTCTGGTACAGATTACAGATTTTTATCAAAAATCACAGATGGATACAGATTTTTCGAGGGTTCATTTAATAAACTGATTTTTTTTCCTCGATGTACTTGAAATCACTTAAGATGTATGAATGAAAACGGAACATAATAGACGGATTTCGCGCTAAATGAACCCGCGTTTGGCAGCACCCTCTCCGAATTGGTTGAAACTTTTTGGGTGTGAAGACATTACCTGCGTTTTACGAAATTCATTCGTTTCGAGGTAAATTTTAATAGTTCACGGGATGAAACGCGAAGTTTGGTGTGATACAGACTGTTAACGATTGGTTGCCGGTGATACCTAGAAACTTCGATTCTCCTATATGCCGATACAGCGATCGTGATGCGGTTCTATTTATATCGTCTTCTGATGGCCGGGTGCGCAGAGACCGAGAAATATCCATATCGGGCGCGAATTTGTGTAGAAAAGATCGCACCATCAACCTCGATGGATCCAGATTAATTCCTTTCCACTAACATTAATACCTTCCTTTGATACTTGTGGACAGTGCTTGAGAAGGGATCGAAATTTGATTATGACTGCGATGAATGCACATGCTTTTTTCGTTTGAATTGAACGGCAGAAACGATCGGGCAAACGAAAAAAAGTTTTTCTCTTTCTCTCGTGTGACGATTTTTTTTTCTAACGCTAGCGACCGCAGTTTCGGAGAAGTCGATTTTAAAACTCTCTCGCTCGATCATTTGAATTTATGTTGAACGGAGCAAACTAGAATATGATCGGCAGCATGTGGCGTGTTTTATTTTCGTTTCTCTCGTTCTCGACTGGTTCTTGACTGGCTGTCTGAACGGTCAAAAAACGGTCGATGAATGCTTTTTCGCTGCATCGGATGGGATCGGGGCACTGCTTACAGATGCACGTTATTTTTTGGTGGAGAAGTTTGTTGTTGTTGTTGTTGATGTTTAGCGATAATTGCTCGAGGACAAATGAGGTGGAGATATAGTTTGAATATTTCTTCATGCGAAATGCTGAAGTCCGTCGTTGTTATGCGTCGCAAAGCGCCGACAGGCACAAGTAGTGTTTTCACTTCTGCCTACGCGGCTAGCATTATACCATATGTTGCGTTGCGCGCGGCTGTAATTTATATTTTTCCGAAGCTTATTCAGATTCTTGCTTCGCTTATATCATTGGCCCAACAGATAAGCCGATATATACTCTATTCTTTTTTTATCCATCGTTATCAGTAGGCTAATTTTTCAGTCAATTTTTTTTTCTGATTCGTTATGCATAAATAGTGAAAAAAGACAATCCTTATGCCCTGACAAATCACGTTCTACAATTGAGTTGATAGTTTTGTGATGTATTGGTTGATAACCGTCTTACAAACTGTGTTTTTTTAGATGCAAAAAATTAAAGGTAGATTGCAAATCAGCAGAAACATAAGAGGCCACCTAAATTGAATTGTTGAAACTAGCTCAATTTTAGTTGTGAGTTGTTAGTTGTTTCTGGTACCCAGGAGCGGATTAAGGCGAAGGCGAAGCAGGCGGACTTCAAAATTGATGTTTGATGCATGAATTGGATCATCAACAATGTATGGAGAACACTATTAATGTATAACGAAAAAGAATTTCCCGCATACAAATTGACTTGAAAAATTAGCCTCCTGATAACTATCGAATTCAAAAGTATTTATCTGTTAGGCCGATGATATAAAGGTCGGATTCGATTATATAGAGACTCGATTTTATATTGACTCGATTATATGTATATGATTCTAATATATATAATTTCAAACTCGATTATACTGCCGTTCCAAGCATAGTTGTCCCAGCGTGCATAAGAACGGCAGTATATATAGTAGCAAAAAATTTTTTTTTAAATTTCAAATGTGATCAGAGCGAACATTTCGTAAGAGAACATCCAGAAAATACGTTACGCTTGATAGAAAGGGAAAAAAATAAAAAATAATTAAAAACAATGAAAAATTTTTGTTTTTTGGTTTTTGGAATTTAAAAATTAAAAGAAATTGAAAAACCCTAAATAAAATTACCTTAATAAAAAAAATTTCAAAAATAAAAAAAAAGAAATTAAAAAAATTTAGGAACAAACGAATAATTTGAAAATTTTCAAAAATTTGAGAAATTAAAAACGAACGAGTTGACAAATCAATATATACTGATCTAACTTTTTCTTTCCATTTGACACCAGGAATAACTACAAGAATAACTACAAGATATATGTATAATTTTCATAAGAACTGTGATTGCTGACTTTTAGGGGGATGAGTCAAAAATAAAATTCTTCCTATTTATTCGAAAATAATAAAACATTCATGTAAAATGAATAAAATACATTTTTTCTCTGATTAGATTATATATAAAATTCGATTATATATAGTGGAAAAAAATCAGAGACTATATATAATCGAGTGTGACCTGTACTTAGCGATGCGGAAATCTAAATTAGCTTCGGACAAAGTACACCACCGCACAGTGGGGAATCGCTGGCCATCGACCCAAAATTGAAAATGTGAATTTCATTTCAATTATATTCTTCCTATAGTTGTATACTATTGAAGTGACAGGATCCAAATTTTTAGAGCATTACGACAAAATTTGAATTTTCTATGATTTTTCAAAGTGTACTGAGTCAGCGTTTTTTAGCGTTTTTCTTGAAAAAAAAATGCAATGTTGCGAAATTTGCTGGAGCCCCAAGAGTAACTTGAATCTTGATGACGTCTAAGTAAAAGTTGTCTATAAAATAGTGGAGAATAAATCCTAATCATTGGATAATGTATAATGTATAATATCCAATGATGATAATGTATATATGTATAAATTGACGGAATCAAAAAATTACGTTTTTTTTTTTTAAAACAGCGTTTAAAGTTTGAACGGCAGGGTTTGGCACTATTGGCACTAGTTTTGAAAGATAGCTTGGAAAAAATGCCTTAAAATGCATCTAGTCCGATCTTGCGCAGAGTTGCGCAGAGTACCTTTCTTTCGAAGAGAAACAACGAGTGTTCGGCACATGTCGGATTTCAAAAATGTAAATTTGAATTGTACACTGCAAACCGTCTACATAATAACAAATGGCTCATATTAGTCTGATAATAACAACGTTTTCGAACAAGTTTCAGTATAATTAATCACACTATTTGCATATTTACAAGTTTAACTGATCTATATTTCGATAATTTACGAAGTATCAAAAACTAGTCATTGTTTATGTTTTGGATCACCAGCACTGACTACCAAAATCATGTTTTAAGTTTATATCATACCAGTCACATGTAAAAACAATCGTGTAAACATTAACCATGCCATAATACATCACCTGCTAATTTCTACAGAGCAAATAGTGAATAGTTATTTTGACGTTAGAAACTGCATTTTGAAAACCCTTCTTGAAGATATTAAAACTGTATTAAAAATGAACACAAAAATAAAAAGGAAGGTGAAAGTGAATGGAAAAAAATGCAAATGGAAAAAAATGCGAATGCGATAAAAAGAATCAATAGTCACTTTGAAAAAAAAATACAAGTCTTAAGTAATATTCAACTCGAAGCATATTTTTCATTTTTTTTTTCTTTTTCTTGATAACTGATTAATATTTAATGTTTTTTATGGCATATGAAAGTCTTTCAAGCATCATGCATTTTATTTTCCAAAAGATTGAAGCCGACGTAAAATTTTCCTCATATAATATATATAAAAAACATGAAATTTTCCCTGGCGTCAAAAATACGCATTTTCATGCAAAAATAATATCAAGTTCGTACTCAGCGTCCCAAAATTATATAAAAACCATGTATTTTCCATGATTTGAAGATAATTTTTCGCTTGGCCAGCATTTGTATGGAGCCGCCCCACTGTGCACCGCCGCGATGCGAGCTGCGCAACATAAAGTGCTAGCCGCGTTGGCAGATGTAACTACACTACTCATGTCCAAACGCGATGCTTTGATTTCCATGGATGCTTTGAGAGATGTATGAAGAATTAATCAAACAGCTTCAACACCTTACTTTTCCATAATCGCTAAACATTCACAACAACAACAACAAAAACAAGCGCCTCCAGCCACCAAAACGCTGTAACAGAACATACGCATCAGAAGCATACAGCGACTGCCGGTCAAATGATTTTTTTTCCGGTCGTTCATTGCCACTAAAAATCAATGGATATTGAACAAAAGGAAAATGCGAAAAAAATCGTCATAAAGTAGTGCGAACAGGATTACGAGGATTCTACACTAGAGAGGAAAAGAGATGATCGTAATGCCCGTTCGTTTAATTTTGCAATCGGAAAACGAAATTGAACGCGACAGCTCGGAGAGACGAACGGTGAACGAAGTCTCGCACAAAACGGATAAGATGAAATTGAATGACTGATATTTTTGTGTTCGGTAGAAAAAAGGATTGATCAGAGCACTGCTTGTGGATGATGCAGAGGATTCCTCGGTCTCTAGTAGCAACAAGTATTAAACTAACACTCCCGATATCCCTTCCTCTATTGATCTGCATGGGGCGTGGCCAGCTACGTTATTCACCAGTGAAAAGAAAAATCACCAGGAATTGTACACTGAAAATGGCTTGCTACTCCTATTTTGACGGTTCCATTTTGACGGTTCTTTGTGCAATTTCAGCTGATTCTGGTCAATCGCGGGCAACACACGGGCGATCAAATATGCTATGCTATGCTATGCTATGCTGCATTCCCTATTCTTCAAAACTTCTTCCTCTTTCCAAATTACTGACGAAACCTTGACATAAGGTACCATTCGAACAATTTACATTCCAAAACTCTACTGGTATCATACGCACGCCATCGAGTCAGTGTTTCCACAGGTACAGATTTATCTGGAAAGGTACAATTTTTTTCGTTTTTCTGGTACAGATTACAGATTTTTATCAAAAATCACAGATGGATACAGATTTTTCGAGGGTTCATTTAATAAACTGATTTTTTTTCCTCGATGTACTTGAAATCACTTAAGATGTATGAATGAAAACGGAACATAATAGACGGATTTCGCGCTAAATGAACCCGCGTTTGGCAGCACCCTCTCCGAATTGGTTGAAACTTTTTGGGTGTGAAGACATTACCTAATCAAGCATCTCTGCATACTTACTTTTTCCATAATTAGTCTAGACTGTCTTCTGAAAAGGGCGAAACTGTTTTTGCCGCTTTTTTGTAAATCAATATAATTCAAAAACGGTAAATTCTACATAAAGAGTTCTATAAGTAACTTTTGGAAAATTGTCTGAATTTTCATAAAAAATATGGAAAATATTATATATCATGTCCTACACTAAAAAAATGCAATTTAAACACAAAACATCGATTTAAAAAAAAATGGTCATCTCCGAATTGTCTAAAAAATTTTTTGGTGAAAGACAACATTGTTGGCTACATTTCGTTCATACGTCACAACTTGAGCATATTTAAGGAAAAAAGTTATTCCCTAAAATAAAAAATGAAAATGCAAACTAAAACCGAGGTATATCATTTTTTTAGTGTAAAACACCTTGATAGAATTAAATACTTGTTATATTGTGTAAATGTGTAATGTCGATAAATTAGGTAATAGTAGAACCAGTGTTTGAGTGTTGTTTTCGATTCTGGAAGCAAAATCCTGCGTGAAGCACGTGTCCGCTGTAGAACATAGGTAACCCAAACGCGGTAGGTAATTTTCTCCCGAGCGGAGTGCTGCTGCCGGTATTTTGACTGCTACAATACATGTTTATTCTACTTGCAGAATATATGTTTATTCGACGCAGGCTTCGAAACGGTCAGCATTTTCATTTGATCTCGCTTCCTTATCGTGCATCACAGTCGGCTTTCGCTCGTAAATGTGAAACAACCGTCGCCTCTCAAACAAAGAGAAGAATGGTCATTCGACACTCGCGTATCAAAGAGATTCACACTGCCATTCGTTTTTTATGTTATTTCGGCCTATTTCTGTCTACTTCGTTCTTTTTATGTTGATAAATATTATTACAAGCACAATGATATAGATAATTTCCGAAATATCCACACCCAACGTGCGTAATTCCCCTTTCTAGAAAAAGTGTCAAAATACGTTTGAGGAAAGAAATGTCGTGGTAGCGGTGCTCGTTTGACATGTTCGTTCAAAAATGTATTAAGACAGCGAGCCTTGTTAGCGTCAGAGAAAGAAGAAGACGATTATCGCAGTAAAAAGTGGTTTTACCGTGACCATTTCGAAGCCTGATTCGACGTACGTATCTTTTTCCTATTGTATCTGTTGTGATATGTATGCACGTTACGAACCTGTTCAAAAGCTTGATAACATAACAACGCTACTCAATCAACTTATAGCAATTGTGAAGAGAAGTTCGACTAAGTGTTGTTATCATGGATCAAAAGGATATATCACGGCTGAAATAATCGAAATGCTGTGCAGCTGTAAGAGTTCACGCAGTTTATCTTCAACGATAATAGAAAAAATACGGCCCATGGGTTATGACCATCAACTGAATGAATCGATGCATATTTGTGTTTCTTGTCAAGCTGTAATATCGCATAGCAGAAGTGTTCCACAAAAAAGTGACGAACGGATGAATACAAAGCAACGCAAGATTTCGAAGATCCACAACCATCAACAAGTAAAAGTCCAAATTGTTTTTATGTCAGATGGAGCAGCTGCTCATTATAAAAAAAAAAAAATTGCGAACCTGTGTGATTTCAAATTAAGGCATAAATTAAAAGTAGAGTGGCACTTTTTCGCAACATCACATGGGAAAGGTTCCTGTGACGCATTCGAAGGTACTCTCAAACGAATGGCAAAGAGAGCAAGTCTTGTCCGAGATTACGGAAATAATATTAAAACTCCAATAGAACTTCACGACTGGGCAGTTCAACAAACAGACAAATGTATAACTAAATTGAATTTCTGCTACATATGCAAAGAACAGTACACAAAAATGTCAGAGGAACTAGAAGAACTATTCAGTCAAGTCAAACCTATACCTGGAACACAGAAATTTCATAGTTTTGTACCTTTAAGTAACAATCAAATAGCAGTTGAAAGATATTCTAGTTCAGAAAATGACCCAAAAATATCTACTGTATTTAGTAGTGGTAAGAAATAGATGCTAAGTGATTATGTTTGAAAATAAAACATTTGAATTATAAAGTAAAAAAATCGATTTTTTCTTCCACATTACCACCATTTTCATAGGTAAATTTATCAGGTAGGTTCATAAGATGTGAGAAGCATTCATATCTGTAATACAATGAACTTTAGGTACATGCATACACATAATATATTGAAATTAGGCATTGAGTTTTACTTGTATTAAATTGTTTAAAATTAAAATAATCAAAACCTAACAAGTATTTCATTCTATCAGGTTGTTTTACACTGAAAAAAATAATATACCTTAGTTTTAGTTTGCATTTTAATTTTATATTTTTGAGAATAACTTTTTTTCCATAAATATGCTCAAGTTGCGATGTATGAACGAAATGTAGCCAACAATGTTGTCTTTCACCAAAAAAATTTTTAGCCAATTGTTTTGTGTTTAAATTGCATTTTTTTTAGTGTAGGACTTGATATATAATTTTTTCCATATTTTTTATAAAAATTCAGACAATTTCCTAAAAGTAACTTATAGAACACTTTTTTGTAGAATTTACCGTTTTTAAATTATATTGATTTACAAAAAATCGGCCAGATGTCGATATCTCAGCGGATAACAACAGATGTGGCTGCGTTGGTTTCTTCACAGATCACTTTTAAGTTTGTTTTATTTCAGTTCATGTAACACGTTTTATTTAGGTTTTCACTTCATTAATTTTCTCTTGATTTTGAAGGTTAATTTCACTTAATTTAAATATATTTCAGTTTACAACTACATTTTTAAATCTTATATTCAACTTTAACTTATGTATTGATTGGAAACGCACTATCAAGGGCTCATTTACAGTACTGAATACCATCCGTGTCGGAGTAGAAGAGGGGTATTTCACGTGCTGGAACGCTATTTATACCTCGGTGAATATTCTAGCTGGCGGAACAAGGAAGTCAACAAATGACAGTCGGCATTCTGCATCGATGACAGTTTGATGGGATGACTTCGAAAATTCGATGACCGAGGGATCTTCGCACAAGGTTGTTTATAAGTTTGACAGCCAGGCCGCGCTGGTTTATTCGTATGCGAACATCCTGGCCCCTTCAGAAATCATCATTTCTGATGACTATTGGTTGCTGTTCCCGTGATGACAGACGTTGACTGTTGACGTTTCCGCTTCTGCTCGAAGTGGTTATTGTTATCGGCGATCGAACGTGGTTCTTCCAGCTGTATCATTTTTGCATTGTTTTTTCTCATTTCAGGTGATTCAAATGTTGAAATTGCATCGGGATGTAATTAGCGACGAAATTGGTAGATGAGATGACTCATTGCTGTTGTTTTGCTTCGGTTTCTGGTCGACTTTCGGTTGGTGTTGGTGATTCATTGGACGGTGCGATTGGCAGCAGGCAAATTTTGCTTACAGGACGAGTGTAATTACCTTGGGCGGTGCGGAGTGTGACCACTCGTATGATTCCATCGGCTCCTGGATGTAATTGTTCGATCCTAGCGGTCGGCCAGAGCATTGGTGGCGATCTTTCGTCCATAAGCAGGACCAGTTGACCCGTATGTAGGTTGATAGGTGGGTCGCACCACTTTGTTCTTGGCTGTAAAGTGGCTAAATATTCCAGATGCCATCGCTTCCATATTATCTGGAATTTCTTTTGAACTAGCTGCCAATTGGTTAGTCGATTACAAGGAACTTCCGCAAGGTCAAAATCAGGAACGGATTTGAGTGCGGACCCAACCAAAAAATGACCAGGAGTAAGGACCTCGTCGTCAGTTGGGTCATCGTTTAGGGGTGTAAGAGGACGTGAATTCAAGCAGCATTCGATCTGCGTCAATAGTGTTTCCATATCGTCGTGGGCGAGTAGAGTAGTACCGAGAACCCGCACAAAATGCTTCTGGGCGGAGTGGATGGCTGCCTCCCACAGGCCGCCAAAGTGTGAGGCCTTGGGAGGGTTGAAAATCCATCGTATGTTGTTGGCTGCACATTCGGTGGCTAGTGCTTGGTGGTGTTGCTTGTCTTTGATTAGGTTGCGCAGCTCGTTCGCTGCACCGATGAAATTTCGTCCGTTGTCTGAGTAGATTGTGTTGCATAGTCCTCTTCGTGCCACAAATCTTCTCAAAGCTTGCAGGAACTTGGCTGTAGTTAAGTCGGTAACCAGCTCTAGATGAACAGCACGGGTAGCGAAGCAGACGAACACTGCAACAAAAGCTTTTTTGGGACCGGCGCGGCGGTGGGGTGGTTTTAGCAAAATAGGGCCCCAGTAATCTATACCGGTGGTGGAGAACGGTCTGCTTGCTGTGACTCGGGAGGACGGTAACTCCGACATAAATTGCTCCAGCAGTTTAGGACGAGCTTTCACACGGGTAATGCAGTTTCGGACGACGATTTTTGCCAAGTTTCTGGCCCCTGTGATCCAGTATCGCAGGCGGAGAACATTCACCAGTAGCTGAGGGGCGGCGTGCAAATGGTTGTGATGTAGTGAACGAAGCAAAAGAGAGGATAGTGGGTGTTTTCCTGGTAAAATAATTTGATGTTTACTATCGTAAGGTTGGGGCGCTTGAGTTAGACGGCCCCCGATTCTCATCAGCTGATCACTGCCAATAAAGGGTTGAAACCAACGAAGTTTGGATTTAGATTGCATTGGTCGTGAGTTTTGCAGTGCAATCCATTCCTCATTGTACGACTGTTGTTGTACCAGACGAATGACGACGGCTTCGGCTTCTTGTAGCTCTTTTGAGCTGAGGAACGGATGTGCTGGTGATGTAGACGGTTCGGAAGTTGGTTTGTATCTTCGAACGAAACGGCGACAATATGCGATGATGCGTAGTAGTTTATTGTAGTTCGAAAACTTGCTCACTAGCGAATCGATAAATGAAGGTGGGGTGACGGCTGCTGTTGCATTCACTGGTACCTGGCGTGCTTCAAGAAAAACATCCTCGTTTTGTGTAGATGTCGATTGGTTTGGCCAGAAACAAGGGTCGAGCTGCAACCATGGGGGCCCGTGCCACCACAGGTCGTCGTTCAGAATTTTTCCTGCTTCTGTTCCGCGGGAGATGCAATCCGCGGGGTTGACTTGGCCAGCAACGTGATTCCAAGTGCAGTGTGACGTTACCTGTTGAATTTTTGATACGCGGTTGGCAACGAAGGTGACCCATGTGGTAGGAGGTGCTTTCAGCCAGTTGAGGACAATTGTTGAGTCCACCCAAAAGTAGACTTCGCCAGAATGATTCAGAGATTTGTGAACCTGTTGGAACAGCTCCGTAGCTAGGCGGGCGCCACACAATTCTAAGCGGGGAATGGTCTGCTGCTGAAGAGGGGCAACGCGAGATTTAGCTGTTAGTAGTGCAACTTTGATTGTGCCGTAAGCGTCGACAGAGCGAAAATAGCAACATGCGCCGTATGCATGCTGTGAAGCGTCTGAGAAGAAATGGAGTTCAATCGACGACGGAGTTTCGCATAGAACCCATCGCTCGATTTTCAAATCGTTCAGTCGCGGAAGTTGATTGCAGTAAGCCAGCCATCGCTCCTTGATGGCCCTTGGTAATTGATCATCCCAGCCCCACATTTCTCCAGCGTCATTTTTTAAAGTCCACAGCTCTTGCATGAATAGTTTTGCAGTCGTGATTACGGGCCCCACTAGTCCAATGGGGTCGAAAAGTCGGGCAATTTTCGAAAGAACATTTCTTTTGGTGCTTGTTATTTCTGCAGGATCAGATGTTAATGAGATACGGTAGCGATAGTGGTCGGTGGCAGGTTCCCAATTTAATCCGAGTGTCCTTATGCATTAGTCACGAGAGAGATCTACTGATGGTTCTAGAGCCAGCTTATCAGTAGAGACGTCACGAAGAACTGCAGATTTGTTAGATGCCCATTTACGTAGGACGAATCCTCCTCTTTCAAGAAGTGAGGTAAGTTGTTCTCGAAGTTCGATGGCCTTCTCTATGCTTTCTGCTCCGGAGAAGAGGTCATCCACATAAAAATCCTTGCGCAGGACTTGAGCAGCTTCTGGAAAGTCGTGTTGTTCGTCGTCGGCCAGCTGTATTAAAACTCTTGTAGCTTGACAAGGTGCACAGGCTGTCCCATAGGTAACCGTTTTCAGCTCGTACGTGTCCAGTGGTAAATCAGGTGAGTTTCTCCATAGGATTCTCAGCAAAGCGGTGTCGCGGTCATCAACCAAGACCTGGCGGAACATTTGTTTAGCATCAGCAACTAGCATAACGCGATGAGTTCTGCCGCGAATGATGATGGATCTCATATCATCTTGGACGATGGGCCCCACCATAAGTGCATCGTTCAGGGAAGGGCCTTGGCTCGTTTTCCACGACGCATTATAAACGACGCGAACTTTGGTGGTCGTGCTTTCTTCTCTGATAACAGCCTGGTGCGGAAGATGGTAGCAAGGGTTGGGCGGTGTTTCGTAGTCGTCGACTTTTTTCATATGTCCCAAGGTGGCGTATTCGGTCATAAAGTCGACGTATTGTTCACGAAGGTGCGGATTCTGAGCCGTTCGCGTTTCCATGGCTCGAAACATTCGGAATGCGGCGCGACGGTTGTCGCCAAGCCGGGCTAAGACATCAGGTTTTACGGGTAAGCGAACAATGTATCGTCCTTGTTCGTTACGAGAGACGGTTTCTTTGAAGTGAGTTTCACAGGCGGCTTCTTCGACAGAGTGGCATGACGACGGATTTCCCTCTTCAATAGTCCAGAATCGTTCCATCATTTGCGTCAAATCGCCGATGGTGGCAACATTTGCGACGAACGGTCTGTTAGATTTTGGGCTGGAAATTCTTCCTGAAACTACCCAACTGAACGTAGAATTAATGAGAGGCGGAAGATCATCGCCAATTCGAATTCGACCCGTGACGTTAAAGACCTCGAAAAAGACATCTGCCCCTAGAACTAGATCGATTACTTTGCGACTGAAGAAAGCTGGATCTGCAAGCAGGATCCCGGGCGGAATGTTCCAAGTAGAAGCATCGATGGAGGTGGAGGGCAAGTCCAATGTCAACCGGGGTAAAACTAAACATTCAACTGTAGTAGAGTAATTGCAGACTCGTGATTGGATTTGTGGGAGAACTGCAAACTTAGCGTTGACGGTAGCTTGACCGATTCCAGAAATAGGGACGGAAACCTTTCTGCGTTTGATTTTTACTGTTTGGAGAAATCTTTCCGACACGAAACAGCACTCACTGCCAGAATCGAGGAGTGCTCTAACTACATGCTCAGTTCCATTATCATCGACGAAAAGGACCACGGCGGTGGCGAGAAGTACACTAGTATGTTTAGTTTCAGTAGCGGCGCAGCTGGGAATCTCGTTAACAGTCACTGTGGCTGATGTTCGTGGTTGGGTTTCAGAAGTGAGATTCACTGTTGACTTCGACGACGCTGTATGATGTTGGCTCGCAGCCATAGCGGGTTCAGTGGAACAAAGTTGAGTATGGTGACGGTTTTTGCATTTGCGACACGAGCTGGAAGACTGGCAGTCCCGAACGACGTGTCCTTTACGCAGGCAGTTTCTACATAGTTGTAGACGACGAATCTCCTTTTCTTTGTCCTCAACGCTCATTTTCGAAAACGTAGGACACATGTAGAGCGGGTGATGCTCATAGCAGATGCAGCATTTCCGATCAGTGGAGAACTGGCTGACAGTGTGACAGGCAGTCGGACGTTGGGGAAACCTTTTCGGCTGGTTTAACGACGGTACGGAGGGCGGAGATCCCACGCTTTTTTCTTCTAGTGTTTGAAGAACAGATACTCTTCGCTGAATAAAGCTTGTTAAATCTTTAAACGAGATACCGTCCTTGGACGAAGAGTATTCTTCCCAATCGCGACGGGTAGTGGCATCTAGACGGACGCTGAGCATTCGAATGAGAATAAGATCCCAGAACTCCGTTTTCTCTCCTAGTTGCTGTAGCACTTTTACGTTTGACTCGAACTTTTCGACCAGGGCGTGTAAATCTGCTGCCGACTCGCGTTTAAGGGGAGCGAACTCGAAGAGGGCGTTAAGGTACGACTGTTTCAACCGTGGCTTGTTCTTATAATGCTCTTCCAATAAATTCCATGCAACGGGGTAATTTAAAGCTGTGATGGGAATCGTTTGAACAAGTTTAAGAGCATCACCGGAGAGCGAAGAGCGAAGATAGTAAAATTTCTGAATATTGGACAGATCGTTAGATGAGTGCACCAGAGAGATATAGAGGTCATGGAAATTCAGCCAATTATCCAGACTCCCATTGAAAACCGGAAGTTTTATGTCTGGTAGACGAACGTGGGATGACGTAGGGCCTTGCTGGTTTGAAGTAGAAGTCGAGGCGGGAGGTGTCGGAGACGACTGTGGCGATTTATTTACGGACAGGAGAAAGCCTTTAACCCTGTAGTACGCCGATTCGTAGGTGGCTCGATCCTTCAGATGCTGTCCCATACCGGCTTCATCTAGAGCTTCTAGTTCCGACTGAACAGTAGAGAAGTCAGTCCACACTTTGTTCAGGTTCTCCAGGCGAACCGGTACTTCTGGAGCGTGTTGATCCTCTTGGTAGTTATCTGCAAACGTTTTGATGAGCGAGAAGGACGTCTGCAGACTCTTCATTCGATTTTTAAGGGCCTTCACTCGTCGCTCGTTAGACATGATGGCGGGAGGTAAGACGAAGGCCGGAACGTAAGCGAGAACGTAGATCGATCTGTAAAATCGAAAGCAACGCGGAGCACAAACGTGACAGGTTGTGAAGATTTGGAAATATAATCACCTTCTCAAGGCAATTTATATGCCTTGTATTAGAAATTTTAGCAGCAACTCGAACTTATGCCGGACTACTTCAGGTAGTGGCCAAATCCACGGATAGCAATTAAGGGGTGTTCCAGATGACCGGAGTGCGCGGCCCATCCAGCTCGAAGGACCAGATGTCGATATCTCAGCGGATAACAACAGATGTGGCTGCGTTGGTTTCTTCACAGATCACTTTTAAGTTTGTTTTATTTCAGTTCATGTAACACGTTTTATTTAGGTTTTCACTTCATTAATTTTCTCTTGATTTTGAAGGTTAATTTCACTTAATTTAAATATATTTCAGTTTACAACTACATTTTTAAATCTTATATTCAACTTTAACTTATGTATTGATTGGAAACGCACTATCAAGGGCTCATTTACAGTACTGAATACCATCCGTGTCGGAGTAGAAGAGGGGTATTTCACGTGCTGGAACGCTATTTATACCTCGGTGAATATTCTAGCTGGCGGAACAAGGAAGTCAACAAATGACAGTCGGCATTCTGCATCGATGACAGTTTGATGGGATGACTTCGAAAATTCGATGACCGAGGGATCTTCGCACAAGGTTGTTTATAAGTTTGACAGCCAGGCCGCGCTGGTTTATTCGTATGCGAACAAAAAGTTTCGCCCTTTTCAGAAGACAGTCTAGACAAATTTTGGCAAAAGTAAGTATGCAGAGATGCTTAGTTAGGTGATGTCTTCACACCCAAAAAGTTTCAACCAATTCGGAGAGGGTGCTGCCAATCCTTGAGACGATTTGAGATGAAATCCGTCAATATGTCTGTAACGTTCGATGTGAAGGGCCAACTCGTGTTTTTATGCAAGATTTTGCTGTTGTCCTGTTTTCTTTCTCGGAAAACATAAAAACAAATTCCGTGTATAAGCGTCATCAACTAAATCAGCGGTTCCAACCTGGGATATGGCGGACACAGCAAATATTCTTTACCACCACAATATGAATTCTCTCCCACTCTGCGAAAACATTTCAAACTACCTACAATCGATTTGACGTGGACAAAAAATGTTTAAAAACCGCTGAACTAAATGAATAATTTACATCTTCTGTATTTTGTTAGGATTAACAAAAGTGATCCTTCCATGCAACACAATTTTAACAGGCACAGATTTTGGTACAGATTTTCGGAAGAAAAAGTACAGATGAAAAAGATTTTCAGCTTTCCAGTACAGATAAAAATGTGGCAACGCTGCATCGAGTTGAATTTCTCAATCATGCGTTGAACGGCATAACGGACGGTTCTTTCTGGAGCAGGAGAAAGTTGATCAATGAAAAAGTCCTGAGGCTGAACTTTGTCGTGGCCAGAGGAATGGCCATCTGTAGCTCCTATTTTCCACGTTTTAATATTCGGAAATACACCAGAAGGCATCCAAATGGAGAAACCTGCTCCCAGATTGATCACGTACTGATTGACGGTCGGTACTATTCGGATTTTACTGATGTTAGGTCTTTTCTGGGACCAAACATTGACTCTGACCATTATCTCGTCGTTTATAAGATCCGCGCACGGTTGTCGAACGTGCTGAAATCGCGCACAGAGAGGAGCAGGTGCTTGCCAGCGCAGAGCACAGCTATGCTCAAAACGACGTGCGGAGATTTTATAGAACTGTCAACAGAACCAGAAGCAGGAATTTCCCTGTGCCGGTCATGTGTAATGACAAGGACGGCAACCTGATTACTGATAAACCAACGGTTGCAGCCAGGTGGAAGGAGCATTTGTAACAATATCGCACGCTTAGCCTTGGGGCTAATAGCGGTCTCGATCAACTAGATTAGTTGAGATAATTCGTTATCGATATTGTTTTTGGCACATTTTGCATGTGTAGGACATATACAACGATATGACCGTGCCCCAGTGCTGAGTCGAGAAAATTTCCAGCTCGATAAGATCCTCGACTCGCTCGGGAATCGAACCCGATATCACAACCGTGTGGGAGAGCTAGCCGACTGACATCGCTAACCACAGAACCACGGGGACCACATTTGGAAAGAACATTTTCAGGCGCTATTGAACGGTGAGGTGCCGGATGAGCAGAGCAGGAACAGGATGATTATGAGAGACGAACAGCCACCAACATAGGAGGAGGTGAAAAGGCGATTAGGAAACTGAAAAACGGCAAGGCCGCTGGGAAGGACGATATCCCGGCTTAACTTCTAAAAGCGGGAAGCAGGCGGCTGTACTATGCGATCCACCAGATAATACTAAGGATCTGGGCGGATGTACAAATGCCGAACGACTGGTTGGAAGGCCTCATATGCCCTATCCATAAGAAGGGCCATCGATTGGATTGTGGCATCTATCAAGGCATAACATTGCTCAACTCCGCATATAAAGTGCTCTCCCGTATCCTGTTCTTCAGATTAAGACCGTTAACGGAATCCTTTGTTGGCGAATACCAGGCTGGTTTTCGACAGAGGCGTTCCACGACGGATCAAATCTTCACCTTGCGACAGATCCCCGATAAGTTCCAGGAGTACGAGTACAGTAATATGTTCCGGGAGTACAGCCGCGAACAGGGCTACCAGCTAAGGTCCCGTTGTTTGCAAACTCGCACAAAACTAGGGCTGTATAGGACGCTGATACTCCCGGTGGCCCTTTACGGACATGAAGCATGGACGCTGAAGGAAACTGATCGACGAGTGCTAGTTTTTGAGCGTAAAATTCTGCGATCGATACTTGGCGGTAAACTGGAAGATGGAGTGTGGCGAAGACGCATGAATCTCGAGTTGTTCCAGGTATACAAAAATGCTGATAAAGTGAAGGTAGTACAGCGGGGCAGGCTTCAGTGGGCTGGACAAGTAGCCAGAATGCCTGACGAGAGAGCCGCCAAAACTATCATCAGTAGAGAACCACGACTCCGTGGTAGGCCTCGCACGCGGTGAATGTGTGCGGTGGAAGAAGATGCACGATCTGCTGGTGTACGAGGAGACTGAAGAACGGCTGCCAAAGACAGAAGAAGCTGGACATCTCTAATTCGTTCAGTCTAAACCGGTGAACGGTCCGTTAGCCAACAAAGTAAAGTAAGCAAGTATTTCATAAAGTATCGATGACTGAAAAGTAAATAATTATAAAAACAATTTTCGTACAATATTTATGTACACAGGCACCTTTTTAGTGGAATTTATGCGAAGTAAGTCAACAACCTAACAAATTATATCATTTAGTCAACAAAATTGTTGGTGCTATTGACCACACTGAACAAACAAAAAAAACAACCTGACAGTTCGTCGACTGCAACTTATTTTCGACTGCGCGACAGGTAGCGATGCATATCCCGCATTAGCTTTGCTTTGTGTTATTTTAACGATAATTGGGCTAATATCAAGCATTGCCTCTATTTTTTCTAGCCATCAGCTCAACAACTAGAAACGGGATCTCCACACGTCGCAGTGAGCTGTCAGCCGTCGTCTCATAAAGAAACTTTCATTCTGGTCCTTCAGCCACCCACCCACCAACCGTTTTTTCAGCGGGCGTGCTTCTCGCTGTGCAGGCAGCAGCGCGCCACTCTCAATCAGAAGGAGACGAACAAGTTGGCTGGCATTTTCTCACGTTGCATATAATTTGAACAGGAAATGCCGGAAACTGTTCGACGGCGGCGATGGTGGTCTTCGTTGGGTTGGCCGGAAGACAGCGCACTCCTTTCCCAACCAGCAGACAGCTGATGCAGTTGGAACCGGAGTAATTATGATAGAATTAAAAGTTGCCTAGAGGAACATTTTCCAACCATTTGTCGGTTGTTGGATCTAGGGTAGAGTTTCTGAAAGTGGTTTCATCATACTAGAAGCTACGTACAATAGTCGGAAATGCGACAGCTCGTCCTGCTCACGTGGAAACGAAGCTATACGCTACGGTGCCGAAATTAAAGAACAACATAAGCGATGACTGTTTATCAAAATGATGATGATGATGATTATGGTAGATGGTGATGACGATGGCAATGGATCCTGAATAATTTCTGACTGGAAAAGAGAGGTTGGATGATGAATATGAGAGGAAGTTTTGGAAATGAATATAAACTCTAACGCCTAATTAGTGCTTCATTGTAATGCGAGTTGGAATAGTGAAGATTCTTTGGAAAATGGATTATTTAGAGCGATAGTGGCATAGAAATGGTGCGGAACATTGTGTTATTATTGCTGCTGACAGTTTTAACGAGTAGCACGGTTCTAGACTATTTTTAGATTTTACATCAATTGTCACCTACACCTATTGCTTTGATAAATTTTCATTAATTTTTAATAGCCATGAAATTTATTCGCAGAAGTAATAAAAGTTTAGTTTTCGCATCCTAAACACACTTATTTTTGATTTGAAACTCCTGAGAACTGAACATTTTGAAAAAAAGTTATACTCACATTTTCATTGCTCAGACTCATCAACTAGATGATATATTTAATTGATAGGTGCTGCTATATTTGCATTGCCAAGTTTTGAATAGAAACTCAATTTTATTCATTGCCCCACTCCCAAACCAATCGTCACTATAAACGCACCGGAAATGATCGGATTATTTTTTGCCTAAACGTTTTATCGTATTGACCGTTCGACTTTAAATTATTTATTGCCACTTTTATGTTCCGACTTTTCGATTCGCGTGTTCTCTCGTTGAAGGGATGATTTTTTCCCCATTGTTTTAGCTCCGGGAATCGTTTAGTGAACACGGCTGAACCGTTAGACGAGACTTAACTATACGGCAGCATGGAATGAAATCTTTGTTTTTATTGCTTTTTGTCTACTTGTTTACCGTTTAGCCGTGACGTGTTTTATTTCCCTCCCAGATTTCACTAGTGAACAGTTCGTTCTTATTATTGCTGTTGCAGGGGTTATATGCGGTCCCTAATTCGAGGCTGTGCTTGGATTTGGGATAAAATGCCCGCGCAATAAAAGCAACTTCCGGGTTTTATTTTTCATTGATTTGATAGCCTGCACAAGGGGTAAGAAGTTGATAGCCGATGGTCACTTAAACGAAAAAAGCTTGCTCTTACGAGCTAGGGTGTCTGCATTTCAGAACATTTGATAAAAATAAAAAAAAGAAGGCTTGTATTGTTGGTGTGATAAAATTTGGGATCCCCTGTTTTTCCTAGCGCCGCGAGATTCGAGCAGAAATAAAAATCCTTTCACGGCTCAAACAAGTCGGAAAACTTAGCTCCCACCCGATGCTACCATTGTTAACGACGGCTGTCGTTGCACTTTCAGTAGACATCGGTTACCCCAACTCTGGCGCATCGCTCGCTCTTTGGACGATGATTTTTTTCTTCTTCCCGTTAAATCCTCTTTTAGCCACATTCAGTCCCATCTGCTCCTGGAAGCAACCAGGACAACTTTTACGACGTGTCGCCATATGGTCCAGTTTATCTGTAAGTGAAAATAAATCAAAATGTAATAAAAATACACGCAGTTTACGATTGCGCTGGCCCGGAAGCAGGTTTCCACGGCAGAGGCCTGCGTAAAGCTGTAGATCGTACAAGGCAGAACAATGTCGGACGGGTAAAAGTTAGCCGTAAATCAAATTAGTGCCAGGCGCACTTTGCCCCAGAACACTCTGCTAATTAATTGTTGAACTTTTTCTGGCCGGAAAGGTTGCGGCAAAAACGTTAACGGGACCTACGCGAAGACCGACTCTTTTGTCATTGATTGCAGGACAAACTTCTTCAAAGCACGTGGGCAATTTTTCTGCCAATTAAAAAGTGCGGTTTATTTCTCTCCAGCCAAAAGAGCACACAATTTAGGTACATTCTATTTCGACCGCTAAAAACTCATCAACTTTGAGCAGGACTTCTGATCCTGTCCTATTTCATGCCCCATTGCCGTCATTAACGGTGCACGTGATTTCTTCGGTGGGGAAACTTCCATGCAGATCGCAATCCCCAAGCAATCATCTGACGGCGTTGGGTAATCTTGCGAGCAGCAACCCTTCCGCCTTTATTATGTTTCAGACTGTCGGAGACCGGAACATGACAATAAAACGTGCAGCACAATAAAAGCCAAAAGTTGAAAGTTTTCCCTTTCCCATTCTAGCCGAGCCTCATGTCGGATTGTGAAGAGGAAAACTTCCGACTTCCACGCCTCACTAGGAATTTTCTACCCTGGAACTGGAACTACTGCGGCAAGTTTTGAATCGATGTTCGCAGTTGGCCATCGCTGTCATCGATGGTACCGAGAGTCGCTGCCGGTTCAGCTATCTTTGACAAAACTTGCTCGTATTCGCAACTTTCCACTGCAAAACCGAATGCATCCTTCTCCCAAGATGTGTTATGATTATATGATGTTTTCTGTTAGTATGCATAAATAAGATTGAGAACGGATCTGATTCCTGCATAACTTATTTTTATTTTCCTCTATAAATAAGTGCAAGTAGTACTTGAAACATCTATCGAGCAAGTTTTAACTAGTTGAGAACCAGTTTTAAGACATACATTATAATTTTAAATCTTGTTATCGTTTGAAGAATTCGAAGAAGATCGAAGTTTTGGAAGTTAATTCGTCTGAAAACAAATATAGAAGATACATATTGAAAATATTATAAAACTCTGTACGTACTGAATACAACATTTTTTCACATTTTATGGTTATGATATGGTTATTTTTTTATCACGTCTCAAAAATATTTCAAATAATTAAACTTTCTCCGTATTCACCGTGTTAGAAAACCCGTTGAAGGGATCACGGGAGAATATTTGTTCTCTGAAGATGGTCAAAACACGAAAATATAGCTTGAAACGTGGATAAATTGTGTTGAATAGTTAATCAAAGCTTATCGAAAATCAATTGAAATACGACAAATAAATCACACGGTGGTCAGAACCCGAGAATATATAAATTTTGGTATTGACTCCTGAACAAAATTTTGATATTTTTTTTTCTTCTACAAAAACTTGCACAGCTTGATTAAACCGCTGCCCTATGTGGTTCGGATCGTTTGGAATTGCTCGTCCTGAAGCCAATTATAAAAAGTGACCGTTCGGATTCAAAGTTGAGAAGAATTTGGGGTTCAAAATGAAGTATAGAAATAAAAAAATCTTAAAACAGAAAACTATCCAAAACTATCTTCATTAGACAACCAGAAAGAGGCCGTAGACTGCGTGGTAGGCCTCGCACTCGGTGGATGTGCGCGGTGGATCGTGTATCTGCTGGTGTACGAGGAGACTGGAGAACGGCTGCCCAAGACAGAAGAAGCTGGACATCTCTAATTCGTTTGGCCCTCGACCGGTGAACGGTCCGTTAGCCAAAAAGTAGTAAGTAAAGTATGTTAGTAAGTAATTAAACAAATTCAGTTATTTTAAATTTTTATCTTCATCGCTGCATTTACTGCTTAAAACCGAAAACTAAAAACCGCATGACAAAGTCAAAATAGAAAAAAAGTTAAAGGGTATGTGCTTAAGTGCTCAAACGTAGGCTTGACGTGGGTTTAATTTAATTCTGCCATAGCCATAGTATATAACACACTCCAAACGTACAAATACCAAACGCAACAATCCATGAACACTTCACAAAAAACACATACACCTGTCATAAACCATAGCAGACAAACTGATAGAAAGAATAATTAACTTGTTGCCTATAAAAGTATTCTGTCATGAATAAATTTACCTCGGACGAATGCATTTTTGCACACACATACACGTTATACACACATAACACATTGAGCTTGAGCTTGATTGATCACCACCGGTTGCCACTTCGTTACTGACCAGGATCGATTGGAGTTGTAAATCGAATTTAGTGATTACTGCTTGGGATTTAGCTTTTCAATGTGCTTCTCCAATAACCCCTGCATGCTGATCAGTACCGACGCCTGCCGGTCCAGAACGTAGATCAAAGGAAGGAAGTAAAGGGGTGTTAATTCGATACTTGTTGTTACTAGAGGCCGGATATACTCCTGCACACCCCACAAGCACCACGGGTATAGGAATTTTGTGTTAGTTGTCTGTCGCGTTTCTTCTCTACATAGGATAAAATTCATGGCGGTATTTATGGGCACTCGTCCACTAAGATATTTTTCGCAAAACTATCTTTGTGTATCTAAGACGTTTTGTTTCATTGATTATGGATTTTAGGAGTACGACGGGAATAACGAGCTTTGTACTAATAGAGGAACTGACCGACTCTTCCAATTTTGAACGTGCACGCATTTTCCCGAGGTTAGTGGTGCGATCTTCGATATATGAACTCACGAAAGCGCGCCAGGTGACAACATGTTTGAAACCTTATCATATTTGCAGTGACGGGATACAAGCGAATCGTGGAGGTTAAGTAATTTCGGTTACCTTACGTATCGTACGACTCTACGCGTTTTTGCTCATGAACACCTTAATTTACCCATTCACGAATCAATTAGTAGCTTTATTTCGTTAGACGTTAAACTTTATTCGGAAACTGTAAGCCGATCGCAATTTTAGAGGATATAACATCTACAACGCGTTTTTTCTCTTGTAATATAATTTTTTGAGAGTTGGTGCTAAATAGAAAACAACTCGGACGGAATCTCTAAGACCTCCCGAACATCTCACTGTTACACCGTGCGATCATTGAAAGGTAAAGCCGTCGTACTCGAAGAGGCATACTGTGCACAACCACGAGAGTGCGCGCGAAATCCCCGACAGACCGCCTATTGCGAAAACAAGCTCGACGCGTTCACTACTTTAATGAAAAAGCTATGTCCCTCATCTAATCTGTAAAATGGCAAAGTTGCATGAATTCGAAGCCTGTGAAACTTGTACAAATGGAACATATGCTAGTTCCAAATTTAATCACAAAATGCCGAACTAATCACGATAAAGATAATGTCGTTGAGGTCGTCACGTCGCCATACATGATTTCAGCGCAACTGAATAACGTTTTTGTATAGTAATATTTATCAAAAGCTAGGGGATCATTCCGCGTCGAACACTCGACAGAAACGGACGTGCAAAGTGGTCGTTCTATTACAATCCGGTCCGTGTGTACGAATAGCCAAACAAAAGAGTGTATTATTCAAGGCCATCAGTTGACAGTCGAGTCCGTGTCGCTGTGCTGAGTGATCTCACACCCGGCTCACTGCTGGTGGCTGTATTGGTGCTGCTGTACTGGTGCTGCTGGCTGCTTTGGGTGCAGCTTCGAACGATCGGACAACCATTGCTGAAGGAAGAAGTAAATAGGTACGTGTTCTTGTCGGCGCTAGTGCGCTCCATTTAGCGCGATGGATATAGATCCCTCGCCTCCCGTGCCACCATCCCCGAACCCCCTGACCCTGACCCTTCTGTTACCCCCTCTCACGTTCATTCTCCAGTCCCCCCTCGCCCCAGGCTTTACCCGGACGGATCTCAACAGAGCAGCTATACTGTTTATTTTCGTCCAAAGGCAGGAGTGAATTCAAGGCGATTAAACATACTGCAAATTTCTAAAGACCTGACGAAGGGGTACAAGGCCGTGACCGAAATTTCCAAGGTCCGACCTAACAAGCTCCGTGTCGTGGTCAGTGATCTGGCACAGGACAATGCTATCGCTTGCTCTGAGCTCTTCACACGCGAGTATCGCGTTTACATACCCGCACGAGACGTGGAGATCGACGGTGTCATAACCGATTCGAGACTGTCTGTCGAGTGTATCCTAAAAAGCGCAACCGGTTGCTTCAAAAATACCGAAACACAGGCGAAGATTTTGGATTGTAAGCAATTGCGGTCCATGTCTCTCGTCGGCGGTAAAAAAGTTTACACTCCGTCAGACTCGTTTCGCGTTACGTTTGCCGGATCTGCACTCCCTAGCCACGTCTCGATCGACCGGGTTCGTCTGCCTGTGCGATTGTATGTACCCCGTGTTATGAACTGCACCAATTGCAAGCAGTAAGGCCACACAGCCGCCTACTGCTGCAATAAGGCACGATGTAGCAAGTGTGCGGAGACTCTTGCGGAAGATTCTTGCAGTGTTAATGCTAAAAAATGTATTCACTGTGGGGAAAACCAGCATGAGCTCTCCACATGCCCGGTGTACATGCAGCGCAGAGATAAAATCAAGCGGTCACTTAAGGAGCGTTCAAAGCGTTCTTACGCTGAGATGCTGAAGAAGACCGTGACAACTTCTACCATAACATCGAACCCCTTTGATCTGTTGCCCTCCGAAGAAACCGATTCTGACGATTCATCAGCGGGAACATTTTATGCCAATCCTGGGGAGTCTAGGAAGAGGAAAAATGTTTCTTCTCCTAAACTTCCCCGTAAAGGTCCTAAGATTCCCCAAAGTGTAATGAAAAGTACGAATAAACCAAACAGTGCTGCGGAAAAACCGAAGCAAACTCCTCCTGGGCTTGCAAATTTAAAGTCCCAGAAGGAGTTCCCAGCACTGCCAGGAACATCTAAAACCCCAGTTGTTCCTTTTGCACATCCAGTTGATGAAACAAACTATGGATTAGTGAAATTTTCTGACATTGTGGACTGGATTTTTGGAAATTTCAATATACCCGATCCAATTAAAATTTTTCTTACAGCATTCCTCCCAACAGTTAGATCATTTTTGAAGCAGTTGACTGCCCAATGGCCCCTCCTTGCAGCGATTGTATCCTTCGACGCCTAATTCAACTGCGTATATGAAGGATTCTATCTCTGTCTTACAGTGGAATTGTAGAAGTATTTTACCAAAAATTGATTCGTTTAAAGTTTTGATAAATAAAAACAAATGCGATGCATTTTCCCTTTGTGAAACTTGGCTTACTTCGAATATTGATCTCAACTTCCATGATTTTAATATTATTCGCCTTGATCGAGACACCCCATATGGAGGAGTACTTTTAGGGATTAAAAAGTGCTATTCTTTCTATCGTATTAACCTCCCCTCGATTCCAGGCATCGAAGGTAAAGAGCTTTGTATTGCCTCAATATATATTCCTCCCAGAGCACAGGTTGGGCAACGGCTGCTCTTTGATTTAATAGAACTTCTTCCCTCGCCACGTTTGATTTTGGGAGACTTCAACTCTCATGGCGTGGCTTGGGGTTCCCCATACAATGATAACCGCTCCTCTTTAATCTATAACCTTTGCGATGACTTCGACATGACTATTTTAAACAACGGTGAAATGACACGTATCCCGAAACCTCCAGCGCGCCCAAGCGCTTTGGATCTATCCTTATGTTCGACGTCGCTACGGTTGGATTGCACATGGAAGGTAATCCTTGATCCTCACGGTAGCGACCATTTGCCTATTCTTATTTCAATTAATAACGGGTCGACTCGCATGCGACCAGTTGACATTCCGTATGACCTCACACGGAATGTCGATTGGAAGTTATACGAGGAAATGATTTCAAAAGCGGTCGAGTCGATTCAACATCATCCACCACTTGAAGAATACAACCTCCTCGCGGGCTCGATTCTCGACGCCGCGTTGCAAGCCCAAACGAAGAAATATCCCGGCGTAACGATCAAAGAACGGCCTCCCACTCCGTGGTGGGACCAAGAGTGCTCCGATGTCTACACGCAAAGATCCGACGCGTTTTTGGCCTTCCAGAAGGGAGGTATACCTGGCGACTATTTACGGTATTCGGAGCTTGATACCAGGCTTAAAAGTTTGGCTAAAGCAGAGAAACGCGGATATTGGCGTCGGTTCGTGAACGAGACGTCGAGGGAGACATCGATGAGCACTCTTTGGAACACAGCCCGAAGAATGCGGAATCGCGTAACGGTCAACGAAAGCGAGGAGTCTTCAAGTCGGTGGATATTTGATTTTGCCAGGAAAGTATGTCCGGACTCTGTTCCTGAGCAAAACATTGTTCGCGATGCGTCTCCGGGCCACGACGCGATAGAATCACCTTTTACGATGGCAGAATTTTCAGTTGCCCTCCTGTCCTGTAACAATAACGCGCCTGGGTTAGATAGAATCAAATTCAACTTGTTGAAGAATCTACCCGGCAATGCCAAGAGGCACTTGTTGAACTTGTTCAATAAGTTCCTGGAGCAAAACATTGTACCGCAGGATTGGAGGCAAGTGAAGGTGATCGCCATCCAAAAACCAGGGAAACCAGCTTCTGATCACAACTCTTATAGGCCGATTGCAATGCTATCCTGTATCCGGAAATTGATGGAAAAAATGATACTCCGTCGTTTAGACCATTGGGTCGAATCAAATGGTCTACTATCAGATACTCAATTTGGCTTCCGCCGTGCCAAAGGGACGAATGATTGTCTTGCGTTGCTTTCAACAGATATTCAGCTGGCGTATGCTCGCAAAGAACAAATGGCGTCTGCGTTCTTGGACATTAAGGGGGCTTTTGATTCCGTTTATATTGACATTCTTTCGGGTAAACTTCACCGACAAGGATTTTCTCCAATTTTGAACAATTTTTTGCACAATTTGTTGTCCGAAAAGCACATGCATTTTACGCACGGCGATTTGGCAACTTTTCGCATAAGCTACATGGGTCTTCCCCAGGGCTCATGTTTAAGCCAATTACAACTTCTTCTTTACAACTTTTATGTAAATAACATCGACGAATGTCTGGCAAATTCAACTTGCAGACGACAGTGTAATCTCTGTTACAGGAGCCAAAGCTGCCGATTTGCAAGGACCATTGCAAGATACCTTGGACAATTTGTCTGCTTGGGCTCTACAGCTAGGTATCGAATTCTCTCCGGAGAAGACTGAGATAGTAGTTTTTTCTAGGAAGCATGAACCTGCTCAGCTTCAAACACAATTAATCGGTAAAACGATTTCTCAGGTTTTGGTACACAAATATCTTGGTGTCTGGTTCGACTCTGAAGGCACCTGGGGTTGTCTCGTGAGGTATCTGATGAAAAAATGTCAACAAAGAGTGAATTTTCTTCGTACAATAACCGGACAATGGTGGGGAGCCCATCCAGAAGACCTTATAAGGCTTTACCAAACAACGATACTGTCAGTTATTGAGTACGGGTGTTTCTGCTTCCGCTCCGCAGCAAACACACATTTGATCAAACTGGAGCGAATACAATATCGTTGTTTGCGTATCGCCTTGGGTTGCATGCAATCGACCCATACGATGAGTTTGGAGATCTTAGCTGGAGTACTACCATTGAAAAACCGCTTCTGGAGCCTGTCTTCTCGTATTCTAATCAAATGTGAGGTCTTGAACCGTCCCGTGATTGAAAATTTTGAAAGGTTAATCGAACTTAATTCTCAAACCCGTTTTATGACATTGTATTTCAATCACATGTCCCAAAATATTAACCCTTCTTCGAATATTCCAAATCGTGTCGACTTATCAAATACTTCTGATTCTACTGTGTTTTTCGATACATCCATGATAGAAGAAACTCGTGGAATCCCGGATCATTTACGCGTGCAGCAGATCCCTAAAATTTTTTCCAATAAATATCGAAACATCAACTGCGACAATATGTACTACACTGACGGATCACTTCTTGATGGGTCCACTGGCTTCGGTATCTTCAATAACAATTTAACCGTCTCCCATAAGCTCGATAATCCTGCTTCTGTTTACGTCGCAGAATTAGCTGCAATTCAGTACACCCTAGGGATTATCGAAAAAATGCCCACGGACCATTATTTCATCTTTACGGACAGTCTCAGTTCCATTGAGGCTCTCCGATCGATGAAAGATGTTAAGCACTCTCCGTATTTCCTGGGGAAAATACGGGAACATCTGAGTGCTTTATCCGAAAAATCTACTCAGATTACCTTAGCGTGGGTCCCTTCTCACTGCTCGATACCGGGTAATGAGAAAGCGGACTCTTTGGCTAAGGTGGGCGCAACAAACGGTGATATTTATGTAAGACCAATTGCCTTTAATGAATTTTTCGCATTTGTACGTCAGAATACGATCATCAGTTGGCAAAATTCTTGGACCAAGGGGGAACTGGGAAGGTGGTTACATTCCATAATCCCCAAGGTATCGACGAACCCGTGGTTCAAGGGGTTGGATGTAGGTCGGGATTTCATTTGCGTGATGTCCCGGCTTATGTCCAATCACTATAGATTTGACGCGCATCTCCGTCGTGTTGGGCTCGGGGAGAGTGGTATCTGTGCCTGTGGTGAAGGTTATCACGACATAGAGCACGTTGTTTGGTCATGCCCTGTACACCGTGACGCCAGGTCTAGATTAATAGCTTCCCTGCAGGCCGAAGGTAGGCAGCCGGCTGTTCCTGTTCGTGATGTGTTGGCAGGCCGTGACCTATCCTACATGTCCCTTATATACGTTTTCCTGAAATCCATCCACGCCCCAGTTTAGTCCTATCCCCTTCCGCCTACATCCAACCAAACGACAAGAACACGTTAAGACCCCGGATCCGGAAACAGCAATCAGACCCGCACGATACTCTCAAGGCCCGATGGAAACAACCCAATATGCCAGTCCGTAATATCTTGGCCCAGCAGCGGAACAAATTTAATATGCTGCTTACCTATGGCAATGAAAAGCATCAAACAGCAAACCTGTGCTTTTAATGCAAAATATTCTAGCTTTAAGTTAGATTTAGTTTCAGCTCGTAGTCGACAGCGAGGATAAAAAATTTGCTTTTAGTTATTAAGATACTTTAGAAAGTAAGCTACCAGATATAATTGGCGCCGTTAAACATTGAATTGTATTTGTGCCGTGTCAAATAAACTATAGATGAAGAAAAAAAGCTAGGGGATTTGTAAGAAAAAAAATTAAAATAAATAAATTAACGGCATGCCAAATATTACCGATGCCGGAAGTTTTGGTGATGTCATTTTTAAGTATCACATATCATACGCAGAAAATGGCAAGTCAGTTTAAGCTAACTTTGTGACACGATAAGTTTCATTTGCATTCTGTTTTTAAATCGGACGATCGAATTCGTATGATCTCTGTTTCTACACCAATATTAAAGGATGTGAAAACATTTTAAAATTAACAAACCGATGTTGTACATTTGGACGTATCTTGTCAATGGGCTTCTTTCGTATAATGCCCGAGTATCCGCCAGTAGAAAAAAATAAAAAATTCGATATTTTTCCTTAACCACTAAGATTTTTAAACTCAACTTTGTAAAAATTTCAAAAGCTAGAGAATTCACAAAACACGAACAGTGTCGCGCAGGCACAATAAAATTTTGCCCATTCCCTATACAGCGAAAATGGGTTCCTAAAAGATCTTATTAAATATAAGCTTTACGTCAATAAAACATTAAAAATGAACAGATAAAACTATTCGTCGTCCCACACACGAGTCCCATCGCAGTAATAACTAGTAGCGTAGCGAACATGAACACCACTACCAAAACACCATCATAGCAACCAACCTGTGCATCAGTTTCATGGCGGCTGACAGTTTTTTCGTCAGCCGTCGCAGCAAATTAAAAAATGCAAAGAACGCAAAAGAAAGGCATAGGATACTTAGCTGGTTTTGTCTGTCTCGCTCTCTCTCCTTTATCACTCACTTGATTATGTTGCCTGTATCTATGTAAACTTTAGCGTTTTTCACCCGCTTTTCCGCAAAACACACTTGTGCTATCTTTTTTACACCTATAGTCTCAAACCGCACACATAAATAGGCCCTAAGTTTGATTGTTTGTTTGATGAAATTCAACCATATAATCCACTTAGACGAGGTCCCTCCATCACATTCGTACACGGCACACATAGTTCTACTATAACGTACTATTTTTGCTTTTGCTTTTTGTGAATAACACTGATAATTTGAAAAATAAAACTACAGCAAACAGGAACCGCGTACTGATTGTTGACCGTGCTGCCAACCTCCTCCCACGTTATACACACACACATCATATACAAACACTACTCACAAGCACACGCTCCTCAGACACTCCCACGCTACTTACACACACACACACACACACATACACACACACCACTTACATACACACGCCACTTACACACATACACACACGCCACTCACACATACACACACGCCACTCACACATACACACACGTCACTTACACACACACATACGCACACACACACACCCACACACATATTCACACACCCACACACATATTCACACACACACACGCTCACTCACAACACACACACGCTCACTCACAACACACACACGCTCACTCACAACACACACACTCACTCACACACACACTCACACACACACTCACACACACACACATTCACACACACACAAATTCACACACACACACATTCACACACACACATTCACACACACACATTCAAACACACATTCACACACACACATTCACATTCACGCACACACACATTCACACACACACACATTCACACACACACACATTCACACACACATTCACACCCACATTCACACACACACATTCACACCCACATTCACACACACACATTCACACACACATTCACATACACAAACACACACACACACACACGCTTACGCTACTCACACACACACACATACACACGCTTACGCTACTCACACACACACATACACACGCTAACGCAACTCAGACACACACACACTTGGTATACGACACACTATACCTACACAAATTACTATCGGCAGCATTCAAACGGCTTCCAAGTCATCTAATGGTCCCTTCCAACGGCTTCCAATGGTCCCCAGTGCCGATCACGTCCAGTTTCGGATTGTATTCCAACAACGATATCTGAATTAGATTACCACTGGTGGGGTCCAACTCAGATCGAAGGGAAGCCGAACTGTTCGCTTTGACGGTCAACCAGGGTCAGGGAATGAGCTTCTCTCAACACGAAATGTCCTTTTATAGTGTCAGTCAGTGTGGGGAACTTGGGTGATTGGGGGAAGAACCAATCACGTGGAAGCATCTCTGCTTTCTTTCTTCGTCACTTAGGGGAGAACCGTACAAGACGCACCAGTTGGGTAAGATGGCCCATGCTATTAATTCCCCAAAATTCTTACACATGTGGCTTTTTATGACGAAATTCTTCGCTTTTCTCATAAAATCCCAGCTTCTCTACAGTTCTCATATAAAAAAGTGTGCCATAATGACTAAAATACTCAAAAAACTGTGCAATTGGCTGTGGCTCTGTTCAACATGTAATTATTCATGAATTTTATTTAAGCTTTTATGATTAACTGACTAGAAAATAATACAAAAAACTATGGTTCCCCTAACCTTTACACTTTTGGAGTTTATAATACTATGAGTAATTCAAATTATTTCACTAACTTTCGTCAACTTTTACCTCAAACAATCAAAATTAAAATTGGGGCAGAATGCACTACGGAGAGCTTGCAGGAGTTTGCTTGACAACTTAAAGCATGTTCCATTATTTTTGATTTTACTTTCGAGACTTCAAGCGCTGCTCACTTCGCGTGCTGATTTTTGTTAGTGGCATATTAGCCACCTGCTTTGGAGCATACTGTGCTTTGTTGTGGTGCGTTTTAGTCACGGGCTTGTTTGGCGGCAATGGTAATTTTTACCAAAAAAGACATTGAAATCGAGTACTTTATAATAAACTTTGTCATAAACATACAATAAATCGATCCTATAATAATCCTACACGTTCAATGTCGCCTTGAAATGATTTGAAGCGGTGTAAATCGCGAAAGTGCTTAACTGGTGCGTTTTGTACAATCCTCCCCTACGTTGGGTGATGAATGCGATGCCAATTGGCTGGCATTGCTAGCCAATGACTTAATGCGTGAAATCATTTCGCCTATGTTTTTGAAGTCTGCGTTAGGGAAATATACAAATCGTATGAAAAATGTATGTGGATATTCGACCTTCAAACTTTCCCGTAATTCGCACGAAGTAATAAGAAAATGGTAACTGAAAAATATCCTGTTTTACAAATCTTGTATGTTTTAGCTTTCCAACCGTATATGACCTATTGATAACGGAACAGTTGTTTCAGCGCTATTGGCATCTAAAATCTTCCATTCCACCAACCAAAAACGTTACATGTTCAATCCAGTTTTCCCAGAACGTACCTTAGTATAGTGAAGAAAGACGTAGTCCCATGTCAAAAAATACTACAAGGTATACAGCCCTAGGGGTTGTATGAAATGGTAACGCAGGACAAATATATATGAAGATTTTAACTTTTGTTTAACACATTTCACTACGCCTGTCATACACCGGAACAAGAATTAAGTTGAATTTTCTACACGCAATCTTTTGTAACGAGTTGAGCGTAGATTTTTGCAGTGTAGGCGGGGCAACGCAGACTCGAGAATGAGAAACGAAATAAAACAACTTCGATACCACTGAGTGGTTGTCATGAGCACCCAAAGAAAAATGATACTCTCCTGATGTGAAAATTACGGATGTTGGACCGATAACGATGTTCGACTGGGAACAAAGGAACAATAGAACCAGAAAATCACCCAATTTCGCAATGAAAATTCTTAAAATGAGGTGTATATCTTGCTGCGACAAACTGTTCATACGCAACACTGCCGTTTTCCTTTGGTGTCCCGGTCATTATTGTAAAAATGATTATTGAGAAACACATGAAAATTCTACACTAGTAGAAGTCGTGAAAATTCTCAGAATTCTTAATTTCAACCAATTGTAGTTCTAAAAAGAACCAATCCCAAAATTTTCAACTAGAAATGAGTGCTACAGAACTTGGTTCCCGGATGTTGTAAAATTATTATTATTGCGCACTACAAAATAAGCTTATACGGTCGTGGCTCAATCAAGTATGTAGACACATCAATATGACGTATGGGTCGTACCCCAAATTTCACCATCATTGACGTTTTGATTTTAAGCTATAATTAGTGTTGAAATCTCATATTAACTTTAACTAATTCGATAGGAGCGAAATGGTCACCTATAGGTGGGGTGAAATGGTGTGTTGTCACATAAATATACCTGAAATTCATCTCAGTAGACTTGTGAGACTTGTTCTGTTTCCATAGTCAGTGTTTGTTTACAGTGATGGTGCGAACATATATTAGAAAATCTTTGAAGCCGAACCGGTCAGAAAAAGGGACTGCAGGCAGAATTGGCCACCATAAGGCGCGACGGGACACTTACGAAACAAGCCGCCAAGTATCAAGGCATCTCGCGACAAACGTTGGCCCATTAGTTGTACTTCTACACAGATATGTTCTATAAGAGTGCTCATTATGCCCCAGTGGGAAGCTCATTGTGCCCCACACATCGACTGATTGCTAGTTTTATAAGAATGAATCTAATTTGTGTTTTTCACCATTATACGGTAAACTTTTCAATTTGTGAATAGTGTACTTTCAATTATAAATAGTTGATTCAAGGTTTGCACTGAAGACAGCGCTTGAATTTTTGTCGTTTTCCATGCTTAAATCAGCAACCAATTTAGGAGCTCATTATGCCCCTATTTCCCCTACGAGTCAGCAGAAAGCCGCAAACGGGCAAAATTTTCACACAGCACAGGCATAATCAGGGTTGCCACTCACGTTTTTAAATATATTTAACTAGTGCACAAGAAATGTAAAGCTAGCTTAATTTTGCCTTCATTTAGTGTTGTAAGATCAATTTTCTTCAATTTGTTGTTCAACATAGAAGCATACCTTTCAAAACATTAATATGCGTTGTACGGTTCATTTTTCACTTATTGAAAAGGTGTGATCCGCATCCTCATACAACACAGATAATCGTTATGCGTGAAAATGTCGAAAAATAAAATCTGTATAACAACAGATTAATCTGAATGTGTGGCATCACAGGCTGTGATCAAACACCCTCTCAACAAAGAGGCACACAAAGCCCAAGAAATGTTCTGAGGTAGAAACTACCGTGACTGCGGGTAATTCTGCGCAGCACATTTTCCGCGCACTCATCTTAAAAAACTAATTTTCAACAGTAAATTTCACTAAAACACAGTTGATTTGTGTGCTTTACCATGTGCATAGCATAGTCTGCTATAATAGTACAGAGATTAGGTATGTTTTAGTAAAATTTACTGTAGCAAACAATTTTTTAAGCTGAATGCGCGGGGAAATGTGCTGCGCAGAATTACCCGCAGTCACGGTACGTCTTTCTGCACTATAGTGGGGTAAATTCTGAGAGGTCTCCTGAACGACACGAAAGGTATCCGAACTGCTCTGACTCGTCTCTTTGGAAATTGATGTGCAGTCTCCCAACATCGTGCATTCTACTCGTAAAAAAATGAGTAGCACCCGATCCCTGAGTAAGAGACATCTCCGGATCTAAGATTCATGAAAGGGCTATTCCCACTGCTTCCGTTCCGGGACCGGACCGGGACCGGGCTCGTCCGGGACTTTTCATGCATTCACACTGCGCCGTGCTTGAACCGTGCCTGCGCTGCGCTCTGGCTGAGAAATGTTGATGTGTGTATGTGAAAGAACGTCTTTCTCTTTTTTTCATACCGCAGCTCACTCCGCGCGAAATATGTCACTACAACATACACGCATCCACCCGAGTGCCTTCCGTGCACTCTCCGGCCAACACGAAGTATCGTCGGCAACGATAGTTTTTCTCTCGCACTGCGGCAGCACGACTGCAACTCAACGCTGCCCCGGTCTGGGCACGGCGCGTCGGTGTGAATGCGTTCATAAGAACGCATGCAATCAATCTCAAACGAGCCCGGACGACACACGGAAAAGCCACGGCCCGGTCCCGGAACGGAAGCAGTGGGAATAGCCCTTAAGTCGTTCGCTTTCTATAACCGTTTGAAATCTGACGCAACATCTGCCAGTTTGTTTTTATTTTACACTAGCTGACCCGGCAAACTTCGTCCCGCCTATTTAAGTGTTTAATTTAATAATTTTAAACATTTTAAATTCATTGATTTCTTGCGATTCGATTTAATCGTTTAAAAATGATTGGTTTTATCGGAATGACAACATCCTCGACTTTTGGCTTTTGTACATGACCTCTATTCCGGATATATATTGGGTGCATTTCAATTATTTTCGTTGTTTTTTTGAATCTGAAAGTAATCATCTTTTAATTCAATATGGTGTCCAGGGTCAATGCTTGGCTTCTCTACATCATTTCGATTACGGACAAATCCATATGTAGTAGTATTCGGTTATTTTCGGCTGTTTCCCAGAAGTTTCCATTTTTTAATTCAAACTGTTGTCTAAGGTCAATTTATAGCTCCTTGCATCATTATTGATCCGGTGATACTCATATTGGATGGTATTTGGTCACTTTAGGCTGTTTTCCGAACACCGGAAGTCGGCATCTTACAATTCAAAATGTTGTCTGAGGTCGATAGGTCAATTTGTGGCTTCGGTGCATCATAACAATTCCGGGAATACCCATATTGGGTGGTTTTTGGTCATTTGCCGCTGTTTTTCAGAAACCGGAAGTCGCCATCTTGAATTTCAAAATGGCATTAGGAGACAATTTTTGGCCTCTGAGCGTGAATCTGGTTCAACAAACACTAATATTGGATGGTATTTGGTCATTTTCGGCTGTTTTCCAGACACCGGAAGTCGCCATCTTACAATTCAAAATGTTGTCTGAGGTCGATTTGTGGCTTCAGTGCATCATAACAATTCCGGTAACACCCATGTTCGGTCATTTGCCGCTGTTTTTCAGAAACGGGAAGTTGCCATCTTGGATTTCGAAATGGTATTTGGAGACATGCCATTAGAAAGAATGGTGTCGAACATTATTGACATGTTTGTTACACCTGAAAACATTCACCTGCCAGATTTGGTTATATTTGCTTGATTGGTTCAAGAGCTGTGCGTAATTTGAGTTTCATTTGTATGGGGCCCCTCCCTTATAGAAGAGAGAGGGGTGTCAAACCATTATAGATTAATTTGTTACCCCTCAAAACAATCACCTGCCAAATTTGGTTCCATTTAGTTGGTTAGTTCTCGAGATGTGCAGAAATTTGTATTTCATTTGTTATGAACCCCTCCCTCACAGAAGAGGGAGGGGAATCGAACCACTATGGACATACTTGTTACCTCCAAAAACATTCATATACCAAATTTGGTTGATTGGTTCTCGAGCTGTGTGAAATTCGTGTTTCATTTGTATGGGACCCCTCCCTTGTAGAAGAGGGAGGGGTGTCAAACCATTATGGATATATTTGTTACCCCTAAAAACATCCACCTACCAAATTTGGTCCTATTTGCTTGGTCAGTTCTCGAGATGTGCAGAAATTTTTGTTTCATTTGTATGGGACCCCTCCCTTCCAGAGGAGGGAAGGGTGTCAAACCAACATGGACATATTTGTTACATCCACTTGCCAAATTTGGTTCCATTTGCTTGGTTAGTTTTCGAGTTGTGCAGAAATTTGTGTTTCATTTGTATGGGATCCCTTCCTTCCAGAAGAGGGAGGGGCCTCGAACTATCTTAGTCACCTTTCCCGCCTTCTAAAACCCCTATATACAAAATTTCACGCCGATCGGTTCGGTAGTTTCCAAGCCTATATGAATCAGACAGACAGACAGACAGAGCTGCATTTTTATATGTTTAGATGATGTACTCTAGTATAGAAAACATAGACGTAGTCCTACGTCAATATCATAATTTGGGCACATCGATGTTGCCTTTGGTAGAGATAGCAATAGGAGCGAGGGCCTAGTGTGGTTGGTAACGTCTCCGCCAACCACACTCGACGCCTGGGTTCGAATCCCACCGCCGACATTAGGTGTCGATGGTTGTGAGGTGGCGTGATCCACTCACAACCAACCCAACTGGTCTAGATTCAATCCTATCCGACACCGGGAGATTTTCTGAGGCGAAAAATCTCTGGGATCACGCCTTCCATCGCATGAGGAAGTAAAGCCGTTGGCGCCGGTCCGTTAATAAACGGGAGTTAGGGTCCTGGGTGTGGAGTCGCCTCCCTGGGCGTCGGTGATTGGCCACAACAGTGGCGGAGCTAGACCGACGGAAAATAAGTGAGAATAAAAAAAATAGAGATAGCAATAAATTGGTACGTTTCTATTTCTCACACAGAAGTAGGGAAGGATTGTACAATACGCACCAGTTAAGCATTTTCGCGATTTACAGCGCTTCAAATCGTTTCAAAGCAACATTGAACGAGTAGGATGATTATAGAATCTATTTATTGTATGTTTATGACGAATTTTATTATAAAATATTCGATTTCAATGTCTGTAAAAATTGCCATTGCCGCCAAACAAGCCCGTGACCAAAACGCACCACAACAAAGGCCAGTATGCTCCAAAGCAGGTAGTTAATATGCCACCAGCAGAAATCAGCACGCGAAGTGAGAAGCGCTTGAAGTCTCGAAAGTAAAATCAAAAATAATGGAGCATGCTCTAAGTTGTCAAGCAAACTCTTGCAAGCTCTCCATAGTGCATTCTGCCCCAATTTTAATTTTGATTGCTTTTAGGTAAAAGTTGACGAAAGTAAGTGAAATAATTTGAAATACTCATAGTATTATAAACTCCAAAAGTGTAAAGGTTAGAGGAACCATAGTTTTTTATTTTATTTACTAGTCAGTTAATCATAAAAGCTCAAATAAAATTCATGAATAGATACATGTTGGACAGAGCCACAGCCAATTGCACAGTTTTTTGAGTATTTTAGTCATTATGGCACACTTTTTTATATGAGAACTGTAGAGAAGCTGGGTTTTTATGAGAAAAGTGAATAATTTCTTCATAAAAAGCCACATGTGTAAATATTTTGAGGAATTATTACCATGGGCCATCTTACCCAACTGGTGCGTCTTGTACGGTTCTCCCCTAATTTCAACTTCCACTGAGGGTGTTGAAACAACAGCCAGCTATCAAATAATAGTCTCTACTAGGTAAATGTACGAGGTACGAAAACTAGATACGAAACTCGATTCTAGAACCACGTCTTCAACGTTCTGCGCTGGTGTAACGGAAACGCATTTGACCAGAAATTAGAAGTTGTGAGTTCTCGAGTCTCACCTGCTGATCTAAATCTTTCGTAATTTCAACCATAATGTATTTCAGTTGATTTAATTTTTTATCTTCATCACTACATTTACTGCTTAAAAACATTGATTAAATAAATCATCGCTCACTGAAATTTTTACTCAGTAGTCTCATATAACTAGGTACTGCAGAATTCCATAGCGGACCAGCGGAATGCGCTGATGACAGATCCCCTTGCACAGCTATGAACTTTGCATCCCAATTTTGTGAATACTAAAACCAACCATCATTTTAAGGACGACCAAATGTTTGCAAATGAACCATCCCAGAAAAATAGGGCACACCATCAGATCGTTGAAAAATGTGTATTTTTTTATCTATATCAAGTTTTCCTGTTACATATAGTTTCTCAACATTGGTAACTGAACCGGCAACAGTTCATGAAAAAATTTCGATGACTTGTTCATTTATAGGCAACGTTCTTCATAAGGTTCTGCTCAGACGGGTGAGCATGTATAAAACGCCTCCACCCCCGCACAGTGGTCGGAAAGGACTGAAATCAGGGCGAAATTATTAACTTCTCAGGGTTGCCTCCTAGATGAACAATGTCTTCTCGAAAGTTGATCGTGAAAGCATTGGTCAACTTTTGGTAAAGGCTATATAGTTCAAAATTTCACCGCTAGGGCGGCGCTGTCACTAATTCCTCAAGGAAGCAAAATAGAATGATAATGTCTAAAGGAAGTTTGTAGAGAATAGTATTTTGAGAAACTCTTCCTTGGATATGAAGTTTGTACCTGATGTATTTTTTGAGAAAATTAGCAAATAATCTCAAAAAACTTGATGTACGGCTACTCATAGCATGTTGAAGAAGAAAACCCCGGAAAATCTCGAACTTCACGATCCAGGTATATCAAACAAAGTTAAGGTATGCGTAACGGCTATCAAAATTTAGGTAGTTTGAATTTTAATTTTATGAGTGGCGTTCTAAGCTAACATTGCTTGCTAAAAAATGTCCGCTTGCGCGTCGCACGCTCGTTTTTGTTTTTAATATTGTGAACGTTTCGGCGAAAATTGCCCAGAAAACTTTTTTGTTCCTGTTTCTATGAACACGAGGGAACATTAGAGTCTTTGAATGAGGGCGGGTATCGGCGGGGATACCATTTAAAACTCTACACAAAGTTGGAGTGCCAAGTATTATTTTATACTTATTTTGTGGAGGGCTTATTGTCATGAAACAACTCTAAAAAGGATATCCTAAGTTGTTAGAATGCTAGAACAAGGCCATATAATCAATTTGACACTATTGTAACATTCATTACTACTTCTGCATTCTGTAATAAATCACTTGAGTAAACAACGTAAAAATAGACAAGTCGTGAGTGCAAAAGAAGCCAACTTTCTCAACTAAGTTAAATGTATGACAACATCAATAATCCCAACATTCTGATGATTTTTCACTAGCTTGAACTCTGAAGAAATTATTCCCGAATAGGGCTTGCTCGATGCATTAAGTTAAAAAATTGACTTTTTTCCGACATTATGCAGTTCCAGACCACTGTGCCCCGGGGCATAACGCCCCAGTCCATTTATTCGGAAACACACAAAAAATAAGATATGAGACTATTCGGAATCCGTAGCGGGTCATAGGACCAATCTTCTGTGCAAGTTTGATAATTGTCACTAGCAGCAAAAAATAAACAAAAATCAATTTTGATTTGAGCTGCTTCAGAACTAATGTCTTGCAGCGTTTCCGTAACGTTTTTTTTTAGCTAAAGTTTAAAGTTTATTACCTGGTATTTGCACTTATATATCTCAAATGAACCTCTAAGCAGCTTTATCTAGTGAAGAAAGGATAATAATTGTATAATTTGTATAACTCTTATCTAATCTCGTTTGAATTTCTCCACGGTATCCGCTGGCTGAACATGTTGTCGACGATACCTCTTGACCACAGCCTAAAATCGTTTAATGGGACGAATTTCAAACCAATTTGGAGGATTCCTGTTCTTACCAGCTAGCAGATAGACAACAAAATATAATTATAAACTACTTCACAATTAAATGAGTTTGGGGCGCTTAGAAGCGCCATTGCAGTTTTCACAATAGTAGCACCCAGCAGGTCTGTTAATTTTCTTGTTATTACGAATTACCAAAACAAACAACGAGCAAACTATCACAAAATTGATATATCGTCATTTTCTTTCAAAACTAGCACAAGTCATAATTCATAGTTTCGAGAAAGATAAGTTTAAAAAATTAGCGTTAAAAAATACCTACCATTTATATTTCCAGGAAAATTCAAAACGTCCCATTTTCATTGAACCTTTTTGGGTCCTTTAGGACTTTTCAAGGTACGTAAAGGTTAAACCACGAAAAATACAATAAGGCGGTATGCATAAATTATGTAAAGCTCATAGAGGGGACTTGAAAAACAAATGTTTTTGGGGCGTTAGCGCAATAGTGCCTTTCGGCAATTTTGTTTAATTTCTACGCACGAGAGACAGTAAAATTATTTGAACTACTTCACAATCAAATGACTTCTGGGCGCTTAGAAGCGCTATTGATGTAGTCACAATTGCCTTACCCGGCAGGTCAGGTAATTTTCTTGTCATTGCAAATTACCCTTGGCATATGATACGGGTGACTCTCGTTTTCTTGTCATTTCCGGCATAAAATTGGCGATTTTAGTTATGTTGCATGTTACTTAATGGCATAAACACAGATTTCAAGCTAGCTCAATCATTTAAATTTGATCTGATTTTGTGAGTAACAATTCTATTTCAAGGATTTAAAGCGCTACTTTTTTATTCGCTTGGAGTAAGTGTAGAACAAGGTAACCCAAGTAACAAAATAGGTTATAGCTATGTTTTTTAATGCTAAATACAACCAAAACATAAAACCTTCAATACCGACCACGAAGCTGTAACAACCTATTAACAACAGCTATATACATGTGTCATAGCTAGTTGGCCCAGGTTTATTGCAGTCATAAAAACTTGATATGCGCTCTATCGTAGGACCAGATGTTTTCAACAGGCCAATTTGCCTACCATAGAATGACTTCGAAATTTCAACTGAGATATATTCTCCAAATTAAGTGTAAAGCAATGAATTCTATTTTGGCTTCATTTTTCAATGACAAAATTTTATTCCGACAGTAGTGTCGTGAAAACAAAAAAGTGTAAGTTTTCTTTCTATATTGATTGTAATATTATTGTAATTTAAATCATTTTCGTGCATGTAAAAACACATGCCGTGAAATATTTACGGTGAAGCCGGATACGAATTTTATCGTAATTACTGCGCGCCGCCGTAATTCTGTAGAAAATAAATATTCAATCAAAATTGATTTCCTCTGAACGGAGCTGATGATTGAATAAATGCCATGATTTATCATATTTTGTTAAATGTATGATTTTATATATTAAGCGAATTTCAAAACTACTCTGTGCCATCGGTGATATTGTAAAATAAAATGCTGATTTAGGATTTATTTTAATATTTTGCCTGATAGCAAAGAAATTTGGGAATGAAAGTGAGGGTGGATTGGCTGCAAACTTGGAAAGAGCGGAAACGAATTCTGCAAGCAAGCGATGGACTGGAATTCAGCAGAACATCAGAGCAGAGGCAGACCCTGGGGCTCATGACGACGCAGCCTTAACAAGGAAATCAAAGAAGTCGATAGTGTTCAGATCTGGTCCCAGGTCAAGGCTGAAGAGGCCAGCCGCCCAGGATGAACTACTACGGGTGGTCTCCTAATCGATCCAAACCTAATACAAGAAATAAATAATGCCGTGTCTTATAAACAACCTCTTCAACTATTTTCGGTAAATGTGTTTGCAAGCATGTTTTATGAATACCAAAAAACCAAAATAGTCGTTTCTTGTTCGCATTCGAAACAAAAATGGAAGCACAATAACGGATTCTCACTTTGAAAAGAGAATATGCTGGAATGTGCTATAACTTTGTAAAGAAAAGTCCTGGAGATGTGTGGTCTTGAACAAAAACGTGTGTTTTGTATTTCTAAATGCTTCTTTAGAATAACGTTTCCTTGTAAAATGTAACTAACAAAAGTTAAGTGCAAAAAAACTAACTTTTAAGGAATTTTTAAATGAAATACTCTGTAACTCTGTTCCCAATGAAGATAGGAATTTTGTTTGTTCAGCAAAGTTTCATATTTTTGCACGTTGTAAAACTTTGCCGAATAAACCATTCTTCTATCTCTTAACACAAAAAAGTTAGTATTTTTGATATATGAAAACCTACTGTGACATATGCTCGCCGTACTCTAAAATGGGCGGATTGGGACAAATGGAACCTAAAGAAGTTTATAGTACTTCAGCTTAACTTCAAGGAAAAGTATTGACATCTTGATTCCACTTGCCCCTTTTTAACCTATACGTTCTTGAAGTTAACGAAAAAATAAGCTAAAATATGATACAACTTTTTAGGGAGAAGTCCTGGAGATATATGGTCTTCGGCCAAAATGTGTGTTTTGTGTGCCTTAAAAATTCCTCCGAACTATACTTTCGTGTAAAATGTAACTAACAAAAGTTAAGTACAAAAAACTAACTTTTAAATAAGTTCCATGTAATGTACTATTTAACTTTGTACCGAAAAAAGATAGGATTTTCATTTGTTCAACAAAGTTTCATATTTTTGAATCTTCTACAACTTTGCTGAATAAACTATTCTTCTATCTCTTAACACAAAAAAGTTAATTATTTTATTTTTAGTATAGTAAACTTTTTATATTTTTTGACAATTGGCAATTATGCGGGTCAATCAAACAAACAATTACTCCGAAGACACTATCAAGCTAGGATGAAGTTGAAAGGCGCTATGGAATTAAGTTCCACTTTTTGCCTTATTGGACAACTGTGCATTGGTGTTGAAGTCTTGCAGTTGTAGACTGTAATTAGTTTAGTTTTTGATAACATCAAAGAAGGCCACTTTGAACTTTTGGATACTCTTATTAAGGCTGATACAAATTTCGAATTCTTTTTATGTCCAGGGTTATCAAAGTTAGTAGAGGGGGTGGCAAAAAATAAATTACACCGAGACAAAATAAAAAGAAATATCTTTGATCAAAGTACGTGTGCAAGTTATGACGTTTGTAATCTGCACTCAAATAAATGTTGAAAAATAACACTTTATTATTATGATTATTTATTTCGCTTGCTTCTCGACGATACTCTCGCTGTCACCTGACTTGTTTTTTGATAAATTAAGCATTTATGCTGTCGGAAAACCAATGAAATGAACAAAACGGTTTGAGCTTTTTTTTCTTCCCCTTTGGAAGATTTTGGTAGGGAGGGGAGGAGGGGGTGACATAAAACGAAAATAGAATTTGTAACGGCCTAATTTGAAATTTTTATCAGACTAACGTTGAATTCATTTATTCGAAAATTATGTCTTTCATTATAATTATTCACTCTGAATTGATAAACCGAAATCCAACTCTACTGCCCAACTGTGTAGCTTTTCCGCCGATGCCGATCAATAATGCCTGATTGTTCCAACATACCTTCCACTGGAAGCGATACTTTTGGTAACTGAGAAACTTAATAGGAGTGTTTCGAAGATTCCATTCTGTGCTATTTCCAGACACGATGATAGTATTTAGTTTGAAAAATCTTAGCTCACAAACATTATTTTCCCGATGGTTTGGTATTCCCATTCAATGAAAATTGTTAGCGCCCTCATAAATTTTATTAACTTCACACTATTGCGTTTTTATGAAAATTTCTGATTAAAAAATGCAGGATTTTTCCGACTATTTACCCTAATCTAAAGTTTTCTCATTTAAAAAAAAAGGAAAAGAAATCCTTTACTTTGACCAAATATAAATTGATTTATAATTAAAAACTTTTTTTTTTTGACTTTTGTACTTCTCCGATTTTAGCCACACTTCTCAATAATTTTAATCAGTGCCCTGGAATTTTTTCATAAATTTAAGGATGAATATTGATATTTTCCAACTCTAAATAGTGATAACTCAATGTTATCACCGTTTCATGTTTTATCGTTTAAAGTACCTACTATCATTTCTTTTGAATATCCAGTAATAAATCGAAAAATTCGAAATCGATGCTAAACTTATTGTAAGTTCAACATAATGTTTAAATTTACCATACTGCCAATATTTTTCCTAATCATATTTGTTAACTGGGTGTCAGAATTTTTCAACTCCATTAGTCGATTAACACTCGGTTAACTTTATGGTTGCCCTAAAATTTACACTTTTCAGGGACAAAATCAAAATCGTTCAATCCACTCTTGGATAAAAACTTTTCGCTGATTTATACCTATCGCTTCGGTGTAAGCAGCAAAATCGGAAGAAATTATGAGAGATAAGCTTCCATCGAAGCGCAAAATTGGCTCCAAAATGCAACTCACGCTGTATCGAAAGTTATGACATCTCGTTCAACGTAATCCGTTTTTGTGATGCCCGATTCTCCGCATGCCCAGCCAAACGACCAAAATCCACAATATGGCTCGCGCTGTAAACATTAATTGTCCCCATAAATAAATGCTATGAATTTAAAATCAAGCGCGAGATTTACAAAAATTTATGACTGCATCCATTATCTGTGCCACCGTTGCCGATGTAACCTCGCTAAAAATTTTAGCCCGTAGGGAAGCGTCCCGATTCGATGCAAGAATTCATCCAACCATCTTGACTTTATCGCGCCGTGATAGCACATCGCTCCTGGGAAACGGGCGACGTAAAATTTCAAAGTGGCCTGGAAATGGCGAGGGTGCATAAGGTTGGGGATAAAAGCAGACGCTGAGCAACTCTGATTCTCTGACAATTTGAAGCAATTTCCTTCTCCCGATAGGGGGAAGAATCCAGGAAGGAGATCTTTTAAAACACAGAAGGACAGATTTAAATACCTTAATATGATTAGGACAATAGATAAAGTCTACGCGATTTCGTGCTCCATTTGCTCGGAGGTAGATGTGGTAGCAAGGGAAAGTACCGAAACAAACGATGGTGCGGTCGAACTGGAAACGAGTTTCGGAACAGAATTTTCGTTTGTGCAAACATGAAACCTGTACAGCTAACCCAGCAAACAGACAAAACCACTGCGAGGAAATGCAATATCCTTGGAGATTGATAATTCAAGATAGAATACATCCAATTAACATTTGTCCACTTTTATGGATTTAGTGATGGCAATAAAAGCAGAGTACGCAAGCCACTGGTGAATAATTCTGCTCTCTTCCGTTGTCGATGCAAAGGTTGGATCGACCACTTGTGACCGCAACGGTATCCTTATGGAGGAGTGGAGCTGAAGCAAGGAGTGTATGAAAGTAACGCATTAGCCCAATGCTAGAGCATTAGCACTTTCTAGTTTATTTGCCCTTAAATCCGGTTTACTTACACAAATGGTTGTGTTAACATACAGATTCTTTCCAGATTAACAGTATTCGTCGAAATGAAATGATGCCCGAACGAATATTTTCTGGTTGACCATCATAATTAATCGAATAAAAAATATATCTGAATTGAGCATTTCCATCAACGTCGAGAACGTCACTAAATTTTTCAACATCGTGCCCGGGGCGTGAGTGGGCAATAAAATCAAAACAAAATTTAGCCTTGTCGGTGTTCGTTTATTTATGCTTTCAGCATTTATTAGGGGCAACAGTTCTGCTATCGAGTAATCCTTTCGGATTTGTCTCGTTCTAGCGTGAAGCACAGCTACGAGTGTCAGACATAAAGCAGACATGATGGCGAGCGGGCTTACCGAGCCATACGGGTGGGCATCGAATAACTGTGTGTGCTGTGCACTACAGATTGAACCAATGTCGAACCATTTCCGATACACCTCGTGATAAGAGGATGCTGCTTCCCGTTTCTGCTGCCATTCGTTCCGCATGGGAGAACTGAGGCTTGGTACAGCTGAAATGGCGATTCAAGCGAAATCTTGCTGGATCCTGTAAGTAAACACAGAGAAAAAAGAGAAGAAAAAACAAAGATCACATTAAAACATTTCTGCCGTTTAAGTTTGTCGCTAAGGTTTACCGCAGGACATGGAGGACCAGGGTCGAAAGGAAGCTATGAGGACTGAGACAGTTCCTGGCAGGAAACAGTTTTGAGTGTGTTGGAAAAGCAGATAACAGGTCAAGAGTCACTCTGTGAATCACACTGAAAAGCGATAGTGTTTTACGTCACATCCGCAGACAGAAAAAGTATTGCGGTGGAAACAAAGGGATTAGTTTGGATTCGGATTGTCATGTGCACAGAAAGGAAATTGAACATAGGTTCCGAGGGTGTTGTAATCATACACATCCCTGGGCTTGTCACCGTCGGTTGACTGTCACATAGGTATTTTATTAAGGAACCCCCGTAGCTCCAATATAACGGTAAAAACGATTTTTGTGGCGGAATGAAAAAACAAAAAAGTAGAATGCCGACCGTGACAGGACTCGAACCTGCAATCTTCGGATTCGAAGTCCGACGCCTTCTCCATTAGGCCACACGGCCACCGATGGAGGTTACTGTAATAAAGTTCGATATGTTACGTTCAATTCACCGTGAGTCTGTAGAAGTTAGTATGTTCTCAATGTTGGCTAGTTGCCATGCTAGGACCGTTGCTTGCCCGTCTGTTCTGCAGATATACGGCATATAGATAAATAATTATCTGGGAAGAGTTGGTGCAATACTGGACCACGTCGAGTGACTTTTGACGGTGAAATTAGAATTGGTGAGGATTTGAATAATTGCGTTGTACGTATTTATAATTATCTTCACGCTCTTGCAGTGTTTTTCAGATCTTGTTTTTCAATCCCGGTTATCGTTTTTTATTTTCCTTCAGTATTTTTCTAGATTTTGAATCCCCCTTTACTTTCTGTCTATTTGTCGTCTGGCCGCTTGGTTAATTTGCCTTGTGACGTATTCATCCTTTTGCCATTTGACTTGTTTTTGCTATTCTGATTTTTTATCTTTTCTTCTTGACTTTCTTCCCATTTACCTAATTGTCATTTTGCCTTCTTAAATGTTTTGATTTTTTACTTTATTGCCCTCTTACCTCTTTGCTCACTTGTCTTTTTTTTGCCTTTTTGATTTCTTTTCTTTTTTTTCTTCTTTACCAGAAAAGTAATAAGGTATAAACTTTTCTACCGTTTTTCATCTCCTCAGCTTTAACCTTTCTTAACTTTTCACTATTTTACCTTTGAACCTTTTTCCTTTATACCTTTTAGCTTTTTACCTTTTAATCGTTGGCGTCATCCATAAATTACGTACCCCTTTCGACCTTTTTATTTTATTACCTTTTTACCTTTTCACCTTTTAAACTTTTTATCTTTTTACCGTCTACCGTCTACCTTTTATCTTTTTCCTGTTTTGGCTTTTTGCCAAGATGGCTCTGTTGGCTCTAATTATTACTTGTTTGGCCATTTACCTTTTTACCTTTTCACTTTTTTACCTTTTTCACTTTTAACCTTTTTACCTCTTAACTTATTTATCCTTTTACCTCTTTACTTTTTTTACCTTTTAACCTTTTTATCTTATTACCTTCTTACCTTTCCATCTCTTAACCTTTTTACCTATTCCTTTTTACCTTTTAACTTTTTTAACTTTTTTAACTTTTCACTTTTTTACCTATTTACCTTTTTACCTTTTTACCTTTTGACCTTTTTACCTTTTTACCTTTTTACCTTTTTACCTTTTTACCTTTTTACCTTTTTACCTTTTTACCTTTTTACCTTTTTACCTCTTTACCTTTTTACCTTTTACCTTTTTACCTTTTTACCTTTTTACCTTTTTACCTTTTTACCTTTTTACCTTTTTACCTTTTTACCTTTTTACCTTTTTACCTTTTTACCTTTTTACCTTTTTACCTTTTTACCTTTTTACCTTTTTACCTTTTTACCTTTTTACCTTTTTACCTTTTTACATTTTTACCTTTTTACCTTTTTACCTTTTTACCTTTTTACCTTTTTACCTTTTTACCTTTTTACTTTTTTACCTTTTTACCTTTTTACCTTTTTACCTTTTTACCTTTTTACCTTTTTACCTTTTTACCTTTTTACCTTTTTACCTTTTTACCTTTTTACCTTTTTACCTTTTTACCTTTTTACCTTTTTACCTTTTTACCTTTTTACCTTTTTACCTTTTTACCTTTTTACCTTTTTACCTTTTTACCTTTTTACCTTTTTACCTTTTTACCTTTTTACCTTTTTACCTTTTTACCTTTTTACCTTTTTACCTTTTTACCTTTTTACCTTTTTACCTTTTTACCATTTTACCTTTTTACCTTTTTACCTTTTTACCTTTTTACCTTTTTACCTTTTTACCTTTTTACCTTTTTACCTTTTTACCTTTTTACCTTTTTACCTTTTTACCTTTTTACCTTTTTACCTTTTTACCTTTTTACCTTTTTACCTTTTTACCTTTTTACCTTTTTACCTTTTTACCTTTTTACCTTTTTACCTTTTTACCTTTTTACCTTTTTACCTTTTTACCTTTTTACCTGTTTACCTTTTTACCTTTTTACCTTTTTACCTTTTTACCTTTTTACCTTTTTACCTTTTTACCTTTTTACCTTTTTACCTTTTTACCTTTTTACCTTTTTACCTTTTTACCTTTTTACCTTTTTACCTTTTTACCTTTTTACCTTTTTACCTTTTTACCTTTTTACCTCTTTACCTTTTTACCTTTTTACCTTTTTACCTTTTTACCTTTTTACCTTTTTACCTTTTTACCTTTTTACCTTTTTACCTTTTTACCTTTTAACCTTTTTCCATTTTTACCTTTTTACCTTTATACCTTTTTACCATTTACCCTTTTTGCCCATTTACCTTTTTTACCTATCAAGTCTTTACACTTCACTTCACTTTCTTCACTTTTTCCTTTATACCTTTCATCTTTTTACCGTTTCACTTTTTTCATTTTTCACCTATTTACTTTTTTTACTCTTTTACCTCTACCCCATTTTACTGTCATTTTAGATGTACCATATCTCCGTATCTTGATTTACAATCTCCGTTTTAATCTTTTTATTTTCCATTGAGTGTTTTACTATTTTATATACCTCGTTGAAGTTTTGCAATTGAATTTTTTTATTTTTTCTTCTTTTTGCTTTTTTGTTATTTTACCTTACCTTGCTGGTCTCAGTTTTCTGTTTTTTTATTGAATTCATATTTTTTCCATGCCATTTTCTTGTCTTTTTGCCTCTTTCACCATTTCACCTTTCATTATCTTTTTACCTCTTTTCTTATTTGTCTTCTTTATTTTGCCTTTTTATCTCTGCCGTTTTGCATATTCAAATGTTTATTTTTTTTTACTATTTTTACCGTTTAGTGTTTACTTTTTACCTTTCACTTTTTTAACCCTTTTTACTTATTTACCTTCTTACTGTTTAAATTTACGTTTTCTTCATTTCACCTTTTTACCCTCCTACCCTATAACTTTTTACTGTTCAATTTGTCCTATTTTTGCTTTCAATTTTTCAATTTTTTATCATTCTACCTGTTTACCTCTTTATCCTTTTACCTTACAACTGTTTATTTAAACCCCTTTTACCTTTCACCATTTTACCTCTTTGCTTTTTCTACCATTTTACCAGGTTACCTTTTTACCGTTTCCTTCTTTGAAGGTTTTTAACGTTTTCCCTTCTTCCTATAAATTTTTGCAAATTTTTACTTTTACCTTTTTATCCCTTTTCTGTTTTCTAGTCTTCACCATGGGACCTCTTTACCTTGTTACTCTTCACCTTGTTACTGTTCACATTGTTACTCTTCACATTTTTACTTATTCAAAACTTTTCCAGACTTTTTACCTTTAATCTCTTTTAACCCTTTTTTACTTGTTTGCTTTAACTTATAAGTACAAAATTTAATTTCAACAAACTTTAACTTTATTACCTTTATACCTATTTATTACCTCATGACTTATTTTCCTCTTAACTGTTTCCTTTTTCACCTATCAACCGTTAAAATTTATTTGCCTCTTCGCTATTTTATTATTTTACCTTTTGAACTCGTCATCTCTTTACCAATTTACATTATTTCGCTTTAGTTTTTTACCATTTTAATTTTTTTCGAACACATCTCTGTCTTATAGTCTCCTTATCTTTACAATTTTTTTCAGTATTTTTGAATTTTTAAGTCTTTTACCTTTACCATTCCAACGGTTTTTACCTTTCGTTTGTTTTTCATTTTTAGCTTGTAAGTTTCTACTTACCTCGCTGCTCTTTTACGTTTCTGGCAGTTTTACCTTTAGATTTTTTTACCCTTACCCTTTCTGCTTATGTAACATCTTTTAACCTGTAATGTTCCTATTTTTTACCTAATGAGCAGTTCACCTATTTAAATTTTCACCTTTTAAATTTTCACCGTTTATCTCTTTTTTCGCTTACTTTCTCACCTTTTTATTTTTTTCTCTTATTCACTTTTTCATCTCTTACCTCTTTACTTTTTACTTTTACTTTTTATCGTTTTACTTTTTCGTTTTCCCTTTACCGTGACTTCTGGTTCTTAATTTTTACAATCTCCGTTATCCTTTTTCATTTTAAATTAACTATTTTGCTAGTTTTTATGCCTGTCTGCTTTCTGTTTATTTGGTAGTTTTGCTTAGTTCAATTATATTTTTGTCCTTTTATCATTTGGTCTTTTCGCTGTCTTTGCTATTTAAATTTTTTTCGCTTCGTTTCTTTGCTCTTTTGTCTTTTTGCCTTTTTATCTTGTTGCTTGCAGCCTTTTGTCTTGTTTTTGTATTTGTATTTTTGAGATGTTATCTTTTTTCTTTCTGCCCCTTTGCTTTTATAAATGATCTGTTTTCTTTTTCCCTTATACCATTTTGCATACTTACCTTCTTACTTTTGCGTTTTTACCTCTGCCGTTTTGCTCTTTTGTTATTTTTTGCATTTTTATTTTTTCAACTTTTCATATTTTTACATTTTACCTGTTTTCACCGTTTAGTGTTTACTTTTTCACTTTTTACTTTTTTACCTCTGTACCTTTTTACTGTGTTCTTCTACTTCATATTAATTTTTGCTTCTTTGTCTTTTCACCTATTTACCTTGCAACCTTTTTACTTTTTACAGTTCACTTGTTATCGTCTCTTAGATTTTTTACTTTTTCACCTTTTTCTACCTTTTTATATTTGAAATTTTTTACTTTTTACTCGTTTTCTTTTTAACCTTACCACCTTTTTACTTTTTGTTTGCCACCTTAACTTTCTACCTTTTCTTTCTTTTTTGAGGTTTTATTATTTTTATCTCTTGACCTATTTTCCTTTGATTTCTTTTAATTTTTAATATTTGCCTTTTACCCTCGTTTTTTTGTTTTCTACCAATAATTTATCACCTTTTTATTCTTTCAACACTTTTTTTTGTGCCGTGTCAAATAAAACACTTTTTTAAGCTTTTTAACCTTGAAAACTTCTTTTTAACCATCTTAATTGTTTCCTTCAACTTATAAACATTAACGTCATTTAGCCCAACTTAGGTACGAAATTACCCAATATCATTTTCCCTCTTAACTATTTTGAACCTTTAGCTTTCCACCTTTTCAAATTTTTTGAACACCTATTAATCTCTTTACCTTTTCAACTTTCATCTTCTAATTTTTATGTCTTTTATCTTCTAAACTATGTCTTTTGCTATTTTAACTTCTCACTTTTTTTCCTTCCGATTTTTTTTTACTCTAACCTTTTGACCTATTTTTACCTCTCTCTTTTACGTTTTTAGCAATTTTACCTCTTGATTTTTTTATTTTTAACCTTTTGGCTTTTGTAACATTTTTTTATCTCGCAATATTTAAATTTGCTTTCTTAACTGATGACCTATTTAACAATTTATCGTTTTACCATTGCACATTTTCATCTTTTAGCATGTTTACCGTTTTTTCTTTTCTCTTCCTTGCTTTCTAAACTTTTTACCTCTTTACCTTTTCACTTATTCACTTTGTTTTTCTTGTTATATTTTTACATTTTACATGTAGAATTTTACATTTTGCCCTTATTTCGATGTATTATTATTATGAATTACGTCATACGGCAGCAGACGTAATTTTTAACTTTGAACTCTTTATATTTGGACCCCTTTACCTTTTGACGCTTCAGGATTTTACACTTTCAATTTTCCTTCAATCTTTTTTACCTTTAAACCTTTATCGCTTTTCATCCTTCAGATTTGTGTCCTTTAACTTTAAAGTTTAACCATAATTTCAACTTAATTACTACTGTACCTGTTTACCTCAAGACTCATTTACCTGTTCATTTTTATTTTATTTTATTTTTTTTTATTTTATCATTCAACTTTATTACAAATTTGCCTCTACTTTTATTATCTTTTCTTGTTTTTATTATCTGTAACCTCTTTCTCTTCACCAATTTCCAATTTTTTAACCTTTTTTATAGTTTACCTCTTCAATTTTATCTATTAGTTATGAATTTTTAAATCTTCTACTTTTTTAACTATGATTTGTACCATCTCACATTCTAATTTATTCACGGTTTGACTTTTTTCATTTTTGTTTTTTAACCTTTTTGTAACCTCTCTACACACTTTCGTTTTTGGCAATTTTGCCTTTCGATTTCATTACCCTTAACCTTTTTACTTTTGTAACTTTATATCTCGTAGTGTTTTTTTCCCTATTTGATGGCGATTTATATTTTACCATTGCACATTTACATCTTTCCTCATTTTTATTGTTTGTGTCTTTTGGTGGGTTATTCAAATTTTTCGTTATAATGTAATGAAATAGACCTCAATCATAACTTCTTCATTGAAAAACTGCCTTTTTCGTGAAAGTTACAACGAAAAATAAGGAAGAGACTGATATGCGATTATTTAGGCCATCGAGCAGCAAGATAATCGCATACCAGACTCACTTTCAACCGCTCGGTGTAGGAGTAGTCATATTTTTCTCAAGTATTTTGAATATGGACAGTCTTCAGTGTTCGCAATACGTGCTGAATAAAATTATTTCACATTAGCCCGTGCATTTAGCATATTGGAAAAGTGGTATTGAGAAAGAGAAGTTTCCAATTCCATTACAAGAGTGACTTGGTGGAAGACGACGGCGATGAAAAGAGGTACAAGCTGTTTTTAGCTATGCAACTAAAAACGATTTCTTCTGAGTTATGACAATTTCAACTTGAATGATCAATTGAAATGAGCAGATCATTCACAGAAAATTAACCCCTTACTGAAAGCAGAATTGCTCAAGGCGAACATTCAGAAAAAGTTGCAATTTCAGTGTCTACTTAAAATTAACTTTTGTGTAAAATTTATTTTAAATAACCTTGCATTTATTAATTATTTGATGATTTTTCAACATTAAAAAGCTTGAAAAACAGCACCAAGTATTTATTATATGGATTGATGAAAAAAATATGGCCATACTTAGGGAAAAAGTTTAGTGGGACTGAATTGCGATTATTTTTAAGATGGGACAATTTGACCAGACATTTTTTTCTGACTTTTTCAAATAAAACATACTTTTTTGTTTCCTTAATCGATAGTAGAGCAAGAAATAGATAGAATCTGATATTTAACTCGAAAACGATGAAAATCCATATGGGACTGGTATGCGATTATAGGCAGTGTAGCAGACCTTGTTTTTTCTACAGCATATCATCATATTTAGTTTATTGTTAAATAACATAAGAAAAACACGAAAACAAACTAATTTTTGTGCCTGCCCTGGGGAATGTCATAATTTTTGTATCAATTGCTTCCTTTGGCAAGCTGCACAACTAGAAACGATAGCGCCGACAGTTCCAAGCACTGACATTTCCATTTAATCAAGCATCTATTCATCATCATCTGGTGGACCAGAAAAGTGTGGTATTCCCATAAGTTTATGCGACTCACGATGACAACATGGCCGGCTGGACATCGTTGCTACTTTTAGTGCGGGGTGGTTGCAAAAAAGTTGGCAAATTTAATTTGTGTGCGTTACACAAGCTGTCCGATGTTTCGTAAAGTTTGTCGCCGAGAATTATTGCCGACCGGGTTGCGATTGTGACGTTGATTGGTGCCGTAGAAACTTATAGCACAGACAAACAGACGAGCCACTTCGAAGAAAAATTCTCAAAAATCTTCGTCCTTATTCGAAACGTTACACTCATGCGCCACCATGTGAGCTTATTGCCTACTAACTTATTTTCGTAAAACGGTTTTTGTCTTTGTTAATGGGTGTGCACGCTTGCTTATATCAACACCAGTCGCATTACGGGCGGTTTTTGTCTTTGATAATGAATGTGTACGTTTGCTTATAGCGACACTGGCGGCATTATTGCCCACTAAGCAAAATTTCAAAATAATCGTTATTATTCTGGTCGATGAGATCGTCATCGAGTGGCCCGTCTGTTTGTCTGTGCTTATAGATTCGACTGCAAGTCTTATGACTGTATTATCATATTATTTCACCTATTGAAGCCGTTTTGTGTAAAAAAAGGCTTCGGGAAAGGTTATAATTTAATTGATTCATTCCCCGAAAACCAAGTTTTTCGCCGTTCCACCAAATCATTAGCACAGCCTAGAAATAAAAATGAATTACAACAAAATTTACACCAGAGGGCATGAGTAATAATCGTTACGAACAAAAGTTTTTCCTGTTTTCAACGTGTTCTTTTTTTCGTAGCCAGCAGCAGCAGCATCAGCAGGATCATGAATAATTTTCCATCCTATGCTTTGCAGCTCATCTGCATAGTGGTAATGATGGACAAAAGAAAGCAGAAAAAAAATCATCAACATACAGAGCAAAACTTAAGTGTCTATTAGGCTATTTGGAGCATTGCCATGTTTGATAAACAGGCCGCTCATTCCAGATCCCAACGATAGTCGCGCAGCAAAAGTATTCTTTTTATCGGTAGAAGTACAACCTCACGGACGAATCTAATTACCATAAAAATTTAATAAAAAATATTAATAAAAGTCAGACAGATGAAGAGATGAAACTCGGTGGCCGAGGGTTCGACCACTTGCCAACCGGTACGAAGCACCTAAGTAATTGTTTCCCACAGATACATTAGCTATTATTTTCTGACATTCTAGCTAAACAGTGGCATACGGGCAACTTTTTTTTACGAGGCTCATCATCATAAAGGAGCACGTCCCGAGGAATCCGCTGGAAAACTTCCGCCCAGAATAAGTAACAGAAGTAACTCCCATCCCGCGCAGCGGCAGACAGGGGAGAAAGATGATTGTTAATAACGAGCGTTGTTTGCACTCCTCAATGATTCTTCGAGGTATCACTTAACTTTTAGGCTCGTCCTATTGCAGCATTTGTACACGACATTTCTTGAATTCGTTACCAGGTTTGGTAAAGGGCGCGAAATGTTTAGTGCAGTGGAAGAATGAAACAAGCTTTCACTAAGCGGAATGGGTGCGAGAGCAAAGCTAAACCTACTTCGGATGAATCTCGGTGTAAATGAGCGCAAAGTGGAAATAAAGAAATTCCCATAAAAAGTACATTGAAAACAACACTTCAGAACAAGTGTTATTTCTTCTCTCACTGCTGGCGAGAGGGCGGGATGAGGCTACTTCAAGGAAAACTTGGGAGAGTGATATTTGCATGCCTACGAGGATGTCTTTTGTGCTATTCTTAAAGCGCAGCGCAGTACCAGCTTTCGCTGCTGAAGGGGTGTGAATATTGCCTTTGTTCAGCGCTGTCCTTGACATGGATAGCTGGGCTACGCACCGCATGACTTTCCATTAAATGTGTATACAAACATGTGAGCTTGTAAAAGCTTAAGAAGTGCTAGTTGAGGTTTGAAGTGCTGAAGACACTATTAAATTCTATCGGGGTATTAAACAAGCTATAATTAAAGTAAAAACTTAGACAATCTCCATGATTAAACAAAACAAGATTGGGAATGTTCCAAACAAGTTGCATATCAACATTCTAAAAATAGAACCGTAATTTTATCAATTTTGATACGCAGCAATTGACGCTCAACCGTCGTTTAAAACAAGTGCACTTACTCTCAGTTGTTCAACCGATCGCCATAAATTGGAAGCAATGTTCCTCACTCTGTCAATTCTTTTCACTGGCATTTCTGTCGTTTTGTTTAGCTACTATCGGTATAGGAAACTAATAAAAATTAAAACACATTTCGGTGGACCGGAGTCGCAGTTTCTGTGGGGAACCACGTCAAAATTTGTTGGAAAAAGTATTCCTGGTAAGTGTTTTTGTTTTCATCGATAAACATTATTTATTTATCTCATCCAATCAAATTAGATATATTCGATATCATTACGGACATGCACAAAGTGCACGGTGAAGATGTGGCCATTATTGCTGCCTTCAATGAGCTGATACTAGATCTCTCCAGCAGGACAAATGTGGAAAAAGTACTACAAACCAAGACAACCAAGAAATCTTTTGTTTACGACTTTCTGCAACCTTGGCTGGACACTGGGTTGCTAATTTCTACAGGGGAAAAATGGTTCCAGCGGCGAAAAATTATAACCCCTACGTTTCACTTTCAGATGCTAGAATGTTTTCTCGATGTGTTCAATCGGGAGGCGGATCTACTAGTCAGCAAGCTGAGAGGTAAAGTTGGTAAGGATGAATTCGACATTTACGAACACATCACGTTGTACGCTTTGGATAGTATTTGTGGTAAGTTTGTCAATTGATTGTACATAGATGGAAATGAAATTATAATGAAATTTTAGAAACAGCCATGGGCGTCCGGATAAATGCCCAGGATGATCCCAACAATGAGTACGCTCTGGCAGTCAAACAAATGAGTACATTTATCCTACGTCGAGTTTTCAGCTTTCTACGATCTTTTCCCAGATTATTTTTCTTCTATCCTTATGCTGGTGAACAAAAAAAAGTGATCAAAAAGTTGCACTCCTTTACAAACGCAGTAATTGATTCGCGACGAAAAATTTTGGAGCAAGGAAACACCCAATCAAAAATTGCATTCGATTTACACGAAAAAGACTTGTACTCGAAGCGGAAGCTTACGTTCCTTGACTTACTGCTCAGTGTCACCGTAGATGACAAACCACTGAGTCGGGAAGATATTCGCGAAGAGGTCGACACGTTTATGTTCGAAGGTCATGATACAACAACTTCCGGCATTGCATTTACGATTTGGCACCTGGCGAAGTATGAAACTGTTCAGGAGAAGTTGTATGAGGAAATTTGTAACTATTTGGGTGAACACAAATCAACCTCCAAATTAACAAATGTTCAAATACAGGAAATGACTTATCTGGATATGGTTATCAAGGAATCACTACGATTAATTCCACCAGTTCCGATTATCGGACGAACCTTGCTGGAGGATATGGAACTAAGTAAAACCTCATTGTGCGATTTTCCTCTGCTAAAAAGCTCTTTTTCTCAGATGGAGTTACCGTTCCTGCCGGAACCAACGTCAACATAAAGATTTACAACATCCATCGAAACCCGAAAGTGTGGCCTGACCCAGACAAGTTTGACCCGGAGCGCTTCTCCAAAACGAACGAAAGCTCATACGGTCCCTACGATTACATTCCGTTCAGCTTCGGCACGAGAAACTGCATCGGTCAGAAGTATGCCACCATGGAGCTAAAGGTGGCCATCATAAAGCTGGTGGCAGCCTTTCGCATTCTTCCCGGTGAATCGATGGATAAGATGCGCTTCAAGACGGATTTGGTGATTCGACCAAACAAGGGAATCCCGATTAAGCTGGTGGAACGAAAGTGATAGATTATCACATTAGAAAATAAAGACCGTCTTTCATAACTCTCTCAATTCTTTCGATATAAAGCTAGGCGTTGCCAGTTGCGCTGGTATCGAGTACTGTCAGGTCATTGTATATATGAAACCAATAATTTTTTTGAACATCGAAGGCCAAAAAAAAATAAAATAATAAATTATCAAAAAAGTGGAAGAAGTTATAAGGCCGAAAAGAAAATGATCCCAAATAAATTAGGCTTTGAATCGCTAAAAAATGCTTCTGAAGGCCAAATTAGAAAATCAATCAAAGTAGAAGATCAACTTGAGCTTGAACCACCGTATATTTCGTAGTTGCTCCTCCGTAATGGATCTAGCTAGCATGGTTCCACAAAAAAACATCGTAAGATGGCAATTTGGGATTGATCTCCTATAATCAATGTATAACAATTCAGAAGGCTACTGCTTCGTATAAATCGATAACGGTGCTGGATACGTCCTTACGGTTGGTTATGGAAAGAAGGAAGAAAGTGTTATAATCTTTGTTGATAGAGAGCGAGTTCACCTCGGCATCTCTAACGACCATAGGCGCCAACTTTAGGGGGAAAGATGTCACCCATTCATTTTTATCCAGAAAATCCGTCAATTTGTTCCTACATCAGCCTTGAACCAAGTTCGCAGAGCACCGTCTGGTGCACTGTCTCACTGGAACAAATAGTGGTCATTTCCGATGAGCCTTCAAATCCTCAGGAGACGATTTTCTCCAAAACTTCCATTACATAATGAACAGCTTTGACTTTGACGCCTTTGTCGATGGAAGCCAAGTGAAGCTTGCTTCGCTTTCAAACTGCAGGACAAATAGTTTCTCATCAGGAAAAAATTAACTCTTGACCAGTGTGTCACGAGGGTATCATTTTCGCTCTATCGAGCCTTTTTTTCGGAGAGGACTAGAAAACGCCGTAAACTTTACTCCTCTTGTAGGCCTTAATCCAAGATCAGTTTCCAAAATATTGTGGACAGATTCAATAGATTCGAGATTGGTGGCAAGTTTTCGCATTAAACGTTTCTCTTACGCTGGATACGCTCGTGGTCGACCGAATCTTCTATGGTCCTTATAAAAGGATGTCTTCCTAATGCCTCACACGGTTTCAGACGTTTGAATAATACTTACAATAATACACAACTGGCAGATAACCAACACCATGCGTATTTGTGAATGCATACGTGGAGTAAGATCTCTCACCAAAACCTTATACTAAACATTAATGCACTAATACTTTCATATAAAACGTAAGAAATGGGAAAGACAAACACTTGAAAAGTTTCGATCTACGAAGTTGGCACTTCTGTTCGCACCTCTCACCATAAAATTTCGAATTCCTGATAATTTTATTTATTATCTTTGCACTTCACAACCCACACGCCATTTTGCGAAATGTGGTCTTTGCTGGTTTCTGCCCTGTCGTCAATTCTAAGATCTTTCGTAAACACACATTTTTAGCGATATATTTTTAGGAGCTCTGTAGAATTTTGAAAATCAGATATTTTCTAAACTATCTGTCAATTTTAAATTTGCACGCCTATGGGTTCAGTAGTTTCCAAGTCTATAAGAATCGGATAGACAAAACTCCATTTTTATATGTTTATATAATTAGATAACACATTAATATGGTGAGCGAGCATTTTTTGGATGTGTGAGTTTTGTTTAGTACTTTGGGTTGATCAATTTGCATCGTGAACATTCAATTGATTTGAAGTGAAGCGTCGTTCTTTTGATTCAGGTATGAGTAGACGATAATTGCATACAAGCGGTATGTCTCAGTCTGCTACAATCCACACAATCAATTATAAAAAGGAATCACACGAGATAGTGTATGGTGTTTTTTCGGTTCGTTTTGTGCTGTGGTTACAATAGCCTGCAGATTAGCAATCAGTGATACCAGTATTTTCACGAAGCTAAAGCCCTCGGCTGCGGTGAACAATCGTCGCTTCTTGTGCTTTTGTGTAACACTAGCACTGAGTGGTAGTTGTAAAACACACCGTGTTGAATTTCAGTGCAAAAACCCAGATACCTCGAAAGGTATCTACGTTGTTTTCTTTCGGCCCAAAAATAAAGGCATATTTCATATTCATATATATATATATATATATATATATATATATATATATATATATATATATATATATATATATATATATATATATATATATATATATATATATATATATATATATATATATATATATATATATATATCATTCAAGTTGACAAAGACCTGGCAAAATGTCTTTTTTGGACGTAACCGAAATCAAAAATGTGAGGCCGAACAAACTACGCGTTGTCGTAAGTAGCTTGAAGAAAGTAAACGCGATTGCAAGCTACGAGCTCTTCACGAGAAACTAAGATTAATCTCATTATCAATAACATTTCACGGTGTGCAGGATTAAAAGCAATTGTGTTCATTATTCGTCGGAGAAGGAGAGACGAAATTTCCACCTTCGCAGTCACACACCCAAGTAACACATGCAACATCTTTTACGAAAAAAATGAAAGGAAAAAGTTATAAATAAGTCATAAATAAGTTACAGGGAAATCATTGGGTTTTAATTCACTCGCGTTGATGTTTTAAATCGGAATGATGTTTTAAATCGAAATAACAAGTTGAAGTTGTAAATACATTACGAATTGCTGTAAAAACTGATTTATAACATGTTCTAACTAGTTTTTTTTTCTTGAGAATGCAAGAGAGACAACAGTGGTGAATATGTGTTTGACAGCAAAACGTATAGTGGAGACAAAATTGGAAAATGGCCGCAAAAGTTGTAGTTCAGTTTTAAATCAGTTGTAAATGTGATTTTATGGTGTGAACTATTTCTTCTTCATCAAATACAGTGCAGATCAAAAATACTGTTATAATATTCAAAATTATATAAAATATTTAAACACCCAGGGAATTTATGTTTGATTAAACATAAATAATTAATTTGACAGTAAATTATAATCAATAAATTTATCATTCAATTTACTTAAAACAAGAAAATCATTTGATCTGATCGGCCATGATTTGTTTCAATTCTCTTTTTTGTCTTGCTCAACGATCTTCGGTTTTATTATTATTATTTTGATCATCGTAAATAACCTCAGATCAATGTTTGAATATTTCTGTTTTACTTAAATTTCAAAATATATTTCTTAATGCGTGGTTTAGTTAGGAGAATATTTATATTATTTTCTGTACTACAATAATCAAGATGGTGACGGCGATTTTTTATAGATTGTAGTAGCTTTATATAGCCCAGCTTAATTGGTTTCACGATTCTCCTCGTTTGGTTTGCTAAAATAGTAAGAAAGTTCAAATAATTAGTACATAGTGCATGACATCTTTGTTCACCTTGATGTTTCAATGTACATTTTTTTCAATTATTATGCGATATTTTTACCGAAATAAACTTTATAGATAGTGGTTATATAACGGACAAAATCTTTGGGCAATCGGTGTACCCATTCAACGAATGCTAATAGTCAACATGGCTGCCTCGTTAGCGCAAGCGACGTGCTAAAATAATATTCAACACCATTTTTCTGTGCTAAAGGCACGTTTCATAATATAATCCTATCGAAAATATATACCTGAGGCTCATTCCTCTAGAGTTTATCTGTTACTTTTTTCTTTATTTCAAATTTAAAAAAAAATGATATTGATTACTATCATATTGTGGTATTTTCGAAGCGCGTAAATTTTAACGAAGTACAAGGCAAATATTCACGACAAATCTGAAATCGCACGTAGATTTATTGTATTTAATCACTATACCAACACCCTATTCTATCAATGGATTATCTTGATAATTTCGTAAATGAAGAGCCATGATTATTTTCGTGGGTCATCTGTTTTGTATGTGTTAGAAACAATCATCAGCGAGTGAAATTTCAACTCATTTGTGCAATTTGTTTATGACCTATTAATAACAGGCCACCATTTGTTGGTACTAGAAATGTAAAAGTGATGGTTATAGTCGTTATAAAGTTGTTTTATATAAGTCGTGTGAACAATTCATTTGAAGTTGAATATATGTTTTATATTGGCTCCGCCCCTTGCGCTTTTTGAGTTGTTAACAAGTTGTATATAAGTTTTTACGTTATTGTTATAGTGACGAGATTTGTTATATATCAATTACCTAAGCTTTTTGAAGACTAACCGTGTTACTTGGGCAGCCACTTACTGGCAATAAGGCACGCTGCAGCGAATGCGGAGGCAATCATGCTGACACCGCTTGCAGTGGGAACACTTAAAAGTTTCTTTAGTGTGGAGGAACTCGGCATGACCTTTCGGTAAGTCCCGCATACAAACAGCGCGATGGAAAAATTAAGCGTTCCCCTTAGGGACGATCAAAGCGATCTTTGGGAGAAATGCTTGAAAGGGCTGAGCCACTGTCGACTGGAAACATCTTTTGCCTAAATAACCAACCGATGAGAGTACATCTGACGATCCTTTCAAAGGGTGTTCTTACGTTTTGCTAAGAGAATCTAGGAAGAGAAAAACAACACTGGTCAACAAACGTGCTGTTCGGATTTGAGCCAAATTTTTTGTAGCAACCAATTGATTTTCGGTAAAGCTCAAATTGCAATTTTATTTTGATTATTAGCCTAAGTTCAAATATTAAATTACATAAGACTTACAAGAAGTGAATTCACCTTAGCCGTTTACGATCCTGCTTTCCTATCTACGGCTTATTGGTTTTCTATCGCAAATGTTATTTGTGCTTTGGACCAATTTGTGGGGAGTTACTCTACACCGATCGAACCGCACTTGCAGAATCTGTATCTATGGTATTTTGGTAAGTATAACGATATTTTTCTTATTTCCTATTTATTTCAGCTACCTACTACAGGACGAACGACACTTCCAGGGTAAGTATCTATTAATTTAGATTTCAGGAAATACCGACGGACTCTGTATCTATGGGTAAGTACAATGGATCAAATTTATTTTCGAATAATAATTATTTTCCACTTTATTTTCCAAACTTCTACTATGCACTTGTAATGGCGATTTGTTTTCTTCCTATCCTCTATGTTTTTTGCTATAAAATCTATTGCTTTTTCTCTCTGGTTACTTATTCTTTACCTATCTTTCATGTTCATCAAACGTTTAGCATAATTCTAGAGAAACATTTCAAAAGGTCCTATCTGCTTTCATCGATTTTTTGATCGATCACTTTCATTCAATCACCACAACTTATCAAACACCTTTTTTGACACGTTATTTGGACAAGTGATAGCGGAGGGATCACTCTAGCCTTCTGAACGAAAATCACGCTTGGGAGAGCTACTAAAGTTAAACCGTTACCAAAATAAAAAGACATTTCGGAAAAACGATGAAAGCAGATAGGACCTTTTGAAATGTTTATCTAGAATTGTCAAACGGCATCCAAAACGGTTCCAGTGTTGCCTGCGGTATTGTAACACGTGCACTCCAAAAGCTCAAACCGGAAAAAATGAAAGATTATTATCTATTTATTTATTTGGCATTCTGTCATAATGACATGGCCTGATTCACAAAGTTTCTCCAATTCACTCGGTTATTAGCTGCCGCTCTCCCATCCCCAATCCTCCAGCTGGTCCTCTTCTGGCTGCGCAGCTACGAGCGAGTGCACGTAGTTTTCGGCGTTGTTAGGTTGCTTCAGTCGCGCTCACCAACCCCCTGTCTCGCCGGAGGACCATCGTGCGCAACACTGTCCACTAGACTGGGACACGGTTATATGGGAAAAAAGCGATGGTGTTATTTTTTCGCTCCCATGCACTTTTCGTGTTCCTTATGGGTCCTATAACAACTGTGTAACTTTACAGATCGATCGGTGAAACGCCCGATTTGCGCCCGATTTTTAAAGTTTCCATACGATTCTATATGGGAAAATTCACTTTTTGTCCCACCCTACTGTCCACGTTGGCACTAGGACGGTAATCGGCCCCCTTTAACCTGGAGTACAGACGCCGTTGTGAGCCGCTTTTAACATGGAGGACTGACGCTCGGAAACTCAAAAAAGCCCTCCTTTTCTGTCAGCGTACGACCAAGTTCCCACCAGGGTTGGTTTCCTGATCTTCCCTTGGTAGCTCGTATCCCAGCTGGCACCGCGTGGAGGTTGGGATAGGAGTGGCAGGGTAAGAGGCTAAGAACCACCACTGGGTCTATTTTATTCCTGTAGGTGCACTTGGCACCGATGGTACGCATTATCCAGCCGTTTACCAGCCATGAGCTATTCAACCATTCCTGTGAATGTTGGTGTCTCTCGCCACTAACTTTTCTTCAGAGACCTAAATGAGTTTTCTCTTAAACATAACGCTGAGGTGACGAACCCGGCGAGCAATAACTATGTGAACTCTCACGCAAGTTGACTCGTTTTGGTAATGGCTAGGGGCACCAAAATTCATAGGAATGGTTTAATAGCTGTAATCTTTCGTTTTTTCCGGTTTGAGCTTTTGTGGTGCCCTTTTTTTCACTTTGTCGACTAGTTTAATTAACGCTCCTAATCTTCGCGATGGTCGTAAAATTACCCCTGGCGGAATAACCAATAAGCTACCACGAAAGGAAGCGGTGATGCAAAAGCGAAGCAAGTACAGTCTGGACCCTGTACCGGAACAGAAGACCTTCTGGAAATGAGTACACATTCAAAATTTCAAGCTATTAAAGTTGTACTTTTTCGACTAATAAAAAATATATTTTTTTACCAAATGTCTAAGGCGTCGTACACAAATTACGTCACGCTAAAAACCTACATTTCAGACACCCTTCCACCCATATGTAACAATAAGTAACGTTTGATATGCCCTGAAAATTCGTGATAAAAAATACCAATCAAAAGATATTGCCTTTACAACACTAGGCAATGTTAACGTGTCCTTAAACGCAACTTTTGCATGATTCACATACCTGTAAAAGTTAACCCTTGCATACCCGCTGCAATTTTACATATTTTCGAAAAATTCTTCTATCTTAGCCAAAACTCAATCAAATTTGATCAGTTTCCAAATAACAAAAAAAAAGTATTGAATTTACTTAAAGTAATCTTAGTTGAGGGTTAATTACGTTAAATTTGGAGAAGTGAGTGAAGTTTGATAAAAGCTCGAAAAATATAATTTTCAACAATGATCATTCCATATCATTAAAGAAATACTGATGAATTCGCAGGAAACCAGAAAGATTTTAATTTCAGAGCTAGTTTGTGAGCTTTTGCAAAAAAACCGAATTGAAATCGGTCTAACGGCCAAACTAGCTGTAAATGATATTTTTCAGCATAGAAATCATCTCTAGCATGTCGAAAAAAAAACACATTGCCAAAAGAATGTATGGATTTCAATGGTGATCAATTTCACCCCAATTCATCTCATAGTACCTTATAGAATTATCGAATTTATTTCATGAAGTAGACGATAGAAATTTCACCAATAGCCATAGAGGCTTACTGGAGCACTGGTATGTACTTGTTTTAAAATTATACTATTTCGGGAAAAATGTACATGAAGTTAGTTAATTGGAAATTATTATTAAAATTGATCAATTTCACCCCGTTTCATGGTAACATTAGTGCTTACCTATTTGCTGATATGTATTTGTTATTCAATTTAATTGTTAGATGATTTTTTAAAATAGCATGTTTCCAGTCCAAATTAAAAAATTCTGGTTGTGTTTACTGTTTTTAAAACGCTCACGATACCATTTCGTAAATACGATACGTTGATATAATAGCTTTTCAATTCTCTGATTTCTTTCTTATCAGTACTGAGTCTAATCAAAAGATTGTGGTAAATTCGAATATGAACAGTACAGATCCAGAAGAAAAATTTGAAATTTGGTACTTGAAATGTCATAACCCTACCCGTTACAACAATCATTTACATCTTAGCCAGGGAATCTGCGAAAATTAATTCTGAAAGGGCAGCCTTCTCGGAATTACCTGCTCACCATTACTCGTGAAATTTCGTTCGTAAACCTTTAAATACATATGCAACACATTTTCTTGCGCATCTTAAGGCTAAATTAAGGCACGGCCGGCTGTTTATCGCTCTGTTCACCTTTTGTAAATCGGTTATCAGAAGAGCAAATGATTATCAGTCTCACGAACAGCGTTTTGTGGCTGCGTTTGTGGTCTTTCGTGAAACCATTACCAATTGTACAAGTTGGCCTACAGTCCTTTTCGTATTAAGTGAAGTTCTGTTGAGCTGCCGAAAGCTCTAAACAAAATGTTATTGATTTTGTCACTCATTTTCGCCACCGTTGGTTACGTGCTGTTTAACTATCATCGAGCCCGTCAGCGGGTGCTTAATATACGGTCGCACTTTGGTGGTCCCGATGTGCATTATTTCTTCGGAAATTTGCAAATGTTTTTTGGCAAGAGTATACCAGGTCAGTGTTATGGTTTAGTCAAAAAGTGTTACACTTACGAAGACTTTTTTCTCTTAGAGATATTCGAGATCGTGTCAGGTATTCATGATATTCACGGTGAGGATCTTGTTATAATTGGGCCCTTCAATGAGTTGATATTGGATTTATCTAGTTCGAAAAATGTCGAAAAAGTCTTACTGGCAAAGTCGATCCGGAAATCGTTTGCTTACGATTTTATTGAACCATGGTTAGGCAAAGGCTTGTTAATTTCAACTGGCGAGAAATGGTTCCAGAGAAGAAAAATCATCACTCCGACATTTCACTTCAAGATGTTGGAGAACTTTTTGGAAGTGTTCAATAGCGAAGCGGACATCCTGGTGTCCAAGCTCAAGCGCCACGCAGGCAAGGTGGAATTTGATATCTACGATTACATCACGTTGTATGCTCTGGACAGTATTTGTGGTTAGTATTGAAGACAGTAGCACATTTAAATTTTTTTAAATATTATTCTGAAATCTTTCAGCAACTTCAATGGGAGTCCAAATCCATGCCCAGGACGACCCACAAAACGAGTACGTAATAGCAGTCAAGCAAATGAGTACTTTTATAATACGGCGAATATTCAGCGTTCTTCGTAATTTTCCGTCACTTTTCTTCCTGTACCCATACGCAAAAGAGCAAAAACAAGTAATTTTGAAACTGCATAATTTTACCAATTCAGTTATTGATTCCCGAAGAAAAATACTGGAACAGGAAAAAGCCGATAACAAGGTAGCGTTCGATATTAGTGAAGAAGATATGTATTCAAAGCGGAAGCTTACCTTCCTTGACTTATTACTAAACGTAACCATAGAGGGCCAACCTCTCAGTCGTGAGGATATTCGAGAGGAGGTAGATACATTTATGTTCGAAGGCCATGACACAACCACGTCGGGTATTTCTTTCACGATGTGGAATTTGGCCAAATACCAGGATGTTCAGCAGCGGTTATATGAAGAAGTTATTCGAGTTCTGGGTAAAGACCAAACCACCAAACAACTGACGAATATGCAGATCCAGCAGCTCGAATACTTGGATATGGTCGTGAAGGAATCACTACGCCTGATGCCCCCGGTACCATTTATTGGACGATCTCTCGTTGAGGACATGGAAATAAGTACGTAGAGAGTGGATGTTATTTTAATGTACATTGACTAAACCAAAACTTTCCAGATGGCATCACCATCCCCGCTGGCACGACAATTACAATCAAAATATATAACATTCATCGCAATCCGAAGGTTTGGCCCGAACCGAAGAAGTTTGATCCGGAACGGTTCTCCAAGTCGAACGAAAGTACTCGGGGCCCGTATGACTATATACCCTTTAGTGCAGGATCACGCAATTGTATTGGACAGCGATACGCCATGATGGAACTGAAGGTGACACTAATTAAACTGCTTGCCAACTACAAGGTACTCCCGGGAGAATCGATGGCGAACATGAAAGTCAAAACGGACCTGGTGCTGCGTCCGGATACGGTTATTCCCATTAAGCTACTGGAGCGCTGAATAAAAATTTTTGTTGCTTTTTTATTTGAAGTTTAATTGTAAATCAGCTGCTGCAAAGATTAGATGCTTATAATACATTGTTTTGGTTCTATCAACTCTTGATTCTTCACTGAATAATCACTGACTAATGCTTCGTAATGGAACATTGGGCATTCTGCGCGGGTTGTGACGTAACAGGATTGCATCCCATTCAATTACTGGATTTCATTTTTTTTCGCAACCTATCCATGGAATGTGATTATGTACCCAGATCAACCGTTTTTCGCCGATAACCTAGGATTTCGAGTAGGTACTACTTTACCTTTGCGACCTTATTGTTAAAGAAGGTCACACACTGTTTGAGGACGGAAAACTTGAAGACTTCGATCTTGCTCTGTCATTCTCAAAATAAAAGCTATCAATCCAGAAACTCGGCTCGCTTTGTTGGTGTGGAAAAAACACTCTTTTTGTACGAAACTGAACGATATCTACAATCTGACGATAACTTTTACCGAACTTGAAGTGCTCTATTATTAGTGTTCATTTACTGAGATGAAGTTGTGTATTTTTTTTTTTTGTTTTGCAACGAAAAAATATTAAAAATACTAATTTTTAGCTAGATCGGAAACCCAAGGCAAAGCCTTGGTGCTACATTCCGATTAGGAACTCGACCTTCTGTTTATTTATACACGTCTCGCAGCCGACCATTCAGTGTACAGGGCAATTGCGGGGCCAGCACTTCGAACCTACTGACACTAACAGTCTCTCCAGAGCCGAGACTCGAACCTACGACGACTGGTTTGTTAGGACAGCACCGTACCTCGAGACAATCTGGGAGATATCGGCAAACCAGAAAACTATAAATTTACAGCTGAGATTTTTATACGGATACGGATGACAACTAAAATTTTTCAATTTTTTCTAGGGCTCTCTCACTCAACTACAAACACGCGCAGAGAAAAATGAAAGTATGTATATGAGCAGCTCTCGTTGAAACCAGGCTAGTAAATCAAATCTCAAATGAAAATGATGACTGTCCAAATTGGATTTTAATGCTATACCAGTTTTTATGTATTCTATGAAAAAAATGCGTTTTTTGAGCAAAACGTGACTTTTAAAATATCTCGCCAATTAATATGATCAATACAAGCATAATCTACCCGTACAAATAGGATTTTTTGATGAAAAACCAATTTGATTTTTTTGGGTAAATTAGGCTTGTATTATTCAAAAACCGTGAAATTTTGGCTTGTGTATGGTCCTTTTTCACATGTTTGGCGAGAACTGTTTATTGTTGTTTTTTTCATTTTGATATGAGGAACATAAAACTACTCAAAATGTGTTAAAAGACAGTTCGCACATGTGCGATATATCGACGAACTGTCATTTAACACATTTCGAGCAGTTTTTTATTTTGTTCTCATGATAAACAAGATGCAGTTTTAATCGCAATGGCATCCAACAAATACGTCACGATCAACATTTCGGAGATTTTTTCGCTGTTGTTTACTGGAGCACTGTAGCCACTTCGTGTTGTGAAACTGGTTTTAGCGTGCTCCGTTTTATATCGCCACGATTTTCTCAGCTTCTTCTTCCCTCTACATGCGTGAAGTACTGTATGGAAGGCCCCGGTCTCCGACAGCGCTCATTGTTATTTCCAATTGAAAATTTGTTTCCTTTCAAGCCCTTCCGCTGTCAAAATCGAAGCAACAGCATTTGAGTAGTTTCCATTTGACTCACAAAGCACTCGAAAATGATACAAATATTTTTCAATTGAAAGCGATGTGATATGAAAATTACTTTGTTAGGCTCTGGCTGTAACAAATCTTAAGGGGTTTTATACCTTTTTAATGCATTATTTTTTTATTGCATTATCTTGATGTACAACATCTTGAGAACATTTTCATGAATTTTTATGCAGATTTGAGCAACAGGGAAAAAATTAGAACGATTTGCAGCGCGCCTCGCCACGGCCGCATAAGCTAAACTTGAAACTTTATACGCATTTATCTCGGATTGGTGTTTCTCAAAAAATGACTTTGCCGTGTTTACGATTGCGGTCAAACTACTTATCCGATTTTTATTATCTCTTTATTCTAAAATTTTAAATTCCCCGATCGTTGAACGATCGACCTTTGATACACGAAGTTTAACTTTGCTCGAAAAACAAATTACAAAGTAATTTTTAGCGCTCAAAACATGTAATTTTTGGAAAACCCGTTTACACTGAAAACAAAATACTTATAAGAATGATTATTCAGATACCCGGGACACTTCTAAACTTATATAATAACATGAGTTTTTGATTTCAGTTGTTCTGCTGCGTCGCTATCGTAAACACCGCCAACCTCTGACAAAAAAGAGGTGTTTTGGGAAAACGGTCATTACTCCCCAAATAAATGGTATTTCTAAGGAAACGTGTTTTGTTGTTGTTTAATAATTGAACTATTAGAAAACTACTATTGCAATAAAAAGGTGTACAAGCAGAAAGAAATTCCAAACTATGCACTAATTTCTCGAGCAATGTATATAACCCTTAAACTCCTTGAAATGCGACATAAAAAGACTACTCTATTGTTTAATATAGTTAGGTCAGTTTCTTACCATTCTTATCACCAGCTGTACACCTACAGTATTTCAATCTTGTTTGTAAACTATCAAATACATACGCAGGTAATACATTGTTGCGCGTACTTACAGGGTCCGGCACATGAAGTGCTACATTGAAACAAACAGATGAATTTGTATTTTATTTATTGAATTGTTTAATTGACACGGTGCAATGCAGTTAAATTTACAAAGACAAAAAGCATTCCATTTCAAATCCATTCAATTTCACTCGAAAACATACCACTTTTTGAAAATTAACTAGAACGCATCGCACACGAGGTTCGCATCTTATTCTTGGCTGCCGCCAGAATCCAGAACTTCCAGACCCTAACTTTTTTTAGCTATCCATAGTTGGATTTTCTTCGCTTTGTGAGCCGGAACCGAGTCGTGTCAAACGTTCGACTATGTTCTGTGGAACTAATTTCCGATATCTATTTTTGGTCGATCTTTACACAAAGGAATAAAAACGGGCATAGTCCGAACACGGATGATTCCAGCCAAAACCACTGTTTGTTTCTATTCCCTGGTAGTCGTCTGAACGTCTGTATAGGTTAGTGATCTTTCTAGCAACAAAAAATCTGTCGTTCTGCTTGTTCACAAATAGTACGGTGAACAGCGAAATGATTCTCGTCGATAACCACGATATTCTTCATCCTTCTTTACGCGGCGCTTTTTACGAACACCTTCACTCTTTTAAGCCGCTCTCGTTTTTGCAACACCAAAAGGTCTTGAACTTACTGGATCTTATAGGACTTGATCTGAAGTTAATCTTTAAGGATCCAAAGAGACTTTGATCATATACAGGGTGTCACCGTGAGGGTGATACACACATTTGAGTGCCTACCCTGTTAATAAACTGTGTTTGTTTTGATTGCGACACATCTTTATAGTTCACTTGTAAGTAATAAAGGTAGCGTTAAGGCGCCTTTTGACGATCCTCTCCATAGCAGGTGTCATCACAATATACCGTCTCCCTCCATACCGTTTTACTGAAGTACTGTACCAAATTTCCGTACTGTACTGCATCAAATTTCGAACGCTTGAGCTATGATGTAACTTCTTTCACTGAAAAATCAACGAAAAAATAATTTTCTCGTTGATCTTAAGGGTTTAACTTGGATATTTTATTGTTGTTGCAATTAGATGCTGTTTATATTGATTCAAACATGTTTTGTTTATGAAATTGATGAGAATTTAGAACTCGGCTTTGATTCAAATTGCGAACACTTCAATGTAATCATTAAGAGATAAAAAGGCAAACCGTCTCAACACTGACTGTCATTTTTTTCAACGCCTGCTGGTTCCCTGGAAGTGGTCCAGCAGTAAAGAGCTATACATTACTGGGTGGAGAACATTTCAAGGAACGAAATGGCATATAGTAATCATGCTTTCGATTACTCTAGCTATAATAATGTGATGTTTATTCTGAAGTGTTCGAAGTTTGAGTTAGAACGGTACCGGTCTCCTGGTATCTTTTGACTGTACTGGTAGAAAAATTTTGTTCGTTTTTCCGGATAACACTCGTTCACAAGTGTTATACCCACAACCACCGACTGCTAAGACTAAGACGAGGGCTCGTCCAATTCATTTTCGTGAGTGTTGAAGTAATGTAGCAATTCGATTGTCAGACTCTGTATAAGCTGACTGAAGGCAAGGTCGACTCATTATCTTTTCTCTTATCAGCAGAGTTAATGCAGGAAATCTATGCCATAATACGAAAAAATTAATACACATTAATCGAATTCATTCGTTGTTTTGTTTTCGTCTCGATTAGACGCAAATTGTTTATCTCCGTTTGAGTTCGCAAAATAACAATACACGAGTTATCGTACGGGTGTTTCTTTGTCGATTAGTTCTTGTGTTGCGCGATAACAATAGCCTGTTGTATATCGGCAGAAACATCTGCACACTGGTAGGGGCAGGCTACCCCGCCAGTGATTCGATACGCAGCTGATATATCAGCAAGAATAATTCTCCCGCACCGCTGTTACCCCGCTAGCAGCACGGACCACCATACGATCGAGCGAGTGGAAGTCAACTACAAGTGGCATCTACAAGGTCGCGTGTAAGATACGGCCACTGTGTCACAACACGAAGCTGGATCGTCATTGTTTGTTCTGCGGAGACACTCGATTAATCCAACTATCAGCCGTGAGGTCGTGACCCAGACGTTCGGTGAAGTATTACATTTAGAATTTTTACTATAATTATCAATATTATTACTATGTTATAATATTATTATTAATATTATTATTGATATTATTATTATTGTTATTATTATTATTATTACTGCAATTATTATTATTATTATTATTACTATTGTTATTAGTATTAGTATTACTGTCTTTTTTTTTATTTGATCCATTGTAGATTGAAAAATTGTTTTTAAAATTTAATATCAACTACTTGAACCCCCCCCCCCCCCCCCCCATATTCGAATATTTATCGTTTGTGTGCGGTAGAGCGTAACGCTCCCGCAAAATGGACGACATGCAGGTGCAACTTTTCCTGGAGGTGGAAACAAACGGGGAAGAAATTGAAATTTCTCCCATCAGCTCACCCCTACCTTCCCCTGTGCCCTCCCCTTTGCCAAGTCCTGTACCAAGAGTACCGGAAGTACGGGTATAAGCTTACCCAGATGCCGCTGGCGGTCCCTACGTTGTTTTTTTTCCGGCCCATAAAGAAGCCATTGAATATTATTCAAATTGGCAAAGACCTGGCAAAACATTTTTCGGCCGTAACCGAGATTACGAAGGTGAGGCCGAACAAACTGCGAGTTGTCGTGAGTAGTTGATGCGAGCAAACGAAATTGCTGGCTACGAGCTCTTCACGAGAGAGTATCGCGTGTACATCCCTGCCAAGGATGTAGAAATCGACGGTGTGGTTACCGAGGGGAATCTCACTGTCGATGACATTTTGCGTCATGGAGTTGGCTGTTTTAAAAACCCCTTGATGCAAAGTGTAAAGATACTGGATTGCAAGCAATTGCATTCAGTATCCATCGAAGGAGGGAAGAAGAAATTCCTCCCTTCGGATTCCTTCCGAGTAACATTCGCCGGATCCGCGCTGCCGAACTACGTCCGCTTGGACAGGGTTCGTCTACCTGTACGCCTGTTCGTACCGCGGCTCATGCATTGCCAAAACTGTAAGCAGTTAGGTCACACAGCCACCTACTGCTGCAACAAGGCACGCTGTAGCAAGTGCGAAGGCAATCATGCTGAAAACGCTTGCAGTGGGGATACTGAAAAGTGTCTTTATTGCGAGGGAACTCGGCATGACCTTCCGGCATGTCCCGCGTACAAACAGCGCGAGGAAAAAATTAAGCGTTCCCTTAAGGAACGATCAAAGCGCTCTTTTGCAGAAATGCTTAAGAGGGCGGAGCCACCCTCGACAGGAAACATCTTTTCCTTTTTGCCAACCGATGAGGGTACATCTGACGATCCCGTCGAAGGGTGTTCCTATGCCTTGCCAGAGGGATCTAGGAAGACGAGAATGCTCAACTCTCCTAATCTTTCTCGCAAAGGTCGTAAGATAACCCCTAGCGGAATGACCAATAAGACAACACAAAAAGGAAGCGGTGAAGAAAAACCGAAGCAAGTACCACCCGGTTTTAATTTCAAATCAAACCAGGAGTACCCACCGCTTCCTGGGGCACCAAAAACCCCTCGTGTACCCATTTCTCGATCAGAAGACATAAAAGAAACAGGGTTCATAAAATTCTCTGATATTGTGGACTGGATATTTAAAACATTCAACATACCAGATCCCCTTCAAACATTCTTCTTGCCCTTCTCCCCACAGTGAAAACCTTTTTGATGCAACTCACAGCTACTTGGCCCCTCATTTCAGCTATCGTATCTTTCGATGACTAATACGTCGAAAGAGGTTAGGAATTTTGTCACTGTGTTACAGTGGAACTGCAGAAGTATCATCCCCAAATTTGATTTATTTTCACATTTGATAAACACATACAATTGTGATGCGTTCGCGCTTTGTGAAACTTTTCTCAATTCAAATGACCAACTTAATTTCCACGATTTTAACATCATTCGTCGAGATCGAGACTCACATGGTGGAGGGGTACTTTTAGGGATCAGAAAGTGCTATTCTTTTTTCAGAATCGACCTCCCCTCGATCTCGAATATTGAAGTTGTTGCCATTCAAACGTATTTGAATGGAAAAGACCTCTGCCTTGTTTCGTTATATATTCCCCCATCCGCGCGGATTGAACAGAAGCAACTCCTTGATATAGCAGAATTGCTTCCCGCACCTTTTATGATTTTGGGAGATTTTAACTCTCACTGTTCGCTATGGGGGTCGCTGTACGACGACAACCGATCTTCTTTAATTTGTAACTTGATCGACGACTTCAATATGACACTTTTGAATACTGGGGAAGCGACACGTGTACCTAACCCTCCAGCACGTGAAAGCGTGCTTGACCTATCCCTCTGCTCGACATCACTAGCGTTAGATTGCCAGTGGAAAGTAATCAACGATCCCCACGGTAGTGATCATCTTCCAATCGTTATATCAATTGCTAATGGTTCAATTCCCCCGAACCCAATCAATATTTCCTACGACCTTACACGTAATATTGATTGGAAGCGTTATGAGTCTATTATAGCGGAATCTATCGAGACTCACGAGGAACTTCCTCCGGAGGCTTGATAATCGACGCCGCGACTCAAGCTCAGACGAAACCGATACCCGGGGTAACGATTAGACAGCGCCCTCCCAACAAATGGTGGGACAAAGAGTGCTCTGAGCTGTACGTGCGAAGGTCCGCGGCGTATAAGGACTACCGGGAGTACGGCACTGTCAACCTGCTTCGAAAGTACGAGGCACTGGGCAGGCAGATGAAGAGCTTAGTAAAGGCGAAAAAACGCGGTTACTGGCGGCGGTTCGTAAACGCGTTGTCGAGGGAAACAGCGATGAGCACTCTTTGGGATACCGCCAGGCGCATGCGGAACCGTGACGTTTCGAATGAGAGTGAGGAGTATTCAGATCGCTGGATACTCGATTTTGCCAAAAAGGTCTGTCCGGACTCTGTACCGGAACAGAAAACCTTTCGCGACGCGTTTATAGTAACTACGGAAGAGCCTCCATTTTCGATGTTGGAATTTTCAATGGCTCTCCTGTCGTGCAAAAATAAGGCTCCAGGGTTAGATAGAATAAAATTCAACCTGTTGAAGAATCTACCCGACTCTGCAAAAAGACGCTCGTTGAATTTGCTTGTTGAAGTTTCTTGAGCTAAATATTGTTCCGCATGACTGGAGGGAGGTAAAAATCATTGCTATTGGGAAACCCGGGAAACCTGCCTCTGATCACAATTCATATAGGCCGATTGCGATGCTCTCTTGCCTCCGGAAATTAATGTAGAAAATGATCCTCTTACGGTTAAACAAATGGGTCGAAGCAAACGGTTTACTTTCAGATACTCAATTTGGCTTTCGCCGGGGCAAAGGGACGAACGATTGCCTAGCGTTGCTTTCTACTGAAATTCAAGTCGCATTTGCTCGGAAAGAGCAAATGGCTTCTGCGTTCTTGGATATTAAGGGGGCTTTTGACTCTGTCTCTGTAGAAGTTTTAAGCGCGAAACTTCATTCGCAGGGACTTTCACCAAAATTGAACAACTTTTTGCTCAACTTGTTGTCAGAAAAGCATATGTACTTCTCACATGGCGATTCGACAACTTCCCGAATTAGTTACATGGGCCTTCCCCAGGGCTCATGTTTAAGTCCTCTCTTATATAATTTTTACGTCAATGACATCGATGAATGTCTTGCAAATTCATGCACGCTAGGGCAACTTGCAGATGATAGCGTTGTATCCATTACTGGTAGCGAGGCTAGCGATCTGCAAGGACCATTGCAAGATACCTTAGACAATTTGTCTGAATGGGCTCTTAAGCTGGGTATCGAATTCTCTCCGGAGAAAACTGAGTTGGTCGTTTTTTCTAGGAAGCATAACCCAGCTCAGCTGCAGCTCGTACTAACGAGTAAAACGATCTCTCAGGTTTTAGTCGCTAAATATCTCGGGGTCTGGTTCGACTCTAAATGCACCTGGGCTTGTCATATTAGGTATCTGACACGAAAATGCCAACAGAGGATTTATTTTCTTCGTACGATTACCGGAACCTGGTGGGGAGCCCACCCAGGAGACCTTCTAAGGCTTTACCAAACAACGATATTGTCAGTTCTTGAGTACGGCTGTTTCTGCTTTCGCTCCGCCGCGAACACGCACATTATAAAATTAGAGAGAATACAATATCGTTGTTTGCGTATTGCCTCGGGTTGCATGCAGTCGACCCATACGATGAGTTTTGAAGTGTTAGCGGGTATTCTTCCGTTGAAACATCGTTTTTGGAATCTCTCTTACCGGTTGCTAATTCGATGCACAGTTATGAACCCATTAGTAATTGAAAATTTCGAGAGGTTGGTCGACCTTCAATCTCAATCCAGATTTATGACTTTATATTTTGACTATATGGCTCAAGATATTAATCCTTCTTCATACGATTCCTCCAATGTCGCACTTTTAGATACTTCTAATAATGCTATATTCTTCGACACCACCATGAAACAAGACATTTCTGGTATCCCGGATCAATTGCGACCCCAAGAGATTCCTAAGATTTTTTCCAATAAGTTTAAACATGTTAGTTATGATAAAAGGTTTTACACTGACGGATCTAATCTAGATGAGTCCACTGGCTTCGGTGTTTTCCACGAAAATTTTACCGCCTCCTACAAACTCGATGCTCCTGCTTCCGTGTACGTCGCAGAACTTGCTGCTATTCAGTACTCTCTTGGAATCATCGAAACCCTACCCATAGACCACTACTTCATCTTCACAGATAGTCTCAGTGCCATTGAGGCTCCGCGATCGATGAAGTCTGTGAAGCACACCCCGTATTTCCTGGGGAAAATACGGCGGTTTTTAAGTGCTTTAACAGATAAAAATTACCGGGTTACCTTAGCGTGGGTCCCTTCTCATTGCTAGATTCCGGGTAATGAAAAGGCTGACTCTTTAGCTAAGGTGGGTGCTATTGATGGCGATATTTATGAAAGACCAATTGCTTACGATGAATTTTATAGCATTTTGCGTCAGAGAACACTCAACAGTTGGCAATCATCATGGAACTCAGATGAACTGGGACGGTGGCTACATTCCATTTTTCCTAAGGTATCGACGAAAGCATGGTTCAAGGGATGTAGGTCGGGACTTCATTCGCGTGATGTCCAGACTTATGTCCAATTACTACACGTTAAACACGCATCTCTTTCGTATAGGGCTTGTAGACAGTAATCACTGCGTTTGTGGCGATGGCTACCAGGACATCGAGCATGTTGTTTGGTCGTGTGCTGAATTCTGTGATGTTAGGTCCGAGCTTATAGATTCCCTCCGGGCCCGAGGAAAACAACCGAACGTACCCGTTAGAGACATTCTGGGAAGCGGTGATCTCCAGTACATGACACAACTGTTCTATTATTTGAAAAAGACTGACATTAAAATTTAATATTCTTTTGTCTATTTGTCAGAATACCCGTATACGACGCTGGAGACACGAACACGAAGAGCCTAAATCTATGTTTAAAAAACAGAAAAGAACACCAGTCGAAACACAAATAGATCGTATATCTTAATTAGTTTTAAGCAAGAATTGTATTTCCCTCCTCTCACCTTAAATCCCCACTAGCTCGTAGTCGGCCGCGAGAATAAATTAAAGGCCTCCCTCTTTTCCTTGCTAACGTAGAATTAATACGAATTGTACTTGGCTCAGTAAAACAGAAAATGTATCGTGCCGTGTCAAATAAACTAATTTTAAACCTAAACATTAATCGAATTAAATTTTAAACACGTATTTGGGTATGTGAACTGAATTTTGTTTGACTCAATAGTAATTTTATAGAAAGGCGTATAATTTTGGCATAGACATTATTCAAAACATTGTAGATCGTGAAACTTTGGTTGTACAGAAAAACTGTCTAAGAATGTATTGTCTGATTATGCCTTGTTGATGTCTTGTTAAAGTAATATACACCTAGAGACAAATTTGTTTTTACTTATAAAAACTCAAAATAAACACTAAATTTTTGTTCACTAATAATAAAGAGTTAAATCTTGAGAGCACTTAAAGCACGGAACTCTTTTTGCAGCTCTCTACGAACCCAGCGTGGAACAGATTATATAACTACTGCAAAAGAGGTGGTTAAAACCTGATAACGATGCAATCTTTTTCTACTAGCTGTAAACTGCTGAGTCATGCTTACAAGACGTATCAAGCAGCGATGATGTACAAAGACGGAATGTCTTCAGTAGCAATTGATAAAGAGATTCTCAAAGGTCGCAGTGTGAGTCATCTGTTTCGTCATGACCAGTCACATCATTTTCAAATTCATTTGACAAATTCTAACATAAATTGACAATTATTAGAAATAGCGCTTGCATAAACTTAGGTTGGGTTTACTGTTGCCAGAACGTGCACTGCAGAAAATGCTTATCAACTCACAACGACTTGAGCTTATTCGGAGATTACTAACGCTCAAAAAAGCTCAAAAAAAAAACAAAACCGCAACGTCATCATTATCATCATATTCTAACAGTTCGGCTAAAAAGTGTCCGGATTTTTTGAGTAAAAACATTTTTTTGTTAACATTTAGTTATATGTTTCAAAACAGTCTCCTTCGGAGAATTTCCATTCTTTTCTATGCTTTTTGATTTAGTGTTTAATCTTTCATCACTGCTGACTCTATTTCTATTGAACATCAAGATCTGAGAAAAAAAGTTCAACGAGGAAGTGTCCATTTTTTAATAATCTATGTAATTTTTGAAGTAATAATATTACAAGCTTTGGTAACTGATTGTGGCTTGTTCCAGACAGCCACGTTAAACTATAACATAATTCGATTATTTTTCAATGTTAATCCTAGTTGTAACAATTGTTTTGCTAACCATTTCTGTCACCAGCTTGAACGAACAGTATTCTGCCGTGAGATGACAAAGTGACGTAAGTGCCATTTTCTCGAATATGAGTTTTTCATGTCAATTTGTTCTTTATCCGAAGACCTATCTTTTGGTATCTTCTTTTTCGTTGTTACTTATTCGTACGTTGCATAAAATCAAAAAAACAAAGTGACGTTGGCACACATTTCCATACAAAAGTGACGAGAAATTCTTTCGTTTTTGGGCCGTACTGAAAAACTGATCACTTGGATCTACGTCACAATGTCATATTACGGCAATATTGTTATCATGTTTGTAAACATCCTAAAATAAACGCAATGCACTGTCGCGCGTACTAACAAACTGACCGAAGGCACGGCCGGCCGGTTTATCACTCCGATAGCCGTTTGCAAATCGGTTATCAGCAGAGCTTATGATTAACGGTCTCACGAACGGCGTTTGCCGGCTGCGTTTGTTCTGTTTTGGCGTTCTTTTGACGTAGAACTACGTTTTACTTTAGCATACCACACAGGGACGCAAACTGAAAAACTGGGACGAAATTTGTCCCTTTTCAAATGCTTATAGGTCGGTTGGTTTTCAACCGATTTTCTTCATTCTTGCAGCAATCGATTGGAAAATTATACACGCATCTGCCCAAATGCAGAAAAATGTTGTTTGAATCTATGAACTATTGCACTATTGAAAATTGTCAAGCCTTGTTGAAATAAAAATAACGTCCTCTGATTGGTCGCTTGCTTGCTGTGTGTGTATGATATGGTATGATGTGTGTATGATATGGTGTGATGTGTATATGATATGGTATGATGTGTGTATGGTATGATGATATGGTATGATGTGTGTATGGTATGATGATATGGTATGATGTGTGTGTGTAGGATATGATATAATGTGTGTGTGTGTTTGTATGATATGGTATGATGTGTATGTGTTTGTATGATATGGTATGATGTGTGTGTGTCTATAATATGGTATGATTTGTGTGTTTGTGCTGTGTATGGTTTTTAACTCGTCACGTTCTGCTAACTGCTGAATCCGGTTCACGAAATTCACAACCCTACATTAGTAGACATTATAACTCATTACCCAAGTAAAAATATTGGTTTTATCAGAGTTTTATAGCGCTCAATACAGCCAAAAAAGCGCTATAAAACTTTGATTAAACCAGTTTTGTTACTAGGGTAATGAAACACTCGATGCATTTGTTAATAGTGTACGTAGTTCTTCGTCATTTATGCGGTCGTGTCTTGGATACAACCTCCTACTTTTTTTTGAAACTTTGAAACTTTGAAATTTTGAATTTTTTTTTGAAGTATTCGTACATCAATCCAGTGAGGTAGCTGCCAAAAACTCCAAACAAGATGTTATTGATTTTTTCGATAATTTTTGCCACCATCGGCTATGTGTTGTCGAACTATCTTCGAACCCGTCAGCGGATGCTCAATATACGGTCGCACTTTGGTGGTCCTAAATCATATTATTTCTTGGGAAATATGTTAATGTTTGCTGGCAAGAGTATACCCGGTCAGTGTTATGGATGAATGTTTTAGTCGAAAAGTGTCACACTTACGATGAGTACTTTTTTTTTCGTAGAGATATTCGAGATACTGATAGGTATGCATGATGTTCACGGGGAGGATATTGCTATACTTGCGCCTTTCAATGAATTGATATTGGACTTATCTGGTTCGAAAAATGTCGAAAAGGTTCTGCTGGCGAAGTCTATCCGCAAGTCGTTTGCCTATGATTTCGTTGAACCCTGGCTAGGCAAAGGCTTATTAATTTCAACCGGCGAGAAATGGTTCCAAAGAAGAAAGATCATCACTCCGACATTTCACTTCAAGGTGTTGGAAAACTTTTTGGAAGTGTTCAACAACGAAGCGGACATTCTGGTGTCTAAGCTCAAGCGCCACGCAGGCAAGGAGGAGTTTTTTTTATAGGGTGAGGAGTTTGTAATGATTTATTTATGTACTTAAATATCTATTCAGAATTAGTATTGTGTGTTCTGCCACAAATGGTGACATTTCAATTATTATTATTGAATGTTATTAGCTTTCGCAGTTAAGATAATGTAATTGTAGGAAAATTATTAAACCTACTTGTCAAAAGAGGAGTTAGATATCTATGATAACGTCACCTTGTATGCTCTGGACAGTATTTGTGGATGGTATAGAAGGTGGCATTAGATTAAAAATTTTATTAAATTTTATTTTAATTTAGCTACTTCAATGGGAGTCCAAATTCACGCTCAGGACGACCCAGAAAACGAGTATGCAACAGTGGTTAAGCAAATGAGCACTTTCATAATGCGTCGAGTATTTAGCCTTCTTCGTACATTCCCGTCACTTTTTTTCCTGTACCCTTACGCGAGAGAACAAAAACAAGTGATTTTGAAACTGCATAATTTCACCAATTCGGTTATTGATTCCCGAAGAAAAATGCTTGATCAGGAAAAAGCCGATAACAAGGTTGCGTTCGATGTTCATGAAGAAGGCATGTTTTCAAAGCGAAAGCTTACCTTCCTTGATTTACTACTGAACGTAACCGTAGAGAGTAAACCTCTGATCCGTGAGGATATTCGAGAAGAGGTGGATACATTCATGTTCGAAGGTCATGACACAACCACGTCGGGCATTTCTTTCACGATGTGGCATTTGGCCAGATATCAGGATATTCAGCAGCGGTTGTACGATGAAATTATTCGAGTTTTGGGAAAAGACCAAACCGCCGGACAACTGACGAACATGCAGATCCGGGAGCTTGAGTACCTAGATATGGTCGTAAAAGAATCACTACGTCTGATGCCTCCAGTACCATTTATTGGACGAACTCTCGTAGAGGACATGGAAATGAGTAAATAAATAACAAATGGTTATTAAGCTTACAGCTCAAGCTAGAACTTTTCAGATGGCGTCATCATCCCAGCCGGTACGACGATTACAATCAAGATCATTAACATTCACCGTAATCCGAAAATCTGGCCCGAGCCAGAGAAGTTCGATCCGGAACGGTTCTCCAAGTCGAATGAAAGCACCCGTGGTCCGTACGATTATGTACCGTTCAGTGCGGGATCACGCAGCTGCATCGGACAACGATACGCCATGATGGAACTGAAGGTGACACTTATTAAACTGCTAGCTAACTACAGGGTGCTCCCGGGAGAATCAATGGCGACCATGAAAGTCAAAACGGACCTGGTGCTTCGTCCAGATACGATAATTCCCATCAAACTTTTGGAGCGCTGAGAGAAAATTACTGGAAAATTTTTTATTTTTGGATGAAATTCTACTGTGGACTAGATTTGACACTATTAACATGTGTTTTTCCAATCTGCCGTTGTATAAAAGCTTCTTCAGAGTTTTGAGTACATATATTTTTGCGCAGACTTACAGAAAATGTGTACGAGAGCAACCCTGTAGGCAGATTTTTTGGGGTTTCATGCGGTGGCAAAAGTTTTACAATTCTACATCTCAATATTTTGTCAAACGAGAACCGTTATGAGGTGTGTTTGAAATTGTAACCAAAATTTAAATCGAGGAAAGCGCAAGTTTGATGATCGAAGTACACTGATATGATTAATGCTGAAAGCTTATAAAATTTATTATTTTACGTAGAAATAAACCGTTTCTCCCTCTGTACACAAATTCAAATAGAGAAGAGACTTGTTAATCACTATAACACTTTGAACAAATTTGGGCTGCATTCTATACTGTTTGCCAAATGTGCACTAGATGGAGAACTTACCAGCTCAAAACAACCTGAGCTTATTCGGAGATAACTCAATAGCAACGCATGGAGCACAAGGAACGAACAAAAACGCTAAGTCATCGTTATCATTACGTTCCATTGCGCTAAGATTCAGTAGTTCTGGTTATGTTTTTTTTTTCACACTAACTTTCATACGGAATAATAATATACTTGAGAACTATTTGGCCAAAGTCAATATCATAAATTTGAGTTACTGTAGATAAGATATTTTCACTCGGTACTCAGTATCAATTCACTCAATAAATTTGATTACAGTTTAACAACTATAACTGAACGAACTGGAACTGTTAAAGAACATGTTGATCCTAGATTAAGCAATACAGTTGGTGTGAATGGGTGAGTGGTAAGATGGTATAGGTTATTTCTTACACTTTACAAATTGTTCAATTGCGATGTAAATGACACCGATTATATAATTTTTCTGAGATAGATAGAATATTTTATTTTCACACCAGTTTTTTCTTGCGTTGCTATCAAGCGCATATAAAGATAAACCCCTTCAAAAGTGTGACATGAAACGGCTAATCTTTATTGTTTATTGCCGTTGAATCATTCGTTCCGCTAACTATTCCTATCACCAGCTAGACATGAACAGTATTGTAATCTTGTTTGTACATATATGCATTACATTACCACGCGTACCTGCAAGTTGACCACCGCTGGCTGTTTATCTCCTTGATTGCCGCTCTCGAATCCACTATCAGCATAGTAAATGATTAGCGGACTGGCTGCGTTCGTTCTGCTTGGCGGTCTCTCGTGAAACCAGTTGTTAATTGTACACCAATCGAGTGAGATACTGAGCTGCCGAAAACTCCCAACAGGATGTTATTGATTTTATCGCTTATTTTCGCTACCATCGGCTATGTGCTGTTTAACTATCATCGAACCCGTCAGCGGATGCTTAAAATACGGTCACACTTTGGCGGCCCTGATTCGCATTACTTTTGGGGAACTATGCCAAAGTTTGTTGGCAAGAGTATACCCGGTTAGTGTTTTGGTTGAAGGTTATGTCGAAAAGTATTTCACTAACAAAGATTCCATTTTTTTTTCTTGTAGAGATATTCGAGATTGTGTCAGGTATGCATGATATTCACGGCGAAGATATTGCCATACTTGCAGCTTTCAATGAACTGGTGCTGGACTTATCTAGTTCGAAAAATGTCGAAAAGGTTCTACTGGCGAAGTCGATCCGAAAATCGTTTGCCTATGATTTTTTCGTTCCGTGGCTTGGCACAGGTTTGTTAATTTCAACCGGCGAGAAATGGTTCCAGAGAAGAAAGATCATCACTCCAACATTTCACTTCAAAATGTTGGAAAACTTTTTGGAAGTGTTCAACAGTGAAGCGGACATTCTGGTGACCAAACTCAAGCGTCATGCGGGAAAAGATGAGTTTGATATCTATGATTACATCACATTGTATGCACTGGACAGCATTTGTGGTCAGTGTAGTTGAATGAAGTAGATTTGAAAGTTTACTAAACATTATTTTCAAAACTATTTAGCCACTTCAATGGGAGTTCAAGTTCACGCTCAGGACGACCCACATAATGAGTACGCAACGGCAGTCAAGCAAATGAGCACTTTTATATTACGGCGCGTGTTTAGCGTTCTGCGTTCTTTTCCATCGCTTTTTTTCTTGTATCCCTACGCGAGAGAACAGAAACAAGTGATTTCGAAACTGCATAATTTCACCAACTCAGTGATTGGTCCTCGAAGACAAATACTGGAACAGGAGAAAGCCGATAACAAGGTAGCATTCGATGTTCATGAAGAAGACATGTATTCAAAGCGGAAGCTTACGTTTCTTGATTTACTACTGAACGTTACCGTAGAGGGTAAACCTCTGAGCCGTGAGGATATTCGAGAAGAGGTGGATACATTTATGTTCGAAGGCCATGACACAACCACATCCGGCATTTCTTTCACGATGTGGCATTTGGCTAAATATCAAGATATTCAGCAGCGGGTATATGAAGAAATTATTCGTGTTCTGGGAAAAGATAAAACCGCAGGACAACTGACGAATATGCAGATTCAGGAGCTTGAGTACCTAGATATGGTCGTGAAGGAATCACTACGTCTGATGCCTCCAGTACCATTTATTGGACGAACTCTCGTAGAGGACATGGAGATGAGTGAGTATATGCTAGATGGTTATTTAGGATTCATAACCTAAGCCAAAACTTTTCAGATGGCATCATCATCCCAGCCGGTACAACGATTTCAATCAAGATCTACAACATCCATCGTAATCCGAAAATCTGGCCCAACCCGGAGAAGTTTGAACCGGAACGGTTCTCCAAGTCGAACGAAAGCACCCGTGGTCCGTACGACTATATACCTTTCAGTGCGGGATCACGCAACTGCATCGGACAACGATACGCCATGATGGAACTGAAGGTGACATTGATTAAACTACTAGCTAATTACAAAATACTTCCGGGAGAGTCGATGGCGAACATGAAAGTCAAATCGGACCTGGTGCTTCGTCCGGATACGGTCATTCCCATCAAACTGTTGGAACGTTGAATAAAATTATCTTTGTACATGCTCGTGGTATTATAGATCGTCATTTCACCGAACGGGTTTTTTAAATAGATCAAATAAAAAGTTGTGCCCCAAAAAAGCTAAAAAAACACTCAAAACTTTCAACAAAATATGTCTTGAAACATTAAGTTTCCAATGTACCTTTTCATTAAGAAAAAAATGGGATGAAGTATCTAAATTCATGCGTTCGAAATATCATCTTTCAGTATTCCTATGATAAACTTCGCGTTAACAGAATCCCTAATAACGTTTGCCATTTTTAGTTTCTTGCTGGGTCATGCAAAGCGTACGCTGCATTAAAACTTTTGTCATCCTTTCAGTCCTAAAATATCTTGGCGTTATCTCTGACAGTGCGAGTAAAGTATTCCTTGTGATTAAATAAACAATGAAAAGCTGATTCAACACTCAAAACTAGACGGTTCATGTGTTGTCAAAATGAGTCAACTTTTCATTGAATGCATTTACTAGTGCCCGCTATCGCACAGAGACTGCATTTCAATAAAGTGCCTCACTGCATCAGCTGCTATCGATGCTAAATCCGCTGCAACTGCTACGCTATCCGTAGCCATGCTAATGTTTTGGCCACTATACGCTGCTATTGGAAAAGTTCACTCTCTAGCAATTTTTCATGCAAATGTGTTCTTTGATTTATCAGTTATCGTTCAACTAACTCCACTCGCGTACAAGTTTTCCATAGAAACGCTGCTGATTGTTTTTCGCTTCTAAGAGTTCCGAATACCATAGAAGGAGACTGAATGATTCAAACACGATAGTATTTATTGTATCCAAGTTCACTTGCATTCAACATTATCGCGAGAAGCTTCGAGATATTATCGCCATTGATACAAAATTATGAATCCAAATGAACGTTAGATTGTGTTCAATTGTTTGCTTGTCGGAGCAAATAGGTCTCATCAATGCTTACGGAAATTGTAGCATGGCGCATTAGCATCTGATACTTGAAATCACCAAGAATCATCGTGGTATATCATGGTGAAAGCACGATGTGGAGTAGCCGAATTACGCCTACAAGCAACCAACATTTGAAAGAATCATTGCGATCGCTTGAGTGCAATCGTTTACGATTCTTTCGTGAAACACTCGCTATATGTTGCTCGCTCCGCCTAAAGCAGGCAATACTGAAACAAAATCATCAAAGAAAGCTTCCATATATTTCTTTGCTCTAAGTTGTCTCTTGCAAGCTTGAGAATGTGTAACTTTTAATAGCGATGGTTTGCTAGGATTGAAAGCTTATAAATAGCACGTTCAGAAATGATACCCGAAAGATTGTTATGCGATACGAGTTTTTCCATCCTTGGCACCATCCATTGCCATGCCACAGCTGTGGCCGCTATCCGCCTGGTATCCACTGCACTGCTACTGCTGCTGCTAAGGGAAGACTGCTGTTGTCGCTGTCTAGAACTATTATGAGCGGCTTCGACTGAAACAGGCTCTTATATAGGGATGGAAAACCTATAGTTGTCATCGAAAACTATCGATAGCCATTTCTATCGATAATTCCCATCCTTAGGCCTCTGTCATAGTGAACGCGAACGTGAGCGATGGGGCGAGAAACTTGCCGTAGGTAAATGAACAGCCGTAAAGAGAGCTGTTTACTTACCTACGGCGAGTTTCTCGTATAGCAAATTTAAAATGGCAAGGTCTATGATTCTGTCGACCGTGCTTGGGAAGCAATCATATTAACGACTAATCAGATCAGTCAAATTTCGCGCTTCAACAAGGATTGACCATTTTCAATAATATAGTTGCTTGTCATGATTCGGACTTGATAATTTTTGAATTTCGATTATGCGAAAAATTAATTTTTATGCTAATAATGAAGCATTTCGGATGTTGTGCTCATGACTGAAGGAAAAGATAATTCAGTACGATCTGAGACATGGAGATGAAGCCAAATATATATGTTCCAAATTTCTTGGAAGTGTAAATTGATTTAAGAGAAAATATCAACTCTTCAATTAGGTTTCTATTTCATTCTGAGAAGGATGAATTTGCTAGTGTGCCTGCTATCGCTCAGAGACAGCATTTCACTAAAATGCCCCACTGCATCAGCTGGCCTTGCTTATATGGATGCTGAGACCAACGTCAACCGCCGTGCTATCCCCGTTGCCACAGTAGTGGACGCTTCCGTTGCCATTGGTATCCGCTGCCCTGCATCACCTGGTCCTGGTCCTGTCGCAGTCTAGAATTATAATGAGTGGCTCTGGGTGAAACAGTCTCTTATATAGGGATGAAGAATCTATCGATAGTTGTCGATAGTAGTAGGAAATTATCGATAACTATTGATAGCTATTTTAGTCGATATTTCCCATCCTTTCTCTTTTACAGACAAATAGCAAATTTTAAATGACAAGGTCTATGATTCCGTCGACCGTGCTTGGGAAGCAATCATATTAACGACTAATCAGATCAGTCGAATTTTGCGCTTCAACAAGGTTTGGCCATTTTCAATAATATAGTTCAACGATTCTCAACCTTTTTTGTCCGCGTACCACTTGGCGATATTATTCATATCGATTATTCCCCCTGGCTTGGAATGTTCTTGCCCAGTGGAAGAGAGTAGTGATAGATCATGTTGTGGTAGTCTAGTTAAGGTTCCAAATTAAACTGTAGCTTGTTTGATAGCTACAGTCATGTTTTAGGGGCTAGATTGACCAACAAATGAAGTATTATAGAGAAAAATTGCTTTGTTCGCCATTACTGATTTTTCTTTCGCGTACCCCCTGAAGGCTTTCGAGTACCCCCAGGGGTACGCGTACCCCAGGTTGAGAACCGCTGATATAGTTGCTTGTCATGATTTGGACTTGATAATTTTTGAATTTTAATTATGCGAAAAATTATTTTTTATGCTGATAATGAAAGCTTTTCGGATGTTGTACTCATGACTGAAGGAAAAGATAATTCAGTACGTTCTGAGATACAGAGATGAAGCCAAATATATATCTGTTCCAAATTTCTTGAAAATATTAACTCTTCAATTAGGTTTTTATTTCATCCTGAAAAGGACAATTTGTTGTTTAATTCAATGCTTGATAAGATGCCGATCACATCTTTGTGTTATCACTGGCAGTGCAAATAAAGTATTCCTTGAGGGAAAATAAACACTGAAAAGCTCTCCAGAACGTTCTTTTCATTGGATGCATTTGCTAGTGTGCCTGCTATCGCTCAGAGACAGCATTTCACTAAAATGTCACACTGCATCAGCTGGCCCTGCTTATATTGATGCTGAGACCAACGTCAACCGCTGCGCTATCCCCGTTGCCACAGTAGTGGACGCTTCCGTTGCCATTGGTATCCGCTGCCCTGCATCACCTTGTCCTGCTATCGATGCTGAGACGCGCTCCGCTATCCGTTGCCATACCACAGCTGTGGCCGTTGTCCGCTATACTGCTACTGCTGCTGTATCCACTGCTGCTGCTAAGGAAGGACTGCTGTTGTTGCAGTCTAGAATTATAATGAGCGGCTTCGGGTGAAACAGGCTCTTATATAAGCTAAATAGCACATTTCAAATGGCAAGGTCTATGATTCTGTCGACCGTGCTTGGGAAGCAATCATATAACGACCAATCAGAGGCCGAAGTTTTCGTTTTGACAAGGCTTGACTAAAATTACAATTATCTGCATGTGGGAAGAATCTTAGAAGATTTTCCAATCTATTGCTGCAAGAACGAAGGAAACCTATCGAATACTAACCAATTTATTAGCATTTGAAATTGGACACATTTTTCACTTTTAGATTTTCATTTCACATCCCTATGTAGCCGAACTACCTGAGAGAAGTATTCTACTTAAAAAAATGTACTTGGTTTACCTAAAAGTATTTAGGACAAGAGTTTCGCATACAGACAAACATAATTAAGTGCTTGAAGTGCAAAAAAGTGAGCAAATTTATCATCTGAATAAAGTCATACATTAATATTCAACCCTATATGTAATTACTTTGGCTTTCCAGTTGTCTTAAGACCATTCCAAAATTCATCCAAAATCATTTAACAGAGGAAGCCCAACCTTCCAAATCTTGAGATTGATATCAAATTTTTAAGCACCAACCAGAAGAATAATGCTTACTCTCGGCATAATTCCTATTAGATATTTTCGACAGCATTGATATCTAAAAAGCGTGCAGGTCAATCCAGCAAATCAAGTTTATGATTCTTGATACACTGTTCTCTCTATGCTGGTGTGATAATCAGCATTTTGTTGTGTTACACGTCAAAATGTATTACGGAAAAAACGCTGTAGAAAACTACCTAATTGATCGATCCTTTTCAAACTTTAAGACAATAAAATATAACCCATTAGTGAAGTTTTAGCATGTTTATTACATTTAACTTCAACCGTACCCTCACATTATACGCTTAACACCACTCATTAGACATTGTAGAACATCTGGCTGCAGCTTCTCGAAAAAGAAACCCGTTGGCTTCGTACCACTCCAGGACATAATTTGAATAGTGGCACGAAGCTAGATGTGGCCAGAAGATCGTAAATCCTTCGTATTGCTTCAACAGAGGAAGCCAACGCTTCCGTAGACACTCCTCGAGATTGATCTCCCTGTTAACAGTCCCGGTGGTCACAAACGGCGCACTACTTTTACCACAAGAGCAGGGCGCTTGCCAAATCAGGTAATTCTTGGTAAACTTCGGAAGTTTCTGCTTCTTTACTTCCTCTGGAACATCAATCTTGTGCTGGAAGGTGAAGAACAGTAGCCCCGGAGCTGCCGGAAGTCCGCCCTGACCTAAGTCTCGTCATCCATGATGAGACAACGTAGCTTTGTCAGTACCTGGGAGCACAGTTCCCGAGCCCGTACCCTTCCTACCGTATTACCGTTCGTCATGATTTGGAGTATTCTGCACTTTATACGTACGTAGTGCCTCCCGGCCCTTGGCTCTCTGAAAGAAAAACTTGGACAGATTCAACTTTTCGGCCACATCCCTAACCGAACCATTCCACGAGGATTACACGTAACGCTTTCACAACACACTTGTGAACCGGATCATTAATAGAACATCCATTCTGACCGCATTCCTGCTTCCGTTCGATGCCCAGAGTTTCGTAGTAACGCTTAATCACACTACTCACCATTGACTGCACGATTTCGAGTTGTTTTCTTATGTCCCGTTAAAAGTGTTGGCGATTAAGCAGGTACTTGCGCAAAATCAATTAGCGACGTTGCTTTTCGGGTACTGGCATTTTTTCCAATTTTTGAAAAACTGTCAGCGATAAAAGTAGACTGTAAACAATACACTTCACACTACTTCTACCCAAATTTTCAAGATAAACCCCTTGGGTAAAAGGTAATTTTCACAACGTTTTTCCCGCGATGTAATTTGATGTGGGACACCCTTCTTTGTGACCTTTTCACGGCAAAACGGTAATGAAAAGCCTGGAACCTACTTCCAGGTGAAACTACTTTGGTTAAGTCACGTCCTTTAGTGGCCCACCGGTCAGATTAACTCAATTTATGCGAAAACTCAAGGGATTTTCAGCAGGCTTTGTTTTGCTCATCTTCATCTTCAAAGAGAAAGAGTTTTCTTCCCTCTTAACAACTGCGAGCTTACATTCAATGTGCATCACACCATCTGCTGTAGAGAGAGCGCAGAGTAGTAGTTTCTCTGACGAAAAAACGCTCCTAATTTGACAGAGCATCCGCGCACGCAAGAAAAAAGAAATAAATTGCTCGGCGACCAACTGAGCATTGCGTTACCATTCTCATCGCTCTGGGGTGCGGCAAAAACAGTATAAAATCGAACTTTCTGCAGAATACGCATACATGGTGAGTTGTGAATCTTCCTATAATATTAAATTCGAAAACTGTTAGGATGTGGCTTCAATATGAACCTAAATGTTTTGATATTTGGCCAACTTCTCTTCTAGTAAGGGAGAAGCTAACGAAAACTTCTCCCTCTTAAACTGAGAGAGCAAATAAAGGTTTTTCCCTAGCACGTGATGATAAAGAGTGAAAAGGAACTCAGCGACTGAAATACTCTACGCCTAAATGTGGATAATTACTCACTCTGTGTGAGAGAAAGTCTAGTTCTCCAAGGGGTTTGACAGGTAGAAAAGGAAATTTGGGCAAAAATCAAGAGAACGGAAGAAGCCTGATTTTCAGAAAACTTCCAGCAAGAAACATTATATCGAGCTAATCTTCAACAGAACCACGAGAAACATTTGTAAATTGCAATTTATCTCAAGCGAATCAAAAGTTTCCGCGATGGTGGTCCACTAAAGGAAGTGGTCCATCAAAGGTAGATTCACCTTAGTTTTCTGCTCTGTTTTAATTCAAAGGTAGTAAAAGCTTAACGGATGCCGAAAATCCTATCCATACACTCTGTCCAACTTCTATAAGACCACCATCATTTTCTCTCATAAAAGCACTAAGAATAGGAATTTTGATTAAATACTGCTTTGCATAATTGAGTACTTGAAATGTTGTTTATTTAATGCAGAAACAGTTGAAAAATTCATACATTTATTTTTTACTCTTAAATTTAAAAATTTTGGCTGTCCAGTTGCCATTCAAAAATTCAGTCAAAATTATCGACTAGAAGCAACCAAATCATCCAAATACCGAAATTAGTAATCAGTTACCTTACCACCGCGGTTAATAACCTGAAAAATGCGATTTGGCATATTGTTAACCAAATTTTGAAGCACAGATTTCTCGATATTTTCCTGCGCCTTTAGAATCGCTGCTTTTAGCTCATCTACGGAAGAATACTGCTTACCCTCAGCGTAAATCCTGCGAACCCGGATTGTTTCGACAGGGTTCAAATCTGGAGAGCGAGCGGGCCAGTCTAGCAAATAAATTTTCTGATCCTTGAACCACTTCTTGGTTTCTTTGCTGGTGTGAATAGCAGCATTATCCTGTTGGAATGTGAACTTTTTGCGACGGTTTTTGCGTAAAAATGGTAGCAGGGAGCCTTCTAGAACCTGGATGTAGTCCCTGCTATTCATTTTGCAGGATGTAGAAGCAATTTTGAGCTTTCCGGTTGCGCAAAACCTAACCAAACCATACAGGAACCTCCACCAAAGTTATGAGTAGAAAAATGTTGCTCTTCCTTCCTCTAATCCCGCCAGTATCCATTGAATCCATCCGGACCATCTAAATTGAACTTTTTTTCATCACTGAAAATAACCTAGATAAGTCAAAAGCACTAATAAATATTTTTGCCATTGAAGAATTTTTGAAATCGCTTCTAGCAAAAAATAAGTTATACTTAATAAGCTTGTTTTACATACTTATCAAGTCCCATTGTCGGTTCATGTTAATTTTAGCAAAGACCAATCGTCTTTCGATGTGAGAAGGCGTAAGAATGGGTGCCTTCATCTTTTTAGCCCGTTTTATGTAAGGACTTTTGACCAAGACTTGACGAATTGTCTCTCGGTATACGTTCAAATTTAAAGTCTCTCTGATTTTCGCCAACGATTTTGAAGAATTTGAAGCTGTTCTTACGATTTCCCTTTAGTCACGACTGGAAAGCTTTGATTTACGTGAACTCATTTTTGTTTTCCCGTATCCTTCCGGACTTGCCAAGAAATTCAGTACTACTTGATGAAAGCGACCAATCCGACGAGCGATCTCCTTTATTCCTACTTCCTCAAGATGAAAGGCTTCAATTTGCCCTTTTTCTTTGTCTGTCAGCACTTTTCCCTTCGGCATTTTGTGAATTTAGCCTCAAACAAGTTCAAAAAGACGAAAATGCCAACTGGTCTTATACAAACTGGACACTGTAAAAACGCAAACACATTTGTTTACGCGGAGCGCCTGCACACACACATGTGATAATCATGCTGTGAATAACTGTCACCAATACTAACACTCTGCAGTATGATTCAAAAACAGGGCTTTTCTTTGTAGCGCTGGACTGACTGGACGGAGTGTGATAGAGTATAATTAACTCTAAAGGAACCCTTCTTTCAAAAGATTGTTTATTTTCTTGATGAAAATGGAATTTAGGTCAAAAAATAGCTTGGATGGACCACTCGTCAGATTAACTCAATTTAGACGGAAACTCAAGGAATTTCCAGGGAACCTCCATCGGGAAACATCGTATCCAGCTAATCTGCATCAAAATCACGAGAAATATTTGTAGGATAGAACTACCTCAGATGGACCACTTGCTTTAGTGGGCCACCCTGAAGAAATACTGCTTATTTTCTTGATAAAAACGGGAATTTACGAATTTTTCCCGTGATTCTGATGCAGATTAGCTGGATAAATGTTACCCGATGGAAATTTTCGGAAAATCTCTCGAGTTTTCGAATCAATTAAGTTAATCTGACCGATGCACAGTGGGGCGACTTTATACAACGGCTGGCCAAGCAAAAAAGTATCGATATTGTCGATATTGTCGATTGCGGTTTGGTTGAAATTGCTGACCTGAAACATCGATTTGATCTAACCTGCTTTTTTTCTTAGTAGTTTCATATTGTATTTAGAACCCAGATTTTCGCCAGCACTCGAATCCCATCCAATATAAAATAGAATCAGAATAGCGTATCGAACTACGAAGCGAAGATATTCCGTAATTAAAATAATCTTCGTGTACGTTCAATGTCCACAACTTTTCAATGTTATTGAACTCCGATATTGCAGCTTTACAAGTATAACAACGTTGAGCAGAAGTTGTATTTGTTATCGAATTGAAGCACTGAAGCATCAAACATTGTACGAAATAATGACAACACGTATATTTATAACAATTCATTGATAAATTTTGGACTTTTGCCCAAATTTATATTTCAACCTCTTTACATGATCTACCACTACTATCCCCCACTCAGCGAAAACATTCCAAGCCAGGGAGTACAATTGATTTGGAAAATATTTCCAAGGGGTACGTCGACAAAAAAAGGTATAGAACCGCTGCTATAGAGTACTACGCGCCAGACTAACTCAATTTATGCGAAAACTCGAGGGATTTTCCAAAAATCCAACCAAGCTGCATCAGAATCACGAGAAACATTAATAAAATCAGATTCAAGTTAAGAGAAATTGTTTCAATCTGACGAGTGATCCACTATAAGAAAGAGGTCTACTATATGTTAATATACTCTTAATTGAAATTCACATTTTTTTCTTTGATTCTAATGAAGATTATCTGGATAAGATGTGTCCCGATGTTCTGGAAATTCCTTAAGTTTTCGCAAAAAAGAAGTTGATGTGACAAGTTATAGCCCTGTTTAAAAAACCATGGTCGCCGGACCCTCACACTTTTGGGGCCCCCACAATACTTTATTTCGCATGGCTTATAACTAAATGTAAAAAAAAACGAAAAAAGTCGTGACACTCTAAATTGAAATTTTAATAAAACTGACACAATCTTTCAATAACCTTCCTTTAGCTTATATTTTTGTAAACATATTGCTTAATTGAAATTTAAAAAAAAAATAAAAGGAACCTAAATCTGGTCTTGCGAGTGGTTCACTATGGGATAGACCACATCCAAGGTAGTTTTACCTTACCTACTAAAAATTTTTCTTTCATTGAAGAATTGTTGAAAAATTAGGGTAAATTAAAATTAGAGTGATTTTACCTACAGTGGATTCCTTTCCTATAGTGGACCACTTGCTAGATTAACTCAATTTATACGGCAACTCGAGAGTTTCTCAGGAAACTTTCATCAGGAAACTTCTTATTCAACCAATCTGCATCAGAATCATGAGAAACATTGATAGGTAAATTCCGATTTATGTTGAGAAATATTGAGTTAACCTAACTAGTGGGTATAGGAAAAGAGTCCACTATAGATTGATTCGGTTTTGGCGAAAGAACTAGTTTTCAGAACTCACTAAGTTCCATTGCCGGTGCTATTTTTCGTGGAGATGGAGTACTTTATACGTACGAAAGTCACTAATAAAATAAAGCTTTTTTTATACAATTGTCCCATAAATGTTTTCAAAATAATGAGAAAACAGTCTTTGTAATCGAGTAACTATTACTTTTTATAGAAAAACTCGTGTGAATTTTCTCACAAAAAAACACTTAAACTATGATTAAAAAGGTTTCATAAACCATATTTCACCTGACTGAGAGCATGTAGACGCAGGTACCTGATCACTCAACAATATTGGTCATTGTATTTTGCAAGGAGACACGTATAGCAATTGACTGGGATATATTACAAAAGTTCACATCAATGGACAACGTAATTCTAATTCGATAACAGAAAACGTAAAATTATAATGATTAAGGCTGTTTCCCGCGGAATAATAATGAATCAATTGTTGAAACCGCAAAGTTCCGGATAGCCGATATATAGAAGAGTGGAGAAGAGCACCAACGGACCGCCCTGGACAGAATAAGCATCGTTTTATTTTCGAAGTGTTTGTTTTTTTTTTTTTTTTTTGAGGATCACGTGAACCAGCCTCAAAACTCATCGACTAAGAAGTGAAATTTGATACGCTCGCAGTGCCACCGCCGTTTAGTGGCGGGTGAACGAATTAGCTGCCATGGAAAAGTTGGCCAGATTCGAATCTGTACACTAACAGCGAGGAATTTCTTTAAGGAGAAGTTGGTAAGATCGTTATAAAATGTATTAAAAACGTCACTTAATATTAAATACGAGCCACTAATGTAAACTAGTCTGGAAGTGTGAATACAATGTTATGTCCAATAAATATAACAACGTATCCATGCGGGGCTTAGTGTTTATGAAGGCGATCTCGGAATGTACGTGTATCGCCAGGCATTCTTGTAATGGGTCGTTGGATAAACACTAGAGCTGTCACCTTTCACACAAGTAGTCACGGTGTCAATTAGAAGTACAAGTGGCTTTTTGTCTTAGAATAGTCACCAAATCATTAAGTGGTTCGGTTCATTTTTTCTAATAAATTCATGGTGAATTTTCATAGGAATGGTTTCCCCAATAAGTCACAGTCACAGTTTTCGTAAGAAAATATTTGTACAACATCGGGCTTTGACCGACAAGTGTTACTTTTTAGTCACTGTAACCTATGTGAGGGAATACAAATTTTAGTACCTAATTACTCTTTTTCAATCAAGTAACAAAGAAAAGATTAGTTCATTCTGACAAGGTTACATATTCCCTTAAACTAACGTTCGATTAGTATTGGCTCACATGATGCCCCGTACACCCAACGCAAACGGGGAACATTTTATTATTTTAGGGCAATTTTTCATTACTTATTGTGTCTTATGACTACGCATTATACACAAATAGTAATAACCGAAAAGTAACAAAAATCATGACGGGCACACGCTTGTATGTGTTTCTGCAGGAGAACATACAGCCAAGCACCGCAATGCATGTGTTAGCAAGACTTCACTCGCTGCATTTGTATTGATGCAACGATCAGATTCATTTTTGTCCCCTTCATCCACACATAATGAGAATCTCACTCGTCAATCACAAATGTCTAATTAGAAACACTTTCGTTTCGTCTCCCAGTATTTACTTGAAATGAAAATCTGTTATACTGTCTGAACAGAGTTGCCGAAGTTGCGAATAATGTTCTGGATGGGCACGAGTTTTGTATTTTCAAACAGGTGCAAATGAGTTTCCATGAACCAATGAGCATGTGTTTTGGATAGCTTGCAAGAAAGCGAATGTTTTAGTTTTTCTCTAACGCAGTTTATAGATCGTGATGTCATTTAAAGACGCATTTCAAGTCTTTGAAATCATCATCAACGTTTGCATAATCTATGACGGGGAAACTGCTGCTTGGCAGCTCTTGTCATATTCTTCCTCTACTCCGTATGCATACAACGAGCGAACTAAAACACGCTCACCGGATGAATTGGAGATTGAAGAAACTTGTAACATGTGCAACATATGCGACGGTGTGTGATTTTTTTTTACTTGAGATGGAAAGGGAGCAGTTTTTGACAGAAAAAAATCTTGCATGTGGTTGAAACGACCATTATTAGATAGTCGTACTCCCGTAACACGTGCTAAATATATGACAGTATGTGTTGTTACTTGACTGGGGAAGAATTTTATTGCCTTTTAAGTGATAGGTTTGTTACCTAAAAGGCAATTTTGCGCTATTGCTTCTAAAGTAATAAGGAAAAGTTTTGCGTGTAGCATTTCATTTACGCTACCGTTGCTAAGAAGAGGTGTTACGTCATACCAATGTTTTGGTCTCGTTTTTTTGCAGTGTTATGGTGTAATTTAATGGCATCGATTTAGGAATCCGGTTATAATTCTGCGAAAACTTGTAAGGTTAGAAAATGTTTAGGTGTGCAGTCTTCATTAGTGGTACTACTTACTATCGTGCTGAAAATGTACTAGTTAGAGCTGCTTTTTAAAGGAACAGGTGTCGCAAAGGAAGTGGATAAAGTTAATAGCTGGTAAAACGGATACGGTTATGTATAGATCAAGTTATTTCCAGCAACAATATTTAATCTATGTTGAAGATACTAGAAGAAAACATTGAAACAGGTACGTACTCACAAAATATAATATCTTACAAAGGTCTAATTCTAACTGTTTAATCTATTCTAGTACCGCTGCCTGACGAACTCATCGAGTAACTCATTTAGATCAAAACACTGGTGAGAGGTCAATTGAAAACCCAAGAGGACAGTCCAGCAGGAATTGTACAGGGAAAACCAATTAACAGAATCGGATTCGGATTTCATACCGGAGTTTTCTGCCTTTTCCAGTAATATTAACCGTGGTTTATTGCAGAGCTCCTACCAGTATTCACCGAACAAAAACTAATAGAAAATCCTCCAGGCAATAGCTCCTGACGAAAAAGATCAGCAAGATAATGCTGCACAACGCAATCGTTACATCATGTACGCACAAAAGGTTATTCAGGAGAAAATAAAAACATAATTACAAAATCCAAAGCAAACAGCATCAAATACCTATACGAAAGACAAAAACGGAAACAAATAAATAATATGCATTTTTTATCAAGAGAAACGATAAAATGTCAATTTTTTTATATAGTTTAGGACATTACTAACACCCGAAAAACTTTCGGTTCTAAACTATACAACATTGATAAAAAAAATATTTCTGATTCTATTCAATTTTTATTTAGAATTGAATATTATAATTTTCAAATTCAATTTTTGATTATTAAGTAGTGGGAGTTAGGGGCCGTTTCTAAACCACGTGGTCATATTTTGATCACTTTTTATACCCCCGTACCCCCCCTGTGGTCTTTCGCGGTCTTTTGGCCAACCCCCCCTTGCGACTTAAACCACGTGGTCTTTTCATTTGTCAATTGCCAAAAATTCGTTTAAATTTTTCACGTTTTTATTACTAAACTTTCAGTACATTTTTAAAATGCAAAAGCTTCATTCTTGACTTGGTGGCAACAATAAATCATAAGTCAGGAAAAAACCACTTGGTCAGAAACAAGCGGTGTCAGAACAGTTCACTTTTCAAGTTTGTTTGGAAAATGCTTTTGTATAAATTATAGATAAAATGAGCATGAATCATATGAATCTCCATAAGAGAATGTGAAATCATTTGTGGTATGACGTCACCACTATCAACACGGTCGTTGTTGATTTTGTTCGTCCTTGCCAACACAATCTTACATATACTTCTTCCACACCCTATCTCAACCATACTGGTGTTAGTGTAGACTAAACTAGACTAGACATTCAATAATTTCTAACGTTCATTGGCGAAACAAAAAAGAAATCAAAAATAGTAATGCTCGAGAGTTGGTGTCGAATAAAATTTTTTTTTTTGGAACTTTATCACGAATAATATTCATGAATGTGTTGATGGAAATATGACTCGCGGTAACAATTTAGAAATATTAGAAACGTTTGTGGTTTTTCCTTTAAATATCACCAAATACGTAATTGTAGAACATTTCTAACAAACCACTAGCCCCGCTTTTTCAACGCTTTTTCAGCATTCCTGGTCTTTTTTTTTTATGGGCTCCACTACGACTAGTAATCCTGGTCATTCACAGAACATATTCTTCATACAAATATGAATTTCCTCTAAAAGGTCACTAACATGTCATTTGCGCGAACTGGGTAAGATTGAAGGCTTTACTAACACTGCCACCATATGTTTACGCGGAGCGTACGTACACACACTCATATGATAATCATGCTGCGAAAAGTTGTCACCGATACGAGCGCTTCAGGGTATAAATCGAAAAAAAATCCATTCTCTGCAGCGCGGGATATCACGTAGATTTACGGTAACTGGACGAAGTTGAAATATTAGTTTTATTTATAAAAATTTCTAATCGTTTGAACGTTTTAATAGTACAAAATTAAATATTGAGAATAGGCAATGTTAAAAAGTAGAATAATACAAAAAGTAGCAGAATTAAATGTAGTAAAATTGAATAGAAACATTGGCTATTCTCAATATTTATACATAGGTATTTGATTCATTTTCTCCATGATGTCATAAAATGGCATTTTTATCGAAAGCCAGTCATTTCGCTTTATAGCGTAGTTCACCTGTGCGATGAGCTGAGAAAATTACAGAATGACTTAATACTCCAAACAGATTGAGCAGAAACTAAATTAATTGAGCTGAAAGAATCTTTGGAATGTCCTTATTTTGAATGTTTAATTATTATCATCCCTACATAAACCCTCAATTAGTTATTATTAGTATTCGTTTCAGGTCAATGCAGTTCTGGTCGGCGCTTTGCTCGTAAATATTTAACACTATAGCTACGAGAGCCCACTCCGATGATAGTTATAAATCTAGATTGCCCTTGTTATTACGTAAAACCATAATAATTCTTACGCGTGCCGTATATTAAAATAGTGCGTTGGGCTAGCAGAGAACTTTTGTTAAACTGGTTTCATTCACTATGTAGTGTAACTTGAGCATCACAGTTACTGTAGTGGTTACTCTATGGTTCGAAAAACCGATTCTTTACAAATACCAATAGTTACTTTGTAAATCAATTTTCGAGAGACAGAACCGTTATCAAACTTTTCCCACTTACGTGCTGCATTCAGCCGGGGTGTAAGTTCCACAAAAAAAGTTGTTTAATACAAGAGGGAAGCTGACAAATTAATCACTGGAAATTATTCCGTCGTCAACGATAACGTTATCGCGACCCTTCGAAGGAGAATTTGCTCCTGCTGCAGAGACGGCTGCACAAACCTGGCAAGCAGTGACCCAACGTTGACACTGCGTAGAACTCCAAGCGATACCGAAAGTGAATACCTAGTCCGGCAGGATGAAGCATCTAACGGAGCTTGTCCTTGGTACGGTTGGACGCGAAGTAGGCGAGGCGCAAACATTAATAATCGCGTGCCGAGGTCGGAACGTGGCGGCGGCGATAGCGTAAAATAGGCAAACGTTAAGTAAATGAATTATCGGTCTCAAAGGTACGATATTAATCAAGACGAGCTCGCCGGAAGACAATGTGATGAGAATGCGGAACATGGAATTTTTCTGCGACAAAAATCTCATCGCCGGCAGGGAATACGCCCAGGTTGTAGCCCTGCCGGGAAAGCTGCTCAAATTAGGTCGCGAGATGTTTCCTAAAATGGCATCTCTATGCCATGGGAATATTTGTTTTGCGCTCCGATGGTGAAGGAAGACGAAAAATGTTTTGCCGGTAATTAATAAGAATTAAACTAGTTAGAGACAACGTCGATGACAGCAAGGCAGCGAATTAAGTACGGTTCGGCTTGGAAAAGATGGGTTACACAGTTTTTGAGGCTGATCTTTGTAACTAACTTTAGATTATGAAATGAATTCAATTTTTGTCGTAGATTTCAAACATTACAAATTACATATTTTCCTCATGAAAGTTTCAAAGTTTCGCTAGCAAGCAAACCCAGTAAATAAAATAACTTTTAGTTACTCATGACTGTCTGCGAAAGAAAGCATTCGTTTGCTTTTTCGGTTTGCTCTCCATCAAAACAATAAATAACCTAATTATCGGCCCATATGCCCATACGACAGCACTTGTATCTCAAATAGCGATAAACATTATCTACCGCTGTCACTTAAGAATTATCATCTCGGCGACAATAATTAGATTTTATCCGAACGTGGAAAACCTAAATTTGGCCAAACTTCCTCTCCTCGGCAAAAACGCCACACAATAAATTAGTGCCGACCATCGGTTTGCTTCATCTTATCAGATTCGTTCACTAAAAAGCTCTCTAGTGGAATCCCTCGACCACTATCGCGCCGCGGTGACCACCGCAGTCGTCCCTTGTCGATGGTAAACTTTATAACCATTCTGTTGACCGCACCACCATCGGTTAGAAGCCGATGATTATCGCTGCAGCCACTAAAACACACATTGCTCAAACTTAATGTGACCAGGATAAACGCTTCGGAAATTAGTTTTCGGTCTCAATTAAGCGTACCGGGTAAAGTTGTTCCTTCTCCCGACCAAGCAAAGGGTCAATGGCGAACGATTACCATCAATGCGGTGTGTGCGAATTGGAACGGAGAAGAAATAGCAATTAAGTTTTCTCTTTGTCAATAAAAGTCGTTCAAAAACATATTTCAAATATCGTGATAGATTGTAGCGGTTATAAATGCGATAAATGGTTCTGGATCGGACTTAATTGCCTCTGACTGTTATTTGAAAATATTGCATGTTTTGGAGTTACAGTCATGAGATTTTTTTTTATCTTTATGAATGCTTCATAAAATCCAGCGATTAAACCCAAAGTACGGCATTGATTTCCCAAGGCACAAACCCGTGGATCATTACTTGTTTTACGAGCCATGTTTCTTCCCATCATTATTTATTAAATACCATTTGAAAGGTTCACTTTTTCCCCCGTTGCAGCCTTTTGGCTGGTGATAAAATGATAACATTTCAGTGCTCATTCCATGCATAAATATCACATGTTTATAAGCGTTGCAGTCAACGCGCGCCTCCACTTATTATGACACGCCACAGCATTGAGCATTCAGCATGTGCAGTGCAGCCAGCCCAGGAAACCGCTGATATCCTATCCTGTCGCGTGTTTCGCGTTTATACGACAGCTCATAAAGTGGCAATAATGGATAAATGACACAGGCACATACACACACACACATTAGTGCCACGGCGGCGGAAGGAGTGTCAAGTGTAGGTTCTGCATGGTACACGATTCTTCCCTAAACGGATGGGGAGGTGAACGGCGAGAAAGCTCTAGGAATTGAAAGTCTTCCTCCTGTTGACATATGAGAAAGGACAAAAATGGACCACCAGTTCAAGCTGAAGTATGTTTTTCAACTAGGGATGGCCTAGCTTTTCTAGGCTATAATATGACTGACTCAAAAACACACCGGAAACGATTTGGGTTTGTTTGTTTTATTTGTAATGTTGGTTTTACCGGGTTAAAATTTTTCTGAATTTCAATGCAACAAACAAAAGGAACATGGAGTGTCATTACCATGCACTATATCTTTATTTCGAAATTGCTTATTTTGTTCCAAAAACAATGTCACTTTAACACTAGTCACTTTCCCTAGCATTACAATACTTGCCTCATACTAAGATATTTGACTAGTTTTGTTCTTGTGAGCGAAAATTCGTGTTTTGTTCGGAGTAGCAAATCAAACAAAACAACAAATTTGAACTCCATCATTAGATCCGTTATAAATTAAATTTTTATTTAAAAACAAATTGTTCACTAATAGATTCCGGAACTACAAATCCAAAGTGCACACCTAAAGATTGCAGTTTTAAAACAAATGATTTTAAACTGACTTAAAAAACATGTAAAAGAAAGCCAAAAATCTATAATTACAAGCTCAAATTATAAAATAAATTGAATCATGAACTCAATTCAATGTATTGAATCAAATTTCACGACTAAAGGTTATGCTGGATAAAAGATCAATATAGGGTGTTTGTATTAAAATTTAAGAACGAGAGAGATTCCAACACTTAATTCACGACAAGATATCCTTAATAATATATCCTACTTATTGATTTTCCTCCCAAATTTTCCATCCTAAATCTTAATCCCTAAATGTCAAATCCTACATTCTAAATCAAAATACATTATTTTAAATCTCAAACCCAACATGCTACATTAAAAATCCAAAATACTTTATCCTAAATCTTATGCTCTACATCTTAGGTCCTGCAGCCCAAATTTGGATTGCAAATCCTACTAAATACTAAATTTTAAATCCTAAATCCCAAATCTTAAATCTTAAATCCCCAGTCCCAAAAACAAAATCGCAAATGCAAAATTCTAAATCAATAATACAACATGTTTATCCTAAATCAAAAACCCAAATCCCAACTCCAAATTTCAAATTTTGAATAAGTAATCCTAAGACTAAAGTCCGAAATCCTAAATTCAACACCATAAAAACTGTCTACTTGACTTTAAATTTAAAATCCTTAATCTTGAATCATTAATTCGACATCAACATCAAGAATACAAAAAATGTTTGAATCCCGCTTTCTAAGTTCTAAATCCTAAAAATTAAAAATAACTTCTAATTCCTAAATCCTAAATCCAGAATTCTAAATCAATAACCCTTCATGTACATCCTAAATAAAAAATCCAAAGTTCCAACGTTAGAAGTTCCAAATTTTTAATCCGCAATCCTAACTCCTGAATCATAGATCCTACATGCTTATTCCAAAATCACAAACATTGAAGACTAAATCGTAGATCTTAAATCCTAAATCCAAAATCTCAAATCAATAATCCTACATCTTACATCGGAAATACAAAGTTTCAAATCCCAATCCTAACATAATAAATCCATAATTTACATAATTTACATTATACTCAATCTTGAATTTTAAACTCTACATCTAAAGTCCTACAGCCCGAATCCTTAATACTGAATTCTAAATCATAAATCGGAAATCCTACGAGGTACATGTAAATCCCATTTTCAAATTCAAAATTTGTAGTTCCTGATCTTAAACCCTTCATGTTACATCCTCAGTCCTATAGTCTAAAAACTAAATGCTTAAGCTTACATCCTCAATCCTTAATCATGAATCAATACATCAAACCTAAAAATTACAAAATTCTCTGAATCCCAAACCCCAAGTTCCGAAAATTCAAAAGTAATTCCTTATTCCTGAATCTTGTATCCGAAATTCTATATCAATAATTTTTCATGTACATCCTAAATTTAAAATTCTAGAGTATAGAATTCCTATATTCAAACTTTTATGTTAAATCCTAAGTTCCTAACCCTAAAAACTTAGCCCTAGATCTTCAACCCTAAATCCCAAATCTTGAATCAATAATCCTGAATCTTACGTCAGCAATACAATCCTGAGTTCCAAACTATTAATCCTAAATCCTAGACACTTTATTTAAAATTCTAAATTCCTAAACCAAACTCTTAAACTAATCCCAGATCCTGAGTTCTGAATCCTAAGTTCCAATCCCTTAGAGAAGATCTAAGTCAAAATAAGAAAATCAAAATAAGAAGAAAAATAAGAAAGCTATTTAGATGTTAGTGTAAAAATTTAACATTGCTCAAACTAAAGGTTATCCAATTAATGGGGCCCTCAGGAGCGTTTTTATGGTTAAATTGAACTTTAAATGGCAAAAAAGGTCCTCCACTCGGTGTCATTTCCTTTTGAAAAGTTTTTTATGGTTTTATTCAGTGGAGGCTGTAGCCGTCATTTTGTTTTGTTTTTTTTTTTGGGTAGAATGCTTTTTATATTTCCGCAAATTAACCTTTAGTAAACCCCTTTCCTATAGTAGACCGCTCTGACGAAAAACTGTTTATTCTCTTGATATAAATCGGTAGTCTTTTCTCGAAAAATTTCTCGAGTTCTCAAGACATTGAGTCTGGCGGATGGTCCACTATGGGGAAGGGGTCCACTATAGATTATTATACTGCCGCTTTTAGCATAATAGTCCTATGTAAAAGTTGCGAGTCCTTTGTAAATTTTGCGAAAATGGGTCCATTTTGGCATGTTTTTCAAGAATAGCCATTAAAAAAGTGAGGTTTGATTCCCATAACCTCGATTTTAATGGCTACTCTTGTAGAGCATGCCAAAATGGACCCATTGCCGCAAAAAACAAGAAAACATAGGACTTTTACATAGGACTGTTATGCGAATAGCGGCAGTAAACCCCATTAATAAATGCAATAAAATGTTGTTATTAAAAACATTCATGTTCGATCAGAAAAAAAATCATGAAACAATGTTATTTGCGGGCATTTTGACTTTTACTCCCTCTTTATTTCTATTTCTTAATCCTGAATCTATTTAAATTCTAAATACAGGTGGGCCTCAATGATCCGGAGTTCTGAAAATTATTTCACTCCAGATAATCGAATACTCCAACTAATCAAAACGATTTTTTATATGTATTATTGATACTTTATCATTGTAAACAATCAGTCTGTTGATAAAATAAATATTGTACTCGATAAAAATGCTGACATGCAATATAAAAATTATCTAGCGATTGTATGTCGATGATTGTCAAACACAGAAAGTTCAATCAATCAATCGTGTCATCTATCTTTACGCATTGAGTTATGCAGCTTATAGCACAAAATACTGGACATAATTTGGCACCCCAAGCAACAATTGAAACATAATAAAAAAAATAAATTGTGATCATTTGTTGCACTGATGAAATTCCGAGGTTTTAAGAAACATTTTTTGTTACTACGATGAAATTTTAAAGAAACAAGCAGCAACTAAAGTTGCATCGCTGCTTCAAAAATCTTCACACCAACAACGTAATTCGCGATGTTAGATTTGTTGTTGAAATGTGTAAACGGCATTTGAAAACCTAACCTTCACTGAATGGATCTAGTGGGTGGAGCATATAGGTTGCCAACGTGATGCTTGCGAGATACAAAAAACAAACACACAAAAATACTTCTAAAAGTTGCTGTCATGTTCTGAAGCCATGTAACAGCAACTTGCGCTCGATTGTTCGCCTTATATTTGTTTTTGAGATGAGGTTATTTACTGCGTTGTAACTTTTGGGTACTTGAACTAGTAGTCGTTCAAAAAGTATGGGTCTCTAAAACGAAATGTGATAAATTACTCTGAATTTCATTATCACGCTGAGGTACTGATGAATTGAAGTAGCAAAATTAAAACTGGTAATGACCATTAGCATGCTAAGGGAAGCAATATTTAAAACTGAGTCGTGAACTTGCAAGTGTTTCTACAGCAAATGACTTATATAGTACAAACGAGAAAAGTAAATAGAAAATGATAACTGGAGTTGAATCCCCAAATTTCTGGAAATAATCAAAGATTTATCGCTATACAGACAATCTCTTTCGATTCTGACCATTTGCCATTTTACAATCTTACCACCACGCCATGAAGTTTCTATTGCGCCCTAGTTGCTTACCATGTTGTTATCAAATTCCATGCATTAGTTCATACACATTGCGGTTTCATTCTTGAAACTTGTGTTGAAACAACGAAAATGTTGCAATTGGCTCCACCTCCTGCGCTTTTTTTGTCACTGTATAAGAAACTGAGATGTAACTGCAACTTAATTTCGCATAGGAATTTGTAACAATTTTGCTGCTTGGGACTTCCAGATAGAATCGACAAAAAGACAAACGTCACCAACGTAAACACAATTTGAAATTGAAGCAAAAAAAGCAAAAAAAAAGCTAAAGTAAAAATGACTCTGGATACTTTATTTTCTTCGTATAATCGAGCCCCGAATAGTCAAATCTCCAAATAATCGTGATTCCGGATAATCGAGTCTGATGTGTACTAAATTCTGAACCCTCAATCTCATATCACAAATCCTAAATCTAGATAAACATTTCAAAAGGTCCTATCTGCTTTCAGCGTTTTTCCAAAGCGTCTTTTTGTTCTGGTAATGGCTCAACTTTAGTAGCTCTCCCAAGCGTATTTTTTATTCAGAAGGCTAGAATGATCCCTCCGCTATCAACTTGCGCAAATAACGTGTCATGAAAGGTGTTTGATGAGTTGTGGTGATTGAATGAAAGTGATCGATTGAAAAATTGATCATGGCAGATAGGACCTTTTGAAATGTTTATCTAGAAATATCAAATTAAAAATCCTATATCTTAAATTTACAATCTTTTGTCTGCAATCTTAAATCCTAAACCCCTAATCCTAGATGCTAATTGCTAACTCCTAAGTATAAACACTAAACATAAGATCCTCAATCCTGAATGCTGCATCCTATATCGAAAATCTTATATCTTAAATCCCAATTATAAACCTCAATCGGTAATGGCAGTCCCTAAATTTTAAATCTAAAATTCCAAATCTACAATTCTAAATCCCAAGTATTTATTCAAAAGTCCTAAATCCCGCATCCTCCAGTCTACATACTTAGTCCAGAATCTCAAATACTAAATCCAAAACTTTAAATCTCTAAACCTAAATTCGGAGGAGCTACTACGAAATGTGCCTTTTCAACAATACTAAATCTTGAATTATAAATTTTAACAGTAAAATCCAGATTAACTCTACCTTTTTATTCGAGGCTCGAAACTTGGATTTCTGATTTAATAATAATCAAATATCTTAATGCGGATGTATACCCAAAACCCAAAACTATAATTAAGTACTCAATTTTGCTGGGCCATTAAAAAAACTCAAACTTATACTATTAACTCAGAATCTGAAATTTGAAATACTTAATACTTTTAAACTCTATACCTGCCTTGAATTTTTAACTCTAGATTCAGAACCCAAAATAATATTTCAACTGGGAATTGATTTTAAAATTTTTATTTGAATCAATGAACAAAAAACCATTTAATTCATTCAAAAACAATATTTCCGTTTGATGATGAACGTGACACCCCTGCTGCTGCTGTACACAAACGGTGCACAAGTGCAACCCAAAGATTGCGCTGTTGTGGCTTTAATAATCGGATGTCACCACGTTGACGGCATTTTATAGCGCGCGCAGCGATGTTATGAGATTCATAAACGAGTGCGGAAGCAAACGCCGTTTGAACCGGGGTGACAAAAGTTAATTTAATAACACTCCAGTTTTAACGCGATCCCTCATATGAAGTTATAATTTATGGTAGTATACGTGCGATATGAAGTTGATCCTTAACATTTTTTTCAACCTAGATAAGATACGGTTATTGTGCTATACATTTGCAGAATAGAAAAATAAATCATGTGAATTTTTTGCCATCAATCAACGCATTCTCCTGTTTGTTGTTAAATGAAATAACCTTATAACAGAAACACAAATCAAACCATGCTTTGCACTTTTCACTACAAATGGCAACCAAAAAAATCGTTCCATTTGCATGTTAAATACTAGTTTACTCAAAAAGAGCGCAGAGCTATTTTCACATGAGACGCAGAGTGGCAATATAATGAGGGTTTAATTCACAGATAGCAGCAGGCCAAAAGTCCCTTTCCGTACCTCCCAAACCTTGCCCAAGGGTCATTTAAATTACTCCACTAACTGGCTCGTCACGAACCACCAACTTGGCAGGCCCGAATGAGTGAGAAAAGGGTGTGATCAAAAGTTGTCCGTTTAGTGCTGCTTACGGTCATCCGCAGGAGTGAACCCGAAAATTCTAGTCGGTCACATCCCAACAAGAACCAGTCACTGGGTCCAGGATGCCGCTCGACGGCGAATAATGTTTTTCCAAATAGTGACATTCTTCTTCTTCTAACTATTGTTCCCCGGTACAAATTCGGCCTTGGGGAAAAGGGCCATAAATTGTTGACAGTGGGATTGGAGGACACATATTTGGCCGAATCATAAATGGTTAGTGGCAATTAGATTTTATGGATGCAATGTGTGAAAGAGAGGTAGTAAATAGTTTCTGTTTGTATAATTTTTTTTTCACTAGCTTATTACTCCTGTACTCTGATGAATAGCATTCGTCAGTAAATTGGTAATTCATGTGGATCAGAATGCTAGTATGCCACAACTGTTCTCAGTTGCAGATTAGTCCTCCACATTGGCAATCGATCCATACAATGCCATTTCGATCAAGCAAATTGTGAACCGTACAATTTCAACATCATGGACCAATTTTCGGCAGCAAGCTTTCGAACCGGTAACCACATAATTTCAGGTTAAATCTGCAACTTCCGTCCAGAGCTCGACTCAGCAACGGGAAACCGTAGCTCGCAAATAGTGCAATAAACCGGTCGCAAATTACACTTCTCATCTGCACACTAAGCCAACCCACAGATACACGGAATAAGTGATACCGACAGCAATCGATTCACCGGCTGCCAGGTGAGCGTTGACGGGGTTGTGCCGGATTACGTATTATATAGTGCACACTTTATCGGAACCCATTGCCGTAGGTTGTGTGTGAACATAATCGCTGCTCGGCGGCTTGCTTCTAATTGCACCTGTCTAATTAAACACCCATTTGGACGATAATAAAGCTCAATTGATTGCATTAAATTTGATAAATTAGTCGTTTCGAATCGAGCACGGCATCAGCGCCCACGATTAATGGTTATGAACTCGATCAGGTATCAGAAGAAATGAGAGTGCAAACGAGGCACGTTCCCAATCTGTCACGTTATAAAATCTTATTAACAGAATAAATAATTAGATCTTAACAAGAGTAGTGTACGTATACGACAGTATTATTCACGATGGAAGGGGACTTCGGATTAGTGCACAAAACAGAAAAAAAAACATCGAACCTCCCCGCAAAACTTCAACACAGAAAATAGGTTTATAAATAAAGGTACGAGTCCTTACACAGTACAGTCGCCAGTATCCACACAGTTTGTCTGTAACATATTACAAAGCTCTTATTGTTGCTAGCAAAAAGGTAGGAGATAGGATAGAAGCTGCCTGATGCCTGTCATTTCGCTGCAGCAGTAGTGCTCGATGTAACGACAAAACAAGCGGTATGGAAACGAGCTTAAGCTCTTTTGGGTGAAGTATCTTCCCAGGCGAGCCAGAAGAAAAACAAAACATTGCGGCAGTTGAACAGCATCGCAGCACCGAGACCGGGCTCTTTGATGTGTGCTTTATATCAGCTTTTTACCAAAGGATGGACGGTGTAGGGATAGCTGCAAAATGAGTGGCTTGGAAAATTGTCCAAAAGATAAAATATTTACTCGGAGCATACGAGAAAAGTGAAGTCGAAAATTAAATTACATTGAATCAAAGACATTTGTTGTTTTTGTCTTAGCTGGCTCGAACTTTGAGTCATGAATTGCGCACAACTTTGGTGCACTACTTCAGACAAATTACTAGGGTGATATCACAATAAAATAGACGAATTTTTGCAGCCAAATTGCTAGAAAATTTTATTTGGTAATAATTTAAGTTAAAGAGATTCACTTTCGTTGATTACAACAAGATTGAAGGTCGCATTAAATAAAATAGTTACTGTAAAAAATGTTTGTTTCTGCAACAATTTTGATTCAGATTTGATTTTTAAATCTGATTTAATTTGTTTAATCGATACTCTAAAATCGGATAAACAATTATTTGAAATCAGTTTGTCCAATTTGCTCTCAAATCTTTGACTAGATCTTTGACTAGTACCTCTCCGCTTCATTTTGAGCACAAATTAAGCGTTCTTAAAAAAAACACAAGGGTCGTGTGCAGAGCCACGACCGCAATGTTGACGTAGAACTACATAAGGTTGTTTGTTTTGTTACACTAATATTGTTGCATTCGAGAGTGATCGCTAGTGATAAGTTCGAAGCAGATTTTTCTCTGTTGGTTCGGAGCCAGCTTGCAATCCGTCTGTAAAAGTTTGTTAGGTATTTCTACATCAGCCTTGCGGCCGTGGCTTTTCGCACAACTCTTCTGTTATTAAACTCGTTTTTAAACAGGGGAAAGAGATATTTTTTTAGTTTTCCGGGTTCAGATTTCTTTTTAAACCCCTGTAGCGGAACTTCCTTAGAGACGTAGTTCTTTTGTGAGAAAACATCATTTTGATCGGATAAGTGAAGTTTTAAATTATTATAGTAAAATGTCTTTTTTAAATGCACTTTTTTGGAAAGTTTTTTTTCAATAAAACAGGTTATGTTCGATGAAAAATAAACAACGGCCGAAAAGATTAAAGCTAAAAGATGATTTCATCTACGAATAAACACAAAACCCAGAAAAAGGTTAAAGAGATTGTGTATGAGCCACGACTGCAAGTAGAATGACAATACAATGACAGGGTTAATGAATACACTCGATTGAGGTCATCAAATAAATGACAGCATGAGTGAATATAATTCTGCTCCATGAAGATGTTATATGAAATCTAAAATTTTTATTAGAGGAATAATTTTACAAGAATCTATCTGGCAATATTACTTATTATACCGAAATGAACCAAATTTTGCCCAGTTACTCTTATAAGTGTTGTTTATACATCCGCTAACTTTTAGTGAGATTTCGAGATGGAAAAAAATTAGCAAACCGTTCACGAAAGAATTTTGTTCACTCCCATTTTTCATGTGAAAAATGTTGGGATGTTGCACCGTAAATTAAATATATACATACGTTATCCAGCCATCTAAGAGCTTTTTCAAAGGTCTCAGCAACGATTGGTAGCGAACCTCAATTCAGAAGCTTGGTGAAAACTGGTAAAAATTGGCAAAACAAGGGTCAGCGTTCATTTCGAACGGAAGTTTTGCCAAGTTTCGTCCAGAGTGCCAGAATCCACGATCCGGATTGAAAATGTAAAAGGTACAAAATTTCATAAATCAGAATAACAGCCGGCACAGTGTTGGCCAAATGCGTACCCGCTAAATTTACACGAATTACACGGTTTTTGTGCCGAAAGTCATTAACCCACCAAACCAACCGAACTACGTCCGATCGTAACCTTTCGGCCGATGATAAAACAAGAACTTTGAATGACTAAGTTGCCGCGAATAACAAGTCCGTCCCATTTGCATTTTCATCAAAATTGAGTTAAAAAGCGGAAATGGTAGCTAACTATGCATAGTTTCTTACCAATAGATGAACCCAACATCTTTGTTCTGAAAAACTTCGGAAAAACATCCAAACATGTTGTTCCGTCTCACAAAAAGCAATGGTATGAAATTTTTATAAAAACACGTTTTTCACGGCTTGCTGAAAATGGAAATGGGACTGACATGCTATGCGCGGCAGTAAAGGAGAGACGAAGGACAAAAAGAAATTAATAAGAAACAGGAAAAACTGAAAAAATGTATCGACAATTATTGTAAAAATTCTGATGGGGATAGGGTTGCCACCTGACATGGGTATCTTAACCGGAGATTTTCAAAGTGTGAGCGAGAGAGAAATGAGGAGGGGGGGGGGTGGTCCAGAAAACTCTTGTATCGAAATTAGGATAGCTTAAAATATTCTTTGCTTACAGAAAGACAAATTTATTTCCACAAAAATTTTTACACTTTTTTCAAGTTGGTTACTTTATTTATCTTAGCAATTCTTAACAGCCGATTAATTTCGGTGATTTTTGTGACACTGTCAGTAGCTTTAAAATCTCCTGAAATTCTCAAAATTATTACCGAAAGCTCTTAAAATACTACGCAAAATTTCTGAGTTCTTTGAACTCAAAAACAAATTGTCCAAATTAATAACTCATGCCGTTTTCAGAGGGAGTTAAAAATAATTTCGCTTTTACCCAGAGACCCAAAAACTAGCCTTCAGAACAGGAGAAAATCCACGTTCACTCGGAGACCAGGAGATCATCTCCCGAACCCGGAGACTTTTTTCAATACCTTAGTTGGGAGGTGTCAATAAAAAATGTCGAACATTTCACCAAAGTCCTTTCTAACACTTAACCGACGTATGTGAACTGAAGTAAACAAATAAACTAAACTATTGTAAAAATTCGATTTTATTTCGATCACTACAACCGATTTACTAATCAATCTAAAGTGTCACAACAATTATCGACTCACCCGCTCGTATCAGTACCGCGTATTGTGATCCGAACTCATTCTGTTTGACGATGTAACACCGCAAAAATAAAGCACACGCGAGAATACCGTACTTACGACTTGATTAAAGTGGAACGGTGTTAAAGCCACAAATAACCAATTTCTAGTCACCACTTCGAATTTTCAAAGACACAAGGCTCGGTAATATTTAATGCTTCACCCATGAAAACGCTATTTTGTGTTTGCTTCTCCACAGCAAATATAAAATAGCGTTTTCACAGGTGACGCATTAACTATTACCGAGTCTTGTGCCTTTGAAAATTTAAAGTGGTAGCTCGAAGTCGTCCATTTCTGGTTCCAACACCGTTTCTTCTTAAGACAGACTCAAATATCCGGACACCTTTTTTTCCTGTATGGACTTGCTCACTGTGGCCAGAATCGTTGATCTATTGTGATTGATTGTGGCAAAGAAATTGTTGCACTGTGTTATTTATTCACTTTTTCATGTGGAGGATTATGTGAAAATAAATTACAATAACAATTTATAAAAACAATTGTTGAGTATAGTTTACACTCTTGATATTACATTAAACAGATTTCAAATGCATTAATCTACCGTCGAGATAAACCTATTTCAGTATTGCAGGGGGAATTGGGGCTAAATTGACATGTTGCTGATATTTTACGTGAATCAGACATCTACCAAACGATTTCTGAGACTTTTTTACCAATATAAGACATCATCTGACTAAAATCGTTCAAGTGATAATCAATCAGTAGTCCAAACTGATTCTCTATCGCTTTCGATAATTTCAGAAGAATACGTGGTGAAAAATTTTCAGCTTTTACCAATAATGCTTTACATTCTCGATATTATTTTGCTTTGTAAACATACTAAAATCATGCCAAAACCGTTTTCGTAGAATCACCGTTTAGAGCTCAGTTGTTGTCCGATTTAAAATCTGTTTTTTTTTAAGATGGGGAAGAAAATACTAATATGTGTTCAAGCTCTAAGAATTTTTGATATTTGACCTTAAAACAAAATGGCGTCGAAAAAACATTAAAAATTTTCGATTTCGCAAATATTAAAAATGGCGCCACTTATGCTGAAATGTGTTCAAACTCAAGGGAATTTGTTTTTACGTCAAAATACATAAAAAAATCATACATAGAAGGCAAGACAAAAAATATTGTTGCAGTGTGTTATTTATTCGCGTTGCGTGAAATATGTTTTTACCCCCCCTCTTGCACGCTTACTGCTCTACTATACCAAGCCTCGTTCTTCCTGCCAAATATTATAAAAGGGATATTTCTTTATGAAATATATACAACTATACCAAAACGCAACTTAACTGATTTTTCTCAGCCGACTATACAATGTTAGGAAAGCTACGGAAGTTGGATATCGCCTCATAACTTCTATTATTTCCTCGTGAAGTGACCCTCTTTATACCGAAAACTATCTGTAGAAAATACGACCTCATGGAATGTATCGACGCAAAGATTCTAGATATCGGTCACCGGGATATCTAAAGCGGTATCCATAAATTACGTAACGCTCATAGGGGGGAGGGGGTATCCTTGAGCGTTACCATTTGTTACACAGGGGTTCACCGTTACTTAACGAAAAATCTCTGGAGAGACTCTTCAAAAACGAGCAATTTTTTAAAGGAAATCTTTCTGCAGCGTTACGTAATTTTAATGGGGGTAGTTGTTGGCGTTACGTTTCGTTACATGTGGGGAGTGGGGGTGCAAAAGTCGGGGTTTTGCATTACGTAATTTATGGATGTCGCCCAACTTAATGCTTGACAGGTCGACTAACGACGTTTCTCGTATACTGTTCTCCTGTTCTTGAATAAAAAACGATTTTCTGATTTGAAAACGATCAATAGTAGAGAGACAAAAAAATCTACTGGGGCCACGCTCAAGTGTGTATGGTATATCTCAGTAACAGGCAAAATATGTAAAGGATTTAAACCAACATACCATAGGATTGGGGCCATCTAGAAATGTGTGATTTACTCGAAAGAAATTTAAAAGTTATTTTATCTTTACTTATGGAACTGAGTTAAACCAACAAGCAAGAGAATGTACCTGGGGCCACGCACGAGTGTGTGTGGTTTATCAATTGATTGGCTGATTTTATTTAGAGGGACTATAATCCCAAAATCGGTCATTCGTTCCTGTGGTCTGTCAAGTAAATTTCAAAAGAATATATGTTTAACAGCGTACAAACAAAGTTTATTATTTTTTCAAAGCCAAACTAATCAGAATCCGAATATCAAAGACATAAACTCGTGTCATGTCCATTTACAAGTTTGAAGCAGATTATCCAACACACAGATTTTGGTTTACTTGAATGCATCTCCTCATCCTTTTTATGGGTAGCTTTATTGGCTCATTCGTATACCCGACAGAAAACGACGGTGGCGCTGCAAGCGTGCCCAATTTTACTTCTCGGTCGATGCTTTTTTGTGCCTGGTCTAACTCATCCAAAACCAAACGAAAAACTTCAAAAATATAACGATACTTAACCTGGCCAGAGCGGTCCGGTGATTCAGTTCTTCACTATTTCATATAACAAGGGATTTCGAACCTTGCGATTTCACTAGTTACACCATTTTATTTCGCGGAAATAGCTTTTATAACTAAAATTTTACATAGAAGGCAGTACGCACACGGTACTTAATTGGCGTGCTTCTGTCACACCATCTTGGATTTTCAAATGACACCTAAAGTCGATTTTTGGCCTCTGGGTATCATCTCGTTTCCGAAAATATCTGCACCGGTCTTCTTCCCAGAATTAAAAAACTTTACATTCCGTTCCCACAGTCGTTCTGAAATTCGATGCAACCTTCCGTTTCACAGTCTGGAATAGTATCTTTTAACGCACCTAGCTTTTGGTTCCGATGAGAAAAATACAGTTTTTCCACATTCCCAAGCGATATCTGACACCTTATTTCCCATGACAACGAAACAACGACGGCTGCATGGCCCAATTTAACCAATTTAATCGACCATTTTTATCTATCTTAATTTTTTATTTTGTGCTATTGGTTCAATATTTTGGAACATAACTCACTTTTCGAGAAGCTATTGAAAAATTCTGTTTTGGGAAGGCATTGATGATTACAAATATTTATTTATTTTATTTATTTATTTGTTAACAAACACTGTAGTGTAAGGAAAAACTTTTTAATTTACTACAATTGGATATGTTATAGTAGAATAACTTAAGTTTCTGATGGTAACGAATATTTCTTAGGTATTATTTTATTAACTTCTCCCTTTATTGAACCATGCTGTACATTCACGACGGAATCCATTTAAGAACCGAATATTTTTGAGCACAGAAGGTAGCAGATTCCAAAAAACAATGCCCTGCACAAACAGAGTATTTTTATAATGTGATGTTCGAAATATTGGAAGTAAAAAGCTTCTGGTACGACTGCTTTGTAAGGAATGATTTTTTTCTTTTAAGTATGGAGGTGACGAATTGTTTATAATTTTAAATAACATTAAACATGATCGTAACTTAAAAAAGTCATGAAATCAACAACCAATTAATTCCTGTTGGAGATGAGATACTCTAGAGAACCTCGACAATCCAAAAACAAAGCGAACACAACAATTTAGTGCAATACGCAACCTTTCCAACGCTGAAGCTGAAGCATTTAATAGAAAAATATCACCATAGAAAAAGTGAGGCAAGATAAGAGCTTTAAATAGCTTCAGTTTTATAGCAGTTGACAGAGTACTTGAGGACAGTTTTAGAACCCTAAGTCCATTATAAATTTTAGCACACTGACTACTTATATGACTCTCCTAATTAAAATCATTTTGCACCATGAAGCCAAGAATAGACACTTTAGGAAGATATTCTATGACATCGTTACCTAAGATAATTGCAGGAAGATTGCTAATATTACGATTTCGGGAGATTAGCATCACCTTAGTTTTTGATGGATTTATTGGTAAAAGATTGCTATCGGACCATGCGAGAATTCGTGACAAATCATCATTAATGAGATCTGTCATCGAAGCCAAAGAAAGGTCACGTGAATAAAAATAAATTTGAACGTCATCGGCAAACATATGTACCTTACAGTTTTTCAAAATACTGGGCAAATCATTGATAAACATAGAGAAAAGCAGTGGCCCAAGGATTGATCCTTGCGGCACACCTGACAAAATTTCAATTTGGTTTGAGAAACAACTATCCGTAGTAACTACCTGAGATCGTGATGTCAAATATGATTGTATAAGCTGCACAGCGGCTCTATTGAACATGAACTGGGTTGACAATTTCTTTAGAAGCTTAACGTGAGAAACCCTGTCAAAAGCCTTAGAAAAATCTACAAGCAGCAGGAATGCTATAGCTTTTTTGTCAATAGCAGCATGAATATCATCATGTACCTTAAGGAAGGCGGTTGTAGTACTATAGCCTCTGCGAAAACCGGATTGCTCAGTACACATCAACTTTAAGTCATGTATGAAATCATTAATTTGAAGCTTCAAAATTTTTTCTAAAACTTTGGAAAGCGCACACAGTATGCTTATTGGACGTAAGTTGTTAATTGCATTGAGAGATTTGCAGAGCCAAAACGTTTTGTTTGATCGGTGTGATGACTTAGGCAAAGTAGAAGATAATAATTTTGTCTTCCCGGAATAAAATATACACTTTGAAATATTTTTTTGCATCTTTTGCCCATAGAAATGTCTATGCAAAGTTTCGGCCAAATCAAAAATGACAATTCAAAAAAAAAATAAAACTGGGACATTTTTTTGTGGAGCTGCTCAGTTATATTTTTGATTGCTTCAATCAGCTTTCGTAACCAGGTTGTGGTTTCGTTTTCTTTTAAACACTTTAATTTTCTACAGTCTTTATAAGCTTATAATCATACATAATTTAGATGAGCTGGTGTGGGTTACCTAAGAACTGCAAAAAGTTCAAGTTTTGAAATTGTTAGTTTTTTAAAGGCGAATGGGTGAGAAAATGGGACAAATAATATTATGTAAATGCAGTGTAAACAAAAAACAAAAATGTTGTTGAAATTATATTTTGACGTACTTAAACAAAACTCCGTTAAGTCCATTATTTTCAACACTTTCCAACATTCAATTCAGCGCATATAATCTGGCTTTAGAAAATAAACGGAAACAATGCAAAGAATTCTGTGCGATTGGATGTACTTATTTGACTAACAAACGGCACAGGCATCAAATCCCACAACGTACCCGGAACAGGTGTTTCCCCAGTAGCATCCAAGCCATTTATTTTAATTTAAAAATTCCAAGATCAGAAATCCGGCATGTTTCGTTATGTGGTATGACGGACGGATGATAGGATGCGCTCCCATTTAGCAGCCTCGCCCAATTTTCCCCCCGTTTTCGGGTGGCTCTGTCAGCTCGACAAGAAATATTTTTAATTAATTTTCCAATTGCTGAAAGAGAAATTGTTTAGTCTAATTTGCCACCCACGGGTCTCTGTCTATTGGTGTCTGGAAACCGCAGAAATAGCATGGCTAAACTAGTTCGGTTGTCCGCAAGTCTAGTTCTCTTCGCACAACATTTGCATCTCCAGCCCACTTCTTGAAATTATTTTGGGTGAATGAAAAGCTGTGCTTTGTTCTTGTGTTACGGAACTATCCGTAGCGGCAGCACAGTAAATGTCGTTTCGACACGGGAGGTCCTCGGTGCATGTGCGTCGTCATCATTGTCAGCAGCAAGTCGCTCTGCCCGTTTAGTAGTTTTGCGGTGGGCATAAAATAGTTTGCGGTTTCCCTGATGCTGAGGCAAATGCAAATCCAACAGTTGTTATTTGCTAAATCATTCCAAATGGCACCGCATGCTCAGTGGTAAGCAATAGCATCATTAATGGAGAGATAAAGTGATTCGGAAACCGCAAAGTCCATCGGTTGATAGTCGGTTTGACTTGCTAAATAGGTCCGACAACGACCACTCGACAACGTTTGGTTGGAAACAACATGCGGAAATGGGCTGCTATAATTGTCGATTTTGACGCACATGGGATACAGAGTTCACTATCAAACCTTGATTGACGGGTTCATCAAAATATGAATTTAACATGGTATCCGGCTAGACCCAAAGGTCGTTTCGTCGAAATCTTTTGTTACAACAGAAATGACCTTCGAACGTGCAACGATTTATCAAACTGCTCACAGCGCCAGTATAAAGTAACAATGATAAGAAAAAGAATCCTCTTAATATCAGCGCTACAGACAAACGTACATACACACACAAAATATGCCACCAAACGATGACATTCTCTCCAGAGGGCTTAGCATAAAGTTGAAAAACATGTTCCCTCTGCCGTCGGTCGAACCACTTTGCGCTAGGATCAGATGTTCCCTGGCGCTGATTTCTCAACCAAACAGCCTGACATCATTATTACCGTCGTTATCATCTGCCATCATCTCGAGGCTGTCGCGAATCCTGCCGGTGACGGCAAGCAGAGTGAAAAATAGGTGGCTCTCCGTCAAACGGTGGAAACTTACTGCGTACACGCCTAGCGGCCACCCTGCGTCCCCCATTGTCGCACACGATGATCCTTGTGCTTGTGAGTAAACATTTTCCTGACACCCCGCAGAGGAGCAGCGGCGAGAATGAGAAGATGGAACAGCAACATTTTATTTTTATTTCCGCCGATCTTATTTGCATATTATTATTCGTGGCTTCACACCAGCCATAAAAACAACAAAGTTTTCTTCCGATTGTCTGCAACCCGCGTCTCACACGGCTGGGACCCTCGGATTCGTTCAATATTTTATTTGTTTCACTTGCTTGGGGACAGAAGACTTTTACTCCCCGAGAACGCATCGCTTGCGTCTGGCCGGCGTAACTCTCGTCTCAATTTTATTTCGGAACGGCTGTAAAACTTGTTCGCAAGAAAGTGTTCAACTTTTCCACCACCAAGGAAATTTGCAACGCACACTGGGAGGGGGTGGGTTGAGTCATAGAGAAAGAGAGAAACATCATTGTTAGATCGTTGAAAGTGATTTTCAATCAGAATTTTAATAGAAAATGCACATGTGTCCTCCCTCGCTCCGCTTGCAGGTTCGTCTATTTACTACTGCCGAAGTGACACGGTTTCCGGGGGTCGGCTTTGTCTTGGTTGGTGTTGTCATGAAGTTTGGTTTGAAGATGGAAATAAGATGGTGAAGCTGTGCGATTCGATACCCACGAATGCGCAGCTGGCACCTATACATTCTTTCGATTTGGGAGGAGAAAAAGATTGAAATCGTGTTCTGAAGGTAATAAATATTTATATTTATTGATATTCCAATGTACTTGACGGCTGACTAGGTTGAGTTAGGATTATAATACAAACCCAAAAAAAATGGATCAAATTTTTCACGGAACAAATATTCAGTATACAAAAAATTACAATTTTACCTTTTATTGATAGTGATATTAAACTAATGTTTGCATCATAGAAATGTCATGAAACCGGACAACCGGAGAATAACATGAGCTATTTTATAATTAACCTACAGCATTTTTGAGAGCGACATTATCACACTCCATTATAAGGGCACTCGACGTTAGGCTATGCAATACAATGCGGGGCCATCAAAAGGGAGCATAATTTCGCGATATACTCTCAATCGGTTGCAGCACATATTGTATTTTTGCAGCTCATTTTACAACAGTTGTATTAGGGGAGAGGGTTGTTGCCGTGGTTACTTAGATTAAAACTCATTATCCGGGGTAAACACAAATCGTTCAGTTTTTAGGGACCATCTTCTCACGCAGTACTTTGGTTAGAACAGAATGTTTCTCTGTAGCATTCAATTCAAAATTGAATTTTCTTTTTTTTATGAGTAATATCAGTTGAATACATTTTCAACTAGGCATGAAATCGCCTGACTAATAAATAATACAAATTTATCCAAAATTATGCCAGAGACATATTTTTCGATTATTGTATGTGGCTATGAAAAAAAATTGCCTGCTTCTCCTTTTTGTTAATTCGTAAAACCAAAGGGTATGATGTTAGAGTTAAGTGAAACATAACATAAACACTAAAAAATGCGTAAATTCCGGAATCCGCATAAAAGAGCCGCGTAAAAAGCGACCTTAGTGTATTTTTTTCAACCGATTTACATTACACTTTATTTATATTTCCCTTCGTTCCTGAAGTGCATTCTACAAGTACATCCAATATGAATATATATAGAGACTGGAAATCCATAAATATCATTTTCAAATCCAGGACTTCCGGATTTTAAATACACTCTGAAATGGTCAAACACTATTCAAACCAAGAAGATGTCCATAGTATGGAAAATCAATCCCAGACGCCATTTTAAAACTCAAGATGGCGACTTACGGTTACTGAACTGCCCATAATCGCATAATTGTAACATTTGCAAAATCGGTTGTTCGAGAAAATGACGCTTTTATATTTTGACCTTAAATGCATTGTTCCCATTATATTCTTGCAAATAGACGCTTCAAATAAACTAAGTATCATGAAGAAAGCACTACTTTACACTATGTATACATTGAACATTACTTTTGAAGTCAAATTAGTTGAAATTTTTGCAATGATACTTTTATGCCGTCACTTTCAAGGTACTTTTGGAATATATCACAAAGGAAATGAAGTTTTTCTTGTTTTCAACAAGCATGAGCTGAACATCAGAAGCGGATCACCGGTGGTTGGCTACCGGACCAGAATAATCTCCGACTTTCAAAGGATCCAGATGTGGATTTGGATGAAAGCTTTTTTGACAAAAAAGTTGAAAAAGTTAAGTAGTGTGACAATTATGCGGTTATTTACGCTATGTGACAAAACAACTTGGTATTTTTTACGACCTTTTTTCAAACAAACATAAGTATATTTTTTTAGATGTAAAAAATACATACTATTTCAAGCATTTCCCAATAAAAAGTACGAAATCCATAAAATGTCGAATGTTACAATTATGCGATTACAGGCAGTGAAGAACAGCCCAAAATGGCCAAATACCTCCCAAAATGGATATTGACAAAGTTGGGCTTTTATACAGAGACCAGAAATCAAATCCAGGTGCCAACGTTAACACAAGATAGCGACTTTAATTATAGGAAACTACTCAAACTGCTTCAGTGAGTGTCACTTTCGATTCTACACACGAATCAAGCCATTTTCGATGTCTTTATATGAGCAAAACTGCAGATCAACCATCGGATTGAACAAGTGAGGTAGAACTCTCCATGTGAGCATTTCGGTGTAAGTTTTACTGACTCTGGCAGTATAGGACCGAGCAGTGTTATGCAGTAGAATCCCATTTTAGTGCCTCTGCTCGTATTGTCGCCGTTTTCGTGCAGTGTTCGGCTTAGACGCATCAATCGAAGTCGATACCGTCACCGACTGATGATTTTGTTCGGTTTTAACAGTCATAATAAGTAATATTGTCCTAGTCCCGCCAAATACACCTCGGCAGCGTATTCATTCAGCATATTTGAGGACGTAGAAATATGACCGGGCAGTCCCCATGACTTTCTTTTCTTTAAGTTGCTGTAATGTATCCTTCACTATGCGATGAGGAATTCTTTTCCCATTTTCTGCTGATGGCAAAAAAATAACGCTAAACGTTCGTAGGCTCCTAATCATAAGGAACCAAAGTTCCTTGTTTTTAAATTATTCTCAAACCATACAATCATTTCGAAATGGCTTGGCAGGTAATTCTTAATATCGAAGAAAGCTGTTCCTGCATTTGGCATGGATACTCATCGTGCAATTCTTTCGGTTCATCATCTCCGATGGTTTTTGGCCTGCCCTAACACGGACAGTCATCGAAATTGCTATCTTTAACCCGAAAGCTCAGAGTTCCCCGTGAAAAAAAAAAAAATTTCAGCTTTCGATTCGTGTTTACATACGAAATTGAACTAACATGTTAAGATTTTCTCTGCCAAGCGCATCTATTGGGCTCGCTTTGCATATAGCAGGCAATACTGTGCATATAGCAGGCAATACTGAAACAAAATCACCAAAGAAAGCCACCATAAATTTCTTTGCTCTAAGTTGTCTCTTGCATTCGTGAGAATGGGTCCACGATATTTTTGAGTACTCGATAACACATGATCTGCCTATTGCTTCCAACATTTCTCCGTTACCGCTTGGCGTCATCCGCCATCCGAAAGGACCGAGTTAGGACGTCCTAATGCTAATGATTGAGAGCTACGCATCTTCTACTAAAATGTACGTGGACTTCTGTCGTCGCATTCTATCACTCTAGCTTTCTGGGAGCTCATTTACCATTTTTCGAACGGATCGCAGTAGAGTGAACCGTCGAAAATCATGACCCATCACACTTGAATCCACACGGGATTGCTCTTCAATTTGAGGAACAGAAGGGAGTGGACCTGTTGATACTGGCAGATCACGTTTGATCAGAACGGAATGCTCTGTAAGACGCGGAGAAATACTGTCAAGAATTCTAGGCCTAGAATTCTTAACCTAGTACTTGCAAATGAACCGAATCATTCTGCTATGACGCGACGGTGGCTGAGGAAGTGCCTATTGTCTTTGAAATAGCATCAGAACGTCGTGGATTCGATTTAGGGCGGGTTGACTACGATGTACTTAACGAAGCGTTATCAGCAATTGACTAGTACCTAGCTTTTAAACTTGCAACTGGATCTGACAGATATTGTTGACATGTTCAACGCAGAGGTATGATAGGTAATCGAAGCTTACTTTACGCTTCAACGATCACCGATGAAACCAGCTTGAGCTAAGTGGTGTCTCCGCGAATTAATGCGTCATTGACGAGCTGCTCAGCGATACCTTTTCTAGCAAAGAATCAGTTGAGACAATTGATGTCTCATATCCTCGTAACATTGAGCGAACTCAAAGAGCTTTACGTCGACATCCAAGATAGTTCTGGTCTTTTATTCGATTCAAACGAAAGGAATGTGGATCATCAGTTTCGATGTTTTCTGCGATTTGTCAGCTAACACAGCTTCGTCCAAGGGTGAGCCATTTGCTGAGCACTTCAGAGCTGCTTTTTCGTCTGCAGTGACAGCCCCAGATAGCTTCCTGGTCTCACTGAACACTTTACTTATCAATGACCAGACGCGATCCTGCCATCGATGTTAAAAAATTGCTCGAATTTGTGCTTCTTGTCCAGTTGTTTATTCTCTCTACAAGGTTTGTTTCCTGCATGATGTAGTAAATCAATACTCAAGCGGATTCAAAAAAAAGAGGACAAATGTGACAAAGCCAACTATCGAAGAATCACGACATTATGTTTTTGCTCTAAAGATTACGAGACAGTGCTTTAAACAGTGCTGTTTGAATCGTGTAAAAACTTCTTGTGACCAACATGGATTTTATTCCAAGAGATCTATCGCTACCAATCTGTCGCAGTTCTCTTCGTTGTGTACTCGCTTCATGAATGCGGGATTGCAAGTGGATGCTGTGTTCACAGACTTCAAGGCAGCGTTCGATCGTGTTAACCATAACATCCTTCTCTGAAGGCTGGAGAAAATGCTGAGCTTGTGAGATGGTTTCGATCACACCTGACTTGCAGAGTTGTATGTGTTTGTATACTCTCTCTCTCTCAACGCGTTACAACGCGATGCAGGGCTCTTCTTTGCGAACGATGTGAAAATTTTTATAACCATAACCTGTCTTGATGACTATCTGGAACAACAAAAGTTGCTTGATGCCTTCGGTGATTGGAGCCACCGAAGCCTCCTTACCCTGTGCCTGTGTAACGTCATCACCTTTAGCAGAAAGCTATACTATCAATCAGCTTTCGTTACAGTTTGTGTGGGCAAGGACTCCAGTGCTCGCCTGCTATTCTCGCGAAATTAGGTGTGTATGCTCCGTAAAAGAATCTGCGAGGACGTGCGCTTCTAAACATCCCAAGTAACACACAAAACATGTTAGAAAATAAGTAAAGTGTACTACAAGCGCAATTGAAAACTTGTGTTATTATAATGTGTTTGAAGTTGTTTTTCATCAGTAATACAACCGCATTTCGAAAACAAGCTCGTTTTTTTCTGGTTTTGGAAATGTTTTTAATAACATGAGTTCAAGAATGACAATCACTATCACTTGGTCTTTTCGTAAGACGTTACACCATCTAATAACAACACTACGTACCTGTAAAATGCTTTTCCTTAGTACAATAGTCGTAGCATTCAACACCCAACATAAAATTACTTGATCAAATTAATATTTAAATTATATGAACGATTTCTATATTTATTCGAAGCGGGTCGAAACGCGCCTTCGAAAGATAAACACAACGCTTGCAGTGTAACCAATATCACTTCAGTTTTTTGTTATTGTATATCTAACAACGTTTTCTAGTTTTTTTAGATTTTATATCCAGATAACGTAGAAACTATGCGAAAACAATTTCAATATTCAAGGGAAAACAACAATTCTTTTTGAAAAATTGAATATTATTTTTTGTCATCATTTTATAATCAATTAAAACTGCCACTGATAAAAGCAATTGTCGATCTAGTTGCACTGCGCAGACACAACACAGTTGCGCATGCGCTTGTTAACAGTTGTCATAGCAACAGATTTGCGCATTGCCGTATTAGTACTCGAGATGTATTTTGCCACTTAATTATATCAAGTTGGCTTGCTTCCATGCAGTTATCGGTACTTGTTCTACTAGCCTTGATGTTTGCGCTTTTCTGGTGATATTGATATCATGGAATAGGTAACGTCAACTATTCTATACCAACGTGTGTTACTTGGGATAGAAACAGTGTAGGGGAACTGCTCCATTATTCATCACAGAAAAAAACGCATATTTTCTAACTAAATCGATCTGCTAATCCATGGAATGGATTCTTCTTAGCTCACTTTAGATTTCTCATAAAGTTGAATCCTCAAAAACTCACTTAAAAGCTTTAAATTTTATATAATATTCAGACATCTGCACTCAAAAACTCATTTAATTCAATCACCTACCTCAGAAAACAAAATTTGCGCATTGTTCTATACGGCTACAACGGGACTCGTTCAGCAGCCAGCCAAAGTTTTTCTCATCACTAGCGGATCATTATTTATTTTAATTACTAAACAAAATCACTCACTACACTAAGAATACTTTAATCTTTGAAACGTTCACCTCAAATTTCCAAAAATCAGCTTGAATTAGCAGAAATTTTTGAGATGAATTTCTACAATTCCTAAATTTCAACTGTATGTATTTTCATCTGTTTTCACTGCCTTGAAGAAAATCAAAAGTTGCCAAATCGGTTTCTGTTATTACGAACAAATCATACTGAAAATGTTGAATTATTCCGACATAATTGACATAAATGGACAGCACTGCTGTGGTTACCTAGGTTACCATATTTGCACGTAAACAACTACAGCGGATATCTAGGTAACCTACTACGACGGGCTGCGACTACGTTCATTCATGATAATGTGATTCATTCACAATTAACAGTGCACTGCAGTGTGATGAATATGGGGGCGTCGTGAGATGAATAATTGAGCAGTGTTTCGAGTTTTGAGATGGATATGGAAGCGTTGTGCAAAATGGTTTGTTTTACAAGATTCAGGATAAATCTAGCTAAGTTTACTAAATATACAATTCTGAACGATTCTATAAGAGCACGTAAGCGTATTTTGTTTATCTGTTCATTGATTTCATGAAAATTTGTTGTTTAATCCGTGCATTCTTCGTGAATATCGGCTTAATGAGTTGAATAATGGTGCAGTTCCCCTATAATCGGTACGGCTAGTATGATGCGATCAGGTTCATGTCAATGAGGTCCAATCAGGCTGCCGATCTGTTCGACTTCAACACGATTTTGCCGAAGTTTAATCGCTAAAGGTAATTGTCTTTTTGTTAACTGTAGTTGTAGTTATTGATTTTATTCTGTCAGATGGAATTTTACATACAATATGACATCTCCAAGCGTTAAATAGTGAAGTAAGCCAATGAACAAAACTTGGCATAAACCATTTAAGGCTGGGACGTTACGGTAAATATTTTGCATACATGTGAGAATAGTAAACTGAAATGAATCATTCACTTTTTTACATTCAATTTGTTGCTTTTCTGGCCTAATTCGCCAGTCAAAGATACAAAGTTATTCAAAAGCAACAAAATCTTCTCTATTTGCAATGAATGTATGCAACTTACGCTTACAAAATTCTCTCCCGTAACCTGTTCCAGCGACTGAGGCTGTTGCAGGTAGCCTTTGTTGGAGAATGCCAATTCGGTTTTCGAGTGGGGCGATCTACAACGGACCAGATGTTTACCTTGAAAGATCCTCGACAAGTTTCGAGAGCACAATTCGCAGACACATCATCTGTTTATTTACTTTAAGGCGGCGTACGACACAGTGAAACGCAACGAGCTGTGGCAAATAATACTTTATTGTGGTTTTCCAACAAAACTAATTAAACTGTTACGTGCGATGCTTGACCGTTTCACATCATGCGTCAGGACAGCGGGCGAATTTTCGGACGCGTTTGTGATGTTAGATGGTCTGAAGCAAGGTGATGGGCTCTCGAGCTTGCTGTTCAACATAGCTTTGGCAGCGGCACCATCATCACGAAGTCCCACATACTTCTAGGCTTCGCGGACGACATTGAGATAATTGGTGTCAACCGTAGAGCAGTTGAGAAGCCCTTTACGGCTTTAAAAAGGGATGCTGCGAGAATCGGACTCACTATTAACACTGTCAAAATAGTGCATGGTGGATGGCAGAGAGCGTGGTAGTCCTGCTGGTGTTGGTGCTGCGGTGGAGATGGATGGGGATACTTTCGAAGTGGTCGACGAATTTGTTCATCATGGTACTCTCGTGACATGTGACAACGAGGTGAGTCGCGAGGTGAAGAGACGGATTGCTGCAGCGAATAGGGCTTATTATGGATTGAGTAGCCAGCTTAGGTCCCCTAGCCTATAAATACGTACGAAATTTGCGCTCTATAGGACTCTGATCCTCCCAGTGGCGCACTACGGTCATGAATCGTGGACGTGGAAGGAGGCTGATCGACGAGCGCTAGGGGTCTTCGAGCGTAGAATCCTGCGATCAATAGTCGGAGGCAAACTAGAAGATGGGATGTGGCGCAGGTACAAGAATTCCGAGCTGTACGAAGTATACAAACACGCTGATATTGTCAAGCTGATGAAACATGGCAGGTTTGTTTAGTTACTACTGTATGCTTAACAATGCTCTCTTCGCCACTTTCCCCTATATTCAACTAAATGTTCACAGACAGGAATTTCATGACCAGTAACTGGTATAATTATTAAAATGTGACATTAGGCAAACTTGCTCAACATTGCATTAGCCTTTAAATAAAAACCATTTCATCTTCAATCTTTCGAGCTTAACAGTAATATTCTGGAATGTACTTGAGTTAAGTAGTATGAAAAAATAACATCATCACATCCTAGCACCTACCCTGGATCCCAATAATTGTAACAACAGTTATCGACTATCATACATCCGGTATGGGCTCTGCCAATCAGAAGCATCCCAAGCATGCAAAAACACCACCCCACTAACACCGTTGATCTCTGCGCTCTCTTGACTGGGTGGTGACCAAAAACAACTAGCGGTTTTTCTGTTTCCTTTGTTATTGTTGGCAGAATTTTTCCGTTCGCGGATGCCTGATCATTTCCCTATCAACATCAGAGAACGGCAGGCAGCAAAACAATGCCGTTACTCCTTGCACGTCAGAGCTTCGGAAGGGCTTGTGCGATGCACACGCCACAGTCGGAAAACCGCAACCGAAAAAAAATCGTGCTCCATTCAAATGCAAAGGCACAAAAAGGGACTACTAACCAGACCCACTTCGGAAGTTGTGAATATGCTAGCGGTTTTTGGTCATCATATCTTTCCATTCCGCCCGACAAGTTCATCATGATTCATGTGTGTGTGGCACATTCGAACAAAAGAGATACATATCAAGGCAGAAGAGCAAGCTACTCGTTTGGGTCCTCCTAGTGCCACTCGGAATTAGAGAAGAGGCACGGCTTTTTCTGTTCGTGTTTAAATGATGGTTTTGTTTCTCGTTTTTCCGTGCCGTACCGACCGAGTCTTATCAATGACAAAAATTTGCATTCGTTTGGCCCGAACCTTCGAGCTTCAAAAGCTCGCCCAACTTGTCATTTACTGGGACTGACGGCTGATAAGATTACATGGAAGCAATTGTGTTCGTTGTTTTTTCCACATCGCTGGTTCCTTGCCTCGACGGATAGCGTGTAGTGCGACAAAAAAAATAAAGAAGGGAACGTGTTTTTTTCTCAACCTGGTCACCACAAAGGATTAATTTTTGTTTGTTAAAAGAAACTTTTCGCGTTTGTGCGCTGCTGTAATGTATTGTATGAATTCATGCTCTTACTCATGAGGTACAATTTTGATGCTAACGTTAAAGTTAATAGTTAATAGTTTCGTTTTTAATTTGAATTAGATTATATTAACGTTGTCTTTAAAAAGGTGAACTTAGAACAAACTTTTTATTCAAGAGTATAGACTTGTCTGAATATTCAGCCGTTGTCATGTTAAGACAAAATTGAAACTGAGCTTTTTTTTTCTTCCTCAGAAGAACTATAAAAAAATACAGTTTGAGGATAAAATGACGATTAAAGATTTTTGTTGAGTATTTCTTTCAGTAAATTTATTGAAATTTTATGTTCACGAACCAAACAGAGAATCTAGCGGTGATGCCCACAAGTAGGGGGTGAACACTGCAAGTATGCATATCCACTTTTGGTGGTATTCAGCAGTGTAGCTAGGAGCTTCTGTGGAATGTATATATTCCCAGTTGAAAATATTACGTAGGTACATCTGAAGTAATTTCAATGAATTTACATACATATTCAAAAAGCACAAAAAATGAAAACTTTTATTATTAACAGCTCTTCAAGCTCTTATTTCTTTAATAAGTTTAACCCTACAGAAACGGGAACGAAATGCCTCTGATTTTGATTGAATTGATTAATTCAAAGGCACAAGCCTGCTCCCAGATGTTAATGTGCCATGATTCCCGCTAATGATTTGTATGGAACGTGACTGTTAAAAAGTGCAAAAAAGATCATAATATGATTCTGATTTCAATATGACAACTGTGTAGCTTTTAAAACTGAAAAAATGCCCATTTTTGGAAAAGGAACAGTTTTGAGCAGTTGATATTTGAATATTGGTTTGATATAAATAAAATTTGTACCACGGCTCTTTTCGTGTAAAATTCAAACATTATTTCCGAAGGCGGCAAAAACACATTCAACTGATAATTTTTTGGCTAGCACAGCACCCCTCCTTTCGGCCCAACTGGCCGGAATCAAACCCAACAACATGAACGGATAGGCTTTTCAGATAAACTTTAACGAAATGCAGTATCATTCCTTCAACTAAGGGTTGCGGAGGCGGTTCTCCAATACACATCCCACCAACGCGTTTCGGTTTCGCAAGTTAGCCGCGTTCGTTTTCGACTGGCAGAAGCAGCAAGGACCTACTACTGGTTGCTCGTCGTCTACGAAAAACGCCGAAATGAGGGATTATTTATGCATTCCCGTTGAGAAGTAGGAGGCACTGGCTGAGTTTTCCCGTCCCCCTCTAGCCCAGTACGTATGCAGTTTGAACAAACCCAAAAACGGAAAAGTTTCTGCCGAAAAACCCAAGTGGTAGACAGGCAGAATGAAGTCCAAAGCTAGCTATCCGTTTGGAATATTCATCGGGCTTACGGTCGTTTCGGGTTGAAATTTTAGCACAAACCCGGATACTTGATGAAGCTCTAGTTAAATACGGTTTTCGGTTACAGTTTAAACAAATCGAGCGCATGAACTGCTTGAGCAGAGTATCTTTTCACAGCGCGACGATGGGCGGGCGAGAAAACTTCCCAGCCGTGCTATCGCGGTGCCGAAAGTTTCGGCTTACGGCAACGGAGAGACGCGCCTTATTCGGTTTCACGTTTGTGGTTCCCAAACACCTTCGTTTGCAATTCAAGTAAGATGGTGTCGTTTTTTTTACCATGAGAACACCGTATGGTGTAATTTAAGTTTCAATTATTTGGGCTCGAGTGAACCAATAGCAACATGAAGTTGATTCAGTTGGTAGGTTTAGATCCATTTCCACAAAAACACACAAAACCAATAAATCAGATCACTTCCGGTGAATTTTTTTTTCTTCTCCAAGCATCGAATCATATTTTACTGGTAGAAATTTTTCCCATCACACACTTCTGCGAGGAAGCACTCAAGCTGGTGATAATTCTGCCAGAATCGTTCGGAGAAGAATATTGTTCTTTAGCCTCTCCCTGTCACCAGCGACAGAATCGTTCGAATAAAGTGGCAAAGTTTTCCCATTAATATTACACACTTATCGCATTACAACGTTGGCGTCGTCGGCGGGTGGAAAATTCACATTCTGTTTGCACTCACACACACACATACAGCCATGGGCGCAACAACGGACGAAGACTAAATTCGCAGGCAACCGGAAGGAAGCAGTCGTCTAGCAATTTAAACGTTAGAGGATTTTTTTTTGGAATATTGATTGTGTAGGGTGATCAGATTTGTCGATTAATCGATGCATATTTTGATCGGAATGAATTTATTGCTGGCAAAACTCAGAAAAATGCAATTTTCGGCTAGGATTTCCCAGGTTTGCTAGGGGAACTGCTCCATTATTCATCTCAGCCCATATATACATCTCATACAACATGAAAACACATTAGAAAACAGGAATAAACGCATATTTTATTCTTAAACCAATCTGCTAATCCACGGAATGAAATCTTTTGACATAAAATTACGTCTTACTTTAGTAGGGTGCGATTCCGAAAAATCGAAAATAGAGTGAAACGGCAGAATGAAAGATTTAAAATGCTTACAACTTTGTTACCACTGAACGGATTTTAGCCATTGATGTGTTGTTGGATAGAGAAAAAATTTCTCTAGTTTATGAAATCAATTCCTGAAACATTTTTGCATAATAAGTGGTTTAAATATATAACCATTTTGATAATAATTTAACCAATCGCGTGCCCGCAATCATGAAATCCATCCACTTCCCCAGCACAGCCGACACTAAAGTTGTTGTTGTTGCTTTGTTCGCACGAGTGCCAAGGACACACCAGCATGTAGAAATTTAGTCTTCACTGTCTATCCGAGCGCTGCGGATGGACCAACAGAGGAATCTGGCGGACTGCATTGGAGGTGGAGAAGCTTTGAACAAGCTTCTATCCGGCGTCACACAATTGCTCAGGAAGGTGTTCTGTCGAATGTCCAAGCTGTTCTGCTCCCGAAGAAAACAATTCAAAAATCAATTGGAAAATCAATTGGAAAAGTAGCGGCTGTCCAATCACGAGCTCGCTTTCAATTCCGCACCGGATAGTTTTCTCACAAACGCAACAATATTCCCGCTTCCGTTCTCGTGTTGGATGGAAGCAGACACCAAGAGTGCAATTGTTGCGTGATTGATATTGCCGATAGCAGACATGAGTATGAAGGTCGAAATTCCGCTGTGAAGTCAAACTATAACCGTCTTTTTAAAGATGTTACATCCTTGTTAATGAAGTGTTATGAATTTTCTTAAATGGATTCAGCATTGTCAGAACGTGCCGAACTTTTTAGTTCACTTCAGATTCCACATAAAGTATAATCCTCAAAAACTCACTTAAAAGCACTAAATTTGATATTATAGTCGGGCATCTGCACTCGAAAACTCATTTAATTCAATCACCTACCTCAGAAAACAAAATCTGCGCATTGTTCTATACGGCTACAACGGGACTCGTTCAGCAGCCACCAAAGTTTTTTTCATCACTAGCGGACCACTTTTTATGTTGATCACTAAACAAAATCACTCACTACACTAAGAATACTTTAATCTTTGAAATGTTCACCTCAAATTTCCTAAAACAAGCTAGAATTAGCAGAAATATATGAGATGAATTTCTACAATTCCTAAATTTCAACTGTATGTATTTTCATCTGTTTTCACTGCGTTGAAGATCAAAAGTTAATACGAAAAAATCATACTGAAAATGTTGAATTATTCCGACATAATTGACATAAATCTACAGCACTGTAGTGGTTACCTAGGTTACCAAATTTGCATGTAAACAACTACAGCGGATATCCAGGTAACCTACTACGACGGGATGCGGCAACGTTCGTTCATGATAATGTGATTCATTCATGATTAACAGTATGATGAATATGGGGGCGTCGTGAGATGAATAATTGAGCAGTGATTTAAGCTTTAAGATGGATATGGAAGCGTTGTGAAAAATGGTTTGTTTTACAAGATTCAAGATAAATCTAGCTAATTTTACTAAATACACAATGCTGAACGATTCCATAAGAGCACGTAGGCATATTTAGTTTATTTGTTCAACGATTTCGTGAAAATTTGGTATTTAATCCGTGCATTCTTCGTGAATATCGGCTTAATGAGATGAATAATGGAGCAGTTCCCCTACGATACATTTTTTTTGTTATTTTTTCCCAAAAATAGTTTTTCTAAACAACATATTTAAAACAGACAGACTTATATTTACATGAATTATAACTTGAAAACTACAAGTCCAATCGAACTGATATCAGACAAAGTTTTTGATAAAGACCACCAAGTTGTGCATCATTGGAATTAATTTTTGCCCAGAGTTCAAACTATGGAGGAAAAAGATTATAGCTTTCCAACTGTTACTGTGACTTTTGGTACACTTCGGAAGTATTTCACGTCTTCAGAGACTTGAATGATATTTTTCCCTAAGCAAACGGGAAAAAGACGAGCCCGGCGAGGAATTAGTCTGCGGCCTTCTAATTCACTTTCAGAGCGGTTAGAGGAACCAAATATTTAAGAAACTGTTAAAAAGCTCTAATCCAGGAATGCTACTCATTTTTTGCTAGTGAAACACACGACGTTGGGAGACTGAACATTAATTTGCAAAGAGACGAAAACAAGCAGTACGGATTGCACAGCATACTCCGTTTGTCTCTTGCCGGAGATTTCTTACTCTTGAGTGCAAATGAAAGCATTCGTAACTTGTTATGAGGGTTGCTAGCAGGAACACGCGAGCAGGCAAAATTTCCATACAACGAAGGCATGATATATCGTCGATCGACGTAAAATTAATTTATACCGTTGTGCGAGGCTTATTTTGAAATGCGAAGTTACTTTGGACACATCAGTTTTCTCATGTTTTTTAATAAAAATAAATTTTGAATGTACATTACATTCTACATGTTAATAAAACAACGTGTTTTGCATCATTTTGTATGAGCTGTTTTCAAAAACCACTCGTTCGTGCTTCTCAGACACGGTGGCCGTTAATAGTTTAGGTAAATCGATAACTTTATCAAAAAATATTTCTTTCCCATGTTAGATTTGAGTTAAAATTTGTTATTTTCGCAAAAATAGTGAAGGTGGTCAATTTTGTTTTACCTTTATAACCTAAATCTGAAACATCCCCAAAAAATCGAAAAAAATTAAATACAGCTCGTATAACTAGCTAATTAAATCATCCAAGTAGGTTCAATAAATCGATTGATGATGGTATCATCCTGTGCAGGGTACGGGAAAGGGTCTATATTTCTGAAAAAACGCAAATATAGGGTGGTCAAAGCAAAATATACCCTTTTCCTCGCCATGCACAACATGAATAGGGATTTAGGTTCCGTTTTTCCCAGTGTGCAAAAGTTGAAGAGGTTGTGTATGATGGGATTTTCAGTGTTTGGGCATCTGGAATTGTTCATTTTGGATGGATTTCGTTCAAAACAGGGCTTAACATTCTCCAACAATGTTTGCATTAAAAATATGGACAAAAATTTACGATTTTTCATTGGTTTTCCTCCGATTGCACTGAAGAAACTACCCATGCAGCATTAGTCAGTAGAAAAAAGTGACAGCTCTATCAGTTGAACGCTAACCGTGATGGCGGAAGCTCCGTTCAGAAGTGTTCGCGTTCAAAGAACGCATCTACAACACATTGGCATTATTGGACAATAATCAGAGCATCGGAAGAAAACCCGGCCCCAGACGGCCGACGACCTCGAGCGACAAAAAGCTCCAAAGGATTCTGAAAAGGCAGACCGAGCGAAAGATGGCTACATCGCTACGTGCGCTTGGCCGGGAGATCGGTGCAACCGACCGAATAATAGAAACATGTACATGTCAGGAAGCTGCAATTCCGTCCACTGGTCTCGGAGCTGCAGACAATGACGCATTGGCAGCGGCTGAATAAGATGGTTGAGTCGATTTTCTCGGCGAATCGCGACATGTGGTTATGGACGACGAGACCTATTTCACCTTGGATGGCAACGACTGGCAGGGCATTTCGTATTTTACTTCCGCCACGAAGGGAGTTAGCTCCGAGGTGAAGTTCATTTTACACAACAAGTTCCCCAAGGAGGTGCTGCTGTGACTGACAATCAGGGGATGTCAAAGCCGCTCTTCTTTTGCTCCGGACTGGCTTATAATTTATAGTACGAAGTGCCTGCCGGTAGTTGCGTCGTTCATCAAGAAATATCATTAGGGCGAAAACGCGATATTCTGGTCGGACCTGAAGCGTAAGATCTACTCCAACCAGGCTTGTAAACGGTCTACACTTTCAGTTGATTTCGCTTGTTTAGCGTGCGTCTCAGTAGGGTTTTCGCTCGCAAACAAACGTCGCCTTTCACACAAATTACAGGATAGTCAATCGACACTCGTGCATCAAAGAGATGCACTCTGCCATTCGTTTGGGGATGTTATTTTGGCCTATTTCTGTCCACTTCGTTCTATCTATATTGAAAAAAATTATTACAAGATCAATGAAATAAGTAATTTTCAAAATTTCCGCACCCAAAGTGCGTAATTCTCATTTTCAGGAAAAAAAAATGTCAAAACACGTTTAAGGAAAAAAAACGTCGTGGTGACGAGTACCCGTTTGGCATGTTTGTTCAAGAATGTATTTAGACTGCGAGCCTTGCCATCGTCAGAGGAAAAGAAGACGATTATCGCAGCGAAGCGTGGTTCTACCGTGACCATTTCGAAGCCTGATCCTACTATTGTCTAATATTTTATAACGCTAGCTTTATTGCTCTGAAGGTAGCAGATAATCCAAGAACTTTTTAATACTCACTGTTTGCAAGAACAAAAATTCCCTTAAGTCTCTCTTGGCAGCTTTGTATACGGATTTTTTTATTCGGTTTTTTACATGGATTTGCCAGAATAGTTGTATTTCCAAGGCAGGTTTTTGATGGATTTTCGTTTTCAAATCGATTATTTAGAATGTCAGATGAGATAGCCAATCCCAATTACTGAATATTCATTGATTTTGCCTAACCTTTTTATATTTTTTCATGATTTCAGCTCGATCCGCAGACAAAAAGAACACTGCTTTTTATTCTTTTCCGAAAGTATTTAGTAGAAATGATTGAAATCCTTCGCAGAACTTACGCTTTTTTTGCGGATTTTGGATTTACAGCAGTTTTTCGAAATTTACGCTTTTTTGTACGCAGATTTCGAAATTTACCCGTTTTTTACGCCCTATCTATCCCCCGCCTATGAAACGTAGTGTACCACAATTGACCAAAATAATGGCCGCAGTGTTTCAGTGTTTCGCAGTGATACAAAACCAGATTCAATCCTTGCCTTACTACCCTAAACAACTTTGAATATATTTTTTAAAATTTATTACCGAAGTGCCGATCGAGATAGAGTAACCATAGCGGGGATTGGATAACGCATCTCCGATGGAAATTTTGATCATATGATGCGGGGAGGGATGTCGTACGCGCCGGTGCACAGTAGTTCGAATTGTATGGCAAGGGCGGTCATAAATCATTTTTTTACAGTATTGCTCTTGAAAACTACTGAAATCGACAGGTGTTTTTCGAGGTGTTTTTTTAATATATTTTTAGGAGGCAACTGGACATTTCTAGAGAATAAGTTTTGAAAAAGTGGATTTTCCCATATAGAATCGTATGGAAAATTTAAAAATCGGGCGCAAAAATGTAGTTCCACCGATCGATCTGAAAAGTTACACAGTTGTTATAGGACCCATAATGAACACGAAAAGTGCATGGGAGCGAAAAAATAACACCATCGCTTTTTCCCCATATAACCGTGTCCCAGTCTACTGGTCACCCTAGCGTTACACTGCCTCCCTCAATGTTTATAGTTTGCCATAGTTCGTCCGATTCTTGATTGCTCATTTCGGTTTTCTTTATGATGCCAGCTAGGAACAGAATTTTTTCAAACTCTGATTTAGCGTTTGAAAGTCGCTGTGACAATTTCACGGATCATCAGTTTTTACGGCAAGACTTTTCAGCCAGGCCTGGTGGTGCTTTTCGGTGACGCCACTTTCACCGAAAGCAGAACCGAAGTGAGGAAAAGTTTTACGCTACCAACTTCTGTTACGGCTCAGGCAATGCAGAGGTGATGAAGTGCGAACATGAAATTGGTGCGGGAAAACTTTTGCGTTCCTTAAAAACAATGGTTCGATTCACTTGGTTTGATTAAACTAGGGCGAATGCAGTTACAAGCTTTGATTCGAGTAGTGAATTGGCGAGCAATGAAGAATAAAGTGAAGTTTTGTCCAGCTTCCGTAAATTGGGTTAGTTGATTTACACAGCTGATTGTTACAGTAATCAAATATTGCATAGATTCAACTCATTAAAGCGAAAACCAAAATTTTCATGAGACTAAACAAGTTTGGCGCCTTGTTTGCATCAACAAGTTCATTTCTGTTTATGATCGATTCCCTACAGAATATTCTACACATTTTCCTTGATTTTAATATACTGCTGCCCATCAGCATATGCAAAGCTCGTCCATAACTACGAGCACTCGAGTGTCTGTGTCAAGTGTATAGGAAAACTGAAGAAAAAAAAATCACAGGAGGGTTGTGTTCAAAGCCACGACCGCAAGGTAGAAGTAGAATACTTTTACACAGCTCTACTTACGGCTGTACATTAACCAACGGCCGGGCGAATCGGTTCGCGCCGCTTTTCGCGTTTACACAATAGAAAGGTGTTTTCACATTGAAAATTAGACACGGCTTTACTGGAGTAAGTGTTGGCAAATGCATCTACCGCTAATACCGCCGCTATCGTACGAAAGTGCGTCGTTTCATGTGGGGAATAATATCAACAATGAAAAATGACGCGCGTCTAAGCACACCCGAACTGTTTCGCCGTGCCGCTTCCATTTACTTCCTTATAACATCGGCTTCAGGGAAGTACCGGCTGCACTTACCGCTGAGGCTGCTACCATACTGCTACTGGTACCCAAAGCTATTAACTCTTCAAAGTAAGTGTTTTATTTGTCCTCAAAAGAACAATTGTTCAATTCCATATCGGGTATAATGCAATCGCAGCTCTGTAATATTACCGACAGTAATATTCTTCTGAACAAAATGATCCAGCTTTTCCATTAGAGGAAGTGCCGGCTGATATACGGCAAAAATCTCGCCCGATCGCTCGCGTTCAGCCTGACAGAGGCCTGAGACGTGGTGACCAACCACAGGGCTAGTGCTGCTGCTAAGGAAGGACTACTGCTGTTGTCGTTGTCTAGAACTATTATGAGCTGCTTCGGCTGAAACAGGCTCTTATATAGGCCAAATAGCAGGTTTTCAATTGCAAGGTATATGATTCGGTCGACCGTGCTTATGAAGCAATCATATAACGACCAATCAGAGGTCGAATTTTTCGTTTTGACAAGGCTAGACTATTTTCAGCGGTACAATAGTGCGAATAATAAAATTTCAATTATCTTCTTTTGGGGAGAATCTTAGAAGATTTTCCAATCTATTGCTACAACAACGAAGGAAATCCATCGAATACTAACCGATGTATTAGCATTTGAAACTGGACATATTGTTCACTTTTTTCGGTTTTAGATTTTCATTTCACATCCCTATGTAGCCGAACTTCCTGAGAGAAGTATTCTACTTCAAAAAATGCGAATGAAACATTTCGTTTCTCATCCCCTTGCCAAGTTATGAGCGGGTGGTGCGCATATAGATTTTACTGCCCCTGAGCATCGCATGCAACCTCTCCTGCCCGTTCCATTTCGGCAATATTTTGCATACTTTTAACATATACTGTCAAAATTAAATCAAAACAAAGCTTCCGGGGGGTTTTACGATGCATTCATTCATGTGTAGCACTTTGTAAGCATAGGGTATCTCGAGTGATCCTCTCGAAATTGAAAGGCTTCCATTAACGTATGAAATGTTTTTTTTTATTCTATTGCTTGCGGACACGCACAAAGAACTAAACAAGCGAGCGAGCAAGGAAGCAAGTAGACCGAACTTTATGAGTCATATATTCATTTTTACAGCTTTAAACCGAGGAGATGGCGCACTTTACGGGGCAATCATGTAGTCCATCAAGCCCTGTGGTCGAAAGAGCACAGAACGATAATGAACTTCTTCGGGGAGCAATGCAATTCAACAATTTTGCTACCATGGCGGTGGTTGCCGTTTTTAGCAATCAAACTGGAGATTGAAGATGCTCCACCGGAAGGACAATATTTGCCCCTTTCGTGCGCGATGTGCAGCGATGGAAACCCTTCACCCCTCTTTCTGACGGGTGTGGCGCACCATATTACTTATCGTTTATTTATTTTCCATCCATTTTTCATCATATTTTATTACTCCGCACTCGTGGCACTGTCGTAAATCTTTTCGACACAGACAGGGGCTACACACACGCAGCAGGAACACATGTGCTATTTTGGCCGGTACAATATGGATATGATAATAAGCGTTGGTAACAAGAGGGCTGCTTCACCCATGACCCGCTGAAGAGTTTGGATCCTGAATGAAACAAAAAAAAATAGATTGCGATTAAATTCTCCCTAAACTCATCTTGAGACCTGCAAACAGGCCATTCCTGGCGATTTCGAATAATTTGCTTTTAGAGTACTATCATCTAGTTTCGCCTTTCTCCTAGAAAGGTATAGCAATCACTGAGAAAACAAAATGTATAAAAGTGCTCCAAAGGGCCGAATGTCGTATATCACTCAACTCAGTTCGACGAGCTGAGCATTTTCTGTATGTGTGTGTGTGTGTATGTGTGTGTATGTGTGTGTGTGTAACGCTCTCCCAATCTCACTCGATTTTCTCAGAGATGGCTGGACCGATTTCAATGAAATTAATTGCAAATGAAAGGTCTATTTGTCCCATAGGACCCTTTTGAATTTTATTGTAATCGAATTTCTAGTTTAGTGGTTATGTATCAAAATGTAAAAATCACGAAACATTAATTTCTCAGAAACCACGCAACCGATTTGAACAAAATTAATTTCAAATAAACGAGGTACCTAAATAACCGTATACTTTTGAATTTCATTAAGATTGAACATGTGGTTCAAAAGTTATGGAAAGAAACGTTTTCTGGAGACTATTTAATCTCACTCATGTTTCTCAGAGATGGCTGGACCGATTTTCATAAAATCGGTGTCAAATGGAAGGTCTAGTTGCCCCATAAGACCCTATTGATGTTTTTGCAATCGGACTATTACTTTGCCTGTTATGTTTGAAAAAGTAAAATCCAGCTATGAAAAGTAAAATATTTACAAGACTACTCAAGCTCACTGAACCGATTTTCACTAAATTAGTGTCAAATGAGAGGTCCAGCTGCATCATAAAACCCTATTGAATTTAACTGTAATCGGACTGTAACTTCGTCTGTAATATATCGAAATGTGAAAATCACGAAACTTCATTATCTCAGAAACTAAAAAACCGATTTGAACAATATTGATATCAGATGAACGGGCTAGTTAAGGGTTAGCTGATGAATTATGATTGAACTAGTGGTTTCATAATTCGGCTGCTCTATACGTTCCCATTTCATTCGATTATAATCGAACTTAAGCAACCGTTATATATTGAATTGTTAAAACAACGAGTCTATTATCTCAAAGATTACACGACTCATTCAACATAACTAGCGTCATACGAATAAGTTATCTCTTAAACTTACAAACAACTAACTTAATAACAACTTGATATGTGGTTCAAAAGTTGTGGAACGAAAAGAAATTCAAAGACTATTTAAAACTACACCTGCTTTGATCAATATACGTGGACTCAACATTATTTAAATGCGGTTTCGTACTATTTAAACGTTCCCGGTATCGCTCGTGATTAAATTGTTCGAAATAAAGTCATTTCTTTTATTTCGCTATTTCTTAAGCACTAACACTACGTCAAATTTCATATTTTATACTTCAATTACAACATCAATATTTTAGAACCCAAAGAGTGAATATACTTTTATTGGATTGAAGCGTCCATGTAAATCTGTTTTTACAAATAATAAGTTTGAATGAGAAAGGCTCGGTCTGACCGCTAGGTGGATTAATTTAGGTTTTCAGATGCGATGTATTTATCTTCGTTCAATCATTTTTGACAATGAAGATATAGATCAATTTAATTAAATCTAAAAAATAATTGGGTTGTTTAGCTATATCAGTTTTTTACATCATTTGAAAGATCTGTATTTTCTAGAAAAGAAAGACGTAATTTAAAATTTTTTTCTATCGTTTTCCTTCTCCTTTAAAAACACGATTTAAAATTGCTCGAAATCGCTACAATGATAGTTCGTCCATATACCATAGTAATGATGTAAAGTTTTAAAAAATCACGTTTTACTCAGAAAATTACACTCTTTCAGATGATATATAAAAATCGGAATTCCATGAATAGCTTAACAACCCAATTGAAATATTGTTTCATTTCAAATGACAAATTATACAGCGAATATAGAAAATACCGAATACCAAGATGTTCATCATGCTGATATGAATTTCATCAGATCTCTGGGTACACAGTTAACGCACAAACTTTAAAAGATTTCAAATATTTGACAATGAGCCAGATTTTTGCAGTTCGCGTTTTTCCGCGAAAAAGTATAACATTAAATTTCGCAACTAGGTATCTCAAGAGTTTTAACTGGGAAAATTGCCTTTTGGCAAACAAAATGGCTGCCAGATTATTTTCAGATTTTTTATTTGCTTTCAACAAGATTTAATTTTAAATCTAGTGTCAACCCTGATGCGTCACGCAATTTTGCTAGAAACTGCTTCAGAAGTGAAACTTTTCGAAAACAAATTGATGAATTGAATTTGCTCTCCAACTGCCTGATATGCAAATGTTAATTCTATCCGATTAATGCAAGAGTTTTTTTTTTTCATTTTTGTTTTATTTTTACTGAGTTGAAAAAAGATTACTGATAATGCAACTTGAGATAGTAGCATGTTAAAGGACTGCAAATTTTTTTTTATTGTGATGTGCCCAGATGATACGATTTATTGAGCTGGTACCAATCCAGAACATAGAAAAGAGTTTTTTTTTCCTGATCACGAGTCTTCTATGAATGATTTAATGTACTAAGTATTGAATCCACCGAAAAAATATATGTCATTTTATGTGTTATTAGTTGATTAGATGATTACAAATATGTTTAGGCTTGTTTAATCGGTGTGATGTTCTCAGCCAGATTGTAGATAGCAGTTTTGTTTTTGGGAGAAACAATATACATCGTATTTTTTTTTTAACCTGTCTGGCTGCAATTTCAGTATAGTGTGGACAATTTCCCGAATTTTGGGGAAATTTTTCACTCGATTGGACTGCAAGAGAATGTGTGAGTAATAATCCTTACGTTCGCTTTTCGGATATTTTCGCGTTAGTAGGGTTTGATAACTTTTTTGTCATGTTTGTGAATTTATGTTATGATAAGATAGCTCGGTATTTTTTCTAGCTGTGAAAACCTGGTGTACTGAATGTTGACTTCGACATTTCGTATTTTGCAGTTTGAGCCTTGTGTAGTTTACTTTTAGCAGTGAAAGTTGTTCTGCTGCTAGGTCCAGCGGAGATTGTCCGTTAAAGGTCCTTTGCCGCCCTGTAAGGGCTTTGCCGGGTAAATTTAAACTTACAACAGGGTAACCAACTGTTACAAATATACATCGTGAGACAAAAAAGGTTTTTAGATAAAAACGTAATATATATAAAATATCTCAAAGAACCCATTTTATAAAAATCTGAATTGTTTTTCTTCTTTTTGCACAAGATATTATCCAAACATTGGTAATCGATTGAATTTGGAGAAACATAAAATAAAACAGTTAAAATTTAAAAAGTTAAAATTTCTTTCTAGTACACATATGTTTTTTGGAGGACAAGAATATTAATCTACGATTTTGCCAAAGACATATTACCGATCGAAAAATCCGTTTCGGATCTAAAAATATTTTTATCATTGTTTAACACTCAGCTCAGGAAAAACTCCTAAAGTTAGATATCCCGTTAGCACACAGTTCTTTGTGCTTAACTATGAACTGAATTGACTAAGTCGAGTGCCTATAAAGCCATAACCTTTTGTTCCATCGGTAATGTGTCTTTGGTAAAGTTGTAGACGATAATTTTGTTTTTCCATGCAAAAATATATAAGGAGATTTTTTTAAAATTTTAACTGTAATTTTTTTATTTGAGTTCAATCGACTATCAATGTTTTAGCCACACACTATTTGATAGTTTGCTCAGAAATCCGTAGTCGTGCATAATTTGCCATGGCTGGTCTCAATTGATTGTATCGTATGCGGATTTGAAATCACAGAATAGATGATATGTAGGCACCATAATCTGCCGATCCGCGAATATCTGATCCGTGGTAACGCGGGAACCCATAAATCCCGCCTGGCAGTGCCCCACAGACTGCTTCGCAAATGGTGATAGTCGACGGCAGTGTATTTGAGAGAGTACCTTGTTCATAGGCGCAGCCAGAGGGGGGCCGTAATTAATACGCATGTCGTTGGAAGAGTTCAAGCGCAAAACCGAAAGCTGCGTAATTTTTTCACGAAGTTGACAATTTTGTTGGAGCGGTGGAAGTTTGGTATCAACATTGCAGCAGCATGAGAGCGGACTGTAAGAACTTGGAAGAGCTGGATCTTATGGACCTGCTAGCCGAAAGCCCGTTCAGCACATTACGTCGGGTGAAAACCTAGCTGGGGTCAACAATGGTTGAACAGCGGTTGAGTGCTCTCTGAATGCTGAGTGTTCATCGGCAGATGGTGAACATCAATCGTGAAAAGACACATGAACCGCTTCCGGAACGTTGACGTTTGATGCCCGAAGATTTTATTGAGAATCTCGACTATGTCTTCAAACTTCACGTCCTTGGGAGGCTTTGATAGGATGTAGTTGAGATAGCGGCTGTGCGAATGGGTGTCCAGCTTCCGAGAAGTAGATTATCTTCGCCCCATCATTCAGCTGGCCTGCATCGTTTTCGAAGAGTTCCTGATAGCGGTTAAAGCAGCGTCCGAACGTAACTCCGTTTTCTTAGTCGATGATGTTCGATGAGAGGGACTCCAAAATCTTCTCCGGGGTTTGATACTGAGGCTGCTGCTGCTGGGCCGCCATCTGCTGTAAAAGTTGGACCATCTTGAGAATCATATCTTCAATTCTCGGTTGCGGCTACTGATCAACTCTATCTTCTGCCATGTTCGTAGATTCTTGAGATCCTCGTCGTCAAAATGATATGTCCATCGTTGTTCAGTTGACGTCCAAGCTCCTGCACATATAACAATTCTTTTCATAACAATTCTATAGCTACTTGGTTTTCTAACGGTTTTATCACAGCAATGAATATTACCCACGGTTTTATGGCAGTTAAACCCGTTGCCAAAAATAGCAAGTCGTAATGAACACTGATAGCTGTCAATAAAACTTTAATAAAACTTACAATAAAACCGGCAAGAGTCAATGCTATTTTGCTTTATTATTGGTTTTATTATTACTATCTATTGCCCCATAAAACCACTCCAGCTTGCTGTCATATAACATAGAAACCAGTTTAATTGCGGTCATTTAAAAATCAAAAAACTACTAGTTGGCTATGAAAAATATCTCATAAAATTATAATAAGTGCCCAGTTTTAACCTGTCAAACCTGTAAACAAATATATGCAGGCAATGATACACATACAGGTGAGACAAAAGCGGCTTACTTGGTTTAGTGTGATGCAGAATTCTGTCGCAGTCTCCGTAAGATGTGTGTAAAATGCTTTAGAGCATCTTGAAGCGCATTTGTGAAGATTGATGACGTAGAACTCCAAAAATCTAATAAAGTAACACGGCAAACTTAGTATTAGTACTAAGTACTGTTCGGTAGTTTTTTTTTTCAATTTTATCACCAGTTTTGTCTTGTTTCGGTTGAAAATAATTTCCTATGTCGTTAAATTATGCGTCCTTAAAAATAAGGTAGGGGCAAGACACTATTGATATATTCCGAAATATATTCAAGATTCAATTAAACTAAGTATGTATCGTTGCATTTTTCGTGCACCTCTCTATTTATTTCAAAGCTCGATGATTCCTCATTATCGTCGGTTTGATGTCAGATTTTTCATAAAAATAAAGTTGTATAGGCCCCAGGGATTTACCATATTTTTCACTAATAATACAGGCATCCAACCTTTGCCGCACCTTACAACACATATGTCATTGAACTAGGCTTATTGCGGCTACGATTGATACCAACTAATTACCAACCGCGCCATATTGATATTTTTGAAACTCTTTATGATCTTAAAACGAAAATCGATCGTCGTCTGACTAACAAATAAATTGAACATACAAAGTTGATTTTGATCTATCTCTGTAATGAAGAACACGGCTAGATTTTTTTTTCTGAAAAACTGAGCTGAAACAATCCAATTCATTTTTGCTAACAATGAGATCATTTTTGTAAGCCCGTACTATTTTGATGGGGCATAAATTTTAATCGTATGTTGTAGCTATGTTCTCAAAATGCACGACAGAATTTCATGCGCATATGCTTGAGAATTACAAAACCTACCAAAAACCCTTGTTTATTCCTTATCTTTCTACAATATTTGATGGTGATATATAAAATATATATAAAATAAAATCGATTGCACGATGATAACCAACACAGGTGAAACATTTCTCCCGCGACGAGAGAGTTCCTTATTAAAAAAAAGTGGCGTGATGTTCTAGTGTGTGCAGGAACAGCACAACAAATCAACTTATTACGGTTGCTGTCAAGCAGAGAAAAGTTGATTTGGACTTATTGTGACAAGTAGCAGAGCGCAATAATGCAACCAAACTTATTGTGCTCTTAAAGAGGTAATGCCAGCTGCTTATAGTATGCGATACTCTTTCCATGTGGTTTTAAAGCAGTTTTATTGCCATTCTTATAATTGCTTCAATAAGCTTGGCAAGGGTAGGCCACCTGGCTGTAAAGCAAACTTATAGCGGTTATCAGAAGGAAGAAATACTATCATTTCTAGTTTTAACAGCAGTTTTGCGAAATTGGTCATGAAAACCGCTAAAAGAATGCAATACGACTTAAATTGTTACTTGGGATCGGCTTCTCGTAGAACTACCGAGTGTCGTAGACTTGGTACAGCTCTTCCATCGTGACACGATCTCAGTCCTCATGTTGGCGTTTCTTCCTTCGGAGGACTGAGTTCTGCTTCTGACTATTCCGTGCTGTCGGTATCGTTCCACGTTCGCTCTCGTATGGTGTTGCAGCATTATCGCACGTGCTGCGTTCCTTATCCCGCATTAGCTAGTTATAACAGTACACGGCGGTGAAATGAAAATGAAATGAAAACAACAATAATTACGGTAATCTCCTCATACCTGAGTTTGGGGAACATGTCAACTTATTTTTGATCGAGAATTTGCAACCTGCAACCCTTCAACCGACATAAATTTAACACATAACATAACACAGTTAATAACAGCCGCTCATAACAGTTGTCTATCGACAAACGTTATCAAATGTTATCATCGCAAAACGGCTGTTACCGCTACACACCGATTATGAAATAAGACATACAGAATTAAGAACGAACCAGTAGCAAATGGTTTACAACGATCGGTGTACGGAAACGCTTTCAGTCGAATATCGAATTAGCAGGCGTTGCACAGTGTTAACGTGATTATGAACATCTTCATTGCCATTTTGATTCACACAGTCTCGTAACTTGGATGTATGTAGAGTACAGTCGCCAGCAGTAAATACTTCTTTAAAACGACAGTAGGATAAGGCTGTACTTTTTTGAAGGCTGACTTTGAATTTAATATAGTAAAAAGCAAACAAAAAATCCGTGCAGTTTCCTATGCGGTACAATAAACGGGGCTTAAGAAATCTTTTTCAATACTAGTGCCATCATATCAACAGTGGCTTAGAGAAACAGTTCCCGTGACACGGGTCTGGTGTTAAGTAATCTTTTTTCTAAGCTCTTTTATATTTCTGGACATTCTGGAAATTGACTTTTAAAGAAAATTAGTCAATGAAATATATTATTTATGCAAATAAGTACATTCTATTTCTAGATTTGATAATTTCGTCGTATTTTTGGGAGAATTTTATGCGAATAACCCTTATAACTCAGAGGTATTAAGAGCAAAACTCGAGGTACAGCATTTATAATAAAGTATAATTTACTTTGATTTTTATTTTATATTTCTATTATACTACAAACTCTGTTTTGATTATGGACATTCCGAATCGTGCAATTCAAAGAAAATCAGCCGAGAAATTCGGAAAATATTCCAATTTTGGCTGGAAATGTTTCCAGTTGCGAGGATATTCATAAAAAAACATTATTAGTTTGAACTTTTTTACTTCGAACTTCAACATTTTTCTTCTAAACATTTTTATCTATACTAACACATACTGCACAATTGAAATTACAACAGTCACTTGAAATAGATATCTTCTCTAGATTCCTCGATAGAGGTGAAACGGTGCTGAATCCACAAATGGCCAACTTCGAGCCACTACTTCGAATTTTCAAACGCATAAGAGAACAGGTAATACGTCACCCATTAAAACGCTATTTTATGTTTGCTGCGGTGAATTTACTTAAATAAAGGTGACACCATAGTAATTAATAAATAAGACAGGAATGCTGATGCCGAAGCTTGTACGACGAAAACGATGTACACACTCAATTTATCTCGGCAAACTTCCCAACAGCTGATTGAGCTCGGCGAAGTTTTTAACGAATGTCAGCAATATATTTTGACGAACATTCAGCAAATATATCGATTTACCGTAAACCAGCAAGTATTCACGTTTGGTATGCCGAAGTTCTTGAAAATTCTGTCGAGAACTTGTAGAACATTTCGCTGAGTTTATCAGCTGTTGAGTTCTCGGCAATAAAATCTAAGTGTGTATGTTCTGTAAGAGTTTTATGATATCATATTTTGTGTAATTTTGTAATTTTTATAATTTCTTGTTTCCTAAATTCAGAATTCCCTTAAGAAGGTGCAATATACACCGAAACGTTGGTTGAAAGAGCGAAGTCAATTCGTTTTATTGCTAAAAGACTGCGAAGCCGAAAAACCCCCTACTGATATAATCCCTCAGTCGATAGCATAAATTGCATCTAACGATTTCGTCACAAGTTTTAGGCATTCTGAGAATTTTCACTCAGGAGATTCTCTGTGTATTAAATTAGGGTAGTGTGTTCCGAAATCGTTTGTGTTTTTGGCCCAACACATTTTACGTATTTCTTTGTATCACGTTACAAGTCAAGATATCAATCTAGAACTCGTCTGAACAAAATAAATTCCTGCTTTGTAATCAATTATGCTCCACCAAAGCGAAAACCGGTTCTGAGGTATTTCCAGTTTTAGGCAATCAATTAGCGGCACATTTCAGTTTTACACTGTTAGTTCCCAAATCCATCAGATGCAACCAACAACGAAACTGCAATCATTCCGGTTGCAACCGAAAGTACATAATCATCCTGTTTCTTTCACCAAAACCACACAACAGAACTATTTAAGGGTAAATAATTGAATTACGAACGTTCAATTTACTACTACTTCTACTATTGCGGTTGCGAAATAATTAATCTTTACCAAAGTGCGCCCAACTGGAAGTAGGTTGAAAAACAAAGTTTCCCAGCGGTAATCCTTTTTGCCGGTGCAGCATCCAACAAAGGTGGATGGCCACAATTAAAAGTCTGTCTGCCGGGAAAAAACTGGTTCATCCTATTGAGGAGTTCTTTTCAACGCTTAAAAATGTTCAACGAACCCTGCAGAGATGGGATAATAGCCTAAAACAATAGAAAAGTAGCTTCCGGAATGGTTGATCCACTAAAGCCGCCCTGTTTTCCCGACGTAACCGCAGTCACTTTTCTGCTTGCTGGGCACCAACAAAACAATCTTCATTTAGATTGAAATCGAACTCGATCCAAAGGGCTTAACCGGAGGCACTTTGAAAAGCACCTCCACCAAAAGAAAATCTGCATTTAACTTTAAATTGGGAAAACGACCTAATCTACACAAGCGGGGCTGTTATCACCTCGGTACGATCAGCATTTTCTATGCGCAAATCCTTAAATTTATGGCTCCATCGATTTTCCGTACTCTCCTAGCACACGAAAGAGTGAAAGTTGAATTCGCGCGTTTCGATTCCAACCCAGGAGCATTTGTGGGCGGCCGACGCTGTCAGCGGCCAGGCCAACCAGACGGGCGTTGAGAAGGAAGATTGGGTAATCGATATCCTGAGATTGAACGCGAACCTGAAGCTGGGCTGGTAGAAGGCATCCGTGCAAATAAAGTTTATGTAGACGAAGGCACCGCCCGCACCGTATTCGTCGTCGGAGAAAGCTACCAATCCAATCAATTGTCATTTTATGCTGCTACTGAGCATCGGAAGCTTTCCAAAACAGAGAAAAATCGAAACGAGTGGAATGCCACTTTTGGGTTTTCTGGGCGAATGCGGAAGCGCTGGTGGAGCAGCGATGCCAGAAACAAGCAAACACTTGAGAAAGGAAAAGTTTTTTTCGTCCATCCCCGGAGGGACTGTGTGCCGATTGTGTAAGGGTCGGTTGAAATGATTGCCGTCTGAGTGCCGGGATATGATTTGCGATTTGATTGCGCCAATGCCAGTGAATCGATAAAAATGATGAAACGAGAGAATGATTTCAAGTACTGTCCTACTGTCCTAATATTTTTTTTTTTGCGTAATTATAATAATTCGAGAAAAAGTAGAACAAAAACTTGAACAGAATTAATATTGGCAATGGTGAGAAAAATTCATGACCTTGTTTCGTGAGGAAAGTATAAATAAACTGTTGGTGTGCAAGTTTATTAACCAAATTTTAAATTTAATTCATTCTATTTGAAAAAATACCAACTTCGTCTAAAATCGTGTCATTTTTCCCAGCTAAGTACATAACACAAATGCCGTTCCAATTTCCATTTCGCCCCACTTAAACGTTTTCGACTAAATCAATTCTCTCTATAAATGCGGAAAATGGAAACACCATCCTGCATTTATGATGCGAGCACTTTCCTCGATTTCCTAGATTCTCTAAAGAGGTCACCCAAAAATTGCAAACTAAGTAGCATAATATCTTGATCCCACATAAAACAATCCGATTCCCGGCGGGCCTGCAGCAGTCTTCCAGCCTGATTGCGGGAAAAAGAAACGAAAAAGTATCCCATTCAACTTTAACCCCCCCGTTTTTTTAGGGGAAACTGTCTCTCCTTCTTCCACTTCTTCTCCGAATGACCACTTCATTTCCCTTATTTCAGTTACATTTAAAATGTTTTATTTGCACCCTCGGCGGTAGGCCAGGGACGAGAAAACTTGTTTTCTTTTTTATTTTTCTTTCTGTACATTTCGGGCACGGGGATACAGCATTGTTTGTAACCAGTCCCGAGACCGCCGGCGGCGGCTCTAAGCGGACTTGAAGGGTTGGAATCGTTTTTTTTTTCTCGCTAGCAGCTCCTGGATACCGTTCGACCGACTTTAGTGAGAATAATCTCCAAACTGTCCATCAGAAGCGGTGCACAGTAGCGAAGATAAGACATTAGAATAAAATTTCAGCACACTCAACAAATCCCGGTGGCAAACTCTTTTCGATATTGTTGCCACAACTGGAATACGGGATCTTAATAAAGGATATAAATGAAGCCATTCTCGATAGGCGGATCACGACATGTCATAAAAACTCAATAATATAATCGCATTTTTGGTAACATAACTTTGAAGGTAAATTATTAATTACAAAATTAATTCTAGTCGATAAAAGCGATTGGTATGAATAACATCGAAAAGCAAACAAAATATAAACAATCGAAAGCATGATGGGGATGGTGTACCTACATCAAGCAGGTACGGATCTGTTTATCAATTCCCAGAATCCCCTTTCTCAAAATATCCAAGCTTTTTTCATAGGGCGTGTTAAACAAGAAACTGCCAAGCTCAAAAGTATTTTTATTGTGTGCTTGAGAACACTGGTAGGTAGCCGCGGTATACTTTCTTGTTTTTTTTTTCAGCGGAAAAGCAGCAAAACGCGTTGAAAAATCACCCTCACGATACAAAGGAAAATAAAAAGATATCTACCTAAATTTATTTGAAGCCAGATTAGGTGAGTGTTTGTTTATTTATTATAAAAATCAACCATTATTTCCAGCTGCAAACTGTCTCCCAGGAGACATGCTATATATTTTTCACAGAATCACCCACTTATAACACGAATGTAACCGTAACAAAAAAATTTACGTTGCTTGTTATAGAATACAAATGTTATACCAATAATCTGAAAATTAATCTGTATAGTTGAAATTACCTGTTTACATTATTAACAGGCGATTAAACCTTGAATTTTTCGGGCAACATTGTTCTTATTGAAAAGTTTAGAACATGTTTGTTAATTTAGCATACATTTTGTACCTAAATTTGCTTGTACCTACACTAATTATGCGTTCAATTATCATGATATTTTTTACAGTATAATTTCCGAAAAAATCCTACATTGCTCGTTCATTTCTTAGGCGTCTCCATTATACCTGCATATAACAAAGCCATACTGCATACCAACCTGGGCTGCCGGCTTGCACTCTAGCGGGAAACGTGTCAACTGCCGGTTCACGGTATAGAACTATAACAACCGAGACACAAACCAACTCATACTTTCTATCGCTTGATATCCGGATATTTTGGCAGTATTCACAAAGTACGTTCATCAACTAAAGCTTAAAAAGAATCTCACTTATTTTCGAATTGATTGTTTGATAATTTTGATTTGATGATTTACTAATCATTTTGTAATTTTCCTAAGAATTACTGATGTCGACTCAATTTTTTACCAAATTACTGTCAAACAAAAGTATCTTGACAAGTTCAGCAAAACTTGTTCAAAAAAAAAGCATGAAAATGAATGTCGTGCCTTCAAATCAGTTCGATGGAGAATTGCACCACAGACAGACGTCTATATGATAAAAACATTAATCGAAACTTTTAAGTTAAGCCCGGTAATAGCTTACTCAATTAAAATATATGTATAAATTACGTGAAAAGTTAGGTGGGAAATATTTGCAAAACAGTTCCGGTAACCAGGGGCGGACGAAGGCTGATTGGATCTGCAGGCGGAAACTTATTTTGACGCCCCCCTTCATTTTTTCGTTTACAGTCATATTTTTTTTACGCGAGGGATGCGTATTTCTTAAAAAACTAACCACCCGTGAAATTTTTTTTTAATTAGCGCGGTATCGTGTAAAAACGCATTAATTCGAAAATCCACATAAAAACCACGTTAATTCAAACATCCGTAAAAAAATAAAAACACGGTAATTCAAAAATCCGCATAAAAAAACCTCGTAGAAAAATCCGCAATAAAAAAACGCGTAAAAACCCTGATTGTATATTAATAGTTATGTTCGACATCGAACCTGGAGTCGCGAGAGTCCGGTCCGAGGTTTTTCGGGGTTCAATGTTCGATTTAATTTCGGACCGGACCAGAAGGGAGCCATCTGGACCGGGTAATGTTTCCGGACTCCGGAAGAGTCCGGTTAAAAATCAAACTCAACGTTATTTAAATCACAAACAGCAGCAGGTTTCTTCATTTGCATTTCTATGAATGTACCTACGCTCCTCTTCTGGCAGTGTAGCTTCGAGAAAAAGTGCGTAGTTTTCGGCGACTTCGGGTTGCTTCAGCCGAGCGAGATTATACCTTGGCGGGCTACGGTACCGTATGTTGTTCACCACGGATAGTTTTTGGCGTGTGAAGATATCACTAGGTAGTGGTTCGAGTCGATGTTAGCGCCCCGAGGTGTTTTGACGTCGATAAAATTCTGAAAAGTGCCGATGTATCAAAACGTGGTCGATTTGAGTTTCTGTTTAGTTAGGTGATCTCCAGGTGTAACGATGTTGAAAGCTATGCTGGAAAAAGGTTTTACATATGGCCATGATCAATTTCACCCCACTCCATGGTATTTCGGAATAAAATTTATATTTTCAACTCCTAATGAGGGTTTGGCTTATTGGCGCAGCTACCCTTGAAGTTGGCTGGAGAAGCATCCGATCCGCCATAGGCAGCACTGCTGTAGCGCTACTAGGTACAAGGGCCCCGAATCCTAGAAATGACTGGTTTGACGGGGAATGCAAATGGTTAGTCGAGGAGAAGAATGCAGCACGGGCGAGAATGCTGCAACACCGTACGAGAGCGAACGTGGAACGATACCGGCAGGCACGGAACAGCCAAAACTCGGTCCTTCGAAGGGAGAAGCGCCAGCTAAAGGACCGAGATCGCGTAGCGATGGAAGAACTGTACCAAGCTAACTACACTCGGAAGTTCTACGAGAAGCTGAACAGCTCCCGCAAAGGCTTCGTGCCGCAAGCCGATATGTGTAGGAGCTTGGACGGCAACCTCCTTACAGACGAGTGTGAGGTGATCAAAAGGTGGAAGCAACACTTCGACGAGCATCTAAACGGCGGTGCAGTAGAGCGCGAGGACGGTATGGCAACTGACTTTGGTGCACGAGCAGAAGGCATCAGGATTACAGCCCCCGATCTCCTGGAGGTGAAGGACGAGGTTGGCCGGCTGAAAAATAATAAAACTGCTGGAGTGGACCAACTTCCCAGCGAGCTATTGAAGTACGGTGGAGAAGCACTGGCTAGAGCCGTGCACTGGGTCCGGAGGAGTTGATGGAGGGTATTGTGTGCCCCATCTATGCCCTCACATCATTTGTCCACCGATTTTAAATCGGCGTACGACACAATCGATCAGGACCAGCAAACTGACGCGGTTGGTCATAGCGACGATGGAGCGAGTGTTGTGTGTAGTTCGAGTATCGAGGGCACTCTCGAACCCACTGTTTAACATTGCCCTGGAAGGTGTCATTAGAAGAGCAAGGATTAATAAGAGTGGCATCATATTTCAAAAGTCGGTTCAGCTGTTTGGTTTCGCCGACGATATCGACATTGTGGCTCGGACCTTTGTGAAGATGGCGGATACGTACATCGGACTAAAGGCTGAAGGCAAACGGATTGGACTGGTCATCAATGCATCGTAGACGAAGTACATGAAAGAAAGGGGTTCACGAGAGGACAGTGCTAACCTCCCACCTCGAGTTCAAATTGGTGGTGATGAAATCGCGGTGGGTGATGAGTTCGTGTATCTGGGCTCACTGGTGACTGCCGACAACGATACCAGCAGAGAAATTCAACGGCGCATTATGGCAGAAAATCGTGCATACTTTGGTCTAAGGAGGACGCTCCGATCGAGTAGAATTCGTCACCGCACCAAGTTCACCATCTACAAGACGCTGATTAAACCGGTAATCCTCTACGGGCATGAGACATGGACTATGCTTGTGGAGGACCAACGCGCCCTTGCGGTCTTCGAGCGGAAGGTGTTGCGTACCATCTTCGGTGGACTGCAGATGGAAAACGGAGTGTGGAGAAGGCGAATGAACCACGAACTACAGAAGCTACTTGGGGAGCCATCTATCGTCCACACCGCTAAGATAGGCAGGTTGCGGTGGGCTGGACATGTTGTAAGGATGTCGGGCGACAGCCCGATGAAGATGGTTCTTGAAACCAATCCGTCAGGGACAAGACGGAGAGGTGCACAGCGGGCAAGGTGGATCGATCAGGTGGCAGACGACTTGACGACCTTACGCAGACTGCAGAGCTGGTGAACTACAGCCATGGACCGAGTGGGATGGAGACGACTCCTACGTACAGCCAGTCTTGTCCAGTCACTCATCATTGTGCATTTATCAACACATAAATTGCATCACATCAGTTTTTAAGTAGAATACTTCTCTCAAGAAGTTCGGCTACATAGGGATGTGAAATGAAAATCTAAAACCGAAAAAAGTAAAAAAAATATCCATTTTCAAATGCTGGATTTCCTTCGTTCTTGCAGTAATAGATGAGAAAACTTTCTAAGATTCTTCCCAAACGAAGATAATTGTGATTTTATTATTCAAATAGTGTACTATTGAAAATAGTCAAGCTTTGTCAAAACGAAAAATTCGACCTCTGGTTGGTCGTTAAATGATTGCTTCCCAAGCACGGTCGGCAGAATCATATACCTTGCAATTATAAATATGCTATTTAGACTATATAAGAGCCTGTTTCAGCCGAAGCCGCTCTTAATAGTTCCAGACAGTGACAACAGCAGTCCTCCATTAGCAGCAGCAGTAGCGGTGCAGTGGATACCAGCGATAGCGGATAGCAGCCACAGCTGTGATATAGCAATGGATAGTGCACCATCGATAGCAGTTGATGCAGTGAGGCACTTTAGTGAAATGCAGTCTCTGTGCGATAGCGGGCACTAGTAAATGCATTCAATGAAAAGTTGACTCATTTCGACAACACATGAGCCGTCTAGTTTTGAGTGTTAAATCAGCTTTTCACTGTTTATTTTATCACAAGGAATACTTTATTCGCACTGTCAGTGATAACGCCAAGATGTGATCGGTATCTCATCCGATATTGAATTGAACAACAAATTGTCCTTTTCAGGATGAAATAAAAACCTGATGATTGAAGAGTTAATATTTCCTCCTGAGTTAATTTACATTTTTAAATTTGTAACAGTTAAAAAGTTGACTCCGTTATAAATTTGACTTATCTCCGTGTCTTAGAACGTACAGAATTATCCTTTCCTTCTGTCTTGAGCACGAAAAATTTTCATTATCTGCATAAAAATTTATTTTTCGCATAACCAAAATTTACAAATTGTCAAGCCGCAATCATGACCAACAACTTACTATATTTTTGAAATTGGTCAATCCTTGTTGAAGCGCAAAATTCGATTGATCTGATAAGTCAACGTTTATTTACTAGAAAAATGACTGACACGCAAGCAGCCGGGTTATCTTTTTTGTAAAAGTATTTAACTTCAACCTTGGGGTCGTTGCTTTGCACACAACCCTCCTGTGATTATTTTTTAGTAGGCATTGTGATGAACGGAAAAAATGCACAACCTTATTGAGCGGTGCCTTTGCACGTATGGAGCGTGGAATATAACTACACTAGCAATGGGCAAGATCGATCCGATTTTTGCAAAAATGATCTTTTCGGGTCGATCCATCGATTTTTTGAATCGATTTCTTTGCGCGCGATTTTCTACTGAATCGATTCTTTGGATGGCAAGATCATTTTTTTTTTCGCCTGAAAAATAAATGTGTGCAAAACGGATTGAAGACAATAGTGATTGCATTTATTGTTGCTAACGTAATCTGCGGCCGAATTCCGAGAACAATTTTTTTTGAAGAGAAGAAAATTTCTTCATTGATAGTATACAATTTTTTTTTCTCTCCAAAGAAGTGTGTGCTCGGAACTCGGACACTGATCTGAAAAATGTGTCAAGTTTTTACGCATTTCAAATGTTTTTGTTGGTTCAAACAATTGTCTACGTCCATGACAACTTTTTTCATAAGTATGTCTCCACCCCCACAAACACTGTTGCCAACTGTACAGATTTATCTGGAAATGTACAGATTTCCTCGGGGTTTTCGGTACAGATTCTGTACCGTACAGATTACAGATTTCGAGAAAAAGTACAGATCAGTACAGGTTATTTAGATGGTTAGAAAGGATTAGACAAAACTTTTTGGCCGACTCTGCAACGATACAATGGATGGGATCTTGCAATCCACTCCAATCCAAAATTTACTGCCAACTATCGGTAATTTGCTGCCGAGAATGGCACCACTCGGTTAAAAAACGGCAGTTGTTACATGTTTTCGTAAATCTCGATTTAACCAAACTAAAATGTTGGTACAAAATATCCGAAATATCGGTAGTGTTGCTGAATTATGGGTTTCATTGTTTTTTGGCTGAATTTTCAGGAGATTGAACCACAATGGCACGGTAATATGCATTACCGAGCCCCATTCTAAAGTGTGCAAAAGTTTTATTGAAAATCGAGCTAGTAATTTGGAATTAATATTAACTGAGTCAACGCAGTCCCAGTTTCCTCTAAACAATTCACGTTGAAGCTGTATAAATATAGAAAATAAAAACTTTGAGCCAGTGGTACAGATTTTGGTACCGATTTTTCCCGGAAATAGTTCAGATGAAAAAGATTTTTGCAGCTCCCAGTACAGATGAAAATGTGGCAACACTGCCCACAAGGTTCCAGAATATCCAGCTTCCACGAACGGTAATGGCGGATAGGGCACGCTGCCCATTTTGACGTTTTCTGTAGGTCAGGGAAGCTGGATAACCTTGTCGTCGAATTGAAAAAGAACAATCCGCAGCCAAATTAAGTCCCTCCAGTATTTTTAACGCAGTAACCATTTTTTTGCTTTTGTAAACGCGACATCAATAGACAAACCCGTGTGAAATTTGGCTAATACGCATGCGTTGTGAAGTATATCAAGGATTAGGGGTGGGTGAAACGGCTCTTTTACAAGAGCGGCTCTGAACTGACTCATGGTTCACAATGATTCACGAGCGTTGGCAGTTCGTGTTGTCTCGGTAAACTTTGGGTTCGCGCGAACCAAACAGTTCTGCTGCGCCCAAAGAACCGTGGTTCTTTTTCGTGAGCCGTTCGTTCTTTCGCTCTTTTCTAAGAACCGGTTCATATGAACGGCTCGTGAGCCGTTCGCCCATCCCTAGCGAGGATGAAAAGAACGACGAGACAAGTTTGCATCTCGAACTGAATATAAATTACCGACCACAAGACCGCCTCGAAAGTTTGACATATATTGTATACAATCATTACTAACTGATTGGTGTTTATTGGGGTGGCAATGGACTTTGACAGTTTTATTTAGAAGTAGTGTTCAGTCCAAGTATGATGACAGTTCTACAAGGTATGCTACATTTTTGTCTATCCACGCACACAAACAAATCTCGTTATGAAAAAATTCGCGTTTTGTATGGAATTCAAAACATTTTTGGAAATTATCGTTTTATGTTGTTTTATATCTAATTTTTTTGGTTGGAGAGTGAATCTCCAGTTGAAACACACTAGAAATTGATATTAGTTTAGATTTTGTGTGAAAAATTGCGACAATATGTCGAAATAAAATATATAAAAATGCTATATTTCTAATAGTTGGAGCATAATCTTAGTCATTGTCATAGCTCATGACTTTTGTTACTGTATGAAACAAAAGCGACTCTATTCAGAAGCGTTATTAGAGTACAAGAAAAAAACGAAAAGTGCAAAAAGGTTACCGGCAAATTGATGAAAAACAGCATATTTCACCTAAACCGCAGCATGTTTATGTATTCCCCACAAATAAAACATGTTTAAACATCATTTCTATAACTTTTCAGGAAAGTATGTTTTATAAGTTTAGTTTAAAATGCAAAATCATTTCAAATTTCATACAAAATTGGAAAAAGTTCATAACGATCACTAATACTAATGCATCGACGTGAATTGCATACCTTGTAGAACTGTCATCATACTTGGGTGTTCAGTAGGGCGAAACATCCCTCACGAACAGTTAGCAAAATTTCGATTTTTTGGATAACACCCGACCTCGACGTTCTATACGTTTCTAATAACCCGTTCACATGATGTAATATTGCTCATCTTGATTTCAAATGCCATACTCCAAATTTTTCGTGAAAACTAGATGTATGTATGTTTCAAGATACGCGATATCACGTGATATCTGCTACAGTGTGAACAAGGCATAAGACATTTGGCACAAAAATAGGCTATTACAAACTGTGCTTTTCTTCAGAAGTCGAGAAAGTGAAATTTAGACTAAATACTCCTGAATTCCGATTGAGCTGAAATTTTGCATTGCATTGGATATTGAATTTACCATTTTTGATATTAGCCAACATTATTTCATATTTGCTACCTCTGCAAGTGCACTTTTTTGAAAATTGGCTTCCGTAGGGACGTTGTTTACTATCGTTGTAGGTGTTTACTATCAAGCACCAATTTTTTGATTTCGGTAGAAAAGGCATATGCGCTTATTTTTCAACTATGAGTAGTGGGGTACTCGTTAACTCAAATATTGCAAAAGTTGAACTAAATGTTCGTGTATATGCCGTGCTGCATTCTGTTCTGCATGGTGTCGCGCTTGCCATTTTTGTTTATTTGAGTTTGTGCTGCGGATGTTCCGATTTTTTTATGAATTGGGTTGATCTGAATTTTCTAAGTAAAACGTGATTTAAAAAAAATTCTATCATTGTCCTTCGCTTTTTAAATCACGATTTGAAACTGCTTGAAATTTGCTAGAAACCGCTACAATGACAGTTCGCCCATCTACCAACTGTCATTGTAACGATTTAGAGCGAATTTTTGTTTTTTATTTAAAAACCGAAGGAAAATGATATAAAGTTTTATAAAATCACGTTTTACTTAGAAAGTTACACTCTTTTGGATGATATATAAAAATCGGCAATCCGTAAATAGCGTGTCACAGATCCTGCCGATGTTGATGATGCTTTCACGTGCATTATGTCAGCGGTTCCAAACTTTCTGTCAAAATTTCGTTCATGAATCAAGTTCACAAACGTCCCGTGAAACGGTCTATGGGATGAGCGACAACGAAAACTCTTAGTAGAAAAAAACCGCCAAAAGAGTACACGTTGTAAAAGAAGATGGCAAAAAGGTCGTAAAAAGCTTATACCGAACAAAAATCGATTTTTTGGTGAATCGATTTTTAAAGCTCGATTTTTCCATGAATCGATTTTATTGATTTTGATTAATCAAGGCAGGAGAATCGATTTTTTTTTTCAAAGATCGCCCATTGCTAAACTACACATTCGAGTAGGCGAGCCAAAGCTGCGTGCTGTTCAATAAATCAACTGAGTCTGGGCTAAATTTATCATAGACCTACACCATGATAATAAAAAAAACCTCAGTGAGCATAACACAGTAAGCATAGCGCAGAGCCCTAGGTAAACGCTACAGAATACTTTATTAAGACAACAGCCAGAAAAGTTTTCAACCAGCTAGAATTTTCATCATAGTACCATTATCAATGAGCAATAAATGTGCGCTATCTATATTTTATCGATTGCAATCGAGAAAGACGCTTTACGGGTGCTTTATGCTCTTACTGTTCACAATACAGTCGCCATTCGATAACTGCAAGACTTTTAACTGCAACGCTTTTTAACTGCAAGGCCGATAACTGCAACATCTTTGCAGTTATCGGACCGCAATCCGTAAAATTTGATGTCAAAGTCATATTTGACATTGTAGTGACAGATCTCGCGGGGGGATTTTGTATGCATTCGAAAATGAAAATTGTTGAATCTCTAGAAACATTTCAAAAGGACTCTTCAATTTCTTTCGATTTCTTTTACTTGTTGTCTCTTCATTCTAGATATGAGATTATAGATCTCCACTATTAGTCAACGAAGCAAAATCACCTTCTTATGTGGTTAACTTTCCGTAATTATTATAAGAGAAAAAAAATCCCTTGTGCATTGTTTGGCTAGCTTTCTCTACTCAGCTAGGCAGTGCATAGTAGATCACAAACAATATTTTGTGACCAGCTGACATTGATGTTGCTTTTACTTGCGTTATGTTAGAGGTTCCAAGCTTTCTGTCAAATTTCATTCAAGAATTGAGTTTCAGAAACGACTCGTAAAATGGTCAATTGTAGTGATGATCACTCGTCGTGTTCCGGATGTGGAAAGGAACCATTCAAATATTACATAACGCGGGATTTGGTAATATTCAATACCCACCCACCCCCAATATATTTTACATAATTGCAACACGCAATGTAGCGCTTCGCTGAACACCCCCCCACCCCTGTGCGCGTTATGTATTATTTGAATGATCCCAAATATGAATATCAAATTGAATATCCGAAAAGCTTGCCTATTTTAGTTTTCTGCTATTTTTTGTCACTATTCCATTAAAAAAAATACATATCGACATCATTGAAACCAAATATGGTAGTGACGTACCCCCCTCTAAATTTTGGCATGTGTCAAGTGTTGCAGTTCGAACGACGTCTGTACAAGCTTTCTGATGTTGCGTATTTCGCTTTCTTTACGCAATGTGCATTTGCTTCCAGCGTGCGAAAAAAAAATCAACTCATCCGTTATTTTCAACATGCTTCGGTGTTCTGTGCAAATTATATGAGCCTCTTTGTTACACACGATGAGTATGCCAAGACTGCGTACAGCAAAGGCCACACCACGGGTTGGGACTGTTTGGTAAGGTAAGGTAAGAAAGCCTATTGCAAGAAAAGCCTTGGTGGTACATTCCGATTTGGAGTTCAAAAACTTCGCGGCCATTTTAGGTTCTTATTCACCAATAACGAGTTGAATTCGATAGGTGATAGAGCAAGATTTGATTTTTGTGCCCTTTCCACATGTTGAGCTAGAATTATCAAGTCAAATTTCAAACAGACTGATGCCAATCGTGCTGCTTGATGTCAGTGTGTTAGTGGAAAAGATAGACGTTCGAATCAAAACATTGTTACCCACATTTGCAAGCAGTATCAAATACTGGTTTTCATGTGCACGCGTAAAGTTGGTTTCGCCTTGTGTCCATTGTGTAAAAATTTTTATAGTCATCACATAGCAAGTATTTGTGGTTATCTAAATTAAGGAATAGTAGCAATATCCAAAACCGCAAATTGTTATTATTAAGATTAATCAAATTTATGAATGCACAGGTTTGTATCATCAATGCACGCATACAGTCATATATTCGCTGTGAACGCTGAAAACAAACTGCGTTTGTAGTTCGACATCGCATCGCACCGTCATTCATTCCCGTTTCTTACTGCTATGTGTATTGGTTCGGCAAGTGATTGGCAAAACGAGCAAAACAAACCCAACAAACCTATCGGACGAGCTCGCGGGTTGCTGCCCTGTTTTGCTTTGGCTGTGTATGACATTCTCGTTTCTTGTCGGTAAAGTTTTGGCTGCTTGTGGCCCAGTTGTATTGGTGAAATAATCGAACAAAAGTGACAGCTCAAATGTACGACGGATGGAAAATATAATCTGACAATGCGTGACGGCATTTCGAACTTATTGGAAAAATCTGTATTTAGGACATTGGTGCAATAAATATTAGCAGTGATAAAAGTGGACTAAAGTTGCCAACGATTGCTGGTCATGTTGAACGTACGTGTGCGCGAGTTAACAGCCCGGTAAGTTTCGCAGTGTTGAATTCTGTTTGTTGTGCGACTTTCGTTGGGGTGGAATCCTGTTCCAACTGGGGAAAGCATAAAAGATGGCTTTTGTGGGTGCAGGCCGTGCCTGGGTAAATGATCATCGGTGAAACTTGTGATGTTTTTTTGTGCTGCCGGAATATATAATCAAGTTAGATGAGTAACATAGTACCTGGACGTGTGCATGGATTTGTAACTCGGGAAACAATACTAGACAGGTAAGTCTAAGCTTCTCAGGAAACTCACAAATTTCTCCGTAGTAGCATTCAGAAAAAGTATCAGTATTAAGTTCAGCATAGAACGTGGGCAGTTGGATTCATAGTTGTTACAATGAAAAGTCGGGGAAAGTTTCTGGTTTCCATTCCCGTTTTTGTTCATTCAGTTTGTAAGACAAACTCAAGCAGAAACAGATTAACAAAGCAATGTTCTATTAATGTTGGAATAACCTGTGTTCTGCACATATAAGTGGTTAAGGTTTTATCTCAATTTGTTGAATCTCAGTCATGAAATAAACTGAATCTAGTAAGAGAAGATTTAATTTTATAATACGGACGAGGAAGTCGTTTGTTCTAGGAATTTGCTGTAATCATTGTTTTTGCTGACTATGTGATGCATTCACCCAGTAAGCATCATTTCGCTCTGGATGGATGTACTCTAGAAAGCTCGGACTCTCTGATAGTTAAACAATGAGCTATACTGTAGCTATACTTACTACAATAAATAGTGCAGTGCCTAGATACTACGTGAGATTGGGATTACTTCATGGCAAAATAAATATTTATTTATTCTAGTCGGTAACGAAATGGCTGTTGGCAACGGGTATCATGGGTACGGGTAAGCTTTTCCAACACTAATAACTGGCGCATGTAAGCTCTAGCATCTATCTCTATTATTACGGGGAGAATGCAAAGAAAACAATGTGCAACCCCAGAGAGGTCGAACATCGCTTCACCGATATAACTATCAGTAGAAAAACATATTTTATGCTAAATGCGTTTTTGCAAGACGTGTATGAGCGTAGCTCAATCTTTTGTCCGCATTATAGAAGAATTTATTAGAAAAATATTCTACCTGTGATGTTCTGTTATCTTTCTGTCTTAAGAACACATTTTTCACATGCCCAATATAATATATAATGAATATATATTGAACGAATCATTTACTCAAACTCAAACACGGGTTTTAGCAAAAAGTATATTTTAACAAATGGAGGATTCACAAAAAAATTGTTTAATTTGATATACGGCCATTGTAATTACTCGTTCTTGTCATCCTCACAGTAAAAAAACCATTCCACGAATAAGCGAAACCACCAAATCGAACCTCAACGGCGAAAGTACTTAGAATGCTCCGCACGAGTTTTTATTAATTATACGTCGTCGGCTGCATGGCGGGACAATCACATTAACTTTAACGCTTTGCATGCAATATTCGTTTTTTTTCCTCTCTTCTAGCTTGTGCAGTGAGCTGCCTATCAAACGGCAATATGGGAACCGACCGGCACTTGCACAGTTACAGAATATGCACTTTGTATAAGTTTACCTCTGCCGCATGCTCGCCGTTTCGCGTCGTTCAATTAAAATGATGGTGTACTGTTCGACGCATGTTTTTAATACCGTTCTCGGGCAAACGAATGCACCAGGCAAATATGCTAAGAAATGACCCACTTTTGGGCTGCTGACATTAAGCGAAACTGATACCGGCGGACTGCAGTAAAGGTGCACCTGAAGGCTGTGAAAGTCTAGCAATTAACGGGTTTGATTTTGACACCTTATAATTTGTCCGTCAATCTGCAATTGATGGTAAGACGGCTTGCTACCAAATTGCAAACCAAGTTTTGAACGTATTATCTGTGCCACGAAAAAGAGGAGAAAAAATTATTTAATTATTGCTTCTGGCATTTGATTATCTGCATTATCAGTCCAACAATGCGCAGTACGATTGTTGGCAGGATTGTCGTACTGTCGTTACTGTAGGATTACAGCGTTTTTCTGTTAAAAATGAGTGTAAATAGTAGTAATTTGCAACCGCTGCACGTATGAGACGAGGTTTGCAAAGTTAACAACTTTTCAACTTTATATCAAACGCCATGTTTCTTGCGGAATTACTATTATTATCGTTGCGGTCTTTACCTTATCGGAATCCATCACCCATGCTTTGTGTTTAATACCTAGAACCCCTTTTCTAGACTGCTAAAGGTACCTTTCATAGATATCTAATGCTTCAATTTGCTCGCCGTACGAGTAAAACTGAATGATACATTTCTTTGAATTAATTAACCTTTGAAGTCTTCAACGCGGACTAAAATGTGTGCAAAAACATTACCGACTATCACGCTTTGACGCTGTTGAACGGTTAGGTGGCTGAGTTCAAATAGAATTCGACACAAACAGATTATCGGTGTTCTTTCATGTGGTAGTCAAGTGACCTATGCAGGCCAAAACATGCTAAAAAACCCACCGCTCAAAGAGGGGTATCAATTGCAAAGCATGCACTAGAAAATTGAAGATTCAGCAATCGCAATGACTTTTCTCAGTCTGCTAAGTGGGGCTTCATTGCTTGCGTGCTATCAATAATCATTTTTGTTATTGTTGCGTGAATAGTCTAGCTGTCTAGGCAATTAGTTTATGTTTTCTCAACTTAGCGTCTGATTTTTAATGGGGTGTGTACATTGAATCTATGAGCAAAATTACTATCTACGATCATAGTTAGTACTAGGGGTATGTCAATGTAGGATGCGATAAGCGCATCGTGAACGATGCTGAATAGCTGACTAGATTTCATGAAAAAAAGGATAAATTGTACGAATTTATTGTAGTGATTGTCACGTTGCCAGCATCTATTGAAAATATAAGGTTTTATGAAAGGAGTTTATGAAAATGAAGGAACAGTTTTTTGTAATATTTTTTATCAAAATAGAAGTTTTCTATTGGTTTTACCGTGTATAGTTTATTGCGTTGTGATCAATTCAAATTGTCAAGTGCGAACTAATCTAAAAAAAGTTCGTTACACATCAACGTCAACCATTTTTGAGTCTTGTGTGGTCTTACAAACTCCAAGTCAGCCATTTGTGACTTCTAAACAGTGCTAGTAGCGAGTTGCTTTTAAGTAATTTTGTCACAACTTTGAGGCTAGTCACTGAAAAGCCTTTATTTACGCCAAAACGTCACTAAAGTCACTATTTTACAACAAAATGATCACTAAAGTCACTATTTTAGCTCTAAGTAACAAAAATAATTTGGACAGTTGGGTTCGTTTGGTTTTTTCGTTGGCTTTTCCATCATGAAAGTTACATGCCACCCACTGTTCTCGAATCTCTCCACCCACTCTTTAGTCAGTGTTGTGCGTAGTGTTGCGAAATTTCGACACTGCAAAATGAAAATGATACGAAAGCATTTTCACTCTCACTTTCATCACACTGATATTGAGTGTCACTCGTGTCAGTTCTCGATGTATATCAAGTCAGTAATATAAATGACATGTCTTAATTAATACCGAAATTATTTGATCTGACTTCATTGCATGAAGTCGATGGAGTAGGTAAGCATCGACATCCTCAACCGCATAAACCTTGCTAAAGTAACATAGCGTGTACGAAATTACAGTAATGCTGCCCCTCAGCATGATCGCTGTCAAATGATTGGAGCTGAAAGTAATTATCACTTTCAGCTCGTTCGTGTCGAAGCTGATATTCGCAGGCGTCAGTTTCAACTGAGAATCTATCACTGACAGTGAAAATTTGCAACACTGGTTGTGCGTGAAATTACGTAACAAATTTGATTTCCTTGTCCTAAATCGACGGTACTCTCCTGTTCTTACTGATTGAAAAGGAGTAAAACATTCGAAGTTATGGAATGCTTACACAATAATACAATAAAGAAACTAGAAAATCGCGCGGGAGGGGATGGAGATGAATGTGTGAACAAATTGAAGAGTACACAGATGACAGAGCCATGTCCAAAGATCACACGAATGGCTTGGGAAGTATAAAGAAGGATTCTCTTGAAACACTCAATGTTATGATGAAGAAATATTTCCCAGGATCACGATCCATTCTAGAAAAAGGAACGTAGGACTCAAATGCGCCATGTGCGGTTCGAATATCGCTAGGACAAATGCGCATTACATAGCCTGCGATATCTTCACTGAATCGAAAGTGGAATGGAATGGGCAAATCATTTAAGCCCTGTAAGTCCCTGGGACTGGATGGATTATTACCAATAATGCTTCAACATTTTGGAAGGGTAATAATTGCATTCATAACCGAGATATTTAGGGCCAGTCTAACACTTGATTACATAACCACTAACTGGAGAAACACGAGAGTGATTTTTATATCAAAGGTTGGCAAGCGCGATAAAACACTTTCTAAAGCCTTTTTTTCCTGTATGGACTTCCTCACTGCGACCAGAATCGTAGATCTATTGTGAGATATGCCCGGGTGTTTGCTGTATCTCGCACTTCTGTTAATTGCAATACCTCTATTGAGAAGATTACATGCTTATTATTATTGTTCATCAGTGCTTGTGTGTAATGTGCTACTCTTCCTTTACACGCTTACTGTTCTACTATACCAATACTCGTTCCTCTTGCCAAATATCACCAATTATAATTCCCTGGAGAAGTTTCGTCGTGCGTCCTTCTGGCCAGTTTTATTGATAAGAGGGACTTATTTTTTGTTAAGAGGAAGTCACGCAAAGGTATTTGTAGATTTCAGCGTAAAGGAAGGGTAACTGGTGGGGAGCCTGAGAATAAACTCATACTTAAGTTCTTTTTGACATCGGATGGCCTGGTTCTACTAAGATTCGAACCCACGACCATTCGCTTGACAAAGCGGACTCTGCAACCTTGCGGCTACGCAGCTCCTCTAAAAAGCCTTTAGACCAATTAGTCTAACCTCCATTATGTTAAAAATAATAGAAAAACATATTTACTACCACGTTAAATCAACGTATCTAAAATTTTTTTCGCTGAGAAGGTATCAGTTTGCATATCGTAGCAACATGTCATGTCAACATACAAATGCTGACGACAAAAAATAGCGATCGCACTAGCTGCTTTCTTAGACATAGAGGGGGCTTTTATATATGTATCTCTTCACTCAATGCTCAACGCAATGAGATGCCATGAATTTGATACATGTCCCTCAAAAAGGATTCAAACAATGCTGAATAGTCGTGAGATAACTGCAGTTCACAAGGAACACAACTAAGGGATGATCGAAAGGTGGAGTTCTATCGCTTTTTTTCCTGTTGGGGGTTTTTTTTTCGGACCACTGCGTCCATTTATTTGAACTATTGTGGTATGCCCCGGTTTGCTGTACTGCGCTTTAAGCTTGTCCACCACTTCTTGAGGAAGTGATAGACGGTAAGCTACAGCGAGATAGGTGCCAATCGGGAATAACTTGTTTTATGAAACTAGTTACCCTGACTGGCGGCGCAGACCAGATTTTCTTGGGTTCTAGGGAGCCCTTATTGAAGTACTAAAGTCTGCGTCTAATTAGTGCTCCGCAAAAGAAGCAACAAATATCATCTTGGGTGAAACCAATTTTCTGAAGATGATGTTTGCTTGGACAGTGACCTGTTATTGAGACTCAGCAACTTTTGAGAAATTTTTGTGTTTGGTGTTATAAATCGAGTGCTTAAGAGATTTCACTGCCTTCCAACGGGATGTAATCTCTCGTTGTTCCCATTCCTTTAGTTCAGCCTTCAAGACACGGTGTGAGATACCACAAAACGGTTTTGGACCAATGAAGGTTGATTGGGAACCAAATCTAGCGAGTTCATCTGCAACTTCATTGCCCTCTTTTCCGCAGTGACCAGGAATCCAGTAAAGATTTACAGAATTCAACTGGCTCATCTGTTGTGGAAGGCAAATGCAGTCCCAGGCAATTATAGACATGCACTTGTAGGCTTTCAGGGTCTCAAGTGCCGCTTGACTGTCCGAGAAAATGCAGATGTTGGTATGTCTATACTTCCTTTTCAGGCAGATATTGGCACATTCTATAACGGCGGCCATTTTCAGCCTGGAAGACTGTACGCCAGTTTCCCATAGCTACTGATATTTTTGTTCAGAGGCGACGCGTGACCAAGTGGGCTACCTGTTCAATCAACATTTGCAACACTGAAACAACAGTATCGTGATAACAGTTTCGAAAACTTTTATCTTTCTACATTTATCTATATGGCAAAGAAATTTTACGGTCTATTATGACCGCGAGTTTTCCGATAATTTTCTCGCTCGACGGATGGAGTTGTGATATGCAATGTCAGTATCATTCAGGTTTCGTCCAACGATAATTAAAATTATGTTTATGATCTTTTTGCCTCTAAACTTTTCGCATGAGTAAAAAACCTATCTTTGTTTATCAAATCTTAGTTCAATGCTAAAGCGTTTCCTTAGACGATGTTAAAATTTTAAGCTAAAAAGAAAGCAGCGCGTAAGAAGACAAACGTATACTATGCGGAATATGCGAGGTTCAAGTTTTCGAATGAACAAAATGGGTGTAGAGGTTTGAATTAAACTATACATCGACGGAAGAATTCCACCACATTGACAGAAATAATGAATGAATTTGCTCGTTTTTCATTTGCACTACGAAAGCTCTGAAGATGGATCTGCGAACTCTCGCGGCCACGTGGTCTCTCTCAAATTTCAATGACGTCGAGAGAAGAAACAGAAAGGCAAAACGAAACAGATTTACCAGACACTGAAGAGAGGTGGTGTGTAGGGGAAAGTAGGTAAAGACGGACACTGCGGGTAATATGGACACTTTTAATATTTCACAAACTAGAATGTATTATGATAGTTAAGTGAGGCGAATACCTTTTTTATAGTGTGTTAATGCTTTTGAGTTGCATTATCGGTTTTCAGCAAGCAAACTGTCAAATTTGTAAGTAAAACAAAGAACATTTTCGTGAACGCGCAATTTCATGTAATTTTTATTCCACGGAAAATAGTGAAAAACTCGTGAAACTTACGTGTTTTCATTTGTTCACAATAGTAAAGTGATAAATTAGTCCTTCCTCGGTTTTCTAGTGAAAATCCAGCAGATTTTCGATGTTCCGATGAAGAGCTACGATCGTTTGAAAAATTTACAACCAGGTCGGGCAAGACGGACACACTAAGGTAGGGAAAGATGGACACACAAATTTTCCAAGAATTTTCACATGTAGCATCTGTTGTGTACTGCAGATGTTCACAAAGTACACCCGCGAGAGAAACCAGCAGATATTAATCACTTAGCAGTAAGAACAGGCCATATAGGCGGAGAATTTTCGCCTTCATCGAAACCCATCCTCTCGGACTGTTCACGTGATGTATAGATGGACTCTAATAACGTAGAGTAATGTATGGCCATCACTTGACACATAAATCAGAAGAATGCTAAACGTACTTAACGTACTACATCTTTTTTGTGAGTGTCCACCTTTACCTTCGTAGTGTCCATCTTACCCACCCCAAGTGTCCGTCTTTCCCAACCATGTCAAAAAACAGCAATTTGTAGTCTTATTTTTGAAGACCCAAAACACATTAAACTTGGAGGAAGTTCACTAATACCAAAAATGATTATGAAAACAAATGACCTTAAGTTTCAATTTGTATGACTACTGCGATCTAAATAGCAATACCTAAGTAATTATTTCGATTAAACCTTAGGGTGTCCGTCTTTACCTACTTTCCCCTAATGAATGTTTTCTCTCGCTGACATCGGTTTTGTTCAGCAGAAAGTTTGAACCAAATATGTCATTTTTACGCGAGGCGTCGCTTTAGTAGTGGTGAGCATAAATGACCGCGTCTACCCTTCCGCTCTTGAAGGTGCAGAGAAGTGTTGAACGGCGGTTAGTTCAGGTGAAAGGTCTGAACAAACGGTAGTCATTATTGCGTGTGGCCGTGTGGGTTGCGTTGCGTGTGAGTTGTATGGCGTAGTCTGAAGTGTAGCCCATCAGGTTACATTCTTTATAGTGCATAAATTTCCACTATGTAGAAAATAAAATAAGGATGTTCGGGATAACATTAAAATTACAAATAAATTACCTTCGATAATTTTTCATCCACTCTACAAATATGAAAAAAATCACTTTTTTCCTGAGATTGTCTACCTGTCCTATGAACAGGTTGAACAGGTGGACGAGACGCCTCTGTTTTTGTTCTAGGACCGTACACTCCCACCGCTGTTACAATCTCTATTTTTGAACAGTCAATATAGAACTTGATCGATCCATTTCGAACGCTAGGTCCTCCCGCATCCTATACTGAGCGAGAGGGTTCATACACTGAGTATGGGATGTCGTAGTTGAATCTAGGTTCCATCCAATCACTGTTCATGTTCATCTAGTCTAGTATCACCTTTTGTTGTTTGAGCTTATGTGCACTTTTCTTTGCCTCTAGTACAGCGGTTCTCAACCTTTTTTTGTCCGCGTACCCCTTGGCGATATTTTCCAAATCAATTGTACCCCCTGGCAATATTTTCCAAATCAATTGTACACCCTGGCTTGGAATGTTCTCGCAGAGTGGGAGAGAGTAGTGGTAGATCATGTTGTGGTAGTCTAGTTCAGGTTTCATATTGAACTATGATTTGTTTGATTGCTACAGTCATGTTATAAGAACAAGTTTGAACAACAGAAAAAAAGTATTTAAAAAAATGCTTTGTCCGTCATTACTGATTTTTCTTTCGCGTACCCCCTGAAGGCTCTCGCGTACCCCTAGGGGTACGCGTACCCCAGGTTGAGAACCGCTGCTCTAGTAGAACGTGTTGATTCAAAGGAAGTAGATGGAGGATAGCTTGTAATGCTTTAGAAGGTGTACTCCGCATTGCTCCGGTAGTGGCAATTCAAGCTAGCCGCTGAAGTTCATCTAGCTTCCTCGTTGCCGTGGTCTCCTTCAAGGTTGCATATTCAACTTCGGGGTGTCAATTCCATTTAATTTTCCGCGTGCCAACAGCTCGCTCCACAAGTATAATTTTCTAACTTGATGTACGACAAACTTGCAGTCCTAAAGCAATTCTACAAGTTTGTTGAAGAAAGCAATGCCCTAACTCTGGTGCCTAAAGTGTGAGAGCCCATATTCACGGGAAGTTTAGCCAACATTCGCGGTGACTATTATAATATTCACCGCGAACATTGACTGAATATTGCACTGAATATGGGCTCTTACGCTTCAGGCATACGAGTTAAAGCATTACACTATTCGACAAACTTGTAGTTCTACTTAGGGGCTACAAGTTAGGTAGTGTATGACATCGTGTTTCTAAATTGTACTTATGAAGCGAGCTGTCAGCACGCGGCGAAAAAGTACCCTAAAATTGAATATGCAACCTTGGTCACCTTGGTTTCTATTGCCTTTGCTATGGTCATTGGTTGTAGACCTGACCTAACTGAGTTAAGTTTCGAAGTGGTCGAAATGAAACAGGAAAAGACTATACTGCAGCTTTTCACTAAGATTAAACATGTTGGAGTAGTTTTAGTCCAGAAACTCAGCTAGATTGCACATATTGAATAGGTCATCGGTAAAGCTACGAGTGCCCTCTGGGCGTGTAGCAGAGCTATTGGCAGAAAATGGAGTCTAAGGCCAAGTATGACATACACTAAAGTCGCTTTTTACGCGGGGGATACGTGCCGCGTAAAAAAAACCGCGTAAATTCCGGAATCCGCGTGAAAACCGCGTAAATTCCGGAATCCGCGTAAAAAAAACCTGCGTTAATTCTGCATTCCGAGTGAAGGGAAACCGAAATCCGCGCAAAAATAAAAAAATACCGCGTAAATTCCGGAATCCGCGTGAAAAAAACCGCGTAAATTCCAGAGTCCACGTAAAAACCCGCGTAAATTCCGGAATCCGCGTAAAAAAACCGCGTAAATTCCGGAATCCGCGTAAAAAAGCCGCGTAAGAAAAACCGCGTACAAAGCGACCTCAGTGTATTGGTTTTAACAGGCAATTATAAGATCAGGAAAAAGTATGCCTTGCTTGTGTGGTGGCCTAAAACAAAAGAACGGTCAACGCAGAACAAACTTGCAAATGCTAATTTGTAATGCAATTACAGGAGTAATGAATAGTGCTCTGTCGAAAGCTATAGATCCAATTCTGCATCTACTTCTCCATCAAATAGTACAACTAGAGGCGGAAATAGTGCATTGAAACCAGCACGCCATACAAAAGGACCTGATGGAGATCAGAGAGGCCAGCTGTCAATCATCAAAGATTTTCAGCTGAGCAGACATACAGGGTGTTAGGGAGCTGACTTAAAATCTTTTAAGGGTTGATAGAGGACCCTTTTTTATGACAAAAAACCTTCAATTCACTTTTATTCACTTTTTTCAGTTTTCGGTTATGTTTGCCTTTAGCGAGGTCTAGCACAAGAAGTATGATAGCTAGCTCAATTCTGTTGGTTTCGTTGGAAAGCTGAAAATATTTTGTAATCAATCTTGTTTCAAGCATTGATCTAATATGCAGTGAATGCTGTGAACAAGACGTCAACGACGCGTTTACGTAAACGCAGTGGAGCAGAAAATTGTGAATCTTACAACACTAAATGAAAGCGCAGTTTACTGCTTTTAAAGTGAAATAGCAGCTGAATTAAAAGCGTTAGATATTTGGTGTCAAAGAACAACTTAGAGTAGAGTAGACTTCAATGTTTAATTTAGTTAATAACAAAACCCATGTTTAATACACATTTCAGAGAGAAAATTGCAGTTTAGTTCTCAAAAAACATTTGATTTTACATTTGGTTTTTTTTACGAAGTGCTTCTTATTAAAATTTTCTCAGCTTCCCTGCGAATCCAACAGAATTGAGCTAGCTATCATGCTTTTTGTGCTAGAACTTGTTAAAGGCAAACATAATCAAAAACTGAAAAAGGTAATAACACTACAGTAGATAAATTTTGGCCACATACGTAGAAAATTTTATTTGACGTAGGACTACGTCTAACCGTACTATATCGAGATACATTCTGCGGTAACTAAAAACCAAGATGTAACATCGGAATAAAAGATTTCAAACGGTAATACTGGATAACAATAATCAATATGTCGTTGGATTGATAAAATGATGGACAATTTTGTGATTCTTCATATATCATTGTTACTTAATTGTTAAACAGTGAAAATTGATGAAAAATTTCAAGGTCGTATTTTCACGAACAATGTACCAATCACATGCGAGCACGCCTGGCACAGACTTCATGAGTGGACACCAACTGCCTGCTATGACAAACTCTATATCAGTGGAAAAAAAAATTTGACAGAATCTCCCCGTCCCAACAGGTCAACTAATATTTGCTCCTATGAACCTAGACTATTTTGATGTCTTGAAGGTGAAGCTTTTTCGGAAAGTTCGTAACAACCTTCTTTATCAGACAATTAAACGATCTGCTGTGAGAATGTTATTAAAACTGATGTCTTGAAGGAAAACATGCTGGCACAGGCAACAGTACTGCACCGAGCCATGTATGAGAAGACGGTCGCTCGTCGTCAGTGCAGTAGCACTCGATTACCATTTGTGTGCAGTCAAGCCAAGTAGAAACAATGTAGCTGCTGTCGACGTACAGTGGTGCGTGTTTGCACACTACGCTGTGCGGCCGTGGATCAAATAATTCTGTACGCAACAGTATATCATGATGTTGGATGTTGCATCCAATATGTGATTACAACTGAACGGATTTTGACCAAAGCATTGATCGAATTCTGAATTCTCTAGATGAAATATAAAACTATCGTAGTCCTACGTCAAACAGGCGGTCGTGTCTTTGATACCACCCTCGTACTATTTCATTGAATAGGGTCCTGTATAACCCCTTGAAGGTGTTTTTTGAGCTCTCTAACACCATGTATATTCATCTATTCATCTTGCTAGACTTTGGAATAATTTTTTGGTTAGTTATTCTATTTTCATATTTGATTGTTATATTATTTTCTGAAACTATTATTATTTTCTGCGTTGTCATTAACGTTTTGACATAATTTAGGCTGTTTCCCATTATCATAAGTTTCCCTTCATTTGGAAAGCTTTTTGCGTCGATCTGGAGCATTATTAACTAATAGTATGAAAGTAGTATGGTAATATGTAGCTAGTTGGAGAAAAGAATGGTTTTGAGAAATTTAACCAAATCTAGTTTCATATTAAGATCTCTTTTTAAATATTTTTTACCATTTTGCAGAGATGGAGAGATTTTTTAGACTCATGAGTTATTCTGAACGGGCGTATGCATTTTGGTATAGGTTTTATTCAAAACATTTTAGCTCAGATAACGTTGGTTGTATAGTAGAACTGTCTGAAAATGAGTTGTAGGGAATTAATGATGCCCCATAATAAATATACACCGTGAAAAAAACTTATGACTAGAATAATTTAAAATAAACACTAAATTTCAATTTAAGAAAAAAGTTTTTTTTTTTGATAGTACGGATAAGATTAATCTGAATTTCTCAGTCTTTTTAAAGATATTTTACGACAATCTGTGTAAATTACATGACGTTTCGGCCGTTTCTGGTGGCCTTTTTCAAGGGGAGCTGTATTTGAAAATGGCCTCCAAAACGGCCGAACCGTCGAGCAATTTATACAGATTGTCGTACAATATCTTCAGAAAGACAGAAAAAGCCAGATTTATCCTATCCGTATAACTTGTAGTTATATCAAATTTTTGATGAAAGATTACATTAAAAAAAAATCTAATTTCAACATTTTTCAAAAAATTTGTATTTAAATGATTTTGAAAGATTCAGAAGGTCATTTAAATTCAAATATCTCTTGGTAGTTAACATTTTAAATGCATCGGTTTTTGAGTTATTTTGTTCGACAAATTTTCAATGTTCAGGAAAATATACGTTACTGTTAATTTGTCCGTGGTTCTCCGGCACAAACCATAAATTCATTAAAATGTATTATCAATATTATACAATTCATTATTTGACAACAGGACGATTGTGCGAACAGTTCTCAAGAAAGGGTTAAAATGTTTCAAATGATATGTTTTTATATATATATGGACACATTATTTCAGTGGTTTCCAATCTCCTGTTGGAAAATACTGCATTATTTGTTTAAAAAATATCCCAAAAACTTCACTATGGTATCTTGTGTACACTGCCGGTAACCGCAAGTCATTCTCATCTGTAATTTTGTCAGTTTTATGTTAGCATCGGGTTTTGGCCTATCTTTGAGTGTATTTTCAGATGTACCGATAGAAAATAGTGGTTTGTTCAATAAAAGTGAAAATCAATTCCAAGTCAAAGCCTATTGTGAAAAGTAACCGCAAGTCAGTTCGAATTTATGAAAAAAAAAAACATGCACATGTGAAATAGCGAAGTTTGATATGACTGTTGATATGAAAATAAGTTACAAAATTCAATTATTAGGATTTTTTTTTGTTTGTATTGATGATGAATTCATGTGCAGCAATTTCCTGCTTATGCGAGCTCAAGTCCACTTTTTACACTGTTCAATAAGGGTTTCGATAGCGTGTCCCTCTCGTTTTTTTCTAGGTTATAGTACATTTTCAGATACACCCTCTTTCTTCTTCTGAAATTTGAAAAGGTTCCATTTAAAAAAAAAATTGTTATATTTTCAAAACAGTTTTAAGCAATATTAATCTTATTCTAGATTGATACTAAGTAGCTGAAAAAAGGTTTAAAAGATCCTCCCTTTTCCTTCAAAAGATGCCTCCTTATAAAAATAATGTCAGATTTTTGTGTAAAAGAAAAATTCAATGGCCTTACTATGTTCAATTCAAGTTTTTTTATTGATAGGAAAAAGATTTAGTTTCTATATAGATTGATATTGTTCTGGCAAGCCGTTCCAATATGATTTGAACTCGTTGTTGACAAGCGGTATAACGTCATTAAGCAATGCTACTTTTCTCTCTTGACTGATTCCTTTGGGTTTCAGTTAACATTTCAGCGTATCTCCCATAAAGAATCCACCTGTCTGAATCTGCTTCATATGCTTTTTTGAGAGTGGATTCCATCGCTTCATAGGTTTACTTTTATCGAAAACATTATTATAACAAGGGTCAAAGCATCCCTTCTTGATAATAATATACTTCATATCTTCGATATGAAATGCCAAACGCAAATGCTTAGCATATTTTTCACATATCGGGCACGACTCAGGGTTTTCAGATGATTCGTCAGTTACGATATGACCAGCTTGCTTTTGGTGAAGAATCGAAGACTTGCACTGTACTTTGAAGCCGATCGTGTTCATATCGAACTTCCGGCATACCTACCTTCAAAGATTCAATTTTTTCGGCCACTAAGTGGAATCTGTAGTTCTTCCGCTTCTTAAGTTCCTCTAAAATTAAATGGTCTTCAACACGACGGGTAAATGTAACCAACTTCACTGTTTCTCGGAAAAACGTGGCCTGAATCGATCTTGGATCTGAATCCTGTCATCCTTCCCACTCTTGTTCAGTTGGTTGCCTTTATGGCATGTGCCTTACGCCTCCTCTTTGTAGAGTCCTCTTTTTGGGTTTGTTTCTGGGTTCGCTTCTTCGTGGATCTACCTATCCGGAAAACCAGCAGTACTCAAAGAAAATTTTTACACTCCCACCGCTGTTACAATCTCTATTTTTGAACAGTCAATATAGAACTTGATCGATCCATTTCGAACGCTAGGTCCTCCCGCATCCTATACTGAGCGAGAGGGTTCATACACTGAGTATGGGATGTCGTAGTTGAATCTAGGTTCCATCCAATCACTGTTCATGTTCATCTAGTCTAGTATCACCTTTTGTTGTTTGAGCTTATGTGCACTTTTCTTTGCCTCTAGTACAGCGGTTCTCAACCTTTTTTTGTCCGCGTACCCCTTGGCGATATTTTCCAAATCAATTGTACCCCCTGGCAATATTTTCCAAATCAATTGTACCCCCTGGCTTGGAATGTTCTCGCAGAGTGGGAGAGAGTAGTGGTAGATCATGTTGTGGTAGTCTAGTTCAGGTTTCATATTGAACTATGATTTGTTTGATTGCTACAGTCATGTTATAAGAACAAGTTTGAACAACAGAAAAAAAGTATTTAAAAAAATGCTTTGTCCGTCATTACTGATTTTTCTTTCGCGTACCCCCTGAAGGCTCTCGCGTACCCCTAGGGGTACGCGTACCCCAGGTTGAGAACCGCTGCTCTAGTAGAACGTGTTGATTCAAAGGAAGTAGATGGAGGATAGCTTGTAATGCTTTAGAAGGTGTACTCCGCATTGCTCCGGTAGTGGCAATTCAAGCTAGCCGCTGAAGTTCATCTAGCTTCCTCGTTGCCGTGGTCTCCTTCAAGGTTGCATATTCAACTTCGGGGTGTCAATTCCATTTAATTTTCCGCGTGCCAACAGCTCGCTCCACAAGTATAATTTTCTAACTTGATGTACGACAAACTTGCAGTCCTAAAGCAATTCTACAAGTTTGTTGAAGAAAGCAATGCCCTAACTCTGGTGCCTAAAGTGTGAGAGCCCATATTCACGGGATGTTTAGCCAACATTCGCGGTGACTATTATAATATTCACCGCGAACATTGACTGAATATTGCACTGAATATGGGCTCTTACGCTTCAGGCATACGAGTTAAAGCATTACACTATTCGACAAACTTGTAGTTCTACTTAGGGGCTACAAGTTAGGTAGTGTATGACATCGTGTTTCTAAATTGTACTTATGAAGCGAGCTGTCAGCACGCGGCGAAAAAGTACCCTAAAATTGAATATGCAACCTTGGTCACCTTGGTTTCTATTGCCTTTGCTATGGTCATTGGTTGTAGACCTGACCTAACTGAGTTAAGTTTCGAAGTGGTCGAAATGAAACAGGAAAAGACTATACTGCAGCTTTTCACTAAGATTAAACATGTTGGAGTAGTTTTAGTCCAGAAACTCAGCTAGATTGCACATATTGAATAGGTCATCGGTAAAGCTACGAGTGCCCTCTGGGCGTGTAGCAGAGCTATTGGCAGAAAATGGAGTCTAAGGCCAAGTATGACATACACTAAAGTCGCTTTTTACGCGGGGGATACGTGCCGCGTAAAAAAAACCGCGTAAATTCCGGAATCCGCGTGAAAACCGCGTAAATTCCGGAATCCGCGTAAAAAAAACCTGCGTTAATTCTGCATTCCGAGTGAAGGGAAACCGAAATCCGCGCAAAAATAAAAAAATACCGCGTAAATTCCGGAATCCGCGTGAAAAAAACCGCGTAAATTCCAGAGTCCACGTAAAAACCCGCGTAAATTCCGGAATCCGCGTAAAAAAACCGCGTAAATTCCGGAATCCGCGTAAAAAAGCCGCGTAAGAAAAACCGCGTACAAAGCGACCTCAGTGTATTGGTTTTAACAGGCAATTATAAGATCAGGAAAAAGTATGCCTTGCTTGTGTGGTGGCCTAAAACAAAAGAACGGTCAACGCAGAACAAACTTGCAAATGCTAATTTGTAATGCAATTACAGGAGTAATGAATAGTGCTCTGTCGAAAGCTATAGATCCAATTCTGCATCTACTTCTCCATCAAATAGTACAACTAGAGGCGGAAATAGTGCATTGAAACCAGCACGCCATACAAAAGGACCTGATGGAGATCAGAGAGGCCAGCTGTCAATCATCAAAGATTTTCAGCTGAGCAGACATACAGGGTGTTAGGGAGCTGACTTAAAATCTTTTAAGGGTTGATAGAGGACCCTTTTTTATGACAAAAAACCTTCAATTCACTTTTATTCACTTTTTTCAGTTTTCGGTTATGTTTGCCTTTAGCGAGGTCTAGCACAAGAAGTATGATAGCTAGCTCAATTCTGTTGGTTTCGTTGGAAAGCTGAAAATATTTTGTAATCAATCTTGTTTCAAGCATTGATCTAATATGCAGTGAATGCTGTGAACAAGACGTCAACGACGCGTTTACGTAAACGCAGTGGAGCAGAAAATTGTGAATCTTACAACACTAAATGAAAGCGCAGTTTACTGCTTTTAAAGTGAAATAGCAGCTGAATTAAAAGCGTTAGATATTTGGTGTCAAAGAACAACTTAGAGTAGAGTAGACTTCAATGTTTAATTTAGTTAATAACAAAACCCATGTTTAATACACATTTCAGAGAGAAAATTGCAGTTTAGTTCTCAAAAAACATTTGATTTTACATTTGGTTTTTTTTACGAAGTGCTTCTTATTAAAATTTTCTCAGCTTCCCTGCGAATCCAACAGAATTGAGCTAGCTATCATGCTTTTTGTGCTAGAACTTGTTAAAGGCAAACATAATCAAAAACTGAAAAAGGTAATAACACTACAGTAGATAAATTTTGGCCACATACGTAGAAAATTTTATTTGACGTAGGACTACGTCTAACCGTACTATATCGAGATACATTCTGCGGTAACTAAAAACCAAGATGTAACATCGGAATAAAAGATTTCAAACGGTAATACTGGATAACAATAATCAATATGTCGTTGGATTGATAAAATGATGGACAATTTTGTGATTCTTCATATATCATTGTTACTTAATTGTTAAACAGTGAAAATTGATGAAAAATTTCAAGGTCGTATTTTCACGAACAATGTACCAATCACATGCGAGCACGCCTGGCACAGACTTCATGAGTGGACACCAACTGCCTGCTATGACAAACTCTATATCAGTGGAAAAAAAAATTTGACAGAATCTCCCCGTCCCAACAGGTCAACTAATATTTGCTCCTATGAACCTAGACTATTTTGATGTCTTGAAGGTGAAGCTTTTTCGGAAAGTTCGTAACAACCTTCTTTATCAGACAATTAAACGATCTGCTGTGAGAATGTTATTAAAACTGATGTCTTGAAGGAAAACATGCTGGCACAGGCAACAGTACTGCACCGAGCCATGTATGAGAAGACGGTCGCTCGTCGTCAGTGCAGTAGCACTCGATTACCATTTGTGTGCAGTCAAGCCAAGTAGAAACAATGTAGCTGCTGTCGACGTACAGTGGTGCGTGTTTGCACACTACGCTGTGCGGCCGTGGATCAAATAATTCTGTACGCAACAGTATATCATGATGTTGGATGTTGCATCCAATATGTGATTACAACTGAACGGATTTTGACCAAAGCATTGATCGAATTCTGAATTCTCTAGATGAAATATAAAACTATCGTAGTCCTACGTCAAACAGGCGGTCGTGTCTTTGATACCACCCTCGTACTATTTCATTGAATAGGGTCCTGTATAACCCCTTGAAGGTTTTTTTTTGAGCTCTCTAACACCATGTATATTCATCTATTCATCTTGCTAGACTTTGGAATAATTTTTTGGTTAGTTATTCTATTTTCATATTTGATTGTTATAATATTTTCTGAAACTATTATTATTTTCTGCGTTGTCATTAACGTTTTGACATAATTTAGGCTGTTTCCCATTATCATAAGTTTCCCTTCATTTGGAAAGCTTTTTGCGTCGATCTGGAGCATTATTAACTAATAGTATGAAAGTAGTATGGTAATATGTAGCTAGTTGGAGAAAAGAATGGTTTTGAGAAATTTAACCAAATCTAGTTTCATATTAAGATCTCTTTTTAAATATTTTTTACCATTTTGCAGAGATGGAGAGATTTTTTAGACTCATGAGTTATTCTGAACGGGCGTATGCATTTTGGTATAGGTTTTATTCAAAACATTTTAGCTCAGATAACGTTGGTTGTATAGTAGAACTGTCTGAAAATGAGTTGTAGGGAATTAATGATGCCCCATAATAAATATACACCGTGAAAAAAACTTATGACTAGAATAATTTAAAATAAACACTAAATTTCAATTTAAGAAAAAAGTTTTTTTTTTTTTGATAGTACGGATAAGATTAATCTGAATTTCTCAGTCTTTTTAAAGATATTTTACGACAATCTGTGTAAATTACATGACGTTTCGGCCGTTTCTGGTGGCCTTTTTCAAGGGGAGCTGTATTTGAAAATGGCCTCCAAAACGGCCGAACCGTCGAGCAATTTATACAGATTGTCGTACAATATCTTCAGAAAGACAGAAAAAGCCAGATTTATCCTATCCGTATAACTTGTAGTTATATCAAATTTTTGATGAAAGATTACATTAAAAAAAAATCTAATTTCAACATTTTTCAAAAAATTTGTATTTAAATGATTTTGAAAGATTCAGAAGGTCATTTAAATTCAAATATCTCTTGGTAGTTAACATTTTAAATGCATCGGTTTTTGAGTTATTTTGTTCGACAAATTTTCAATGTTCAGGAAAATATACGTTACTGTTAATTTGTCCGTGGTTCTCCGGCACAAACCATAAATTCATTAAAATGTATTATCAATATTATACAATTCATTATTTGACAACAGGACGATTGTGCGAACAGTTCTCAAGAAAGGGTTAAAATGTTTCAAATGATATGTTTTTATATATATATGGACACATTATTTCAGTGGTTTCCAATCTCCTGTTGGAAAATACTGCATTATTTGTTTAAAAAATATCCCAAAAACTTCACTATGGTATCTTGTGTACACTGCCGGTAACCGCAAGTCATTCTCATCTGTAATTTTGTCAGTTTTATGTTAGCATCGGGTTTTGGCCTATCTTTGAGTGTATTTTCAGATGTACCGATAGAAAATAGTGGTTTGTTCAATAAAAGTGAAAATCAATTCCAAGTCAAAGCCTATTGTGAAAAGTAACCGCAAGTCAGTTCGAATTTATGGAAAAAAAAAAACATGCACATGTGAAATAGCGAAGTTTGATATGACTGTTGATATGAAAATAAGTTACAAAATTCAATTATTAGGATTTTTTTTTGTTTGTATTGATGATGAATTCATGTGCAGCAATTTCCTGCTTATGCGAGCTCAAGTCCACTTTTTACACTGTTCAATAAGGGTTTCGATAGCGTGTCCCTCTCGTTTTTTTCTAGGTTATAGTACATTTTCAGATACACCCTCTTTCTTCTTCTGAAATTTGAAAAGGTTCCATTTAAAAAAAAAATTGTTATATTTTCAAAACAGTTTTAAGCAATATTAATCTTATTCTAGATTGATACTAAGTAGCTGAAAAAAGGTTTAAAAGATCCTCCCTTTTCCTTCAAAAGATGCCTCCTTATAAAAATAATGTCAGATTTTTGTGTAAAAGAAAAATTCAATGGCCTTACTATGTTCAATTCAAGTTTTTTTATTGATAGGAAAAAGATTTAGTTTCTATATAGATTGATATTGTTCTGGCAAGCCGTTCCAATATGATTTGAACTCGTTGTTGACAAGCGGTATAACGTCATTAAGCAATGCTACTTTTCTCTCTTGACTGATTCCTTTGGGTTTCAGTTAACATTTCAGCGTATCTCCCATAAAGAATCCACCTGTCTGAATCTGCTTCATATGCTTTTTTGAGAGTGGATTCCATCGCTTCATAGGTTTACTTTTATCGAAAACATTATTATAACAAGGGTCAAAGCATCCCTTCTTGATAATAATATACTTCATATCTTCGATATGAAATGCCAAACGCAAATGCTTAGCATATTTTTCACATATCGGGCACGACTCAGGGTTTTCAGATGATTCGTCAGTTACGATATGACCAGCTTGCTTTTGGTGAAGAATCGAAGACTTGCACTGTACTTTGAAGCCGATCGTGTTCATATCGAACTTCCGGCATACCTACCTTCAAAGATTCAATTTTTTCGGCCACTAAGTGGAATCTGTAGTTCTTCCGCTTCTTAAGTTCCTCTAAAATTAAATGGTCTTCAACACGACGGGTAAATGTAACCAACTTCACTGTTTCTCGGAAAAACGTGGCCTGAATCGATCTTGGATCTGAATCCTGTCATCCTTCCCACTCTTGTTCAGTTGGGTGCCTTTATGGCATGTGCCTTACGCCTCCTCTTTGTAGAGTCCTCTTTTTGGGTTTGTTTCTGGGTTCGCTTCTTCGTGGATCTACCTATCCGGAAAACCAGCAGTACTCAAAGAAAATTTTTACACTCCCACCGCTGTTACAATCTCTATTTTTGAACAGTCAATATAGAACTTGATCGATCCATTTCGAACGCTAGGTCCTCCCGCATCCTATACTGAGCGAGAGGGTTCATACACTGAGTATGGGATGTCGTAGTTGAATCTAGGTTCCATCCAATCACTGTTCATGTTCATCTAGTCTAGTATCACCTTTTGTTGTTTGAGCTTATGTGCACTTTTCTTTGCCTCTAGTACAGCGGTTCTCAACCTTTTTTTGTCCGCGTACCCCTTGGCGATATTTTCCAAATCAATTGTACCCCCTGGCAATATTTTCCAAATCAATTGTACCCCCTGGCTTGGAATGTTCTCGCAGAGTGGGAGAGAGTAGTGGTAGATCATGTTGTGGTAGTCTAGTTCAGGTTTCATATTGAACTATGATTTGTTTGATTGCTACAGTCATGTTATAAGAACAAGTTTGAACAACAGAAAAAAAGTATTTAAAAAAATGCTTTGTCCGTCATTACTGATTTTTCTTTCGCGTACCCCCTGAAGGCTCTCGCGTACCCCTAGGGGTACGCGTACCCCAGGTTGAGAACCGCTGCTCTAGTAGAACGTGTTGATTCAAAGGAAGTAGATGGAGGATAGCTTGTAATGCTTTAGAAGGTGTACTCCGCATTGCTCCGGTAGTGGCAATTCAAGCTAGCCGCTGAAGTTCATCTAGCTTCCTCGTTGCCGTGGTCTCCTTCAAGGTTGCATATTCAACTTCGGGGTGTCAATTCCATTTAATTTTCCGCGTGCCAACAGCTCGCTCCACAAGTATAATTTTCTAACTTGATGTACGACAAACTTGCAGTCCTAAAGCAATACTACAAGTTTGTTGAAGAAAGCAATGCCCTAACTCTGGTGCCTAAAGTGTGAGAGCCCATATTCACGGGATGTTTAGCCAACATTCGCGGTGACTATTATAATATTCACCGCGAACATTGACTGAATATTGCACTGAATATGGGCTCTTACGCTTCAGGCATACGAGTTAAAGCATTACACTATTCGACAAACTTGTAGTTCTACTTAGGGGCTACAAGTTAGGTAGTGTATGACATCGTGTTTCTAAATTGTACTTATGAAGCGAGCTGTCAGCACGCGGCGAAAAAGTACCCTAAAATTGAATATGCAACCTTGGTCACCTTGGTTTCTATTGCCTTTGCTATGGTCATTGGTTGTAGACCTGACCTAACTGAGTTAAGTTTCGAAGTGGTCGAAATGAAACAGGAAAAGACTATACTGCAGCTTTTCACTAAGATTAAACATGTTGGAGTAGTTTTAGTCCAGAAACTCAGCTAGATTGCACATATTGAATAGGTCATCGGTAAAGCTACGAGTGCCCTCTGGGCGTGTAGCAGAGCTATTGGCAGAAAATGGAGTCTAAGGCCAAGTATGACATACACTAAAGTCGCTTTTTACGCGGGGGATACGTGCCGCGTAAAAAAAACCGCGTAAATTCCGGAATCCGCGTGAAAACCGCGTAAATTCCGGAATCCGCGTAAAAAAAACCTGCGTTAATTCTGCATTCCGAGTGAAGGGAAACCGAAATCCGCGCAAAAATAAAAAAATACCGCGTAAATTCCGGAATCCGCGTGAAAAAAACCGCGTAAATTCCAGAGTCCACGTAAAAACCCGCGTAAATTCCGGAATCCGCGTAAAAAAACCGCGTAAATTCCGGAATCCGCGTAAAAAAGCCGCGTAAGAAAAACCGCGTACAAAGCGACCTCAGTGTATTGGTTTTAACAGGCAATTATAAGATCAGGAAAAAGTATGCCTTGCTTGTGTGGTGGCCTAAAACAAAAGAACGGTCAACGCAGAACAAACTTGCAAATGCTAATTTGTAATGCAATTACAGGAGTAATGAATAGTGCTCTGTCGAAAGCTATAGATCCAATTCTGCATCTACATCAAATAGTACAACTAGAGGCGGAAATAGTGCATTGAAACCAGCACGCCATACAAAAGGACCTGATGGAGATCAGAGAGGCCAGCTGTCAATCATCAAAGATTTTCAGCTGAGCAGACATACAGGGTGTTAGGGAGCTGACTTAAAATCTTTTAAGGGTTGATAGAGGACCCTTTTTTATGACAAAAAACCTTCAATTCACTTTTATTCACTTTTTTCAGTTTTCGGTTATGTTTGCCTTTAGCGAGGTCTAGCACAAGAAGTATGATAGCTAGCTCAATTCTGTTGGTTTCGTTGGAAAGCTGAAAATATTTTGTAATCAATCTTGTTTCAAGCATTGATCTAATATGCAGTGAATGCTGTGAACAAGACGTCAACGACGCGTTTACGTAAACGCAGTGGAGCAGAAAATTGTGAATCTTACAACACTAAATGAAAGCGCAGTTTACTGCTTTTAAAGTGAAACAGCAGCTGAATTAAAAGCGTTAGATATTTGGTGTCAAAGAACAACTTAGAGTAGAGTAGACTTCAATGTTTAATTTAGTTAATAACAAAACCCATGTTTAATACACATTTCAGAGAGAAAATTGCAGTTTAGTTCTCAAAAAACATTTGATTTTACATTTGGTTTTTTTTACGAAGTGCTTCTTATTAAAATTTTCTCAGCTTCCCTGCGAATCCAACAGAATTGAGCTAGCTATCATGCTTTTTGTGCTAGAACTTGTTAAAGGCAAACATAATCAAAAACTGAAAAAGGTAATAACACTACAGTAGATAAATTTTGGCCACATACGTAGAAAATTTTATTTGACGTAGGACTACGTCTAACCGTACTATATCGAGATACATTCTGCGGTAACTAAAAACCAAGATGTAACATCGGAATGAAAGATTTCAAACGGTAATACTGGATAACAATAATCAATATGTCGTTGGATTGATAAAATGATGGACAATTTTGTGATTCTTCATATATCATTGTTACTTAATTGTTAAACAGTGAAAATTGATGAAAAATTTCAAGGTCGTATTTTCACGAACAATGTACCAATCACATGCGAGCACGCCTGGCACAGACTTCATGAGTGGACACCAACTGCCTGCTATGACAAACTCTATATCAGTGGAAAAAAAAATTTGACAGAATCTCCCCGTCCCAACAGGTCAACTAATATTTGCTCCTATGAACCTAGACTATTTTGATGTCTTGAAGGTGAAGCTTTTTCGGAAAGTTCGTAACAACCTTCTTTATCAGACAATTAAACGATCTGCTGTGAGAATGTTATTAAAACTGATGTCTTGAAGGAAAACATGCTGGCACAGGCAACAGTACTGCACCGAGCCATGTATGAGAAGACGGTCGCTCGTCGTCAGTGCAGTAGCACTCGATTACCATTTGTGTGCAGTCAAGCCAAGTAGAAACAATGTAGCTGCTGTCGACGTACAGTGGTGCGTGTTTGCACACTACGCTGTGCGGCCGTGGATCAAATAATTCTGTACGCAACAGTATATCATGATGTTGGATGTTGCATCCAATATGTGATTACAACTGAACGGATTTTGACCAAAGCATTGATCGAATTCTGAATTCTCTAGATGAAATATAAAACTATCGTAGTCCTACGTCAAACAGGCGGTCGTGTCTTTGATACCACCCTCGTACTATTTCATTAAATAGGGTCCTGTATAACCCCTTGAAGGTTTTTTTTGAGCTCTCTAACACCATGTATATTCATCTATTCATCTTGCTAGACTTTGGAATAATTTTTTGGTTAGTTATTCTATTTTCATATTTGATTGTTATATTATTTTCTGAAACTATTATTATTTTCTGCGTTGTCATTAACGTTTTGACATAATTTAGGCTGTTTCCCATTATCATAAGTTTCCCTTCATTTGGAAAGCTTTTTGCGTCGATCTGGAGCATTATTAACTAATAGTATGAAAGTAGTATGGTAATATGTAGCTAGTTGGAGAAAAGAATGGTTTTGAGAAATTTAACCAAATCTAGTTTCATATTAAGATCTCTTTTTAAATATTTTTTACCATTTTGCAGAGATGGAGAGATTTTTTAGACTCATGAGTTATTCTGAACGGGCGTATGCATTTTGGTATAGGTTTTATTCAAAACATTTTAGCTCAGATAACGTTGGTTGTATAGTAGAACTGTCTGAAAATGAGTTGTAGGGAATTAATGATGCCCCATAATAAATATACACCGTGAAAAAAACTTATGACTAGAATAATTTAAAATAAACACTAAATTTCAATTTAAGAAAAAAGTTTTTTTTTTTTTGATAGTACGGATAAGATTAATCTGAATTTCTCAGTCTTTTTAAAGATATTTTACGACAATCTGTGTAAATTACATGACGTTTCGGCCGTTTCTGGTGGCCTTTTTCAAGGGGAGCTGTATTTGAAAATGGCCTCCAAAACGGCCGAACCGTCGAGCAATTTATACAGATTGTCGTACAATATCTTCAGAAAGACAGAAAAAGCCAGATTTATCCTATCCGTATAACTTGTAGTTATATCAAATTTTTGATGAAAGATTACATTAAAAAAAAATCTAATTTCAACATTTTTCAAAAAATTTGTATTTAAATGATTTTGAAAGATTCAGAAGGTCATTTAAATTCAAATATCTCTTGGTAGTTAACATTTTAAATGCATCGGTTTTTGAGTTATTTTGTTCGACAAATTTTCAATGTTCAGGAAAATATACGTTACTGTTAATTTGTCCGTGGTTCTCCGGCACAAACCATAAATTCATTAAAATGTATTATCAATATTATACAATTCATTATTTGACAACAGGACAATTGTGCGAACAGTTCTCAAGAAAGGGTTAAAATGTTTCAAATGATATGTTTTTATATATATATGGACACATTATTTCAGTGGTTTCCAATCTCCTGTTGGAAAATACTGCATTATTTGTTTAAAAAATATCCCAAAAACTTCACTATGGTATCTTGTGTACACTGCCGGTAACCGCAAGTCATTCTCATCTGTAATTTTGTCAGTTTTATGTTAGCATCGGGTTTTGGCCTATCTTTGAGTGTATTTTCAGATGTACCGATAGAAAATAGTGGTTTGTTCAATAAAAGTGAAAATCAATTCCAAGTCAAAGCCTATTGTGAAAAGTAACCGCAAGTCAGTTCGAATTTATGAAAAAAAAAAAAACATGCACATGTGAAATAGCGAAGTTTGATATGACTGTTGATATGAAAATAAGTTACAAAATTCAATTATTAGGATTTTTTTTTTTGTTTGTATTGATGATGAATTCATGTGCAGCAATTTCCTGCTTATGCGAGCTCAAGTCCACTTTTTACACTGTTCAATAAGGGTTTCGATAGCGTGTCCCTCTCGTTTTTTTCTAGGTTATAGTACATTTTCAGATACACCCTCTTTCTTCTTCTGAAATTTGAAAAGGTTCCATTTAAAAAAAAAATTGTTATATTTTCAAAACAGTTTTAAGCAATATTAATCTTATTCTAGATTGATACTAAGTAGCTGAAAAAAGGTTTAAAAGATCCTCCCTTTTCCTTCAAAAGATGCCTCCTTATAAAAATAATGTCAGATTTTTGTGTAAAAGAAAAATTCAATGGCCTTACTATGTTCAATTCAAGTTTTTTTATTGATAGGAAAAAGATTTAGTTTCTATATAGATTGATATTGTTCTGGCAAGCCGTTCCAATATGATTTGAACTCGTTGTTGACAAGCGGTATAACGTCATTAAGCAATGCTACTTTTCTCTCTTGATTGATTCCTTTGGGTTTCAGTTAACATTTCAGCGTATCTCCCATAAAGAATCCACCTGTCTGAATCTGCTTCATATGCTTTTTTGAGAGTGGATTCCATCGCTTCATAGGTTTACTTTTATCGAAAACATTATTATAACAAGGGTCAAAGCATCCCTTCTTGATAATAATATACTTCATATCTTCGATATGAAATGCCAAACGCAAATGCTTAGCATATTTTTCACATATCGGGCACGACTCAGGGTTTTCAGATGATTCGTCAGTTACGATATGACCAGCTTGCTTTTGGTGAAGAATCGAAGACTTGCACTGTACTTTGAAGCCGATCGTGTTCATATCGAACTTCCGGCATACCTACCTTCAAAGATTCAATTTTTTCGGCCACTAAGTGGAATCTGTAGTTCTTCCGCTTCTTAAGTTCCTCTAAAATTAAATGGTCTTCAACACGACGGGTAAATGTAACCAACTTCACTGTTTCTCGGAAAAACGTGGCCTGAATCGATCTTGGATCTGAATCCTGTCATCCTTCCCACTCTTGTTCAGTTGGTTGCCTTTATGGCATGTGCCTTACGCCTCCTCTTTGTAGAGTCCTCTTTTTGGGTTTGTTTCTGGGTTCGCTTCTTCGTGGATCTACCTATCCGGAAAACCAGCAGTACTCAAAGAAAATTTTTATCAGCAATATCCGGAGGTGATGCTTGAGCCTCAAACGGATTTTGATCATCTCGACATATATAAAGATCCTCAGTTTCTTCATCAGAATCCTCACCGTATGAGCTTTTATCGGTTCCGTACATCTTGAAATTTTCCAACGCTGACATTTTTTGAACTGTTCTCATGGACATACACTTCCGCAGTGCGAATGGATGACGGCTTTACACTGCAACGAATAACAACACGTTATCTCATTTTAATATTTTAACAGATGGGATTGGACTGACTTGCGGTTACCGACAGACAGTGGTTTATGTAATGGCCTGATCTGAACTAAAAATTCGTTCCACATTCGCAAAACTCATTCTGCAACAAAACGAATTTAGCTCTGGTTATTTCAACTTGTTATTTACACAACTGCCGTAGTACGATAATATTGACAGTGAAATTGATTATCTAAAGTGCGAAAAACGTGACTACCATACAGAGAGTGTGTTGGAGTTAAAACAGTCGAAAAACTCCATCGATAAACGATTGTAGTGCCGCAGTTACCCATCGGTGTGATAACTAATGGTTCACGTTCGGCACTGGAAAAGTATAGCTAGGTACCGAACATAAACAAAACTGAACTTGATTGATCAAAGCACGGATGAGTTGTGTGTGCGCTCGGCGGGCCGACTGGAATTGTTCAGCCTAATTACCCCTCGAAAAACACGCTCAGCGTTGTTTTCATCAAAGGCCACGCCAGATCGTGCGCGACGCTGTCGGGATGAATTTACGCAGGATGAACACCTGGATTGGATCGCGGCGGTAAGGCGTGAAAACAAATAACACCTCGCGTGCGGTGTCGAACTCGAACATCTGATGGATAGTAGAAATATGTACCTACGCACTCTTTAGGATAGTATTGTTGCACAATGCAACATGTCTTATATAGAATAAGTGCATTCTTGCTCTGCGGTGCATAATCGTTTGTGAAAGATGACAGAAAAAGTGGCTGGGAGGGAGAGGAGTTTATGTTTCGTGGAAATTTGTTTGATCTGCCTCGTCGTAAGTGAACACCAAGCTATTATTTATCTATGAGTTATTTCAAGAAACCAGCGGTGGTTATGCAGTTCAACCACGAAAAATCAAGCAGGATAAAAATAATATAGGGCTAAGCGGGGTAAGACCGCCCCCTTAGGCAATTCTGTTTATAGAGAAAAAAGTTGCGGCTGCAATTTCATTTTTTCTTCGCTAAGAGGTTCTTCTATTCAATACCCGCATTTAAAAAAAAAGAACTGAAATATTTTTGTTTATTTTCCAGTTTTTTTTTTAATTTTTAAAATTCATTGAAAATGTGCAGATCTTTTTCATGCGGGGTAAGCCCGCCCACCAGCGGGGTAAGATCGCCCACCATTTTGTGAGGATAAACAATATTTTTAGGACCGAAACGGTTGATTTTATCGGTATAGTGTCTCTGACAAAGTTGTAGATGGTATTTTTTTTCTTTTTAAATAAAATATACACTGTGAAAAATCTGAAAAAAAATTTTTTTTCTAAGTTTTAACTTATTTTGTTTTCTGATTATTCAAGTTCAAATCAATGTTTAGGTAACTTTTTTGGTTTGCAAATGAATAGATTTTTCTGAATTGGGGTTTTTCAAGATATTGAATTCATAATATACCTATCTTTAAGCTAAAATTTAAAACTCGTTAAACCTGTCTGTATGATTCTTTTGAAGACTTATTATGTATAGAAAAATACTAATAATTACTATTTCTTTTATTTATATTTTCAATTTTCTATGTTTTTTTTTTTGAAGAACAAAATTACCAACGACTCTATACACCAAACAAAAAAAAAATTCTTTACAAAATTTGAGCTATTAATATTTCTATAACTCCATGATCCAACAACCATCAAATTTTAGCTTACCTTTTGTAGATTTTACGGGCAAAAACATGTTTTTTAAATAAATTTGAAAATTCATATATATATATATATATATATATATTATATATGTATATATTTATATATATATATATATATATATATATATATATATATATATATATATATATATATATATATATATATATATATATATATATATATATATAATATATATATATATATAATATATATATATATATATATATATATATATATATATATATATATATATATATATATATATATATTAATTCTATTTTTATATCTTTTCTAAATTTTTTTAGAGTGTGTACTTTTTTCGGAAGTAAAAAACTACTATTTTTAATTCTGCCGGAGACGTCATACCAATCAAACAAACCGTCCTGGCTCTAAAATTATTTTGGTTCATTGACACCATTTTCAAACAGGTTTACTTTTTCAAAAATAAGTCTTGTTAAAATATATTACTAGAAAAGCTTCAACCAAATCGAAAATGGTCGATTAACATCGATGTCTTATGTGGCTTGAAGTTGCTTTACTGATCCTGTGAATATTCCCTTTGTAGTGTCGAGGCATTTGGGTCTTGAAGTAAAACAACAAGCAGTTGTATACGTGGCGGTTTTACCCCTTGTATAGTGGGCGACTTTACCCCCAGTGGAACATTTTCATATTTGACCGAAAAAGTAGTCAAAATTACAAGATTACTCACGGCCTTCGATATTTCCGTAAGAAGATAGATTCAGGCAAGCGATTGAACGTATTTTCACGAACAAAACAATTGATTTTTAGACTGAAAAACCTTAAGTCCCGTTGCCGCAAAACAATAGCGCATTGACTGGTTGCCATCTGAAAGGTTGTTTTTATTTATTTCTGCGACCGTTCGCGCACTATCAAAACAGAAAAACGTGCAAAATGTTATGTAATTATACTGTAATAGACACGTTAAAGAAATTTTTCAATTATTTCATAACTTGGTAGTAAAACTACGGTGGGCGGTCTTACCCCGCAGGGCGGTCTTACCCTGTTTACCCCTACATACTCTATTTATTATTTATGTTTTGATATAAACTTAGCATTGCTAAAAAAAAAAAAACATTGGACTGATGTTGACTAGTAAATCGGGTACTACAATCTACATGGCGCAGTTTAGTTTGAACAAAGAGTTGTTTGCAAAACATACCGCTTTCTAAGTATTTGTATCATCTCACAACAATGGAGCAGCATGCTTGACGGCTAAATATAACATATTTCGCATTACGATTCGACTGACCGATTTGATTTTTTAGCACACTGCGAACAATTCAAATTCGCACGCCAAACAGCAGTAACTCAAGCGTATTTGTGTTCATTTTTTTTTCACTGCGCATTAGGAATTTTATCACGCATGTCGTGTTTGGCGTTCTGAAATCAGACGTTCGGTTTCATATTACAATAACACGATATTAGAATTTGCAGTGGTGAAAAATCAACAAGCTGTTGCTTCACCCGGGTTCACAGTGAGAGAGATGTTAAGTGAATGCTGTCAAAATTATTCTATGATTCAAACTCAGCTTACAATATTTGAACGTTATTCTCTCTATGCGTGCTTAACTTGAATTAGAGATTGGTAAACATTATTTTTGAACACACAAAATTAATATTCTGCCAGATATTCCCATTGTTTAAGCGTGCACTCAAGCATAAGTTGAACCACGTACGTTTTTATACAACCTCGGTAACCCCGACACACCTCCAGCCCTAGAGAGCGTCCAGGAGGCGGCGGTGATATGGAATTAGAATTCAAACAATTCCATGTGTTGCATTCTGGTTTCCAGTCAGTTGTTTTTTTTTTTTGCAATATAGACAGTCATAATATATCATCGAATTTAAACTATGGAATACATTATTATAGTTGCTCCGTAAGAATGAGCTTTCAGCAATCTTTAGTGTAATATCCCTCTAAATACCTCTCATTTTTCGCATTGCGTAGCCAACGCTTTGTTCGATTCCTTCTCCACAACAGATGCTTACACTTTTTTTTTCGAATCTATTGAATAGAAAAAAGTTAACAGTATTCCAAACATTTATGATTCGTGCCGCGTCTCCCGGTGTTGTTGCCCTGCGCGTGTTGCTATCAGACAGATCGGCAATAGCGCAACGATTATCGCACTCTACAATTAGCTACTCGTCCCGTCTAGAATGGAAGTCAGCTCCAGTCGTTTATTTTCTTTCTCAATATTGACTCAGTCAGTGACTGGTTGTTTTGCGTCTTCATTTCAGCTTTCCGGCTGCCAACTGTGTACTCATTCATTCTTTCGTCCGTTCTTATCAGCTAACTTTAAAATGTTCTATTTCTTTTGCACATATTTCAGATAAAACGTCATTAAGCAATGCTACTTTTCTCTCTTGATTGATTCCTTTGGGTTTCAGTTAACATTTCAGCGTATCTCCCATAAAGAATCCACCTGTCTGAATCTGCTTCATATGCTTTTTTGAGAGTGGATTCCATCGCTTCATAGGTTTACTTTTATCGAAAACATTATTATAACAAGGGTCAAAGCATCCCTTCTTGATAATAATATACTTCATATCTTCGATATGAAATGCCAAACGCAAATGCTTAGCATATTTTTCACATATCGGGCACGACTCAGGGTTTTCAGATGATTCGTCAGTTACGATATGACCAGCTTGCTTTTGGTGAAGAATCGAAGACTTGCACTGTACTTTGAAGCCGATCGTGTTCATATCGAACTTCCGGCATACCTACCTTCAAAGATTCAATTTTTTCGGCCACTAAGTGGAATCTGTAGTTCTTCCGCTTCTTAAGTTCCTCTAAAATTAAATGGTCTTCAACACGACGGGTAAATGTAACCAACTTCACTGTTTCTCGGAAAAACGTGGCCTGAATCGATCTTGGATCTGAATCCTGTCATCCTTCCCACTCTTGTTCAGTTGGTTGCCTTTATGGCATGTGCCTTACGCCTCCTCTTTGTAGAGTCCTCTTTTTGGGTTTGTTTCTGGGTTCGCTTCTTCGTGGATCTACCTATCCGGAAAACCAGCAGTACTCAAAGAAAATTTTTATCAGCAATATCCGGAGGTGATGCTCGAGCCTCAAACGGATTTTGATCATCTCGACATATATAAAGATCCTCAGTTTCTTCATCAGAATCCTCACCGTATGAGCTTTTATCGGTTCCGTACATCTTGAAATTTTCCAACGCTGACATTTTTTGAACTGTTCTCATGGACATACGCTTCCGCAGTGCGAATGGATGACGGCTTTACACTGCAACGAATAACAACACGTTATCTCATTTTAATATTTTAACAGATGGGATTGGACTGACTTGCGGTTACCGACAGACAGTGGTTTATGTAATGGCCTGATCTGAACTAAAAATTCGTTCCACATTCGCAAAACTCATTCTGCAACAAAACGAATTTAGCTCTGGTTATTTCAACTTGTTATTTACACAACTGCCGTAGTACGATAATATTGACAGTGAAATTGATTATCTAAAGTGCGAAAAACGTGACTACCATACAGAGAGTGTGTTGGAGTTAAAACAGTCGAAAAACTCCATCGATAAACGATTGTAGTGCCGCAGTTACCCATCGGTGTGATAACTAATGGTTCACGTTCGGCACTGGAAAAGTATAGCTAGGTACCGAACATAAACAAAACTGAACTTGATTGATCAAAGCACGGATGAGTTGTGTGTGCGCTCGGCGGGCCGACTGGAATTGTTCAGCCTAATTACCCCTCGAAAAACACGCTCAGCGTTGTTTTCATCAAAGGCCACGCCAGATCGTGCGCGACGCTGTCGGGATGAATTTACGCAGGATGAACACCTGGATTGGATCGCGGCGGTAAGGCGTGAAAACAAATAAGGCTACTGTCATACTGAGGCGTCAAATGAAGCGAAGCGTTGAGCGTTTGAGAAGCGGAATAAACAGAAGCGTTGGGTGAAGCTTCCTATGACATACTGGAGCGAGCGTCGCAAATGCGTTGTGTTGTCATATTCCTAGATTCCAGTAGCGGTTTTGTTTGAAGGAAATATGAATTCGTCCAATGAAGATTTTTTTGCTTCTTCAAGCACGGAAAATTACGTTTTAGTAAACATAGAGATTTTTTCATGAAATAAAATAATATTACTGAAGTGAGTTGCGCTACAGACGTAGTAAAAAATATAAGAAATTATTCTGAATTTTAAACCCGTTGACCCCGAGCAACGTTCAACTAGTTTATAATATCTGTTAGGATTTCAATAACCCATGTGAGCACAGCTAGTTACTCAGCGGCTTGCATTTTCGCGACCAAAGAAGTTCAGCATGCTAAATTTCTGGCCATTCGAATCAAAACTCAACAATATCAATCAATAATATCAGTGCTATTTTCCCGACGACCTGAAAATTTTTCCCGATAGTATTTTCTATCCTACTTTTTTTCTTTTTTAAGATTTAAGACCAAAATAAAGCAAATATTAAGTACCTGGCGATATCAGGTTTAGTCTGAACATGGATTTACTGCACAACCCTCTTCTAAACATTTTAACATTTTCTAAACGAAAATGTATTTTATTTGCTTTTTTAAATTACCAAACCAAAACAAAGCAAATATAAAGCACCTGGCGATAAAAGATTTAGTCTGAATATGGTATTACCGCGTACATATACGCGCGTCAAAACACTACTCGTTCTGTTTCGCCGCCTCTATCGACGCGTCTTTGCCGCTCCAGTATGACCGGTTTAAGCGTTTCATATAGACGTTTGAAGAAGTAGCTCGGACGTTTTTGCGACGCTTCTTGCTTCGCTTCATTTGACGCCTCAGTATGTCAGTAGCCTAACACCTCGCGTGCGGTGTCGAACTCGAACATCTGATGGATAGTAGAAATATGTACCTACGCACTCTTTAGGATAGTATTGTTGCACAATGCAACATGTCTTATATAGAATAAGTGCATTCTTGCTCTGCGGTGCATAATCGTTTGTGAAAGATGACAGAAAAAGTGGCTGGGAGGGAGAGGAGTTTATGTTTCGTGGAAATTTGTTTGATCTGCCTCGTCGTAAGTGAACACCAAGCTATTATTTATCTATGAGTTATTTCAAGAAACCAGCGGTGGTTATGCAGTTCAACCACGAAAAATCAAGCAGGATAAAAATAATATAGGGCTAAGCGGGGTAAGACCGCCCCCTTAGGCAATTCTGTTTATAGAGAAAAAAGTTGCGGCTGCAATTTCATTTTTTCTTCGCTAAGAGGTTCTTCTATTCAATACCCGCATTTAAAAAAAAAGAACTGAAATATTTTTGTTTATTTTCCAGTTTTTTTTTTTAATTTTTAAAATTCATTGAAAATGTGCAGATCTTTTTCATGCGGGGTAAGCCCGCCCACCAGCGGGGTAAGATCGCCCACCATTTTGTGAGGATAAACAATATTTTTAGGACCGAAACGGTTGATTTTATCGGTATAGTGTCTCTGACAAAGTTGTAGATGGTATTTTTTTTCTTTTTAAATAAAATATACACTGTGAAAAATCTGAAAAAAAATTTTTTTTCTAAGTTTTAACTTATTTTGTTTTCTGATTATTCAAGTTCAAATCAATGTTTAGGTAACTTTTTTGGTTTGCAAATGAATAGATTTTTCTGAATTGGGGTTTTTCAAGATATTGAATTCATAATATACCTATCTTTAAGCTAAAATTTAAAACTCGTTAAACCTGTCTGTATGATTCTTTTGAAGACTTATTATGTATAGAAAAATACTAATAATTACTATTTCTTTTATTTATATTTTCAATTTTCTATGTTTTTTTTTTGAAGAACAAAATTACCAACGACTCTATACACCAAACAAAAAAAAAATTCTTTACAAAATTTGAGCTATTAATATTTCTATAACTCCATGATCCAACAACCATCAAATTTTAGCTTACCTTTTGTAGATTTTACGGGCAAAAACATGTTTTTTAAATAAATTTGAAAATTCATATATATATATATATATTATATATGTATATATTTATATATAAATATATATATATATATATATATATATATATATATATATATATATATATATATATATATATATATATATATATATATATATATAATATATATATATATATATATATATATATATATATATATATATATATATATATATATATATATATATATATATATATATATATATATATATATATATATATATATATATATATATATATATATATATATATATATATATATATATATATATATATATATATTAATTCTATTTTTATATCTTTTCTAAATTTTTTTAGAGTGTGTACTTTTTTCGGAAGTAAAAAACTACTATTTTTAATTCTGCCGGAGACGTCATACCAATCAAACAAACCGTCCTGGCTCTAAAATTATTTTGGTTCATTGACACCATTTTCAAACAGGTTTACTTTTTCAAAAATAAGTCTTGTTAAAATATATTACTAGAAAAGCTTCAACCAAATCGAAAATGGTCGATTAACATCGATGTCTTATGTGGCTTGAAGTTGCTTTACTGATCCTGTGAATATTCCCTTTGTAGTGTCGAGGCATTTGGGTCTTGAAGTAAAACAACAAGCAGTTGTATACGTGGCGGTTTTACCCCTTGTATAGTGGGCGACTTTACCCCCAGTGGAACATTTTCATATTTGACCGAAAAAGTAGTCAAAATTACAAGATTACTCACGGCCTTCGATATTTCCGTAAGAAGATAGATTCAGGCAAGCGATTGAACGTATTTTCACGAACAAAACAATTGATTTTTAGACTGAAAAACCTTAAGTCCCGTTGCCGCAAAACAATAGCGCATTGACTGGTTGCCATCTGAAAGGTTGTTTTTATTTATTTCTGCGACCGTTCGCGCACTATCAAAACAGAAAAACGTGCAAAATGTTATGTAATTATACTGTAATAGACACGTTAAAGAAATTTTTCAATTATTTCATAACTTGGTAGTAAAACTACGGTGGGCGGTCTTACCCCGCAGGGCGGTCTTACCCTGTTTACCCCTACATACTCTATTTATTATTTATGTTTTGATATAAACTTAGCATTGCTAAAAAAAAAAAAACATTGGACTGATGTTGACTAGTAAATCGGGTACTACAATCTACATGGCGCAGTTTAGTTTGAACAAAGAGTTGTTTGCAAAACATACCGCTTTCTAAGTATTTGTATCATCTCACAACAATGGAGCAGCATGCTTGACGGCTAAATATAACATATTTCGCATTACGATTCGACTGACCGATTTGATTTTTTAGCACACTGCGAACAATTCAAATTCGCACGCCAAACAGCAGTAACTCAAGCGTATTTGTGTTCATTTTTTTTTCACTGCGCATTAGGAATTTTATCACGCATGTCGTGTTTGGCGTTCTGAAATCAGACGTTCGGTTTCATATTACAATAACACGATATTAGAATTTGCAGTGGTGAAAAATCAACAAGCTGTTGCTTCACCCGGGTTCACAGTGAGAGAGATGTTAAGTGAATGCTGTCAAAATTATTCTATGATTCAAACTCAGCTTACAATATTTGAACGTTATTCTCTCTATGCGTGCTTAACTTGAATTAGAGATTGGTAAACATTATTTTTGAACACACAAAATTAATATTCTGCCAGATATTCCCATTGTTTAAGCGTGCACTCAAGCATAAGTTGAACCACGTACGTTTTTATACAACCTCGGTAACCCCGACACACCTCCAGCCCTAGAGAGCGTCCAGGAGGCGGCGGTGATATGGAATTAGAATTCAAACAATTCCATGTGTTGCATTCTGGTTTCCAGTCAGTTGTTTTTTTTTTTGCAATATAGACAGTCATAATATATCATCGAATTTAAACTATGGAATACATTATTATAGTTGCTCCGTAAGAATGAGCTTTCAGCAATCTTTAGTGTAATATCCCTCTAAATACCTCTCATTTTTCGCATTGCGTAGCCAACGCTTTGTTCGATTCCTTCTCCACAACAGATGCTTACACTTTTTTTTTCGAATCTATTGAATAGAAAAAAGTTAACAGTATTCCAAACATTTATGATTCGTGCCGCGTCTCCCGGTGTTGTTGCCCTGCGCGTGTTGCTATCAGACAGATCGGCAATAGCGCAACGATTATCGCACTCTACAATTAGCTACTCGTCCCGTCTAGAATGGAAGTCAGCTCCAGTCGTTTATTTTCTTTCTCAATATTGACTCAGTCAGTGACTGGTTGTTTTGCGTCTTCATTTCAGCTTTCCGGCTGCCAACTGTGTACTCATTCATTCTTTCGTCCGTTCTTATCAGCTAACTTTAAAATGTTCTATTTCTTTTGCACATATTTCAGATAACTGAGTCCCGTTGGTGATTTCCAAGCGATCTACAGGGTAAAGCACTTTCCATGAGCCTTCACTGTGGGACATTGTGTTCGATAGATCGTGATGTCGACGGTGAAACTGTGTTAATTTGATTGATTGACGGGAAACATGACAAACGCCACGATTACTCCAAGTCGGTTCTTCAGTATTCTAAAACCCATCGCCCTATTGATACTGTAGATGATATTGCATCTGCAATTAGCCGTAATTGGTGCGGCGTGATTTTCAACCTGTCAATAGCGCTCGGTAGGGTGGATGTAATGATTGTGTGGTTGGTCTTTTATTTGATTTAATCTGTTTATTAACATCGGTTGAATATTAAATTACCAACTTAAAAATAGACCCTAAAAGCTGCGCATCGAAAAACATACCACCCTGCCGTGGGTCCTGTGACGGTCAAAAGCGATCCGAACAGCAGGAGTTTCTCATTCAATCGTCTTCATTCGACTGTGCGGACGTGCTGCGCTGTTCTGTGCTCCCACTGGTAAACAAATGTAATGTTTTTCTTTTCAGTGTTCGCATGTAATTGGAGTTTCCCGTCGGACTGTTTAAGTGTTTAGTTTCATAATAACAATAATGAAATTAGTGTGATAACAAATACATGCAAGCAAGTGGAGCAGCAGCGAAAAGTCAGCATAATAATGAACAAAAAACGTTGATAACGGGGGCTGTTTTCACTGGCAACGAATGAAACTGGCACAGGATGCTGTTTCAGTGAATGTCTGTGCGTAGAATCGTAGGCAAGAGACTGTTAATACTCCGTGGTGCTTTTCACCGGGATCATGTCCGATGAGTGCAAGTGCCAGGTGTACGTTTATTTGAAAGATCGCTTCATCGACGTTCCGATTCACGAGGAGGACACCAGCGAGGATCTGTGCTTGCAGCTTTGCAATCAGTTCGGAATCGGACCCTTGGTACAGCTGCTGGTGGGTTTGCGGATACACGACGAACGATGGTTTTTACCGCCTTGTGCGCGGCCCCAGCCCGGCAAGAAGTACGAGTTCCGAGTGCGGTTCAAGGTGAGTTGATTCGAAAGTATGGTACTTAAAACTTTGTTATTTATATATGACGCAGATAAAAGAAGAACTACGTTTAACTATTGTGCCTTTTAAAACGGTAGTTTCAACAGACAGTGGTAAAAGGTAGTAATCTAAACTAGATTGGATAGTACACTAAGCATGTGAAAGAAAACAAAACGAAATAGTTGTTAAAACGAGTGTCGTATAGATAATTTAAGGTTGCTACCAAAATTGTGCGTTGTACATCAATATCAAGCTAGCGCAAATAATCGAAAACTTTGCGAGCAGTTTACAGATGAGAGCAATGTGAAGACAGATCTAGGTTCAATGCCTAATTAAAAACTGGGGGTATTGGTGAAGGCTCGGGTAGATGTGTCTCTCTGAGGGATCTCAATAATCGTAACAGAAAAAGTTATAATTGATTACTCAATTCGAACTATGTGTGCTCAGTACCATTTCCGTATTCATTCTCTATTCAGATCCCCAAGCTTTCCAACCTAAAAACGCTGGACCGTGCCCTCTTCAATTACTACTACTACCAGCTGCGGCACGATCTGCTCCAGAGCAAAATCAGCGAGATCGAGTACGACGAGTACAAGAACAAAATCCTGGGCTATGTCGTCAACGATATGTACCGGAAGATGGTCGAGGATGGTGTGACCGTGAACGACTTGAAGCGCACCTACGATGAGTACATCCCACGCAAAATCAACAAAGAGCACTCGCTGCTCTTCTTCAACTGGGCCCGCTCGAAGGTTTTTAGTTCGTTGAACAAGATCTGTTATAAGGATCACGATGTAGAGTAAGTCTTTGTTAAGTTGAAACTAGAGGACCTTAAATTTAATAATGTAATTATCATTTCCTTACAGTTATGTGAAAAGTGTATATATCGACGACATAGACAACATCGCGCCCGGTTACTTGTACGAGGAGTACAGTGGTAGTATTCCGTATCCGCGCGAGGATGGCATGCTGAAGCCGGGCAAGTGCCGGGTTAAAGTCAAGTTCGTACCCTACTGCCAAAGGGTCCCTTCCGGTGCAAAGTCGGGCAAAAACGTGCAAAAAGATGGTGGTGACTCACTGCCAGGGTTGAAAGTGTTCTATTCGCGAGAGTGGCGACACATTGCGAATATCGAGGAAATATTTACTATACTAGTAGAAGGTCTTACGGTGAATATTTCACTAAAGGATCAGTCGAATCTTTACTCCATAGACTTTAGCAGTCAGACTGAATTAGATTCATTCGTAACATGCTTAGCTGGTTACTATAGGTAAGTTTCCCAGGTTGTTAAAAGGCCTATTTAATCGTAACTCACTATTTCGTAGATTAATGTGTAAGTGGACAGTGTACCTTTGTAAACCCTACTTGTACTCACCGTCGTTAAACAGACTAACAGAACTTAAATGCCATGGGCCTATTGGGTAAGTTAGCAATTCGAGCTCATTCTCACCCTATAACCTATAAATCAAATGATTGACGTCAATAATCAGCGATGAACAATACTTTTATCCTCATAAAACTTCCTCATGATCGTAAAAATTGATTTATTTCTGTCGTTCCCTAACTTTTTAGAGGAAAATTCTCCTACAGTAAAATAGCAGAGAAGAATAGCAGCATCGGTGCAAACATCGTACGTCAATGCGAAACCCACTACGACACCTACTACGTAGACATTCTGGAACGAGAGTAAGTATGAGCTGTTACCCGTTACTTACGCTCATTAGCGGGAGCGTGTCGTCATCATTACTTTACTACCGAATCGATACTACTACTTATCTATCATAGGAATCAGAGGAAGACTTATAAACTAACCTACGGTCAGAGCCGGTGGCATGTGCATCGAGAAGCCGGTGAAGTGAGCACCTACGACGAATTGCTGGACGCGTTACGGAATCTCAACTCGGACATTAAAAACCTGTACCGTTTATCGCCGACCGAGCACGACAAATCGCCCAATCTGCTGCTGTGCCTGCCCGAAAGTGATATGACCTCGAAGCGATTGCTCGATGCGCAAGAGATGCGCCAGATTCGACCGCAAATTGTAACCGCAGCCAAGGAGTTGATCATCAACAGAAGTAAATCGCTCGCTCGTGCTCGTGGAAGTAAAATCTGGAAGTTTAAAACTACTTTTTATGGTTGCAGATGCATTGAAAAAGGAATCGGACCAGTTTTTCGAACGAACTAGAGCTGAACTGCTGCTGCCGAATAATGCTAAGATGGAGGTTACGTTACGAATGCTGCGAAATGAGAAAAAAGATGAATTTCTGAGTGTACGTAGCAAATCGAAACGATTGATACTGGAACTAACATTATTTCCTTGCAGGACTTTCTTCAACTAGCCGACTTCTGGGCAAACATCGACTCGTTGGACATTATCAAGCTGTACGGCGTAACACTGTTCAAGCCGATCTCGATGGTGCTGGAAAGCTACCGGGAAGGTCCGCTGGATGAGTTCCTGAGGCGGCATCCGCGTGTTTCGTTTTCGTCACTGATTGAGGTTGCCCATTCATTGGCGCGTGCTCTCTACTATCTGCAGGAAAATGGGCTCGTCCACGGTCGACTACGATGTTCGTCGATGTTGGTTACGCAGTACGACCGAAACGAGAACCGACTGATAGCGAAACTCGGTGATCCGGGGCTGCGTCAGCAGCAGCAATACACCGAGCGTGATTTGCTCTGGATACCGTTGGAGTATCACGAGCTGGGGCCGAGGGAAGTGCAATTGTTGAAACAGGACATGAAGGCGGATGTCTGGGCCTGTTCGACGACCCTATGGGAGATTTTTAGCCGCGGCAGACGGCTGCTGGTGAAAAATGCAAAACAATTTTTAGCCGGTGGGCATCGGTTGGGGGCGCCTGCGGAATGCAAGGATATCAAGGAAATCTACCAGTGCATGTACAACGGGTGGCTGGTGGATCCAGATAAACGCTTCGCTCCGCAGATGATAATTTCGAAATTGGTGCAAGCCAGTGAGTAGTTATTCAAGTTTCGTCTGAGTACAGCTTACGTCATCAAACTTTTTTTATCGACTAGAGCAAAAAAGCAACTATTGTGTGATAGGCCATAGTACAGTAAACGGAACAACGAATTCAACCAACGGTTCTTACTCTAAGCAAAGCATTTTATCTATAGAAACAGGTACCTTTGTTAATAATCGTTTTGGTAAAAATTTAATCGAGTTACATATTTCACAGACTCTACGTTGCTGCAATCTCGCGGTGATGTTTCCAGTTCTTCTTATGTGAGCCATAGCAGCGATTGTGATGGCGGCAGCAATGCATCCAGCGAGAATAGCTCGCATCCCTTAATTTCGAATGGTGGTTCGACGCATTACAGTGCCGGTTCGTATAGCGGTGGGTGGGGTCAAAGTCAAGCCGAGCGCTTCCTGTATGACTGTCCGGATTTTATCGAGCTGCCAGATGGTACCAAGGTAATCTTCCAAGGCGAGTTGGGTCAGGGACACTATGGCAAGGTTTACCGAGGCTGTCTCGACGATGGCAAATACTCGAAAGAGGTGGCGCTTAAAACGATCAACAATTTCGGCAACGCAATGGATATGGACAAGGCAGTCAAAGACTTCAAACGGGAGGTTTCGATAATGAAGAGGTTGAATCATAGGAACATTGTTAAGTTTATTAATTTTATCGACGAGCCGGACAAGCTGGTTGTGGTTATGGAGTACGTGGAGAATGGTTCTCTGTTGGACTACTTGAGTTATACGACTGATTTGAAAAAGATGAATTTATTGCGCTTCGCGAAAGATATAGCAAATGTAAGACTTATCACTCGTATTAGTGGAGATGGTAGTTGAAATTTGTGCTTTCTATTGCAGGGAATGAATCATCTATTCGAGAAGAAAATAATACATCGCGATCTGGCGGCCCGTAACATTCTGGTGCACAACATAAATTGTGTGAAAATCTCCGACTTTGGGCTAGCGCAGGTCACCGACGGTGGTAATTATTACGTGGCGCAGAGCAGTCGGCACCTGCCGATCAAGTGGTACGCACCGGAGACACTGTGCACGCAAAAGTACTCCTTCCAGTCGGATGTTTGGTCCTTCGGGGTAACGCTGTACGAAATGTTTACCCGTGGCAACACACCATACCCGAACGTGGAAATTCGGAACGGCAGCCAGCTGTTCGATTTGATTGTGAAGGATGGCATCAGGTAGGTGTTGATAACTTTTATCATTATATTTATCTTTAACCTGTTGGGGTCTTCAAGTGTACTGGCGTATAACTTATATGACTGTGGAAGCCTAATTTGCGCTAATTATCGAAACTCTGAATAATGATTTTTTAAGGTAAAATGGTTGAGGGAGAGATTAGATCAATGGTTCAATTGTTAAGATTTATTTCCATGGGTTGAATAATACGAAGGATGGAAATAACTTCTCAATTATTGATCCAATTTCTTTGATGTAAACGAATGAGTTGTGTTATATCGATCATAAATAACTCACAAGAAAAAGTTTTTTTTTTCATAAAAAACTAAAATTTTTCAACTTTAAAATTGAAATATCTCAAATAGTAGGAGGGTGGTATCCAAGACACGACCGCATAGTTGACGTAGGACTACAATAATTTTATATTTTTATTTTGAAGCTATGTTTGATTTGAGTTCGTTTTACTTTTGTAGTTTGCTTGATTTATTTAAACCAATTTGAGCTCAACATTTTTCATAAGGAAAGTATTTTGGTTCGGGTGGTAATATCAAGTATCTAGGTCGTTATATTACAAAAGTTCACATCAATGGACAACGTAATCCTAATTCCCTGACAAAAAAAAATCTAGGTCGTCAGCCCAAATTCATCAAGCGACACCTCAAACGACTTGGAACTAAAACTAGTTCATTGGTGGCCATTTCTACTGTTAAGGTCGCCATGAAAAAAAAAAACCGTTCATTTTTGGCATGGTTCGATTTTGGCAACAGAAAAAACTCTGGCGTATTGCCAAAATCGAACGGGGTCTGTATTTTGATTATTTCTTTGCAGCACTCTATCATAGAAAAAAAAATATTCTCTTTAACATTTACAAAGGTCCAGATACCAAATTTAGGGGGAAATTTGAGTCTAGAGCTCTATAGCAATGTTTTAGAGAAAAACCTTTTTTTTTCACAAAGTTACTTAAAATTATTGGAGCTATAAAATTGTTGAACAAGGTTTTCTATCTACAAAAATAAAAAAGTTAGATACTTAGTTAGAAAAGATAGATACATTTGCATCGAAAATGTTGGTCACCCTAAAATATTGCTATAGAGCTCTAGACCCAAATTTCCCCCTAAATTTGGTTTCTGGACCGTTGTAAATACCTTTCATTCCAATACAGCGAAAAGGCAACCTTCTATAAAATATTTAATTGAGTACGATTTAATAGAAATTAAACTTCCTTCTATATCTATTTGTCTTGTTGAAGTTGGCTCACTAACCGATCACGAAGCGGCAAAGATGTCACATAATTTTTTTTCCTGCAGTTACAAGCTCGTGGAAAAAACGATAACGAATTACAGCTTTAGTAGAAAATGTATATTCACAGAAAATTTGAAATTGAAATAGAAGTTTATGAACATGTTAACATTCAATTCAGGTCAATTTAAACATTTTATCAGTATACAGAATCAATCAGAAAAATTTGATCAGTTTCAAGATACCAAAGAACAACGAAGATACCATATTTGAAAGTTATATGTCTGTTATCTTCGAAAATAAACAGGACTAGAGTGATGCACAACATTAGCCTCAGAAATTAATGTTTGCATAGCGTTGTTCAATTACAAGTAAGGTTATGGAAAGTACACCGTGCCCCAGTGCTGAGTCGAGAAAATTTCCAGCTCGAAAAGTTCCTCGACCTGATCGGGAATCGAACCCGATATCACAACCGTGTGGTAGAGCTAGCCGACCGACATCGCTAACCACAGAACCACGGGGACCATCGGAACTCTAATATCAAGATGAAATGAATTTGGTTTTTCTCTATACCGCCACCGCGGGATGCTACTAGTATTGTCATATTGGACTAAATTCATTTAGATAGTAAAACATAATCATCAGTGCAGCTCGTTTAACTACCTATTCAAAGATCTGTACGGAGCATTTTGGTTTTCTATTGTCTACTCTATTAATAGTCTATTAATACTCTAAATTCAGTTATTTAAATAAATCTGAAAAAAGCAGAATGTAGAGTTCAAAAATAAACAACGCATTTTGTTGTCCCCTGCGGCGCAGCGTATTCTGCGGCATATCATATTGAATTCTGATACTATACTATACGAAACAAGAAGAAGAAGACAATTCAAACGGCAATTCGATTGTGTTCCACGCCCCACTGTGCGTCAACAGCGGCAATGTAATTTTCACTTGGCTTGACTGCACAAAAATTAATATCGAGTTTTTCTGCATTGATAGACGACGAGTAACCAGCGTTCTGTTTATACATTGCTCGGTGCAGTACTGTTGCCTGTGCCATCATATTCTCCTTCAAGACAACAGTTTTATTAACATTAACATATTTATTACCAGCAGAACGTAATTCTGGTGCTTATTACAGGAGTCACTTCACTGTGAAATCAGAGTGAAGTGAACAAAATCCTATTACGGGACTCACGTCACTGAGAAAAACGTCGCGAAGTGACATCTGCCGTGGAATCTGGGTTATTATGAGTGTCATATCAGTGAAGTGATAACGGAAAAAGCGACGTTTCGCGTGGAATTATTTTAGGACCATTTTGAACGGTGAAATGATTCCACGAAGCTGCCATAAGTCTTAAAGTTGATTGATTTGTGATTTAATGGTAAATATTGAGAAGAACTAGGATGATGCAACCCTTGTACATTATCACGGTATCTTCCGCGAATTGTGACAATATTTAACCCCCGGGAGAGGTGGAATGTGCGAGGTGTAGATGTTGTACAGGAGAGGACCCAAGATGCTACCTTGGGATGCATCGATGTTGAGTTACTCTGAGCACACATTGTCCAAGACCCTCGAAAAGCTCTGTCCGAGAGATAGTTTTTGATAATCCTAATTAAATATTTCGTAAAATTGTGCCGACTTTTCAAACGACTTGGAGAGGGCAGAGAGTAAACTGATTAGACGATAGTTCTTAGGAATAGAAGGATCTTTCCCTGGCTTGAGTACTGGGATGACTTTAGCTAACTTCCACATTGAAGGTGAGCCGTGGCTCAAGTGCTTGAGCTCGAGGTTAAATGTTCCTTTGGAACCAAACGGTTGTCGACTCCTTCAGAAACAGCCAGATCGAAAGGACTGACGACGTTACGTCAAATTGTGTGACGACACGAACTGCTGCCCCAGCGCGTTCGCCTTTTCAACAAGTAAATACCCCTGCTCGGACAAAACAAGTGGAGGGATAGGATTTGGTCTCTTTTTTAAAACTCTGGCTAGAGACCGAAAAGGTTTTGAATTTGGAGGAATCTGGCGTAGTTTTTGGCCAAACTCGTGGTTTCGCAGATCTTGGATTCGTTCCCACATAACCTTGTTCAGCAGAGTAACCACTCATGGTCTTTTTGGATCGGTCACCGGTTCGTTCGGTCTGGGGTCGAAAGATGTTTCGCAACCCTATGATGTGTTTAGTGTTGCTGTCGATATGAAAGGCGGTACTCGCCTTAGTTTGTTGTACGGGTAACGCTGGGTCACGGGCGACGGCATTCGCACGCTGGAGAGTGTTTTCAAGGGGTGGTCGATGTTGGTGTTCTGGTCGACGATACGTTAGAACCGGGCCCAGTCGGTGCGATAGTAGTCTCGCCTAGGATAATTGGCCACTGTCTCTGCAGTGGCACCCAAGTTCAGCACCACCGGATGATTGCTCCTCGAACACGACTGAAACCTCGAAGATGGCCATTTTGGATAGGAAGATGTCCAGGACAGAGTGAATCACGGACCGGGAGATTCTGGAAGGGCACTCCGGTGCTTTGATGTTGTAGTGCCTGATCACAAGGTCTTCCGCTGCGAAGATGCAATTCCGGATTTGTCTTCGGTTACCCCACAACTTGTGCTGAGCGTTCAGGTCCCTCGCAATGATGTACTTCGCCCGCCGCCGAGTCAGCTTGGTCAGATCGTTTCGTAGTTGAGCAGCGGTGATTGGGCTGAGTGAGGTTTCGACTTTATTCCTGATGAAGCCATCCTTGGTAGTCTTAAGCTGGAAACTCGGCAGCAGGCGACGTTGCTCTTCGCAGCGATAGCAACTTCTCCACTTCTTGCACCGATCCTGTCTAGTCGTACCAGCTGAAAGCCCGGGAGGAAGACGTTAATTTTCGACTTCAGATGAGTCTCCTTAATGACCGAAATATCGACCTTCTTCTCGCCTAGGAAATCGAGAAGCTCAACGTGTTTGCTCCTAAGAGAAGATATATTCAAATTCGCAAAAATGAAGGGTTTATGGTCCATAGTTGTAGATTGGGGCGACGATTGTAGCAAGCTACTGGCTGCTGGTTTTGTTTTTATGCTTGTGTTTGTGCTTCGTACCGGTGGATGTTTTCTGCAGCAGATGTGTTTTGGCTGTCCATCGTCTTATTTTTCACTTGCTTCGATTGCTCCGTGCAGTCATTGTCGGTTATATCATCTAAAAGAAACAGAAAGAGGCAGTTTGGTGCCAGCCACGAAAGTCCCCTTGGCGAGATCCAGAAGGCACTCCATGGTACTCGACGCGAAATCCAACGCGAAAGAAAAACTTGCAAAACAAAATACGGAGAACGAACGAAAAGCAGCGCAAAAATATAGAGACTACTGCTCAACACGCCAACAGAGAATGATGACGAGAATGCACTTGGCGGAGGGCTTATATAGTCTATCTGAACAGTTCTGTCCGATGCCTATCAGACATGCGTGTAGGCATGTTTTTGAGTTTTTTCTTCGTTTTATTTATCAATTCCTGCTCAGTTTTCGCGACAAAACCATTTGGAGTTGATCTTATGCTTTAGTTTGGCCGATTCTCAATGGGTCGCAACCTAGGGCGTTGAGCGGGCTCATCAACTTGGGTACCATAACGATATTCAGACGCTCCATATCCTCCAACGATCGCTTCGAGTAGTGGGCCGACGCCAGATCCAGCCAAAACACCACGTCTTGGGCCTTATGGTATTTCTTGATGAATGACGCAACTTCCAGCAGGCACTTTCTACTATAAATTTTTCCGTTCACGGCCCGTCCGGAGAGAAAGAAGAGCGGCTTTGACATCCCTCCTCGCTGATTGTCAGCCACAGCGGCACCTTCTTGGGGAACTTGGTGTGTGAAGTGAATTTCATCTCGGTGCTGATTTCCTTCGTGGGGGAATTAAAATACGAAGTGCCCTGCCAGTCGTTGCCATCCAGGCTGAGATAGGTCTCGTCGTCCATCATCACCGCCACGTCGCGATTTGCCAGGAAAATCGACTTGACATCTTATTCAGGCGCTATCGCTGCGTCATTGCCTGCAGCTACCAGCCCAGTGGACGCTTCCTGACATGAATGCCCATGTTCGCCAGGTACTTTTTCACTGTATGGCCGGTTGCATCGACCTCTCGGCCAAGCGTACGTAGCGATGTAGCCTCTTTTCCCTCGGTTTTCCCCTTCAGCATCCTTTGGAGCTTCTTGTCGGTCAGGGTTGTTAGTCGTCCGGAACTGGGCTTTCTTTCGATGCTCTGATTGTTGTCCACGAACTGCCGCACAATGTCCGTTTTCGACGCGACGGGATACCGTTCTTTGAACGCGCACACTTCTGAATGGAGTAGCTTCGCTTATTTCTCCATCACGGTTAGAGTTCGACTGATAGAGCTGTAAAATTTTTCCTGCTGACTCATGGGTTTATGGAAAAACAAAACTTGGGGGTTTTTCATTTTCAATAAAAAAAAAATAACCAAAGAGATGTATGAAATTGGACATATTTTTCCCATTATCCGGTTTTAGATTTTCATTTTACTGCCTTATGTAACCGAACTTCCTAAGAGACGTAGCTTTACGTCATTATCCTAGACAACCCGATCTGCTGTTTAAGCATGGAATTAATTAAAATTATTAACCCCTCTTAAATTTTTAGACTGGAGCTACGCGGGGACGACCGAGACGTGTACGATCGGCTGATGGCGCCCTGTTTCAACCTGAACAACCAGCTGCGTCCAACGTTCCAGGAGCTGCTGGAGAAAATCGAGGAACTAATTAATCAATACGGCGAATCTATCCAGCCCCTGTAAAGGTAAACATTTTGCGCTTAGTGATAGGGTAAAAGACGCATTCAATCAAATAGTCGCCGAACGGTTGTAGGCGATCGTGCCAGCTGCACTTTTTATAGGCTAGGTGAAATATTTTGAATTGCAAACAATAGATGAAAGAAAAACTATTCTTTTTATGGAGTACGTACTACAGATTTTTATGCTTGAACAGTTAGAATTAAATAATAGAAAAAAGTGCACATACAGTTTTTCCTGCACGCCACTGCAGTGTTTTTAATGCGCTACTGCGTTTATTTAGATAAGATGCACGCACTACGAATACAAACTCTTAGTTGTTGCTGGTCTAATTGTACTGTCAATAAGTGTAGCTCAAATATTTCCAGAAAAAAAAACTTGAAACAGTGCCCGTCTAACTATGCATATGTGTCTTACGTAATGATTGTTACAATTACCTACTATAAGTGAAGCTTTGCGCTTCGAATCCTGACTTTTTAGCATGTATAAGTCGTGTTACTTACTGATCACTTTTATGCCCTCAATCGACCGGTTCCCGATTGAGGCCTAGTGCGTAAGTGCAAGTGAGTCGACAAAAACGAAAATTTATTCTCAAAGTGCCACACCTAGAGACCGAAGTTCTAGTAGTACTTCGGTTCCCACCGCTCCGCCTCTAGTTTTAACGTTAGCGTTTTATTGTTTATTTTATTTTCTTAGTGTGTGTGTTATGTTATTGCATCCCTCCGCCGGGCTTATTTTTTCCGGTTCGTTGAGCTTCCTGGGTGTGCGAGTGCAAAAAAAAAGGTTTATTTCGTTTTCGTTGCATAAAAAATTCTTTTTTATTTACCTAGAAAAATTAAGTTTTAACGACATTTTTTGATTATCGCTCGTCGCATGTCAGCTACCCAACTTCCCTGACTTACGTTTAGCCCTTACACAATGAGATGGATCAGAGAGATTTTATTAGTTCCATATCAGATAAGAGAAAATAATTGAGCCTGAAGTATAGGTATAGAAAGAAATGACGCAAACATGATCAAATTTCGTAGTTAAGATGAACGTATTTTGAATTTACAATGTACTGAAGCGGAAAATGAATAACAGAAAAGATTTAAATAACTTGAATAAATAAGTGTATATTAATGTTTCACTCTTGAGATGCTTTTGTGCAATACAGTTTTTTACTCTAAAACTTTTCGAAAATACGTCGCATAACACGCTAGGGCTTCGGTTTAAAAGGTAAAACGACCGCAATAGTGATTTTGATTTATTATCCTAAAAAAATGTGGTAGCTACTATATTAACACAGAAACGGTTTCATCATTAGTACGTTACATTAAAAGTGGTTGAAAATATAAATTTGAGGACATTCTGGTGGACATGTCTTTTGCGTAGAGATAATAAAAAGTAGTTTAGTTGGCGCTTCATTGGTGAGAAGACGTGGCCTCGTCTAGCTTCTCCTCCTCCACGCTTGAGGTAGCATTCACAGATGTAGGATGAAGGTTAACCTCGATTTCGTCGGCATATTCCTCGTCTGACACCAGCACCAGCTCGATTGGTCCGTTGGGCGGTATGACGATAGAATTTTCCAACAAAACCGTGTCGACGGCAGCTGAGAGAGGAACTATTTGATGCTCAACGGGCACTTTCGGACTGCTGTGCGACAACTCGTCCGAATCTTCAATGCTTTCGGTCGTGATCTCCACTGTGGAGTCTTTAGGTGAACTTTCACTTTCACTGTGATGTTCGCTACTGCTGTAGCGCGAGTGTAGTGAATCGAGTCGTGTAGTTAATCGTGATCCTCTTTGTAGGGTTCGATTCATTTGATCTAGCAATGATTGACTTTGGTTTTCCAATCGCTGGAGACGATCGGATCGACTTTGTGTGTAATCACGTTCTCGTTCCGTCAGAGCTGCTTGCTCAGTCTGGAAAAGTTCTGTAGTTTGGTTAGCAACTGGTTGATGCTCCGATGGACAACCAGTCGAGGGAGATTCCGATTGTCTGGCTATGAACCCGTTGTGAATTTCATCGATTTGAGCGGAAATTTCGCTTCCCCGAGTCACAGTTCGTGAGAGCTTGTTGTGAAACTCCCTAGCCTCTCGTTCTAGACGTTCTAGCCGTGCTGCTCTTCTCTGTAAATAGTCCTCTTCAGTAGGTGACAGCACTCTGGATGGACCTTCTGTAGAGCTATTTTCATTTTCGTCCGATTTCGCTGGAGTGACATAACTATCCAACCTAGAATTTAGCTCTTCCATACGCTTCAGCCGAGCTTCGCGTTTCATATTGAATACCTCTTCGCTGGTTAATTCCGGTTCTTTGGGAAGTTCTTCAACGGGACTTAAGCTTCTCTGTTCGATCTTTTCAATTTCTGAGCATTCGGAATCATCACTAGCTTCTTCTTCGGTATCGACTTCATCATCATCTTCATCTACATTAGTTTGCTCCTGCCCAAGTCCGGCAAGCCGCATAAACATCTCCTCGGCAGTTTCCGGGCCAGTTTTCTTTTTCTCCTTTTTCTTTTTCTGTGTTTTTGGTTTTTTAATTATTTGCTCCTCCGGAAAAAGGTCCTCAATTTTTTCATTACAAAACTGATTGGTTCGCTCAACGTTGTTAAGCGATTTCATATCCGATTCACTGTGACACTTTCTAACTGTCAGTATGGCAATCGGTTCGACACCCGTCAGGGAGGAGCTTCGACAGCGGTTGAAATTAACCAACAAATTTCTAATCTTCTCCGATCTTTGTGACGTTTTCTGTCCTCCGGAGTATTCTTCGTCCTCGTCGTCGGTCGGCTGCTCGTCACTGTACCCACTTTCGCCCGAGTTGTTCAACGAGTCCTGCTTCTTGCGTGCCACAAAGTCGGCCTTCAAAATTCGCCACTGATCCTCGGATTCGATGTTTTTCTGTCGAGCGGCGGACCACTTCAGGCGGCAGTACTCCAGTTCTTCCTTCAGCTCGCTTAGAAGACGTCGCTTTTGCTGCAAATGGTAACGTAAAATTTGCTCCTGAGTGTGCAGTTGCCTGTGTTGGCGCTGCAAGAAAGAAAAACACATCAATTTCAAGTTCGCCTGACTATTCGTAGTGGAACCTACTTGCATTTTGCCAACCAGATGCCATGTTTTAGTTAACTCCAGACTCACTGCACTGAGACGCTTTTCTTGCGTTTCCAAACGGCGCTCCAAGTGGGTGTTGAGTGTCTTCAGCCGGTTGGTTTCCTTTTTCAGCGATTTTTTCTCCAGAATGAGATCCTGAAAATCAATAAAATTATAAATTGGTATAAATGGTGTCCTAGTTCTCTCTCATTGACCGTTTTGTTAAGATAAAATTTTAATTCTTCCAAAAATTAACGCGCCTCAAAGTAAGCTGCTAAGCCCCATCCCAAAAAAAATCTTACACACGGCTATGGTTTTAAGCACTGGTTCTTTTCCCGCTAACATACCTTTAGTTTAAGGTAGGTTTTGCTCACGCTTACAACAGTCTTCGTTCCGTTATTGGTTTGCTCTACTTTCAGACAGTCATCACTCTCTCCGTTTTCCTGCGATAAATAAAACGACAGAACAAAAAAACAACAATGTGATCAAGTGATTTGTGTCTCAAAATGTGACATCATTTGCTAAAAATTATCCACATGAATAAACTCACCACAAAGGGAACCGGCTCCGCGTGCTCCTGGTGATTCACCAACTCAATCAAAACACGCCACACTTTTGGCAATTTGTCAGCGATTTGCTCCGGTGAAGCTTTCTGTCCATCCTCGGTGAACCATCCTCGCCCATCGCTGGTCACCGCAGTGGGTGCGTTCTTCTCATCACTCATGCCTTCCCCTGCTGCATCCGGGTCGTTGTTTTGGTCGTCCACTTCGGCTACCAAATCATACAAAGCACGCGGCAAAAACGCACCCAAATCGATTGTTTCCGCTTCCTGTTTGGTCATTTCGATAAGCAACCCCCGGTTCTCCTCCAGCACTTCGGTCAGCTTGTCCAGATTCACACCCCCTGGTGGCTGCTTTCGACTCATTCCGAGCAGGAACTTAGATATAAATTGATTTACGACGCTCATTTCGGCCTGCAGTTGTTTCGACTCGGACAACGATTGGTCTAACCGTTCCTTGGTGTGGGCGAGTTCCGTTTTTGTCGCTTCCAAGTCGGTCTGCATGCTAGCGACGTGCGACTCAAGATTTTTGTTCCTGCATTGTGGAAAGAAGGAGAGAAATGAAACATTTAAAACGCTATTTCACCGGTCATAAAACTTGTTAAAGTGTTGTTTAAAATTTTCCTACAAAAACACTACGTATTATTACTCTTGTTACGAATCAATAAATTTACAAAAAAAAAAAAGAAAAAATACCGCAGACGAATTGTTGTTTAAACATCTTATAAACAAGCTTTGGGTTTGCAAAAAAAAAATAATCAAATGCGCAGTTTTCTGTTTCGAATCACGCGTCGCACAAAAAAAACGAATGCCGACTTAATTTCGCGCTACTTACTTTTCCTGTTCCGCTTCGAGATCGTTTTTACGCAGCTCGAGCTGCCGCAGCAGATTGTCGCGCTCCATCCGCGAGACCCGTTCCCGTTCCTCGTACAGTTCGCGTAGATTGCGGATGTTGGTCATTTGTCGTTCGTACTCTCGGCGCAAATCGGCGGACATCAAGTGCATTTCCCGCTCCTGCAGCGAGTCCTCGATCTGGCGCAGTTTCGCCTTTAGCTGTGGATATCGTGAAAATGAAAGAAAAATACAATAATTTTGACGTAAGGTGGAAATTATACTCTTCATTTTCAACCGAATTGGAGGGGAGATAAGCTTTGTCACTGATTCGTAATAGTACAAAAATAAATGTTTATTCAATGCATGTTTTTTGAGATTTATATTCATCCTTTTTTTGGGTAAAATATGAGTAATTAATAAGCAATTTCGTGACCTTATCATTTGATGACTAAGTTGTTACTTCTTAAAAAACTTAAATCAACACGTTCTCAAAACAAAGTCCTTATCCAGTCTCAAAGGGGTCTATTAAAGAATAAATGTACAGGGTGCCGGAAACCTGCAAAATCTGAGAATGTCAGGGAACTCATTTCATAATCTGGAAAATTAAGGACAGTGAGTGGAAGGTTTTGGATGTTTCCTGTAGATTAGAGAATGCACCATTGAATAAAAATGTTATTTCATATTTTACATTTAAGTATACTTTATGCCATAAATATTATCGAGTTGGACAGGCTCTAGTTATAGCGTGGAATTATTCTTGGTGAATGATGGCTAATGTGAATTTTCGACATGAAAATAAACTGTTGCGTTTACTTTTGGTTTTCATTAATGGACTGATTTGATTGACACGCATCCCAATTGAAATTACAAAAAGATACAAATTTCTTCAAGGACAACATTTTTTCAAAATTATTACCTGCTACATGAATCGAGCATTTATAATTAATCTTCGAATAATATTTCAATGGCATTCTGCTGAAGTGAGAGATTTCGAAGAGGCAAGTCGTCAGTGCATCTTGAGCTGCCCGACAGGTCAGACGTGTTTTCGGTTGCTTGTGGACTGGTCTTTGACTGCCTATAGCTTCAAAGTTTGTGTTTTGTCAGTGTGTCTTTTGAAGATTACCTGGAAGTTCACTTACATCAGTCTTTCTCAAGACTACCTATTTACTACCTAGTCTTTCTCAAGACTTGCAATTTGATATTATTTTTGAACTTTTTTCGTATCACCTGAAATGGCAGGACGAAAAAAGAAACCACGCATCGCTACGGGGAGGAAAAGAGAGGCATCTCTTTCTGACACTAGGTTATGCAGTGAAAATTTATTTGATATTCTGCCTGAGCAAGAAGCCGGCGAAATCGAAATGTTCGACAGTAAAACTATTCAAAGTGAAATTTCTTTAAAAAAGGAAAAAGTTTCACCTATTGTGGTAACTATTGCTTCTGAATTTAACATTTTTAAAAGAGAACTTTCTACGTTTCTCTCCGACTTCAAAGTTACTTATCAAATTGGCCGAAGAGGTGAATGTCGCTTATTAGCTCAAACATTGCAGGATCGGAATCGTCTTATTCAGTACTGAAAAGTTGTATAAATGTTTTACATATGACACGAAGAGCGCCAAGCCGTTCAAGGTCGTATTGAAAGATCTCACCTCTACCCAAGAAAATTCTATTGAAACAAAAATCACAAGGCGAAAACAGTCAGAGACCTGGAATCTCCCTTGTTAATTATTTAATTCATTTAAATAGAACTGAGGTTAACAATGTGAAATTTTTTGACAAAGCACATACCATCTATAATGTACGAATAAAGTGGGAATTATATCAAAAGTTTGGCAGAGGAGAGAAGCCTATCACCCAATGCCGTATTTGCCAACGTTATGGCCATGGTTCAAAAATCTGTAACCTGGACCAAAAATGCCTCATTTTTGGAGACTCTTCTCACAAAAAGGACACATGTCCTGCGAAAGAAAGTAAAAATTTTCGCTGTGTGAATTGTAACGGCAACCATTCACACCAAATTCCTGAAACCAGATTCAGCAATCTTTACTGAAATTCAACAATAAAAAACATGTACTGAAATTTCAGCAATTTAAAAGTGTACTGAAAATTCAGCAATTTGTGTTGCTTTACCGACATTCAGCAATCTTTCCTTTGATTACTGAATATACGGCAATATACTGCCAAAATGAGAAAAAAATGGTGCCTGTTGTCAATATTTTTAGTCCGCGCGCGTAAAAAAGGCTTGTGCGCACGTAAAAAAGGCGTAAAAAAGGCTTGTAAGCCTTGAACGCCGACCGTTGAGACGTGAAGGAAGTGTTTGGTGAGTGGAAAAATTAATTAATCTTGTTTTTCTTCAGTTCAGTGGAGGAAAATGGCGATAGGACATCGGATTAACGGATCGGACTTGGGCGAAACATTACTCGAGGGTCAATTTTATCTTTGTGGCATGTTGAAGGTTAATAAATAATTAATAAATAATAAGCAAAAAATCGACTTCCAACGTGTTTTAAAATCTACACGAAGAATTCCCACTGAACTGATATTTCATTAATTCAACGGACGTTCGCTGCAAATTCATTAATAGTCCGTCAAACATGGATGACATTTCACATTGCTGAAAATTCAGCAGAGTACCGCCAAAAAGAATGACAGCAGAGTACCGTCAAAAAGAATGACATTTCACATTGCTGAAACATTCAGTAATATTTTATTGCTGAAATGATTTCTGAAGTTTCAGCGTGGCAAAATTCAGTAAAAGTTTAATGAATTTCAGTAAAAAAAATTGGTGTGTATGTCAAATTTTTATCAATACCCAGTCCATTTAGCAATTGTTAAGGCAAGGCAAGGTAAACAAAATTTAATTTCCCAAACAGAACAAACTTTACAACATATTGATAACTCTCCAATTGTACCGCTCAGTTTTTTTACTCCTGTACAGCATCGATTATCGTAGGCACAGGAAACAGGTAGTTTGAACATTATATTTCTTAATATGGGGGGTAAACAAAAATCGGTAGAAAATAAAAAAAATACATTGGTTACCTCAGCTGATATTACTACCGAAAATATTTTTTCTAATGCCAACTGCCTGAGACGGTAGGTAAACTTTCTTTTTTGCAACATGCAATGTTCGATCTTATGAACGCTATGGCAGGCAAATTCCATGTTTGAAGCAATTCAAATTGGAACAAATTTTGCATCTAAAATTGTTTTTAATTTAAAATTTAACAATGATTGTAAATATATCAATCAAAATTTTCAACTGGAATGCTCGCACATTGAAAGCCAATGAGAATGAGCTTCCTAATTTTTCAACAGTAATTAATGTGCACATTGCAATTATTACTGAAACATTTTTGAAGCCTTACTTTACTTCAAATTAAAAAATGATCCCAATTACGTGGTTCATAGATATGATAGAATTTAGGGTTCCAGCGTTGAAGTTGCTATTGTAATCCATCGCCGAATCAAACATCGTGCTCCTTTCCATCTTGAGACGAAAGTTATTGAAACTTTGGGAATTAAAGTTAAAAGAGAACTTGGGATTTTATTTATTGCCGCAGCATATTTACCATTCCAATGCACACGCGAGCACAAAAATTATTATAAAGGTGAGTTACAAAAACTCACCAGAAATCGACAATTTTAATGCTAACATCGATCATGTAATAATTCGCAAAGTAATTCCAATGGCAAAATTTTATTGAGTGATTGTTCCTCACGATACTATTTTATTTTGTCTCCGGAAAGTCCTACATGTTTTTCTTCTATAAAAAATCCATCAACAATCGATTTGGTACTAACAGATCAAATTCATGTATGTAGTGAGTTGATCACACATGTTGATTTTGATCCTGACCATCTTCCAATAACTTTTTCTGTATCACATGAATCAGTTTTAAACCCTATGAGCTCTGTTTTTTATTATCACAAGGCCAATTGGGAAAGATATAAAACTCATATTGAGAATAACCTCAATAAGCTGGATTTGCAAAACGAACGGAATATTTTTTTGCTCTCACAACATTTATTTAACACGGAACAGAATATTAGTCCGCTTTGAAAGCCTTAAAATGTGCAATTATTGATGCCAGGAATTATTCTGTTTCAAAGGCTCAAGTGAAATTTGATTCACCAATAATTATCGAAAATCTTCTACTTCTAATTCGTTTGAAAAATGTCCGCAGACGTCAATATCAACGTTCTCGTGACCCTATTTTTAAAACTTTTCATGCAGGTTGGCAAATGGCTGGACACGTGTAACTTGAGACCCTAATGAGGCCATTCACCTCTGTCCAGCAACTCCTATCCCAACCTCCACGTGGTGCCGACCGGAAAACGAGTAACCTTAGCGGAGATCGGGTAACCAACCCCCGGTGGAAACTATGGTCGTATGTTGACTGGGAAGGGGGTCAGCGTCTGACCCGGAGCGGGCGGCTGAATTATGGAATGCTGTATCCCGCCAGCTACACCTAAGATGGCAGCCCCATCAGCAGGATGTAGGTTTCGCGACCCTGGTAAGGTAGCATACCGAAACCTTTCTTCAACCTCGAACAACGAATTTAGTAATACGGAACGGATCAATCGGCAAAGACCTAGGCTACGAACACGGAAAAAGATTAAGGTAAACGATTGGAAATTGGGTACTTGGAACGTCCGATCCCTCAATGAACCGGCGCTGGCTGGCTTGCTTGCTCGCCTACAGCGGCAGGGAGTCGAAATCGCAGCGATTCAGGAAGTTCGGTGGCCAAATTTCGGAGAAAGGGAATTCCGTGCAGTAGACCCTATTGCACGCACTTACCGACTCACCATCTGCTTGTGGACTTCAAGGCGGCATACGACTAAGTGAAAAGAAACGAGCTGTGGCAGATCATGCTTGAACACGGTTTCCCTACGAGACTAATAAAGCTGATTCGTATGACACTGGAGGAATCAAAATCGTGCGTGCGGATAGCTGGCGAGACATCAGCCGCGTTCGTAACGTTGGATGGACTGAAGCAGGGGGATGCCCTCTCCAACTTACTGTTTAACATCGCTCTTGAGGGCTCAGTACGAAGAACAAACGTGGAAAGAAACGGTACGATCATCACGAAATCTCACATGTTTCTTGGTTTTGCGGACGACATCGATATTATCGGTATCAACCGTGAGGCCGTGGAGGAGGTCTTCGTACCTTTTAAGAGGGAAGCAGCGAGATTGGGACTTGTCATTACCCGATCAGAAAGACAAAACAAAAATGTAACAGAAGCTGTATGCAAAAACCTTTCAGGTTGTGTTTCAAATTAGATCCCGTTAGGTGTTAAAATAACAGAAATTATAACAAGAAATATTCTACTAATATCAAACCCATATTAAGCTTTGTTACTAACGTATCAGCTTTCTAACAAAGTTAGATAGCATATGGAACACCATAATAACAACTATTGTTATAAACAACAGGTTTTGATAGAGACGAAGAAAATGTGAGATTCGTCTCAGAACAACTTTATTTCAAGATTTGTTTTTATAACTCATTTAGATTCTATTTTGATATCAAAAGCATATGGGAAAATACAAAATCGTATCAAATTATGTTTTTTGTATCTCGTGTTGATAGAATATTGTAATTTTTTTGTTATGCTCTTCTGATCGGGTAACTCTGCCAAAACGAAGTACATGGTAGCTGGCAGAGAACGTGGGAGTCCCCGTGGTGTTGGAGATAGATAGATCTTGGCTTGTGACATGTGACAACGATATGAGCCGTGAAGTGAAACGACGAGTTGCAGCTGCGAACAGGGCCTTCTACGGACTACGTAACCAGCTAAGGTCCAGTAGTTTGCAAACTCGCACAAAACAAGCGCTGTATAGGACGCTGATACTCCCGGTGGCCCTCTATGGACATGAAATATGGACGCTGATCGACGAGTGCTCGGAGTTTTGAGCGTAAAGTTCTGCGATCGATACTTGGCGGTAAACTGGAAGATGAAGTGTGGCGCAGACGCATGAATCACGAGTTGTACCAGGCATACAAACATGCTGATATAGTGAAGGTAATACAGCGGAGCATGCTTCAGTAAGCTGGACATGTAACCAGGATGCCTGACGAGAGAGCCGCCAAAATTATCTTCAGAAGAGAACCAGGAAGAGGCCGTCTACTCCGTGGTAGGCCTCGCACGCGGTGGATGTGCGCGGTGGAAGAAAATGCACGATCTGCTGGTTTACGAGGAGACTGTAGAATGGCTGCCCAAGACAGAAGAAGCTGGACATCTCTAATTAGTTCGGCCCTAGACCGGTTAGTCCGTTAGCCAACAAAGTAAGTAAGTATGAGGATTTACAGAAAGAGATTAAACATTAGGGTGGGGAAAAATGATCGATTTTCCAGAACCAAGTTTTTTTGGTTCCTTTTGGGGTCCCATACAACCCCAAACTTACTTGAAGTCGATTGGTTTTGTCTCCGCTTGGCGCATTGCATTTCAAATTTGTATGAAAATTTATATGGGAAAACCTACTTTTTTGCATTTACCCTTCTAGAGAGCTCAATAATGCTCGAATAATGCACTACATTATGTTAAAGTATAGTATTTAAGATGCCTAACAACTTTGCAAAAGACACTGAAGAGCAAGAATGTCTCTAAGAAGAGCCATAGCCTCTTCAAAGTTGAGTATATCGATTTTAATGCAAAAAATCTTGTTTTCTGCCAACATTACCAATGTACCGGCGTCAGTTGGATTCCCATCAGAAGTAACCTGTCGTAACGAGTTTATACACTCAATTGGACCAAGCAATCAAATTTAAGTCAATATTCTAGGCGTTAATAGAATCTACAACGTGTTTCAGAGGTAACTTCTGATGGAAATCTGACTGACGCCGGTACACTAGCAGTGTTGACAGAAAAAATGATTTGCAACATAAATTTCAACATACTCAACTTTGAACAGCTCTAGTATTTTTTTTGGCACACCCTAGCTCTTTAGTGTCTTCGGCCAAGTTGTTAGGCATTAAAAAACCTACCATAAGAAGTCATGAAACCAATGTTTTGAGCCATTTTGAGCCCTCTAGAATAGAAAATGCAAAAAAGTTGGTTTTTCCATACAAATCTCCATATGCATTTAAAATGCAATGCGCCAAGCGGAGACAAAACCAATCGACTTCCAATAAATTCAGGATTGTTTGGGGCCCCAGATAGAACAAAAAAAAATTGGTTCTGGAATTCTGCTATCAAGTTTCGTTTTTTCCATATAACGATTCCCCACCCTATTAAACATAGATTTACTCTTCTGAGAAATCAAAATTTTGAGACTAAAGTTGAAAAATTGAAACCATATTCAAAACACTTTTGGAAACTGTCGAAGATTCTTAAAAAACCTTCAAAGCCTATTCCAGTTTTAAAAGATGGTGAACGTTTTCTTGTATACAATGAACAAAAGGCTCAAAGACATGCTCCGCAGTTTGAGAGTGCTCATAATTCAAATTTGAATTTTGTGATTCCAATGAAGTCACACGTCAATTTGATTTAATTTCTTCCCAGAATTTTTTACCTGCAGAAATAATTGAAACTAACTTGAATGAGATTGAATCATTTACAAACATCTTCCTGAGAGCACAATGGATTTTTCAGGAAAAATTTTCAATTGCTACTACAATTTGAAAGCCGGATGAGAATCCAGCTGAGGTTTCAAGTTATCGACCAATCAGTTTGCTTTCTTCAATAAGTAAACTGTTTGAGAGAATTATTCTTAACAGGATGATGTCACACATCAACGAAAATTCAATTTTCGCAGATGAACAATTTGGATTTCGCCATGGGCACTCCAGTACTCATCAATTGCTCAGAGTTACCAATATGATACGAGCTAACAAATCTGAAGGTTAATGCACTGGAGCTGCTTTTTTAGACACAGAAAAAGCGGTGCTTGTTACGGGAATCTCTTAACGATTAAATATATTTCACTCTCACGCTCACTTCAATTTTTGAGACCTATTCCCGATTCTACCTCAAGTGAGGTGACAAAAATAACCTCCGTGATGTGAGATTGCCAGTGAAGTGAAATTGAAGTGGAGTGAAATCCCAGAGAGTCGATTATTTTCAAACAAAAAAATTAATCGTCTTGTTACTCAATCCGATATATATTATCATTAGATCACAAATCAATCGATTTTTAAACGTTTCCCATCTTCGTGAAATCATTTCACCATTCAAAATGGTTGTGAAATAATTCCACGCGAAACGACGCTTTTCCCGTTTTCACTTCACTTATATGACACTCATTATAACCCAGATTTCATGGCAGCTGTCACTTTGCGACGTTTTTCTCACTTACGTGAGTCCCGTAATAGGACTTTATTCGCTTCACTCTGATTTCACGGTGAAGTGACTCCCGTAATAAGCGCCAGCATTATTCGACAGTGTTTGGCATAAAGATTTGATTGCGAAATTGCAAATTTTTAATTTTCCAATTTCCCTAATCAAAATTTTAAAAAATTATCTAACTGATCGAACTCTTCAGGTTGTCTACCAGAATTCAATATCAATGTTCTCGTGACCCTGTTTCAAACTGTTTGTAAAGATTTACAGATAGAGATTGAACATAGATTTGCTCTCCTTAGAAATTAAAATTTTGAAACTAAAGTTAAAAAATTGAAACCATATTCAAAGCCATTTTGGAAGCTGTCGAAGATTGTTAGGAAACTTTTAAAGTCTATTCCAGTTATAAAAGATCGTATCCAATGAACAAAAGGCTCAAATACGTGCTCAGCAGTTTGAGAGTGTTCATAGTTCAAATTTGAATTTTGTGAGTCCAACTGAGAAGATACTCATCATTATAACTTAAAATCTTCCCAGGGTTTCTTGCCTGCACAAATAATTGAAACTACTTGGATGAGATAAAGTCAATTATTAAAAATTTGAAAAATATGAAAGCACCTGGTAATGATGGGATCTTTAACATAATAATCAAACATCTCCCTGAGAGCGCAATGGAATTTATGGTTAAAATTTTCAATAGCTGTTTTAAAATTGTATAAATTCTTCAATTTTGGGAAAAAAGAAAAATTACTCTAATCTTAGAGCCAGATAAGAATCCAGTTAAGGTTCCATGTTTACAACCTATCAGTTTGCTTTTTTGTTAGTAGGTAAATTGTTTGAGAAAATTATCCCTAAAAAGGATAATGGAATATTCATTTTTGTAGGTGAACGGTTTGGATTTCACTATGAGCATCCCACTACTCATTAATTGCTCAGAGTTACTAATACGATACGAGCTAGCATACTTGAAATTTATCCGATATGAAACAATTTCAATGCATTCTTCGGCATGTTTTGTTTTTCAAAAAAAAAAAAAAATACTCAAACGACTTTGTTAAGAATGTGAATAAAATTTACCTCAAAAAAAAAAAAAAAAAAAAAAAAAACATTGCAAACAAGTCTGCGAGAATCTAGTGAAAGATTAAAAAAAATAATTTTTACATTTATCAAATAAATAACAACATTTTTTTTTGTAACCTTCATAACAAGCTCGTGAAAAATGCTTGGTTTGAAAGCATCTAATAATATATTAAAAGTAAATATACTCCAAAGATTGATATTTTTCATCAGATTTGTTATTGGCTTGATGAAGCAGACAGCAGCAGACACAACACGTGCCATTGCTCGTCTCCTCGATCCCATTTAGACAATGCGCAATTTGAATAATTACGTATTATTCCCCCGATGGTGATATCGCATTCTTTTGTTTTACTACCATGTTTACATGATATTCCGCTTTCATGGGCCTGTGTTACAACTAATGAGAAGAAGAGAATATCTTGAATAAATTTAACACGCAAGGTACAGAAGCCAGTTTCAAGACGAAGTTCTAGGTCTTTGTTTCTGGTTATTTATATTCACTTATGGCGCCATGCAGTAGGATGTATATCTAATGAGGACAATAATTACGCTCTCTGTGGAAAAAATTAGTGTGTGCACTTGGCATCATGTTATATTTCCACGATTTTTATGCAGCATTCAATTCTTGTTTTTGCTACCCCTTTTTTGGCAGACTGGGAAAAGTAGCAAAAGCATCAATTGATTCCATCCGTTTTGTATTCAACCAATTAAAATACCGTCGTCATGTTCCACCCGTAAAGTTCAAGTGCACCATTTTGGCTGGTTGTTTGCCTGGTTCAAATTTTTGGCATCCATCGACCCTCAAAACAAAATTCGTCACATGTTTTTCACCTGTCTATTACAGAGTCTCCCATTCTCCGCTTCGCTTGTCTGACAAAATCACAACACAACATGCAGCCACACTAACCTGCTTGACTTGATCTTCACGAATGGTGATGATTTCTTTGCCGGCCTTGATCACGTCCTTCAGGCCCTTGATCTGATTCTTCAACTGTCCAATGTCACTCTGTAGGCTTAGCACTTCAGCGTTCGAAATTTGCAGCTGAAACTGCGAATCTGCTAGTTCAACTTTTAGTTTCCGAAACTCTTGGTTCCGCGTGGCCACAGCGGCTTCCTCCTCGGCAGACGGCGTCCGGAGGGTTTGAACTTGCGCTCGTAACTGATCGATCACACTCTGCAGGGTGAGAATCTCCCCGTTGGCGGTCTGCAGCTGAAGCTGTGACTCAGCTAGATCTTTCTTCAGTGCGAGGCGTAAATCGTCCGGAGCAACTGCGGAGGTGCTTGAACTAGAATCGCTTTGTTCTGGCTGTTTTTCCGCGTCGTTCTCGCTTTCGTTTTGCACTGTTTCTGCCCCGTCGTTTGCATCCGGTAAACTCAATTCGTCGTCACCGTCAGCAGCAGCTGGTTCCGCGGTTGTCTTTGTGTGTTGTTGACTTTGAATGTAACGTATCAGCGCACGATTTTTCCCTTTTTCCTCCGCGAGGTCTTTTCTCAGCTGGTCCATTTCGTGCTTGATATCCGCCATTTTTGATTTTCGCAACTCACGTTTTACCGTTAATTCCTGGCGAAACTCCATCAGTTCTGCACACTTTTCCCCATCGCTGCTACAGGACGCGACAGGACAATGGTTGTTGTCAGGATCGCTTCCAGCATTAGCGCAATCGTTTTCCGTGTAAACTTCTGATTTATTACCTACTATTGCACAACTTTTGTCATCGTTCGTGGGAAAGGTAGACGCGCGGCTACCAACGCTTGGGTCATTTTCTTCTTCCGACCGTTCGCCCACTGTTTTCCCCGATCGGCTGTGCTGGGACGACATAAAACCTCCCATTTTTATGTCGTTTTTTCTGGTCTTGCTCGCAGTAATATTTTATCGGCGTCGTTACAGTACTGCTGCAGCTGACTAATATATACTCGGAACAACTGTTATGAAATCATTCTGCAAATACACGGATGCTTTTAAACGGAACGGGTACACTTTCTCGAAATGGGAAATTTAAACTGAATGAAACGGAATTGATTCGCGAATTGGAGCTCAGCAAAAGCCACGACAAAACCCAGCGGAGACTTTTCGTGTTCGAATGATCGCGTCGACTGAGCTATTTTTGGCCCTTCTCGCATCTGCAGAGAGGTTCGCCGATGATCGACAGAAAACCGACGGGAGAGAGAAAGAGAGGAAAGTTTCCTGCCATCTGATCTGATGCTGCGCGGCGATTTTCCGATCCACCTGATGGGAGGAAAATCTGCAGCTCGCTCCGTTTGATTGCAATACCGACCGAAAGGTAACATGCGTTTAGTGTGTACTATTTTTAGTACCGACCAGGAATGGTATACGCAACTGAGGTTGAGCAATGATTTCGGTAATTCGATTTCCCATAAAAATCATCTGCTTGTATACGCACACTAGTAACCCAAGCGGAGAACTTGAAAACAATTTAACCTTCTCTCGACAATGGCTAGTGTGACTTTTTGCGAACAACCGCCTAGATTTTGTCCTCTATGCACTAGCTTGCTAGGCGGCTGTTGAAATTCTGTTACGAGTGTTTACACGCAACATTACAGATCGGTAAACGCGTCTGTCTGATTCGAATTAATTTGTGTTGATGTATTGTCGATTAGGCAATTATTAATCATGATATTTTTGCTCAATAATAATTTTTCAAAAGGGGAGAATCAGAAGTTAATTGCGAGTCTCCAGAGCATTTTATTATTAGAGAGTAGTTCAAAACCTTTAGATAGAAAAGTGTTTCAACATACTTTCCGTTTTTCTGTTAATAGCTCAATGGTGTCCGTTGCATTTGAATAGTAACATTTAAGGAAAGATCCTATTCTGGAAGATCGTAAAATAATGAATTTTCTTAACTTTTTTCGGATGTTTAAAGATGTTTAGAGTTCGTGTATTTTGGCTACTGATTAAGGTATATTTGAAGATGTATTTTGCATGTCGTGGATGCAAATATAGTGAGTATTACGCTGTTGGCAGAACCTAACTGGTAGTACGTTACGATCTAAAAATTTTTTTAGTATATAGAAATATATTATTTTAATCGTTACATAGTCCTTTTTAAAATATTTCAAAAAATTGTCAAACTGACGGCCATTGTATTAATAATAAAATAGTAAATATTTTTTTCCATGAAAAATCACTATTTGAAAAATCATAAAACATTGAAAAATTCAGACATCAAAAAACGGCTCTGTAACAAGTAAGAAAATCTTTTTTCACATGCTAAAAAAATCAGCCAAATTGGTTCAGTAGATGCTAAAAAAACTTACCATAAAATGAAAAACATTGTTTTGGGAAAAAACGCTGCCAACAGCGTAATATTTATTTGCATCCACGACTTGTAAAACACATCTTCAAATATACCTTATTCTATAACCAAAAACCCGAACACATCATTATACTCTAAAATCCCACAAATAGACTGGTTTAAGAGTCGTTGTCAGTTATGTTCGAAATACCTTTAGAACCATTTTACATCTTTTCGTTTTTTGGGCAAGGTTCTTGCGACATGAGAATTTTTCAGGAATTTCACGAAAAACAAGCCATATTTCTTCTTTTTTATTTTCTCCTCTTAGCAGAGGTACATTTAAGCTTTTTCAGGCTAATTTGAAATATTTTTTATAAACATTGCTTTAACTCTTTGAGGTTTCAATTAACCTATTAGTTAAATGTGGAATTAGGTTTGACTTTAGTCTCATCCATGGGGCAACTAGACCTTCCAATTAACACTGGTTTTACGAAATCTGTCCAGCTATCTCTGAGAAACATGAGTGAGATTAGACAGTCTCCAGAACACGTTTCTTTCCATAACTTTTGAACCACATGTTCAATCTTTATAAAATTCAAAAGTTAAGAGTTTTGAAGGTAGCCAGTTCATTTAAAATCAATTTTTCAAATCGGTTGAGTAGTTTCTGAGATAATGATGTTTCGTTATTTTTACATTTTGATACATAACCTATAAACTAAAAATCCGATTACAATGAAAATTGATAGGGTTCTATGGGACAGCTAGACCTTTCATTTGCAATTAATTTTCTGAAAATCGGTCCTGCCATCTCTGAGAAAAGTGAGTGAGAAAATTTGCACATACACAGACACATACAGAAAATGCTCAGCTCGTCGAACCGAGTCGAGTGATATATTCCATTCGGCCCTTTGAAGCACTTTTATATCTTCGGTTTTGCAAGTAATTGCTATACCTTTCTAGGAGAAAGGCAAAAATCATATTTTTCACAGCACTATTCAAAGTCATTGCCGAATTTCAATTCCATAACAATTTCAGTTGTAAATTTTTGACGCACTTGAACAACCTCGTACAACGGTTTTTTTTTTTGTTAGGGAATTAGAGGGTAATCGCTCCATTATTCATCTCAACAGCTAGCTGCACCTATATTCATCTTATTTCTTTCATTAGTCCAATTTACCGTCAAATTTCTACAAATTTTTGCAAGTAAATCTATTTGCTTCTCGATTTTGTCAAGTGGTTGAAAGTTTTAATAAGTTGAAAATATGGTAAAGTTTGACCATGAATTGATCGAAAAGGCGTGATGAGATGAATATAGGAGCGATTACCCGAATTACAAAAAAAAATGAAAAAAAAATCCAACAAAAAAAAAACAAATCAAAATACAACGGATTACAGTTCAGTAAAGCAGACATTGACTGCAGCATGGATTGTTGTAGGTAGTTCATCTTCTCAGGAGTGAGTCTACCTAGTTTTTTTTTGTGAGATTTGGTCCACTGCGACCATTATTTTGATCTTTTGTGGTATTGCTAGAAAAATTCAATGGTAAACCGTCCGTCAGATATTCGATCAATTTGAGAAAAATAACTTTTTCTACAAACATCATAGCACCTTACGGTCTTCAGAAGAGTTTTTCAAAAAAAAAAAAATCCCTACGAATATCATGTATCGATATATTTTTAGTAGTCAACTGGACATCTCTAGAGAACAAGTTTTGAAAAAATGGGTTTTCCCATATAAAAATCTAGCGCAAAAAATAGTGCCACCGGTCGATGTGAAAGGTTACAAAAATGTTCTACGACCCAAGAGGAATGAGAAAAGTGCATGGGAGCGAAAAAATAACACCATCGTTTTTTTCTCATGTAACCGTATCCCAGTCTAACACATAGTTCATAGCGCTTTCTTTTCGAAAATTCCATGATCCTTCAGATCCTCTAGCATAGAAGTCATAGAGTGTAAACTAGGTGAGATTTCCATATTGGATGCGTCCCTGGATCTGTTTGCTGGTATTCTGCTTGTATATGGGTCATTCCATGTCAAGTGTCCGAGGAAACGCATAGACCATCCCCGATTTCGACCAAAATTTGTGTGTCGATGTATTTTGGGCCGAAACTTATAAATACAAAGTGTTGTACTGGACCCCTCGGCCAATGGGACTGTCTCCACTTTTTGCGATTTTAGCAAAACACTTTTTTTTTTTAATTTGCGTTTTTCTCGGGACCCTGAAGAGCTATAGGTGATATTGACATATTATTTTGAAGGGTTTTAGATATAGAATCGAACTACGTAGTCAATTTTTTTCAGCAGTGTTGCCAACATTGCATTTTTTCGATTTAAAACTTATTTTGCAATTTCCTCGAAATACCCCCCCTTCGATTTTGATCACGCCAACGTGTTTAGCAGACGATTTTACATAGGAATCACTTATCAGCAAAAAAACAAAATGTAGCGTTCCAGAGATACAGCATTTTCAAAATTGCAAGATTTTGGAATTTGTCTACGCACGAAAGCGCTTCTACATACATTGCTGCTATCTCAATGATATCCTAGCAGGCGTTTGTTCAATCGAAAAGATGTTACTTAGAGTAGTATCTGTTAATGATGTAACTAAAAAATCTCGTTTTAGAACCGTCTTCGCGAAATTTCGAGTCATTCGAATTTGAAAACAAATTGTGGTATTGTTAATAACGTAAAAAAATGCTGATTTCAGATTCCATTTCATAATTTTGCATATTTACCTTAAAGCCCACGTGTTGTTTTCAAACAAATCTCCGAACGCATCCAAAATATTTTATGATAACCGAATATCTTAATTTGCTCATAACATAGCACATCATAAAGCAAGTAGGCCTATCATTACATTCGTCTGTCTATCTTCTTCTTCTTCTTCTTCTTACCCAGAATTAGAGCGGAGGTGGCTTTTTCTGTTCTGTTTATTTGACACAGGCTTCACAGCCAACTGTTTAGTGTAGGGGGTTTAGGGGCATAATGAGCACACGGGGCGAAATGGGCACCCCTCTTTTTTGCGAAACTACGCATTTTTTAATACAATGTGGTATGTGGAGCTCTTCCCTAGTTACTACAGTATCTTTTTATGTTGAACAAAAGTGATTTTTGTCTGTTTAAAATATGGAAATAATTTGAAAAAATCAACTTGGTTCCCGGATGTTGGAAAAATTATTATTATTGCGCACTACAAAACAAGCTTCTACGGTCGTTCAAATGGCTCAATCAAGTATGTAGACACATCAATGTGACGTATGGGTCGTACCCCAAATTTCACCATCATTGAAGTTTTGATTTTAAGCTAGATTCAGTGTTAAAATTTCATGTTAACTTTAGCTAATTCGATAGGGGCGAAATGGTCACCTTGTCACATAAACTTACTTGAAATTCATCTCAGTAGACTTGTGAGTTTGTCTGTTTCCATAGTCAGTGTTTGTTTACAGTGATGGTGCGAACATATATTAGAAAATCTTCGAGACCAAATTGGTCAGAAAAAGGGACTGCAGGCAGGATTGGCCTCCATAAGGCACGACGGGACATTTCCCTTGTAGCCCCAATTTCTCAGCACTGGCATTCAAATTATCCTTCAAAATGCGGATATACATTGTATGATCCATAATCCCTTCAATTATATGTAGTTTTCCTACACCTGCTGCACTCATGCATCCCCAAACCAGGACGGAACCCCCACCATGCTTCACTGTTGGTGTTAGGTTTTGCGGTTGCATTTCCGTGTTCTTTTTGCGCCATACCATACGTCGACCATCTGATCCAAATATATTGAATTTGCTTTCGTCGGAAAATATGACTGGTTTCCAGAAGTCTTCCTTCTTGAATTGGTGTTCCTTGGCAAAACTAAGCCGTTTCTGACAGTTAACTTGACTCACCCAAAATTTTTTCCGAGCAACACGTCCATTATAGCCATACTTTTTGCAGGTATTTCGGATTGTGCTAGTGCATACCGTTGTACCTTTTCTCTCCAGTTCACCTGCTAACTTGGGCGCACTTATTTTCGGATCTTTTTTTATTGCTCGCACAATCAATCGCTCATCCTGCTCAGTTAACGATCGAGGACGACCGCTCCGTTGTTTGTTTTGCAGTGTTTTTGTAATGCTAAAGCGATTAATAACCTACAAGTCTCGCTATCTCGTAAGATGACTTGCATTCATTATGCAGGCGTATAATTAGTTTCCTCTCTTCAGAACTCGTCTCTTTACCTTTCCGACCCATGATGTCTCTTAATTTACACTTCAATTACAGTAAAAACAACAAAATACTATGATCTGTCAATATATCATTCGGCTAGATACTGCCAGAGGGCTTATTCGTCGGTAAAGAAGTTTAACTCTTGTATGAACTCTTCAAATGGTAAATTTCTTAAGTAGACGAATACTTTTTGAGCACACGTAAAATGAATTATAATGAAATGTCACCCTTGTTACATTTATGGTTATGGTTTTTTTGTAAGTTTCAAAGAATAAATATGAATTGATTGATTTGCGACCCAAAATTACGATTGGTTTTCTTTTCTAGTAACAATCAAGCTTCAGTCTCTAGCTTTTTCAGGAAATTTTCATCTAGACGAATACTTTTTGGACCCACTGTAGATAGTTAATTCAAGTTTTACACTGGAGACAGCTTAAAAATTTTGTCGTTTTTCATGCTTAAATCAGTAACCAAGTTAGGGTGCTCATTATGCCCCTATTCCCCCTACTACAGCACAATTGTAAGGTTAGTGTTATGATCCTACTGATAATAACAGTCTTCTCCCGACCCCGAACTCGAACATGCAACGACTAGCAGTTTTGTGACGATATTTGGAGAGAGGGAGCGTAGGGGATCAAGCCAAGCTACGTAGCAAATATGAAACTAAACAAAAAAATGTATTTATTCTAATTGTTCTTTTTTTCACTGCTTTGTCTGTTTACGGTCATTTTTAATATTCTCTTAACTTTTCTTGTTCATTTATGGTACAATGTACCTATGTTTTTTGATAAGATGATTTATGCATGCTCTCTTAGTAGCAAGTAAATCTCATCGCGTGTGCCGTTCGCGAGATTATAATTGCTGTGATAACCAATACCGTTTTCCAGCGACACAAATTTGTTTTAAATACAATCCAATTGAACACACCATCTTCAAGAATTAAATGACTGCACACGTGATGGGACTTGCTAGCTACTTTACACATTGTTTACAATTTTAAGCGAACCTGGGTAATCGAGTTCCTAATTCAGGAAAAAACATGACTATTTGCCTGATGGAAAACGGTTTTAAATTACGAGAGGACGTTTTTTACAATGTGAAAAAATGTGTTTTCATTTTTCAGAAAATGAAGATTCATATGGAAAGTGTAACCATGCCCCTGCAAGCTTTCGTAACGCGGAGTACACCATAATATATCTAACTAATGGTAGCAGTGGTTATAGGATCCTACAGGAAAAAAAACCTTTCGCGAAGATGATTCTAGAACGGAATTTTTTGAGTTACATCATTAACAGATGCTCCTCTAAGTAACATCTTTTCGATTGAACAAACGCCTGCTAGTAGGGCCGGATTTACGATTGTGGGGGCCCGGGGCCCAGTTATAGTGGGGGCCCCGAAATAAAACAAAACTTTTTTTTTTATCGTACGAGTTAAAAACATTTATTTGCTGTTGAAAAGTTAGTAAGTTATAAAATTTTTTCCTACGTGTTGTTTTGCAGAAAACTTATTAATTAAATAATCAACATTCAACTCCTTCAGTATACTCGTACTCGAAACTTAAAAATGCTAAGTTTGACTGCCTTTCATTCTCCACAGTCGTACGCAACCTATTTTTAATTAGTTTCATCTTCGATTTTTTTCTTTACATCTGAAAAAAAACCTACCGCAATTTGAAAAAATTGCGATCTACAGGCAAAAATTTGCACACAATTTGAGAAAGACTGCGCAAATATAAGACGACTCTGACAATAATCTGCAGAATCTAGGAAAAAACTACACACATCTGCAGGTCAATAAACTCTGCACACGAACTCAGAAAACCTGCATTTTGCAAAGCACATCTGGTGTTCCTGATTCGGACAAGTTAGCAAAAGCAATGCATTGAAAAAACTTGTGGGTTATTTTCTTTCTCTGCTTTACCTCCCATGCGCGCTGGTTCGATTCAAATGGGGTGTTAATGTGTGTCATTCCAAGAGAATCCAAGGCAGGGATGCCACATAAACAGATTTTTCTGTATTTTACAGATTTTTGAACTAAAAAAGCAATACAGAATCTGTATTACAGAATTACAGAATATTGTCAAAAATACAGATCTTACAGAATCTTTTGCTATTCGAACTGAAATCATTTTTTTGGAAGGTTTAATTCAATTCAACGACTTTCAAACCTTTGTGAAAAAACCTGATGCTGTTTATGTTAGTATCGTTGCAGAAGAAGGGGGATGGGGCTTGGACGGGATTTCAATTTAAAATTTGTGAAACAAGTTGCAAAGCTGTTCGATTTTATCGATCCTGTTGTGAAAACGGTAGCTTTATTCAATTCTAAACATTCGTGAAATTGGAAAATTTAAATGATTTGATTTCCAAAATTCGTAACAGTAACTGATCGACAAGACATGAATAACGAGTTTTACTCGCTAAGAACAAACTTTTTGACCGGATGATTCGATGAAACAGATGACTTAACTTGGTCTGAGTAGTTGGACGCCACAATGCCGAATGGTAAATTCATGTTTCCGTTACTGAGATCATTTGTGCGATTTTTTTCAATAATTCCACATTCTTCGGCTTTTGTAGAACGCATATTTTCAATATATGATTACAGCAAGTCTGAAGCCAGAAATCTCATGGCCCCTAAGCTTATGAGCTCAGTTTTAAAAGCTAAAAGCTACGTTGCTAACCAAGCAGGACCCGATCAGAAAGAAAAAACAAAAATGTAACAGAAGCTGTTAGTTTGTTACAGGAAAAACCTTACAGGCGGTGTTTGCAATTTGATCCCGTTAGGTGTTAAAATAACAGAAATTATAACAGAAATGATTCTACTAGTATCAAACCCATATCAAAACTTGTAACTAATGTATCAGCTTTCTAACAAAATAAGATAGTATATAGAACAACATAATAACAAACACTGTTAGAAACAACAGGTTTTGATGAAAACGAAACATTAGTTAGACTTGTTTCAGAACTACTTCATTTCAGGTTTTGTTATTATAACTCATCCAGATCCAATTTTGTTATCAAAATTATATGGAACAATACAAAATTGTATCAAAATATGTTATTTGTATCTCGCGTTGATAGAATTTAGTAATTTTTTAGTTATGCTCTCCTGATCGGGGAGCTACTAAAATTATATTAACAAAAACATGCATGAACATCACGTAAAGAAAAATAAGCAACATCGTGTTCAGTTACTACATGAGCATGAGCATGAGCATGATTGACCGCCCGCGGTTGCTACTCCGTTATTGCCAGATCAGCTGTAATTACACAGAGAACCAATGGGTGATGTTTGGGACTAACATTCATCCTCAATGTGTAAAAACTGGTGATCTTATCTTTATGTTAGGCAATACCAGCGCCGGCCGCACCCGAATGCAGGTCAAAGAAGGAGTGTGTATGGGAATATGTTGACGTGATACTCGCTCTATTGGAAGCCGAGAACACCTCTGCACTTCCACGAGAAATCACTGGGATGTTGGAGAAAAGGGTAGGGTTTGCAGCAGATTTCGTTTTGGTAAACGATGCGCTGAATTCGGGTACCGGGTTCATAGCAAATATCGCGCCTACAAGTTCATATTAACCTCCGCGAAAATTATTACGCGATTCGAACTCGTTCTGTTTGATATACCACCGAAAAATGGGCACGCGAGAATACCGGAACTGCGATTAAATTAATACAGACTAAAATATTCGAACATTCCCTCAACAAATCATCATGCAATTACCGAAGAGAGTCTCCCATTGGTGTATCTTAGCCGACTACACAATGTTACGAGAGCTACGAAAGCTCTATCCACGTTAACGTCTCGACACTTCTATTGTTTCCTCCAAGAGGTTATACCGAAAACTACATCGCGTTGATAATCTATCTGTAGAAAACACGAACTCATGGAAGGTATCGACGTGACATTCGGACATCTGTTTATGAAGTCCTTATACAACTACCGAAACGTATCTCCCATTGATTTATCTCAGCTGACTACACGATTTTACGAAAACTACTGGAGTTGAGTCCACGTTAACGTCTCGCCACTTCTATCGTTTCTTCGTGAAGGACCCTCTTTATACCGAAAATTATAACGGTAGATATTCGGTCACCCGGAGATATGGCTTTCTGCTTAACAGGTCGACTAACGACATTCGTCTGTTCTTAAAAAGCGATTCACTACACTCTGTAAACCCTTAGATGTGCTCAACTAACCCGAGCCGAAGACGCGTTTACACCGGAGCGTTATGCACGGCAGCACTATTCCCTTCTACCGACGCAGACGCGCAGGGACACGGTGTTTCGCACCGGTTCTCTCTTATAATAAATAAACTAAGATACCTACTGGCAAAGTTTCATGCCTCCAAAGCCTAAAAACTAGGAAAAATGCAAATATGCATATCAAACCAAACAAAGTGCTAAGTTTATTAACAAAATGCCAAAACAATCGCAATCAAAATTTAGTTGTCGTGGACTATCGTCAGCCCGACCAAAACGGTTACAGTATAATTAAATAAAAATTGTTTACGTGTATTACAATTGTCCAAAAGCTAGAAAAGTCATAAAATAAAAGCATAGAACTAAGTGAAATGTCTGTAACCGACCAGTTAGGGCATGGTAGACGATGGGATCAAATACTTGTCGAGCGCGATATTGAATTTTCAAACTATTTTTAAACTATATTGTAAAACTGCCTATTTTGTTTTGTAAGAGTGTCATGCATTCACAGCTCATTTTTCAAAAGCCAAACTAATTATAAAACGAGCCCAACAAGAGTCATCAGATTGAATTTAAGTTCGTAGTCTTTTTATTATAGCTGGCAACCCCGGGTCACTGGTCTACACCAAATAAAAACAAAAAAAAAAGATTTTTGTTACTATGTTTCTAGCCCCCGCGTGGCAAACGTCCATCGCGGATGAAACTTTGAACAGATTTTCAGTACTAAGGAAAAAATATACTTAGCTTATTAACAGAAATATGCATTAAGGAAATTCCATGATCTCAATAAACCGGCAACAGATTTATCCTGCTTTATCTGTGTCCAGTGAGCACTGTTCTCTTCTGATAGTTATTTTCCCGTTTCTTTTTACGCCGGTCAAAGTCCAACGAAGTCGTTTTTTTTCTCCACAAAACGCACATTCGAGAATAATCAAGGCCAATTAACGTATTTAACACCAACTTTTCATGTTTTTTTCACTGTTTTCACACGCAATAATTAAGAAAACTTAGCGATTAGCAACGCGTTGCACGTACTCCCACGATATACTTTGCGTATCACTGACCAGAGAAACAAAAATGACCGCACCAAACTTTGTTTCTCTATTTCAAGATCTTGATTAACCACAACTCCGGGCAGGAATAAACTAAATAATCCACCAATGAAAATGGCATTTATACCACTTTTTTCTAAAAAAATTTTAATATCCAAACTGACAGAAAAAAAACCCGTCCGTTCGCGTTCATGGTTTACTCCGATCCCGCAACATCGTGTTCAGTTACTACATTTGATTAACTCGCCTGATTATAAGTTTGAAACCAATAAAAAATTAGGCCAAAGCAAAAAATGGTGATTTGTTTCAATATATTCTTTAGGGAAGAAGATTTTCATCCAACATTTTTAGTATGCTGAACACAGATTTTTTATATAGATTTTTTAGCCCGTGAAACAGATAACACAGATATTTTCGAGCAAAAATACAGAAATAAATGTGGCAACCCTGATCCAAGGTGAACTCTTATGGATGTAGTTGTGATATTGGCGCTAGCGAAAAAATAACACTGAAAGAAAGTGTCAGATTGAAATGGTCTGTTCAAATTTTCTTACTGTAAATCGAACTTTTGATTAAATCTCATTGTTGGCACAAACCGACCCTACGTTGTGTTATATTTTAATCGGCGGTAAACTCGCGCGTTTGGTCGTCACCATCAGGGGCAGTTACGGCCCGCGGACAGGTGGAACGGGGAGGAATTTCTTCTAACACTTAAAACACGGGTGTTAAATTTAATTATATATTTGAACTTAGTATCGACGATAGCTACTTGCAGCGAGCCGAGTAGCTATGTGGCCTACGGCCGACTGGCGCAACGGCCGACACAAATGTGCCGTAGGTCACGAAACGACTAACTACTGACGACTAATGACGAATAACGACTGACTGACCTCTAGCGCTTTTTAGGCTGCCTGGTGGTGGGCAGCATTGTCCGGCGGCAAACAAAGCCGCAAATAAGCGCGCGCAAGTTGGCGTCGCTTGGGCCTCAGCCTGTGTGGTGGTGTGGTTGGCGACTTACAGTCGTGCCCATCTTAGGCGGGACTTTTGGCGCGAACACTCATTTTTTAAACAGAAAAAATCTTTTTCTCAATTTGTGGGGGCCCCTGCCTGCTAGGATACCATTAAGATATCAGCAATGTATGTAGAAGCGTTTTCGTGCGTAGACAAATTCCAAAATCTTGCAATTTTGAAAATGCTGTATCTCTGGAACGCTACATTTTGTTTTTGGTTGATAATTGATTCCTATGTAAATCGTCTGCTAAACACATTGGTGTGGTCAAAATCATAATCGAAGGGGGGTATTTCGAGGAAATTGCAAAATAAGTTTTAAATCGAAAAAAATGCAATGTTGGCAACACTGCTGAAAAAAATTGACTACGCAGTTCGATTCTATATCTAAAACCCTTTAAAATGATATGTCAATATCACCTGTAGCTCTTCAGGGTCCCAAGATATCCGCAAATAAAAAAAGGTGTTTGCTAAATTCGCAAAAAGTGGAGGCAGTCCCATTGGCCGAGGGGTCCACCAATCAGTACAACACTTTGTATTTTTAAGTTTCGGCCCAAAATGCATCGACTCACAAATTTTGGTCGAAATCGGAGATGGTCGATGCATTTCCTCGGACACTTGACATGGAATGACCCATATAGGAATTTCCATAGAAACTGGGACAATTATGCATAGAGCTACAGTTTTTTTGTCAACTGTAGCCAACGATCCTAATCATACGAGCTATTTAACCACCCCAAGCTCGTAATCGTTCACAATGACTTGGGATTAGGCTGATGTTGTTCACTCCGATTATTCTTTGTATTAATGCTTCATTAATGAGCAATCCTATTCTGCTGGTTTCCGCTTTCAGTCTGGTGTATGTGGGTATTAGGGTGGAGAATCGTCATACGGAAAAAACGAAACTTGATAGCAGAAAGCCAGAACCAAGTTTTATTTGTTCTATTTGGAGTCTCAAACAATCCTAATATTATGGGAAGCCGATTTATTTAGTTTCCGCTTGGCGCATTGCATTTCAAATTTATATGGGGATTTGTATGTAAAAACCAACATTTTTGCATTTTCCATTCTAAAGAGCTCAAAGTGGCTCAAACCATAGGTTTCATGACTTCAAATGGTAGGTTTTTTGGTGCTTAACAACTTGGCCGAAGACATCAAAGTGCTAGGGTGTCTCAAAAAAATACTGGAGCTGTTCTAAGTTGAGTATGTCGAAATTAGTGTTGCAAATCATTTTTTCTGCCAACACTGCCAGTGTACCGGCGTTAGTCAGATTTCCATCAAAAGTAACCTCTGGAACACGTTGTAGATTCTACCTACGACTATAATATTGACCTGACTTCGTTTTTTGATCCAGCTGACTGTATAAACTCGTTACGACAGGTTATTTCTGATGGGAATCCTGCTGGTGCCGATACATTGGTAATGTTGGCAGAAAACAAGGTTTTCTGCATTTAAATCGACATACTGAGCTTTGAACAGTTATTGCTCTTCTTAGAGACATCCTTGCTCTTCAGTGCCTTCTGCAAAGTTGTTAGGCATCTAAAACACTATACTTTAACATAATGTAGTGCATTATTAGATCACTATTGAGCTCTCTAGAAAGGTAAATGCAAAAAAGTAGGTTTTCCCATACGAATTTTCATACAAATTTGAAATGCAATGCGCCAAGCGGAGACAAGAACAATCGACTTCGGGTAAGTTTGGGGTTGTTTGGGGCCCCAAAAAGAACCAGAAATACTTGGTTCTGGAAAATCGATCACTTTTCCCCACCCTAGTGGGTATCCACCAGCAAAACATAGGATTTGGACCACTCTCGTGAAAATACTACTCGTGTCGATACCCACTCGTTGTATCACACCTTCAAGGGCGCTATTGAATAGAAAGCATGAAAGACCATCACCTTGTCTCAATTTTTTGCGTGACTCGATGGCACTCGTAGAACGCTCCTCGAGACACGTACATAACATTTCATTTGATTCACGTTAGCTTTGATCAGCCTCTTGAGTTTATCCGCGAACACTTCCTCGTTTTCGTGTACCTCTATGATCTGTCATAGATGTTCTCGATACACTGAATAGTAGGCTGCTTTGAAATCGATGGAGATTTTTTTCTTTATCTAAAAACCGATGGAGATATTATGACATTTTTGTAGAATCTATCAGAGTCCGGGTTTCCATGCAACCCGTCTAATATTGTTCCACGAATCTCCTGATTAACGTTGATAGACGTTGGAATAGGAATAGGAGTAAGAATAGGCATAGGAATAGCAATACGAATAGGAATAGGAATAGAAATAGGAATAGGGATAGCAATGAGAATAGGAATTTGAATGATTTCTCCTCAAAAGGCGGAAAGAGCGAAGTTAGAATTCCCTACGCGCTTCTTCGACATGAACACCTTGTATAGCATTACTTTACACCACACGTCTTTTTTTCTGTTTAATGCAGTGCTTCTGTCGCTCGCAAAAAATAAACTAACTTGCTGCACACAGCACAGCCGAGCAAACCAATTGTGAGAATACACAGGAGTACACCGCAGTGCACATTCCTCTGATAATACAACAGAGCCAACTTGAGTTTTCTCGTATAGAATGTGATGCACCACTTCGCATGGATTTAATTTTTGTTCGGTTTCTTTCTTTCTACTTCTTTTATTTTTTGTTATTAGTTTCGAGATGCAAAGTAAACTCCACAAAAAACGTAATCCTTTTTCCTGCCCAGATGCTGCTCTCATTTGATAAATGCGCAAGGCTAACTGTAAAAGCACTGCAGTGAGCTGTGTTGTGTAGTTATTGTGCGCAGTGCCATTTCGTGAGAGAAAGCTCACCTCAATTTATTATCTCTCAGGTAAACTATTCGAGATTCCACCATGGTGTTTTTGCATGCTCATCAGATACACACGATTCGCTGCTCGCGCACGCGCGTCAATTTGTCAATTTCCAGTGGAAAAGCAGTTGTTTTCGCAGTGAAAGATTTTCTCTTACACGTTAGTGAGAGGAGAAATGACAATAGGAATAGGACGTAAGCGTAATATCACGATAGCTACAGCACACCCGCTCATCTTCCTTTTTTGACGTTGACTAACGTCTATATCGAAGTTAGGCCCCTGAATTTGAAAATCTAGTAATTCAACCAGGCAAAACCAGAGAAAAGTGGTCAGGTTTTGAGCGCTTATTTTGCAGTCATCTATAATCAGGTTTACGAGGTTTTGGCATCAATCGATCAGAAATTCTTTTACGGTTAAATTTATGTAACAAAAACAAACTTTTGTTTGAGATACACTATTGAAAAATTGGTAATAAATATCGATTGTCTAAATCATATCGCGCAGCCAATCACTACCTCTCTTCCCAAGCACAGTCGACACTAACGGATACAATCGATCTGACTTTGTTGTTATTTTTGTTGTCACTTTCTGTTTCCGATGTTTATGCTGCTGCTAGCGGAAAAAACCTTGCAAATATGCATCTCTTTGTTGGTGTTAATTTTACGACAGCGGCCGGCGCCCCATCATTCTGACCCCAAAACCGCACCAGTGACATGCGGACGCTAGGTGATAGCAGCTGAAAGGAAGAAATACAAAATAGTACCGGTCATCTCGTGTCGGTTTCACCCGTAATGCTGGTGGCTTTAGTAGTAAATGGCTACTGCAAAACACTTAAATGGCTGGAATTCTGGACGGACTAACCAGGAAACTATAATCGGCAACTGGCACCTTTTGGTGCCTCGAAATTTTGGTACAGAAGCGGCTAATTGAATTTTCTGTTTTACCAAATGCTGCTGCTAGCGGAAAAAACCTTGCAAAAATGCATGTTTGTGTTGGTGTTAATATTATGACAGCGGCCGGCGCAGCATTTAAGAAACATTTGTCTCTACCATTCCATCATCTATGTAGCCCCTCCCTCATTCTATTTATCTGACGAAGCCTTGGTATAAAACGTATCGTTCGAACATTTCACCCCATCAGTTTCATTATTAAACCGTACCGGATACATACGGACGCTCGGTGTTAGCAGCTAAAAGGAGGAAAAACAAAATAGTACCGGTCATCTCGTGCCGGTTTGACCTGTGATGCTGGTGGCTACTGCAAAGTACTAAAATGGCTGGAATTCTGGACGGAAACCAGTAAACAAGAAATCGGCAACTGGCACCTTTTGGTGCCTCGCAGTTTTATAATAGAAGCGGTTAGTTGAATTTTATGTTTTACAATTGCTGTTGCTAGCGGAAAAAAAACCTTGCAAAAATGCATGTTTATGTTGATGTTAATTTCACGACAGCGCTAGGTGTTAGCAGCTGAAAGGAGGAAAGACAAAATAGTACCGGTCATCTCGTGCCAGTTTCACCCGTTATGCTGGTGGCTTTTAGTAGATTAACCAGAAAACAACAATGTAATCGGCAACTGGCACCTTTTGGTGCCTCGAAATTTTGTCACAGAAGCGGCAAATTGAATTTTCTGTTTTACCAAATGCTGCTGCTAGCGGAAAAAACCTTGCAAAAATGCATGTTTATGTTAATATTACGACAGCGGCCGGCGCAGCTTTCAAGAAACATTTGTCTCTACCATTCCATCATCTATGTAGCCCCTCCCTCTTTCTAATTATCTGACGAAGCCTTGGTATAAAACGTATCGTTCGAACATTTCACCCCATCAGTTTCATTATTAAACCGTACCGGGTACATACGGACGCTCGGTGTTAGCAGCTAAAAGGAGGAAAAACAAAATAGTACCGGTCATCTCGTGCTGGTTTGACCCGTGATGCTGGTGGCTACTGCAAAATACTAAAATGGCTGGAATTCTGGACGGAAACCAGTAAACAAGAAATCGGCAACTGGCACCTTTTGGTGCCTCGCAGTTTTATAATAGAAGCGGTTAGTTGAATTTTATGTTTTACAATTGCTGTTGCTAGCGGAAAAAAACCTTCCAAAAATGCATGTTTATGTTGATGTTAATTTCACGACAGCGCTAGGTGTTAGCAGCTGAAAGGAGGAAAGACAAAATAGTACCGGTCATCTCGTGCCGGTTTCACCCGTTATGCTGGTGGCTGTTAGTAATAAATGGCTACTGCAAAATACTAAAATGGCTGGAATTCTGGACGAGAATAATCGGAAACTGGTACCTTTTGGAGCCTCGAAATTTTGTTACAGAAGTTTTGTAAAAGAAGCGTTGCAATTCCCTCTACTATTTGCTTCAATGGAATATTTTTTTTTTTTTTAAGAATACGGTAGTCAACGTCATGCGGTCGTGACTTGAATACCACCCTCCTACTTTTTATAAATGTCCAGGTATAGGATTGTGGATGTCCTTGCGAAGCGGAGAAGCTGTCATGTTTACACATTGTTACCAGTTATTTTTCGTTTCGACGTGCAGATTGCCGTATTTGATTACTGGTTTATACATGTCTTCCGATCTGAGCGGTCCTTTCTCCGATGACGATCTTGCTCTTCCGTCGCGAGCAGCTTTCCTATACATTGACGCTTCTCTTTCGACACATATTCGTTGTTGGTAAATATTTGTAGAACGGGTCTTCTTCCTCAATACTCACATTCTGTGACTTATGGCCTACCACTTGATAACACGACTTTGCATCTCACCTAACACGATGAAGCCGGCATCGGTTCAACGATCTATTATTTCAAGTAGGTATCAAGTTTCTAGTCGTCGTCCCTAATTCGTGATGAATTCTGACAAAAATTTATGGTCAAAATCAAGTTTATTTTTATGCCGTTTCAGATGTTATCGAAGCCAAATTTACATATATTTAAGAAGCGGGTGCATTCAGTATCATCCGTTCTTAATTACGACAAAATTAACTTTAGAAAAATCTATGTTTAACATGAGGTTATCGGGCTCAAAAAATCTTTCAACCTAGCATGTCAACGGAGTTATAAGTGAGGTTTTATTCAAATTTGAGAAATCCGAGACCTAAATTGTCCTTTTGGGCCTTAATTTCTTGACAGTATATCGTAGAGGCTATCTATTTCAAACCTCTGTAGCAAAATAGGTAAAAAAAATCTGACGAGAATACATCATCAACAGCATCGCTGTTCACCTTAAACCGCAAGCAGCAGAAATAATTTGTAACACCCATGGAAACCTCCCGAACACAGTTCATAACCCCCATTAATTAAAACATGATTTATTAAACTTTGAGCAAGACTTTTTATCGTAGTTTCCTCTTGTTTCATTTATGACCCAGCATGGCAACACCGACCGTCCCCTCCGCCGGCAAAGAGTGGTAGATGAAGGAAGTATCGTGTGTCGCCCGAGAAGTTGGTGCTGGTAGTAAAAGGCCACGTCGCCACGCCCCGCCACCAACGCGCAAAGGCGCTCCATAGTTTTCCATCTGATTAATTTATCCCATTTGCATAATTTACCCCTTCAGCCGGATGCACTCATGCGGATAACCAAGTTCGTTCTACAATTCCCTGGCTCCGCTGACAGTTGCCGCGAAAGCGCCCCACCGAACGTCAGTTGCGGGTGGCAAGTACTGGTAAACTTTGCAATTGTGGCGGTTCTGTAGTTAACAATTTCTTCCACAATGGACAGAGTTCCTGCGGGGAGGCTAAAAAGCATACCAGTTGCGAACGTATACTTGAGCAACTATACTTAAAGCAGTCATTGATTTTGAAGTAGTTTTCTGAGTTTTTTCTCTATTTTTGTTCAGAGCAGATAAACAGAACAACTCGTATCTTCTCATTTTTTAGAAACAGAATTGTGAAAAGAACTCCCGCGGAGTATAAGAATGAGTTAATTCATAGACAAAGTTTTGTTTTCTTTGTTTTGCTTCACTACATTCCGTCGTTCAGATATCAAGAGTCTGATACTGTATAAAAACTCATATTGCTCAGGTAACGCAACGACATCAAGGATAATGTCGCAAAATATAATTAATTAGGAAAATTTTGCAACAATGCAAAAACCAACAGTAAACAAGCAATACCATTGTGTAATGGACAACGTAGTTGCTTTTCTTTAATCTTTTTGTTTCGTACAAATATAAACTAGCTACTATCAACGTTGTAAATATTTTTTCTTCGTTAATTAAATATATTTATAATTGAGCATGACAATGAAACTGAACTCTACACAGTCACTGCTTCTTTCCCAAGTGCGAAATAACCCGCCAGAGCTAATGTTTCTCTTTGGAAACTAAATTCTGGTCATCTAGTAGTTAGTAAAAGGGAGCATACTTGTGCCCACCCACTTCAACTAAAATTGATCTCATTTGCCGGTTCAATTAAGAACTGCATCGCGCGAATCATTCATTATGCAAAAACGAATTTAATTTTAACGCTTTTACAGTTTCGTAAATTAAATTCTCAATTGAAATTCATTAACTATTCAGCAAACAAACGCTGATGAGCGAACAAAGCTGCTGACCAAGGGCCGCCGCCGTCTGATGATGACATGATTCATGAAGCGCACCGGGTACGTACTTTGACGGGGATATAAATTTATTTAGCTTCTATCAGGTTTATTGAATACGCCGTATGTTGCTTGGAAACAATCACTTTTCTCCTGTGTAGCCGGTTCCATGCCACATTAACGTTTATAAATAAGATATTCACAACTGAGCTGAGTGGCTCACAAAATGTAGCCAATACATTGATTACAGCTACAATAAACATTGTGATACTAGCGAAAAATGTTCATTCAGTTCATATTAAATAACATTGAATGGCTGTAATGAATCTATTAGTTTAGCAAATCAAAATTTTTCCACGGATAAGGAAAAAGTAACTATTTTGTTCATTTAGATTACATTTCAAAAGATCACAAGCATATATATCAAATGCAGAATGTCTCCAACTGATATGGGCAATAAGAAACAATTTTGATTGCGTTTCTTTTCATTTCTCTCTTCATTTCTCTCTGCATTTAACACGCATTCCAATTACTGTGAAAAGATTTTATCCACCTTTTTTTCCTTTCACACGAACTGTTTGAAAATGGTTATTTATGCGTACAATGATCCTATTCATTGAACTTAAATTATTCATCCCGCGCTCGTTGCGCGAACCCCCGTAAATAGCTGCCTACCTTCGATTTGGGTGATTTATTTTCGCTCCATTCCATCAGCGCAGACGTGCCTTCCGTTCAATTGCTTTTTGCATCCAGACAGAGTGAGTCCTTTTCACGGTCTCGAAATAGATCGTTCAAAGCTGCCCTGGCGATGACCAAAAGAAAAAAATAACATTATTAAAATTCAATTTTCTGTACTCCGAACGGTGAAAATAAAAAAAAAACTAAACCAGAGTCAGCTAATAAATGGCATGTTGTGGCAACCAGGCGCGTTCGGCTGCAACATATGGATCAGCCCAGTTCACGGTCGACTGCTCGCTTCGAGAACGGAACATTATTTGTGCTGTTAAGCTGCCACCGTTGCCTCCAGCAGTAGTGTGGTGCCTGGCCAAATCATCATCATCATGATTGCATTTCGTTGCTCGGCGAAGGGAAATAGAAATGAACTTCCCGTGCGCGCGAAACGAAGAAGGATAACGGCGAAATAGCGGTCGCCGAAGCCGGCTTTGTGCAGCGGCTTGCATGCTAGGCACTGCGATACGAACGGTTGCGAAGCTAACCGGTGTGTGGCAGGACCGGCAGTGAAAAATGTGGCGTGAAAAATCGGAACAGCCTCACTGCAATAATTCAACTAGATGAGGGGGGGGGGATTGTAGCTGGGCTGCAGTAGGTTAAATCTGTGTGAGTGTTTCCGCATAGAAGAAGGGAAACATAAGCAATGCTTTTAGTGTTTTGATGTTTCAAAATGTTTCGATTATTTGCACTCTTGATGAAAAGCGTGGTGCAAATGCAACGTGCTGCACTCTTTTCGCTTTAGTAGGGGAGATGTTTTTCCCTCAAGTGTTTGGTTGATAATTAATGAATTAAAAATGGTTTTCGTAGGTCGTTTAAATTTTACCAAATACTCTGCGTTTTCTGTTTCAATCGGTAATCGCTACAAAACGTTCGTGCTCCATTCCAAATTTTACTTAAGCTTTATGTGACATTCGATTAATCGATTAAATAACTTTTTATTTAATAATTTGGCCGTAAATATGTTGGCATTATTCTTTGCTGACAAACATCTTCAGAAGTTATGCGAATGATTTGAATTGTTCTTATGGGGGCGCATATTTCAAAATTAACCTTTTATCGTCTACTGTAAACCATGCGCCTCCACTGTCATAGATGGAAACGCAAGAATTAGATCAACCAATTTTCAATTCAATAAAACTTTGCACGCTTGATTCATTAAGAGGGAGGTAAGCTTAGCTCTTAGGTATTTTAATTCTTAATGCAGTATTTAATTATTATTATTATTTTTTTTTTTTGAAAATATTTCTCATCATATTTTTTTTGCATATTATCAATTCCCTACAACTCGTTCTTAGAAAGTTGCGTTTATAATATTTTTACGCTGGATTTTCGTTTGAAGGGAGAAGGGGACTATCATCATGAGTTTTTATATCTTAAGCTGATAAGCGCATACAATGTTTTCATTACAACGCATTACGGGCAGATTCGAGAAGGTTATATTCTTGAGCTGTTTATTATGACTTGCCAATTTGGACCATCGATCCGTTGCGATGCGAAGCGCTACCATGCATTCAAAAAACAAGATAACCCAAGCAATATTTATTACTGGTGAAAAATCTCATTCAAAACAAATTATTCAAACATTCCGCTCGGAAGAAAATTGAGTAACACTGTTTCCACATTTCAGCTTTGGGTAAAATCGATAGATTTATTCAAGAGAATATCTGGTTGCTGGAACTCTATTCCATTTGATTGCTTTTTTGTTCATGTATTTTACAAAATTATAACTGTGAACTGTATTCAGCAAAAAGAACGAATTCACTGTTAGCCTTACGCCACTCCAAACCACTAGTGCTTTAAAAATCACATATACTCTAGAGTAATTTTTAGAGATGGTATAAACTGAAAAAGTTCATTTAAAAACCATAGTGTTTCCAGTAAAGCTGTTCCTTTAAACATTATCCATTTTATAGAAGTTGCAATTTTGTGATTGATTGACCTAAAAGTGAGTAACGAATTTTTCTTTCCTCATTTTTTCAAATAAAAAGCAACTTTTTGCAGCCAATTAGGGGCGCATTTTATAAGAACCAACAGTGCCGAAGACACCATACTTCTATCTTCCTAAATAAATAACTTTTGTGAAGTTTGGTATAGAATGCTATAGAATATTTTTTTTTCAATCTACCTTTTTTTAGTGTTTTTCTACAGTTTTTAAATGTTTTACAATATTGTTTGCTATAACAAAACACACAATTTTACCGAAAAAAGTTTATTTCAATCTTTTATTTTTCTTGAGTTATCCAAACATTTTAATAAAATAATGCACTAGTAAGCTTACACATATCTAAATATAAGAGCAATTCTCGTTGAAACCAGGCCACTAGGTGCACAAGGTCTTTCGAATTTGATATAAATGCACATCGAATTTTTTGACCCCTCGGTCACCAAGGGGTGAAATAATTTCTAGAAAGTGGAAATTTTAGCAATTCTTGATGTTTTATTTAAGTAATATCTCTGAAATTTGTTATGGAACCTACTACAAGTAGCACTTTTCTGTAAAGAGGAATGATAGGGCTTTCATTTGGACTGATCAGAATTTTGACCACCATCTTGAATTATATTAGAAAAATGCTATTTTGACCCTGTTCGCAACTACCGATTTTCAATCTGAGAGAAGCATCAGAAAGCTGAGAAAAAATGCTATAAAAATGCTTCATCACCATCTGAAAAAAGACCATTTTTTACCGCAAACGTTATTTCGTTTTAGTTCCGTCTTTTCAATCCTTTTTTTTTGAGAAATATTACAAGATAAATGTCATAAGTAATTTTCAAAATCTGCGTACACAGCGTGTGTAATTTTCACTTCTAAAAATGTCAGAAAACGCTTAAAAACGGCAAAAGACCGTCGTGGTGGCGAGTACTCCTTTGACATTTTTGTTCAAGATTGTATTTAGACAGCGATTCTTGCCAAAAGCATAAGAAAAACCCAAATTAATCCACCTAGCGGTGAGACCCAGCCTTTCTTATTCAAACTTATTACTTGCTAAAATAGAGCCACACGAACACTTCAATTTTCTGAAAAAACACCTTGATAACATTTGCTGGATTTATTTTCCATCGTAAAAAACAAATTTTTGGTAGTCAACAGTGAAACCATACCTAACAATTGAAACATAACATTTAAATACATATGAACATACATTAACACATACAAATAACATGAAATAAATGTTTCAAATATATGACGCGTAATTTGTTTTTGATCGTGGTACAATCGAAACGTCACTGTACTCATATTTAGGTTGGACTCGATTGTATATCATTCGATTAGATATCCATTTAGATTCGATTATTTATAGTAGGATTTTTCTTCTATTTTAAATATGGAAACTGCTCCCTTATTCATCTCATTAAGCCGATATTCACGAAGAATTCACGGATGAGACACCAAATTTTCAGGAAATCATTCAACAAATAAACAAAATACGCTTACGTGCTTTTATGGAATCGTTCAGTATTGTATATTTAGTAAACTTAGCTTGATTTATCCTGAATTTTGTAAAACAAACCATATTTCACAACGCTCCCATATCCATCTTAAAACTGGAATCACTGCTCAATTATTTATTCACGACTCCCCCATATTCATCACACTGTTAATCATGAAAAGTATCACATTATGATGAATGAAGGTAACCGCAGCCCGTCGTAGTAGATTATCTAGATATCCGCTGTAGTTGTTTACGTGCAAAATTGGTAACCTAGGTAACCACTGCAGTGCTGTCGATTTATGTCAATTATGTCGAAATAATTTAACATTTTCAGTATGATTTTTTCGTATTAACAGAAACTGTTTTGGCAACTTTTGATTTTCTTCAACGCAGTGAAAACAGATGAAAATACATACAGTTGAAATTTAAGAATTGTAGACATCATCTCATATAAGCTTGTTTTTGGAAATTTGAGGAGAACATTCCAAAGATTAAAGTATTCTTAGTGTAGTGAGTGATTTTGTTTAGAGATTAAAATAAAAAGTGGTCCGCTAGTAATGTGATGCTAACAATTATGTGCATTCATATAAAATTCGAACGACCTTGTGCAACTAGTGGCCTGGTATCAGCGAGAATTGCTCATAAGTCAAACGTCATTGAATTCAGATATTTGTCGCTTGCTATTCTTTACATTCGAGAACATGCACTTTAATATATAATATTCAGCTCTGTTTTGGTTGCCCAAAAGTTGCAGTAACAGCTAAGGTTTCCTTCACACAATTAGTTATAAATTTGTTGAAATACATTGCATACTTATGCCAAAGTGTGATCGGCCTTATTTTGAACCAAAAAAATTACTTCAGCAAAGTTTTCCAATAATTATTCTCTATTACATAGAAGCTGCAAATTTGTGATTCTCCTGAATGTGGGAAACCGTATTTTACTTTTTATTTTACATTTTACACAAGAATTGTCAAACTTATGGCACATTTTATATGAAACAATTTTGTCGAAGAAGTCATACTACTATTTGCTTATTTGAATGGACTTTCGTGAAGTTTTTTTATTAATTGCTCCTTAAAATCAATTTTTAATATAAGTTTTTGTAGGTATTTGTTATGTTCTTTACACTACACTTTTATTTCACTTCACTTTTTAATTCTATTACTTTACTATAACTACACGAACAATTTCACCGGAGAAAGTTCATTTTTATTTTCTATGTATCTTTAGTTATTGAATAACTATCTCTGGATTGAATGGTGTTTAACATACACTACCCGCCATAAGTTTGCAATCGCTTCTCTGAGTATTGCAACACCAAGTTCGAATATTGCAGTACTCCCAAAATGTTTTGCATCGCCTAGAACAGGCCGATACCTCATGATTCCGACAAGCTAAAGAATTGCGAACTTCAGCAGACTTATGTAATATCAAGGATTTTTGGGTGGTGGACAGTTTAGTGCGGAATTCCACCGTTATGTGCTGCTAGTTTGCACTCAATTATCCCTATTTCGATCTTAACTTATCTCGCGATTATGACTTTCTTCAGAAAGTCAAGGGCATTTGGATGGTGGATGCTGCAGTATGAAATTTCTCCGTTACATGGCGTTAATGTGCATTCATTCCTTTGTATTGTGATCTTAGTTTAACTTCCTAGAATGTTTCGGTCTTTAGCAAACTTTTTCGGAAGGTAAAGAGATATTGGTTAAATGACAGCTTAGTGCAGAATTAGGCCTCTATGTGGCATAACAATGCTTTGTACTTTGACCTTAGCTTATTTAACGACTCCTACCTCTTAGAAAATTGTGGCCTTCAGCAAAGTTGTTCAGAGGGTTAAGAGCTTCTGGATGCTAAATGCCTTATTGAAGAATTCTACCGATGCGTGACGCTAGTGAGCATGACATTTCTCGTATTTTGACTTCATCTTATCGCGCAATTTTTACTTCCCGGTCGTCGGTCAGTGCCAGCAAAAAAAATTCTTCAAGAGTATGTATCGAAATTGTTTTTATTCTGAGGAGTTCTTGTTTTCCAAAGTTTTGTATTTCTACAGAAAAAATTGTAGTCAAAAATCCCTATCCAAAAATGAGAAATTTATATCACAGAGTTACTGAATATTCGAAAATGAATTCTTGAGATAAATTTCTTTCAAAACTCTCAAAACTAAACGCATTCTAGCGGCATCTAGTGGTCTTTATCCCAATCAAACTGCCCATAAATGTAGAGCCCCTGACCTTCCGAACAACTTTCTTAAAAAACGCAATTTTCTAAGTGGTTCAATTCACGAGATAAATTTAATTCAACGTATTCAAAATACTAAGTAGACGCTTTCGTCCTTCTGAACAATTTTGCTCAAATCCACAAATTTTGAAGTGGTTGGTTAAACATAAAATAAGTTCAAGAAACTTAAAACTATATGCACACTAGGGTAACGTTGCAACCGAATTTGGAATCAAAATTTACACAAACTGGAACCTCTTGATAACCTAATCAAATTTGCCAAAGGTCGCAACTCTCTAAGTTTTCGGAATCATGAGAAAAAGGAACATTATTTCAGGTGATGCTGAAATTTTCTGTGTGCTGCAATATTCAAACTGGGTCTTGCAATACTCAGTGAAGTGATTCCAATCTTATGGCGGGTAGTGTATACTTCCATATAGACATGTTTTTTCCTACGGATATTTGGGTTTTAATGATTTTTTTAATAATTTTAATGAAGATTTCCAATAACCTAAGAAATATAAGAGATGAACATAAAGTCGTTCGATGGAATTGTTCGATGGAATAGTTTATTATAGTGAAGTAAATTGTAGAACATTCGAAAACTGTAGAAATACAGTATAACAAGTTATACTGAAAGAGTTGATTTTAGATGGTATCCTATAAATAACTCAACAAAAGTCTGTTTAAATAGGAAAACAGAAGTATGGTGTCTTCGGCAATGATGTTTCTCATAAAATATGCCACAACTTTGTCGAACAAAAAACCTTGATGATCTTCGCACGCGCCGCTCGCATAGGTTTGCGGTTTTTGACAAGAAAAATACTCATCGTCCGTCTCGTAATGAGTAAATTTAGCGCGTAACATTGTTTGATTCCGTCATTTAGTACGGTGGCACAAACATTTCTTTTCTGTCGCGGTTGTGGAGATGCGGAAATAAACTCAGTATAGGATAACAACGATTTTGAAATCTCCTTCCTTACAATTTTCTTTCTCACCTTAACGACCGTGAGGATGTGGCCGGCGCCGTTATCGATCTATACAAGAAATTGCAGATTGTTAACTAAGCCCAAGTAGCCATATACGTGGTTCTTTGTACAACTTAACTACTTCAGATTCATCACGGAGGAGTAACTTCGAAATGTGCGGTCGTCGAGTTCAAGCTCAAGCAAAAATGAGAAAAGCTAAATTTGTTTTTCACTTTTCATAACATAACAACTGCTGTAAAATGGAGAATAAATAATGGAACACTTTTGCTGGAGTCACTATGGCCTTAAAATCATTTATTTTGGTTAAACAAATTTCGATCATTTTACGCGGATTCCGGAATTTCTTTACTCGGGTTCCAGAATTTACGCGGATTCCGGAATCTACTCGTTTTTTTACGCGGATTCCGGAGTGTTTTTTTACGCGGAATCTGGAATGTACGCGGTTTTTTACGAGGTTTCCTTTTACATGGCAATTTCAATTTACCAAACAAAAAAGAGTTGATTTTTTTAAGAAATCCAAAGTTTCAGGTCCAGGACAGCCTCCTGAAAAGTACTGTCTTTCCGTGACAGCAAATTTTAAACAAATTCGGCTCCATTGTATTGCCCAGTTCTTCGTGCTCTCCATACGTTCAATACACAGCTCTACAGCCACCGATTACAGCGCACATGTGCAATGCCAAACGGGCTGTTATTTCACATCTCCTTATGTCTGTAGGTTTTTCCAAGCTGTCACTCACGACAGCCTTTACAACGCGACATTCTTCGGCACAAATCCGAGCGGGCTATCAGGCGATTCACTAGAGTAAGACCGAGCTATGACGAAAGCGAGGTTGTGCGAAACACGTTTTCTCTCACGTGGGAAATAATATCAGCAATGGAAAATATAGGAAAAACGAGAAACGAAGCAGTGTGAGTCCAATATCATCGATGACAACCGTAGCTGATCAGCAGGCTGTCAACAGCGCGGGCCAAACCAGCAGGACATCCTCAAAATCAGTGGTTCCCAACCGGGGGTCCGCGGCCGGCAAGGGGTCCGCGAGACTTACCTGGTGGGGCCGCAAAGCTCTTGGAAAATTTGACAGGTAATTAAAATTTCTTTCTATATACCTCTGTGAAGGCAAATTTTCAACTCTTTTGCGTACTAGGACTACAACGTGGAACAAATTAGACTTGCAGAATGATATGACACAAAAAACGCTAACGAAAAACACTGACACTGAAACGAAAAAGGTTGGGAACCACTACTCAGAATGAACAGGAAAGAGCCCAGTCGTCTGTATAAGGTCACACTTCAGTACTTTTTCGAAACCTGGTTCAGGATGAAGAAATAAAAGGCAATTTTTTATAGAAAATTACGTGTTGGAAAACATAATTCTAAAACTTTCAAAATATTTAAAATATATATTATATTTGAAACGATTTAGGCAGTCATATCAAATCAAGAGGCTGAAAATGATAAACTTACTACATTCGTTTTCAGGCGGTTTCAAATTCATGGTTAGAGAATTATAAAATGAAGACTTAGTTTTACGTCAAAAAAGAGTTAAATTTTCTTCAAAATTTATGTTTAGCTGAAACTTAACATTATACCAAAGTTTTTGATTAAAAAATCATAATAGAGTAATAAATAGTTCATTAAGCAGACAGTATATGAAGTAGAGAGAACGAAAATTAGGCGAACTGGAAATATGATACAGATTTGGAAAAATATACCGCATCCCGACGGGACTTGAACCCGCAATCTCCGGCATGGCGTTTTGAGTTAAAAAAAAAAGAGTAATAAATATCAAGTTTTCACTTAAAGGTTGAGTTTTGGGGATTTTTTTTCAATTGAAATTTATAAAGAATAATTAAATTGCAATGCAGCAATATAATTTCAATAATTATTTTAAATCATAAGTCTCTTGGTGACTAACTTTCTGAATGCTTCCGTTTTTTAGTTATATCAAAATAAAGTTTGAATATCTTTGAACGTCGAAGTTAAATCTAAAAAAAATATTTATAATTGTTCAATTATTGTTTAGTACATTATGAATTTTATGATATCCATCTTCATGTGGTAAAATTTTGAAAACCCTTGATTACACAAGAAAAGAAACCGTGTACCTCTCCAATGATAAACCAATGACGCTCTGCTCCATCTGTACTGTACGCTACTGTTGCATTCACCAGCATGTTTTCTTTCAAGACATCAGTTTTTATTAGGTTCTAAGAGCGTGTTAACCAATTGTTTGGAAGAGAGGTCTGCAAAAAAACTTTACCTCCGAGACATCAAATTAGTTTGGGTTCATGAAAGCAAACGTTAATTGACATGTTGGGATGGCGAGACTGTCATTTCTTTCTACTGATATAGAGAATGTTGCAGTAAATGGTAGGTGTCTATTCATGTCGTCTGTGCTAGGTATACTCGCATGTGATTGGTTCATTCCTTGAAACTTTCCTTGAAACTTAATAAATTTTTAGCACTGAGCAATTAAATAATAATAATAACTAGCATATAGTATAATTGTCCAAAATTTTTTGTATCCAACTACATATTGGGTTTTTCTGTCCATCATGTTGTTATGCTGTTATTATTGTTAAAAATCTGACGAAACATTTCCCATGGTTTTGCTCAGGGGATGAATAGGGTATTCCTTTACCTTTTAATGGGCTTTTAAAAAAAAGGCATCAAACTGTACTTTAAAAAACAACTATGAATAATCATAATAATCATTTATTGTTCGTTCAAAAGGTTTGAGTCACAAGAGACCCCATCGTTTAGAACGTGTAATATAGATACCAAATTTTCACGGAGAACATTTTATTTTGAAGATAGAAATTTTTCAGTCTTCATTGTCCACAACAATGCGTCTTTACTGCAAAGCTAAAATATCAAACGAAGGGTCTCACGGGCCTTGAAACTTTTAAAATTGCAAAACCCGGTTTCTAGTATGATTTTTACAATTTTTAATGGAGATACATGGCGTTTATGGTGGACATTGAAAATTGAAAAAAAAAAATTCTCGTAAATAAAAAATACGTCCGAGAAAATTTTATATTTTAAAGTATTTTTACGTACAGTTTTCCGAGGAACGCGATGAAATTAAAATTGGTTGCATTTGTCTAAAAATACAAGTTAGATTTTGAAATTCTAAAATAATCAAACACTTCTAGTTAAAAATAATATTTTTGCTAGATTCCTTAAATTATTTCCTTCAAAAATCACATATCAGTATTTTTTGAACGTCTCACGTCTATAAAATGTAAAAAAGAGAACAAAAAGATTTTACCGAAAAATGCGGTATTTTAAAGCAAGGTTGGGGGTATTCTAATCGACACCAAAATTGGGATATTGGAGAAATTCCCCCTAAATTTTGACCATTTGATGGTCGTGTCTCAAGTTTACATACCACTTGAACACGACCATCACAGATTCTACTCAAAGTTGGGGGAAGTATTCATCTAATGTTTGTATGAAATGACCCAAGGTTTATGTAAAAAGGCGTATGCTTTCCAATGGCGTGAGCTAGGTAGGTAGACTTGATCAAAAATAGATGTTTCTGAATAAATCCAACATGGTGGCTAAATTCAAGATGGCAATTACCAACAATGATATTTCCATACGAAGGCCCTTTTGCCCTTCCCAGTGATAAATGTTGGCTTAAGTATTTCCATGAAGAAATTCAAGAGCTAAACAATTTTGGTGGACCAAGATTTAACGATAACAAAGGGTCCAAACAAGTATTTTTGTTAAGCAATTTTACACAAATTATAAAAATGTATCTTTATTTAATCAATATGGGCTTTGAACAAACATAACTTAAGTCGTTTTTAACAACACCATGTAAATAGTTAGTTGGTTTCAACGGCAATTGCTAATTCATATGATTTATATGATTTATAGGTAACAATTTTTTAAACTAAGTTTTCATTTTAAATGAAAACCACCAGTGAGTGCTTAGTTGCACACCATATATTTTTTAAACCTTCTCGATATTTTTCCGGGTTTTTGACTAATATCTTCCTATTCCTATTTTTAGTTTTTTTTATATTTTCAGTGCCATGATATTTGTTCACAACTTCAGACCTTCAACTTTCACGATAAAACTCTACTGTTTGTCAGCGCTCTTCTAAGTAGAACTGGTTAATTCCACGATGAATTGTAGTAATTCCTGATAGAAGTATCACTGTGTTGAAATAATTTGAACCTGTGAACGCTATCATAAAAAATGGAAATTTGTCACGTTTCATGACATTAATTTGTACGCATAATTTAATTAGTTCCTGTTTAGTACTTTTCTAATTTCTATCACTCATCAAAAGCGACATTTTTTGTCCCCCATCTCCTTCGTCATTTTGATTAATAATGTGTAATTTCCACTTATTTTAATCAATCGCTGCAAACAACAGGATATCAAACCAAGCTAAGCCACAGATTTTACAATTAATTTATCGTGGTTTGTGTGATCAGACCGCTAGCTTGCACCCTGACTGTACGCCAGCCGAGATGAAGAGAGAATATACACAGCCGCTGGCATATTGTTTCCAGCTCTTTTTTACTGTTACTGCAACGCTTTTGCTATCTGTTGCTTGGCGACTTGCACGATTTGCATAATTTCCTCTGGGAAAGCTAAATGAAGATTTTATTCATAATTTACTGGCTGCTCTACAAGCTGCAACATTTGCTCTATCATGTTCGCTTAATCGTTTGGCCAGTACGCCTGCGGTATTCTCGCTCGGATCAACAATAATGTGGATCTAAAGTAAAAAGTTCCTACGTTTGTTTGAAGCGTAAACTCTTGATTTGTTAGCGATGTCAAGTTCAATAAAGTCAGTCGAACAAAATGTTGATGGAAAAAAAGTACCAACCGTCTGCGGTTCGATGAAAGACGATGTTCAGCGTGCTGCGGGCAGAGAAATTTTTGCTTTATGCTCGACTGTCCGTTTGGCGCTGAAGGCAATTCGGTCAAATCGGATCCGCCTGGTGCTCGGAGTCATATCCTTGTAGGATATCAAATATTATCCGGTAAGTGATTTCAAAGAAAAAGGAGAATCGTGTCCAATCTTAACGGGCAGCTTCGGGCGCGGTTGCAAACCCAACATTTGCAGAATCTCGCAAAGGCGACGCTGGCCGCTCATGTTATTGCCCATGGTTGTTTGGAAAAATGACCTTCGCGTTTCGTAAGAGAGATCGTGCAGAAAATATATATTTTTTAATTCTATTGCGTTGTTTTGCCGCAATCTGAGAAAAATATTATGGTATTATAAGGAATTTCAGCATTTTCCGAAGGCAAAATTAACTTCAGTTCAAATATTTTAACTCAACAACCTTTTTTCGATAGGACTCCCCTATCGGTGGATTTTTTCTCATCATATTCATTTTATTATTTTAGAAATAACTTCTCCTTTCAATGAATTCACATGAGTCGATTCCCTGTTCCGGTGGGAGCGCTTTTCTGGCGTTTATCAGCATATCGGCAGCGTTCGGTTGAATGCTTCGTTAATGAACGTGATCCAGTTTCCGATAAGGTTTATCGTAAAACACGAATATCGAAAATAAGCCGAGAATTGCCTATTGAGTCGTGTATGGTGCTGACTATTATTGGGGAACCCATTAGGAAGCAGCCAGCAAGCAATCGGACGGAAACAGGAAATGAAGAAACGGGCTCTCACCCGAAAGAAGGCGAGTTGCTACAGCCGGCCGGCGTTTTTGCATGATGTTGTACGGCATTGTGTTTGATTGAAATTGCGTAATCGAAACGGTTGGGTTCTCCATGACGTTTTCCGGTTTGGTTCTGGAAAAGTGTTACGAAGAGTGCTGTTGAGATGAATGGAAAGGTCCCATCGTTTCTTTCTTCGATTTCCTATTTCTTTTGATATAAACATGAAGCATCACTCCAGTGGTTTGGAAGATACTTTTGAAAGCAGAATTTGCCTGTTTCACCATGTAGCAAATGTGAGCCAACATGGAGAAAATTTTGCAAAATTCAAACCTAATCAAATATAGCAAAATCGGGCAAAAAAGTGTATTTCAAATTACATTAGCAGCAACTATAATTTTTTAAGTCTCTAGTTGTAATATTGTGTAACTAACATGTTGGTCTTCGGCTGGCTAAAAAGGATATCCACTGCTGGGGATTATTCGCTTTGGCTTTTTTCCCAGCCACTGAGAAAGAATCTCATCAACAATCTGTAGCAGAGCAGATTATGTTTCGACGCCATAAGCCTCTTTGTGCTGTCATTGTGATTTTCACTCGAGTGCTTTTTTCGTTTTTGTGTCCACTTTCACTTATTGCTCGCAAAGTTCTGCTGTGTCTATAGGCCACGCAAAGATTTCGACGTTGCAAATCCGATTGACAATCCTTCGGACGCTTGTAGCGACCATCTACAAAAAGTTGCAGTTTTTTCAGTGATGTATCCACTGAAACGCATCACGCTTCGTGGACACAAAGTAGGATGCTTGATTAGTCTATTAGTCGTCGTTTGAAGGCTCTTAGTGATGCTCCACTAGCACACTTTGAAATCTTTTTTTTTTCTAGTTTGGTCATCTCTTTATGATGTTTAAGCTGTTTAAGCCACTGTAGAACTTTACAACAGAATTTTTTGTGCGAGAAAGATTTTGTTTTCCTCTTTAAACATTTATCGCAGCGGGACTGTTTTTATGCATGTAACATGATTGATGTAAAATCTAGTTTTAAGATTCAAGATCAAGACACTCTAGAATAGGTCAGTTTGATATTCAAAATTACGTTTAAAGTGCGCAATATGACGAATACACACAATAAACCATAACCATCAAACCATAAAAAGGCAAAATTGTACATTATACGTCATTAGGGTTTGCAATATTCCCGTGAGTTGATTTCCCGGGAAACGGGAATGAAAAATCTCATTTACCGGGAGTTCCCGGGATTCGGGAATGAAAAATTCTTAGCAAAAATCAGATTTTGAAACAAAGTTTATACTAAGAGGTAACACAACATTGTTTACTATTTGATTATTAATTCGCATGAAAAACGAATTAAAGAAACAAATCATATTCAAGGTCACATCAGAACTTCGCGATCGGTTTTTGTTGCAAATATTTGCAGCAGAAAGGGTTTTTGGGTTTTCATTTTGCCAAACAATCGTTTCAGATCCACTGACAATTTTCCGTTAAACCTAGATAATGTAATTTCCTTCTGTAAAACTTTGTTCAAGTTCGCTCAATCACCGCTGGCGCTGCATTTGAATTCTAAAACCGTACCAGCTTTTTCATTACAAACAGGAGAGTCCAATTCTTTCAGTTTGTCAAAAAAAAAAAAAACTGAGTGCTAAGCAGGCATTATACGAGGCAAATATTCACTTATATCTCTTTTATTGTTCCAATCATCTGACACATTTTAGGTCTAAATTACCTTCGCCTTTTGGCGGTTTTCTGCGAAATACCTGGATAAACCGGAAGGAAACGATAGAATACAAAATAATCAGTTCGATACCACTCACGATAAGTCAGTTTTGAAGCTCTCATATGCCTCATGATCAATCTGCAAAGATGATTTAAACGTTGAAATCGCGGCCATGATCCAAGTTACCCTGACTTTGAGTTTTATCAAATTATTTATTTCAGGGCGCAATTATTTACGGGTTTATAATTTTTCTATCAATTTATAGGTTTCATTTTTTTTATTTGAAAATTAAATTTAATTTTTCGTTTACTGAATAAGACTGAAATATTTTTGACAATTAATCTTATATAACACGGCAAATAAATAGAGACCATCATTTCAAGCAGAAAATTGTTTCGTGTAATGCCCACTTTAGAGCTGCTGTATAGTTTGATGACGTCAGTTTCGCGTTTTGATAGGATATATAGTTTTATTGTAGCACGACATACAAAACTATAGTAAATCTTTCGAAATTCTGCTCGTGAACTCGGGAATCCGGGGATCCCGGGAATCGATATTTTTGTTCCCGGGATCCGGGAATCCCGGGAATAGGTATTTCCCGGGATTGCAAACCCTATACGTCATCTGTCAAAATCATCAACTAATTTATGTGGAGCTGAGAATTGATGACGTGCTACACTTATGGTGCCAACGGGATGATTGTACGAGCCATTGCACTACCGTTTTCAGCGGAAGAATTTCCGTTTCAGATCCGTAGGCTAATACTGATTGATTAGTCGCGATGCTAACCAGATTTAATACTTCTGTTTATGACATACCTCAAATTCACAACCTGTATTAAAAGGCAAAGAAAAGTAGCCGTCAAATTTATCGAGACGTCAAAACAAGAAAACTCACTTAGGAGCAGTGCTGGATTTAGGGGGGTCCGGGGGGCCAGGGATTCGGTCCACCACATTTTTGGGGCCCTCACAAATCGAGAAAAAGTTTTTTTCTTTATCAAAAATGAGATTCAATCAAAAGTTCGATTTAAAGCAAGAAGATTTTCGCGAGCGCCAATATTACAACTACATCCATAAAAGTTCACCTTGGATTATCTTGAAATGACACACATTAACACACCATTTGAATCGAACCAGCGTTATTCGAATCAGGAATACCAGATGTGATTTGCAAAATGCAGATTTTCAGAGTCCGTGTGCAGATTTTATTGACCTGCAGATGTGTGAAGTTTTTTCCTAGTTTCTGCAGATTATTGTCAGGGTCTCTCTTATATTTGCGCAGTCTTTCTCAAATTTTGTGCAAATTTTTGCCTGTGGATTGCATTTGCTTTTCAATTTGCGGTAGGTTTTGTTTTTCAGGTATCAGGAAATAATTTCCGGTTTTCGAGCAGCTGCAGACATCTTTCAAAAACATCTGGCACGCTGAAATTGCGTTGCGGATTTATTTAAGTGTAATGATCTCGAACGCAACTGGGAAAGGTCTTTTTCGAAGATGAAGCTTAATAAAAATAGGTTGCGTTCGACTATGAAGAATGAAAGGCTGTCAAACTTAGCATTGTTAAGTTGCGAGTACGATATACTGAAGGAGTTGAATGTTGATTATTTAGTTAATAAGTATTTTTTGTACCATTTCAATAACAAATACATGTTTTTAACTCGTAGGATAAAAAAACGGTTTTGTTTTATTTTGGGGCACCTACTTTAAACTGGGCCCCGGGCCCCAGAATCGTAAATCCGGCTCTGCTTAGGTGTATTGTGAACTGTAGGTACATACACGAGGTGTATCATGGAATTGCCTTTTTCTTAGGAAAGCATAACTGAAAAAATTGAAGTTCTGTCTACACGAGATATAAATCGCATATTTTGATTCGGTTTTTGGGAAAACCCATATGCTATCGATATCAAAAATGAATTTGAATGAGTTATTATTTGTTTATTTATTTGGCATTTCGTCATAATGACGTGGCCTGATTTACAAAGTTTCTCCAATTCACTCAGTTATTAGCTGCCGCTCTCCAATCCCTGAGACACCGTGTACTCTCTGCCAGATCTAGCTCCACCTGGTCTACCCATCTTGTCCGCTGCGCCGTCTTCTTCCTACCGGATTCGAAGCAAACACCATCTTCGCAAGGTAGTTGTCCGGCATTCTTGCAACATGCCCTGCCCAGCGTATCCGTCCAGCTTTAGCCGCCTTTTGAATACTGGGTTCACCGTAGAGTTGCGCGAGCTCATGGTTCATTCTTCGCCTCGATATTCCGTTCTCCCGCACGCCGCCAAAGATCGTTCTTAGTACTCGTCGTTCGAAAACTCCGAGCACTCGCAGGTCCTCCTCCAGCATTGTTCACGTTTCATGCCCGTAGAGTACAACCGGTCTTATGAGCGTTTGTGGAGCCCATTGTAGGCACGACTTCGGCTTCGGTTCCGCCGGCTAGCATATACTTCGTTTTAGACGTATTTATCTGCAACCCAATCCTCGCTGCTTCCCGTTTTAGTCTGGTGCACTGTTCTGCCACCGCCGCAGTTGTTCTGCCGACAATGTCCATATCATCAGTAAAGCAAACGAATTGACTGGATTTGTTGAAAATCGTACCCCGCGTGTTGATGTCCGCTCGATTCATTACACCCTGTAGCGCAAAGTTGAATAACAGGCAGGGGAGTCCATCAGCCTGTCGAAGCCCCCTACTGGATACAAATGGACCCGACAATCCACCCGAAATCCACACACAGCACTGCGTCCCATCCACCGTAGCCTTTATCAGTCTAATCAGCTTCTTCGGGAAATCGTTTTCGTCCATGACCTTCCATAGCTCTTTTCGGCTGATAGTGTCATACGCGGCTTTAAAGTCGATGAATTGGTGGTGTGGGGGTTCTGTATTCACGGCCTTTCTGGAGGATCTGCCGTATGGTAAAGATTTGGTCCGTCGTAGACCGTCCTTCCTCGAAGCCGGCCTGATAACTTCTCACAAATCTGTTGGCTACGGGTGAGAGGTAGCGGAAAATGATTTGGGACAGCTGTGTGTAGGCGGCATTCGCACAGTGATCACACGATAGTTCCCACAGTCCAGTTTGTCGCCTTTTTTATAGATAGGGCAGATAACCCCATCCTTCTAATCTTACGGTAGCTGTTCTGTATCCCAAATTCCCAGCCGGTTGAAACAGGTGGCAAGCTTCTCCGGGCCCATCATAATAAGCGCCACTCCGAGGCCATCCTTTCCAGCCGATTTATTGGTTTTCAGCTGCTTGATGACATCCTCAACTTCGCCTATCGTTGGGGTTGGCACGTCTTCTACATTTGTCGCACCGGCGGGATCGCTTTCTCCGCCGCCATGGTCTCCTGCCTGGGCGCCATTCAGGTGTTCGTCGAAGTGCTGCTTCCACCTTTCGGTCACCTCACGATCGTCCGTCAGAATACTACCACCTTTATCCCGGCACATTTCGGCTCGCGGCACAAAGCCTCTGCGGGACGCGTGGAGTTTCTGGTAGAACTTTCGCCTTTCCTGAGAATGATGCAGCTGTTCCGGCTCTACAGACTCCTCCTCCTCCAGGCGGCGCTTCTTCTCCCGAAAAATTTAGGTTCGCTGCATCTTCTTTTGTCGGTGTCTTTCCACATTCTGACGAGTGGCACTGCGTATTTTAGCCGCCCTCATCCATCACCCTCCTACATTCGTAGTCGAACCACTCCTTCAGTCGCGCGAGATCTAACCGGAGCGTGCGTCAGTATCGAATGTTGTTAACAATGGAGAGTTTTGAGCGCATCTTAACCATCACCAGGTAGTGGTCCGAGTCGACGTTGGCGCTCCTATAGGATCTGTCGTCGATGATGTCTGAGAAGTGCCGACAATCAATCAGAACGTGGTCGTTTTGTGTTTTTGTCTGATTTGGTGACCTTCAGGTGTACTTGTGTAGGAGGGTGTGCTGGAAGCAGGTACCATTCGCGGCCATGTTCTTGGAGGCGGCAAAGTCGATGAGTCTTAGGCCCATCTCGTTGGACCGCTGGTGCGCGCTGAACCCTCCAATCACCGGTTTGTATTCCTCCTCCTGGCCTACCTGAGCGTTGAAATCCCCGATGACGATTTTGATATCATGTTTTAGGCAGTAGTCGTACTCACTCTCCAACTGCGCGTAAAATTCATCCTTGTCGTCTTCGGTACTTCCGAGGTGAGCGCTGTGCACGTTTATGATGCTTATGTTTAAGAACCGGCCCTTGATTCTCAACCTGCACATTCGAGGGCTGATTGGCCACCACCTAATTACCTGCTTCCGCATCTCGCCCATCACTATAAAAGCTGTCCCCAGCTCATGTGTGTTGCCGCAGCTCTGGTAGATGGCATGATCATCACGGAACGTACGTACCATTGAGCCCTTTCAGCACACCTCTTGCAGCGCTACGACGTCGAACCTGCGGGATTTCAATACTTCGAAGAGCACTCGAGTGAAACTGAGAGATCGACAGTTCCACGTCCCAAGTTTCCAATTTCCAGATGCCGAATATAAATTTGATTTTGCCTCGACTTTTAAACGAAACCGAAATTTACGGTTTTGCTTCGAAATCCAAATAATGATTATTTACAGAAAACGATAAAATACCGCAGACATTCTCAGGCTTCGGAAAAATATGAGCTGAATTGATTTGAAATGTATGTAAGCAGCTGTTTCTTCACCGTTACATGACCAAAAAGACGCAAGACTGTAAGAGAGAGTTTCTGACAAGTAAAATTTGAAAAAAAAACTTGAAATTTTCCGAATAATCAACAATTTTTAGATCGCCGTTCGTAGAGGCAGAGTTTGAAAAAAATTGACGGAGCACCAAGATAAAAGAAAAAAAAATAGAGTTAAAAATAAGTGAAAAACATACAAATATCTATTAGGGTAGAATCTGAATTTCGATTGACTCCGCTTTCGAATTATACCCGGAAAACTGCCATAACTAAAGTTTATTTTTGCTTATTGTGGGCAAATTAGAGGATCGTAATAACAAAAAAAAAAATGAAAACCCCTTTTGTGTATATGATTAACGTTTGCGGTAAAAAAATGGATAAAAATTATCGATTTTTCACGGGTTTATCTTGAATCGCACTGACGAAACTACTCATGCATCATAAATCATAGTAACCCATGAGTTAGCAAAAAAAAAAAAAATTGACAGCTCTATCAGTCAAACTCTAACTGTGATGGTAAAAGAAGTGACGCTACTCCGTTCAGAAGAGTGCGCGTTCAAAGAAGGATACATCGCCGCGTCGAAAACGGACATCGTGCGGCATTTTGTGGACGCCGGGAATGCCCGTTCCGGCATCTACAACATCTTGACACTATTGGACAACGATTAGAGCATCGAAAGAAAGCCCGGTTCCAACGACCCTGAGCGACAAAAAACTTCAAAGGATGTTGAAGAGGAAGACCGAAGGAAAAGTGGCTAAATCGCTGCATGTAAACACGTGGTTTTTGAAAAATTCAAATTTCAGCCCAAATGTTACCGAATGGGTGCACCGTTCATATAATTTATCTTTAGTAGGCAACAATAATAATTAGCTATTGTTTACATGCATTAATAATACTTCAAAAGATGCATCAAAACGTAGAAATGCAAAGCTTGCTATGTTTTTTCCAACAAAGATCCGCTTAGCATTGGGCGATACGACGGAAAGTATCGATACTTCAGTATCGATACCCGAAGAACCAAAAGTATCGAGATACTCAAAATATCGGTCAAAAAGTATCGATACCAGAAGTATTGATACTATAGCTGAGATAATTTTTTGAATTTTTGATAAATACATTTACTCAGGGTGGCCACTCTACCGGGAAAACGGGAAAAGCGGGAAAAAGCCGGGAATTTTAAATCACCGGAAAAAAAATACGGGAAAACCGGGAAATTAGGCTTCACGCCGGGAAAATCATCCTCCTTCATGTCTGCCGCTTTATTTGTTCAACAGTTTCTGAGGAAATGTCAACATGAGACCCTGTTTTTTTTTATGTTTACCTAACTGGCATGATTCTGCCGGATAGGGGAAAGCTGGTTGTTGGTTTCAGTTAAAGTCGACAGCGGCTTCGCAGCAAGATCTGCGTCAAATAAAATCAGGCTTGATCAGGTGGATAAATTTACTGTTCCGTAACATATATTGTCAGATTTTAAAGAAGTCAAAAAGTTATCAGCGTCGCGGGAGGCGTATTGAAACTTCTTGTGAATAGTGTTCGACATCGCATCGGGGAGAATCCGGTCAAAAGTCAAATAGGACCGGAAACTTCGAGTCTCGATTTTATTTCGAACCGGACCGGAACGGAGCTACCCGGTTTGTACATCCCGATTTTTGGTATGATTTTAACCACAAGCTGCAAAAAGCAGCAAAAAAAATTTTTTCATTCTGTGTTGGACCTTTTGACTACTTGATTTTGTTGGGGAAAGACGCCACCTTGAAGAGCTATTTGTTAAAGATTTCTCAGATTTTTTCTATATCAAAAACAAACAGTAGCTAAATTATTTTTTTTTTCAAATTGTTTATTCAGAGTGTCAGTTGAATTTATTTTACGGACCATGAGAAAATTTCTTATACATTACATTGACCCCAGCTCGAAAATTTTAAAGTCCAAGGATCGAAGTTTTTCGAAAAAAAAAATTGTTTTGAAATAACAGATCTCAACGTTTCAAGCATTTTGCAAAATGTATCTTGACAGTTTCATGTGCATTTTTTTCATTGGTCTGAGGCTCTTCTTCCCAAAGTCCGCTTGAAGTTTTGCCTGAGGACATTTTTCTAGAAGACGAAAACTCTATGCCCCAACTCTTGAATTTATCCCACGCATTTCATTGGCATCCTGATACAGAAGCACTGCAAGCTCGAGAGAAGGTTGACAGAGAAAGATGCAGAAGGAAGCAAAAAAGCGCGAGAAGGCAAAGATTGTCAACGATTTGGAGATAAAGAGGGCGATTGTGCAGCAGATCACCATGAAGGTACTTGCTAAAGTCGACAAACAGCTAAACACGATGAAGGAGGAATGTTTTTTATAGTTTTGTAACACTATTTTTGCAAGGCACAAATAAGCATGTGAAAATTGATTTTTTTCTCATATGTTTTAAAAATAAAACTCCGGGAAATTTCACTAAATATCATCGGGAAAACCGGGAAAAAACCGGGAAATTGAAAATTGAGTGGCCACCCTGAATTTACTGAAAACCAGTATTCGATTCGGTGATTCGCGAAAATACAGTAAAACTATTTGCTGAACAGAAAACAGTAAATGAATGGTTGCTGGAATCCAGCAAAAGAATTGATATGTCAAAAAATTTACGTCAAGCTGTCATTAGTAAAACGCGTCAAATCGCTGTGCAGCTGGTACGGGATCATCGCTAAGCTCCTGATAGCGAATATGGGACCATAGCTAAGTCCTTGTTGGGCTAGATGAACTTAAAAGTTGAAATGATAATCATACATCTCTAGTTCAACAGTAATTTGCCTATGATCCGATGGGCGGATGGATTCTGGTGCCTGACGGAAACATGGTTCCCTTGTATTAACTGGTTAACCAGCAAATTGATTTATGCTTTGCTGAATGAACAGCAAATTGTCATAGCTGAAAACCAGCAAGTTGTATTTTGTTTTACCGAACATGCAGCATTCGACCTGTCACTTTTATGCAATTGAGCATTACTGAATAATTAGCAAATTTCATTTTGCTGAACAGATTGCTGGAAGCACAGCACACCAAAAATCAGCAAAATTTTGGTGGTTTCCAGCAATGAAAATTTGATGTGCCGACTATTTGTTGTTTTTCTGGTATCTACCCGCATTCTCTAGAGCAGCATGAATCAAATGACTTCACAAACAAATACATACAGGTAATGCAGAAATTCTGAGCTTTGGCAAACAAATGAATTAAACAACTTATATCTTCAAGATTTGTATTCACTGGCCCAATGGGTTGTAAAGCTCCCGTCTTATTTGTATAAATTATTGACACACTTCCATAGTAATTGATGAGGAAGTTGATGACATAAAAAAGTTAGATATGTCAGCGAAAATAAGATAGTGAAGTCTACCGCTGAATTTTTCTAACTAATAAATATTGCAATTTTTTTTTTCACTCGTACTTTAACTTGTGTCGACGGAAAGCATGAGTTAGTTTCCGCTTGCAAATATTCGATCTGAACAGTGTAACCAGAAAACTTATATTTGTTTTTAAAATACAGTCAAATTTCGCTCGTTGGGCTATGTTTAGTTGGGCTACGTTTAAGTTGGGCTCCCGCTCGTTGGGTTATAGCCCAACTAAATCGAAGCCAAACATCATTTCTGATAACGTTGAATTTCGTTTGAGGGGTTTGTGGATGCATTTTAACGCAGATAGTAGAATTAATTGAAATAAAAACAAATGAAGCTGGGTATAAATGTAAACAAACAATATTTTAATCAATTGTCAGAGAAACAATATAAGTTTTGTGCCTTAATAATGCAACGTAGAGCTATGCCTATTTTTGAAAGTATTTGAGAACACGTTATTATTGAGCACTCCTTTTTGGCTTTAAATGTGTGGCTTCAGTAAAACAAATTTCGAATTTGGCCCTATGCTGCGTTTGGCTCAGATTTTGACAGTTCGTTTGGCTCACAACATTCTCTCTATCTATTTCTCCATCTAAAGCCTGTAGTACACTCTTTGTCTAATGGTCAAATTTTTGACCTTCTGACATAATGGTCAAATTTATTTGACATCATGGTTGTTGTTTACCCGTGTTTGCCTCATGTTAAAATTGGAGAGTGACAGATAATTATCTTCGACCAAATTTTTATCTGTCAAAAAGTGCCAAATATTTGACGCTTGGTCAAAGAGTGTAATACAGGCTTAAGTTTTGCTAGTGCAAATAGACTTGTGCGATACTTATACTGACAGTGGCAGCTTTTCAGTGGTTCCAGCTCGTATCAACTAGCTGGCATCTCCATCCGATTTGCTTTGCTTTATCGCAGCCAACATCGCAGCGGTTCTACGATGTGTGGGCTCCACTGACGCTGACAGCGTATCAAAAGTGGCGGTGATCTCGTGTACACATTGAGATGTTAGCCCTTGTAACATGTCAGCTAGCTGGTCCGTATGCATAAAAGAATATCGATACAAATATCGCGGTTTTCAGTATCGATACGGTCGAGTATCGGACGCTTGTGTATCGATCCAAAAAATCGAAACATCGTCTCAAAAGTATCGATATTTCCGATACCGATACAATATCGCCCATTGCTAGATCCGCTATTGATCAACGTGACATAAATGAACTTACGTTAAAGTTGTTTTGTTTCATGATTTTAGAAGTTTCTGCACATTTCTGCAAGAAATTTTAACTGCCGTGTGTGCACATGGACAATTCAATTGGTGGTAATCTTGTCGTGGGATGTGTTGGGAAACGGCAGAAAATCGAAAATCGATAGAAAACTAATTATCATATTATAAAGTCTGAAAGGTCTGATGTTTTTTTAAAAGTTCAGTGAGAATATCAAAGGTATAGTGATATAAAAAAGAATTTTAACGGCAACAACTTTTTTTTAAACATAATTTAACATAATTAGAAAGCTCAGTAAGATTGAGAAATAGCTAGCTGGTGTCTTCAGAAAAGTTTTTTGTTACGTTATTTTGGAAAACTTTGCCAAAGACGGCGATGAAAAATAATGATTTTTAGAAAAAAATCTGTTTTATCTCACTTGTAGGGGGATTCATCACGGATCTGTTAGTATCCAAAGAAGGGTCATTTTTTACACTAAAACTTTCCCGAAAAAAGTATTGCTCTAAAATGTAACGTTTATGGAAAAATGACTTTTGACCACCTACCTTTTTTCATTTCTGGACCACAGTGCGACGAGACCTATCTCACCCTGGATGGCAACGATTAGCAGAGCACTTCGTATTTTACCTCCCTCACGAAGGAAGTGAGCATCGAGGTGAAGTTTTTTTCACAGACCAAGTTCCCCAAAAGGTGCGGCTGTGGCTGACAATCAGCGAGAAAGGGATGTCAAAGTTGCTCTTGTTTCGCTTCGAACTGGCCGTGAACGGGGAAATTTATAGTAGGGTAACCGCTCCTATATTAATATCAGTACCTATATTCATCTCATCACGCCTTTTGATCAATTTATCGTCAAATTTTTCCATATTTTCAACGAAAAATTTTCAACCACTTGACAAAATCGAGAAGCAAATTGATTTATTATAAAAAATTTGTAGTAATTTGACGGTATATTGGACAAATGAGAGAAATAAGATAAATATGGGTGCACCTGGCTGTTGAGATCAGAGCCTGACAAAGTCATTTTCAATTGACAATTATCAGTTTATAGTGACACTTTGACCCGTCGCTTTCAATTGAAAAGTTTTTGTATAATTTTTGAGCACTTCGTGAATCACATGAAACCCAGTCGAAAGCTCTTGCTGTGATTCTGACAACTGAAGGGCTTGAAATTGATACAAACGCTTTTCAATTGAAAGCGGAGATTATGACCATCACTCTCACATGACGATTCTCAATTGAAAATGACAATGAGCGCTGACGGAGACAGAAGGCTTCCATACAGTACTTCACGCATATATATATATATATATATATATATGTATATATATATATATATATATATATATATATATATATATATATATATATATATATATATATATATATATATATATATATATATATATATATATATATATATATATATATATATATATATATATATATATATATATATATATATATATATATATATATATATATATATATATATATATATATATATATATATATATATATATATATATATATATATATATATATATATATATATATATATATATATATATATATATATATATATATATTAGGGCGGGGAAAAGTGATCGAATTTCCAGAACCAAGTTTTTTTGGTTCCTTTTGGGGCCCCAAACAACCCTAACCTTACCTGAAGTCGATTGGTTTTGTCTCCGCTTGGCGCATTCCATTTCAAATTTGTATGAAAATTTATATGGGAGAACCTACTTTTGCATTTACCTTTCTAGAGAGCTCAATAATGCTCTAATAATGCACAACATTATGTTAAACTATAGTATTTTAGATGCCTAACAACTTTGCAGAGGACACTGATGAACTAGAATGTCTCTGAGAAGAGCTATAGCTGTTCAAAGTTGAATATGTCGATTTAAATGCAGAAAATCATGTTTTCTGCCAACATTGGCAATGTACCGGCGTCAGTAGGATTCTCATCAGAAGTAACCTGTCGTTACATATTTGTGCACTCAGCTGGATCAAGCAAACAAATTTAGGTCAATATTCTAGGCGTTGAAAGAATCTACAACGTGTTTCACAGGTTACTTCTGATGGAAATCTGACTGGCACCGGTACACTGGCAGTGTTGGCAGGTAAAATGATTAGTAACATCAATTTCGACATACTCAACTTTGAACAGCTCTAGTATTTTTTTGGGACACCCCACAGTGTTTTATTTTTCCGTTTTCGTGCGATTAATTAAATAGCGTTTCAAATGTTGATTATAGCCATAATGTATGTTCGGAGAAGTTTCAAGATATTCAAAAATACATCTTTAGATGAAGGAAGACGAGTGATCAATCCACCTAAAAGCGAGATATAAAATTTACTTTTTTTATCAGATTGAGATAGACGCATGGTGCCTTCGACAAAATTTTAGGTGATCTCAAAACAATAAACTTTGCCGAAGACGCCATGTTTCTATCTCTTATATATTACGAGCAACATGAAGTTTTCTATGAAGAGGTACTGAAAATCACAATTTTCGTCGTAACTTTTTTCTCAGATTTTTTCGAATTTCCAAACCTTCTACAAAGTTATCAGTCATCCAAATACGCATGTTTATGCTGAATATTGCTATTTTTTAAATCCTAAAATAAAAAAGTTATTTGACATATTTCGATATTTTTGGGGATACTTCCTCCTCAACCATCTCAAAATTACGCAATTTTACGCACGTGGCAGTTTCATGCGATGAAATAAATATCTTCAGACTTTCAAATAAAGGTACACACTTGAGTATGTAAGACTATGTAAGCAGCCTTTTCGCCTGTTTTTCAAAGCTATTTTGTGCCGATTTTTGCATACAAAAATTTAAAAATAAAACAGTTTTGAATTTCGAAGGTGGCTCTAAACGATCTTGAGCTAAACATGCATGCATGCTTTGATAAGGTTACAAAAAAAGGAGAAAATGTTAGAAATATATTAACTAAAAATTGAGTTTTTTCCTAATTATATATTATTATATATTTAGTATTGTAAGCGTGGATGCAAATAGTAGCTTTTTTTCAAATTCAATTTATTCTTCTTCCCCGATTTCAAAAGGGGCGAGCAGAGATTTCGCGTTTTCCGGAAAAGTTTTAATGTCCGCTTGTGGCCACCCACGTGCTTCTGTGATAACAGGATATGATGAAACGAGCAACCAATGCAGAAGATCCTCGTTAGCGCTTTTGCGGGATATCTTCCTAGTATAATATTCTCGATATCTGGAGATAAAAATAAACATATACAGAGAAATGGAAATCAAACTGAAATATTCACCGCTTCCATTTTTTGTTTTTAGCCTTCTGAGCCTGTTCAGAAAAATGCCCTATGGGGACCAAAAAGTGCTTCATTACCGCCAAACTATGATTGATCTACAGAAATTACTGATAACTCTCGGCGAAGTACTAAGTGCTTGAATTATTGACAAAGGTTTACCTGTAGCTGTAGCTAATGATTCCGCCATTTTTCAATGCTTACAAATGTATCCGAGAATATTTCTTGACTTCTGTTCAGCTAACGATAACTGTAACATGCACAGAGATGTACAGAGAGTACTATTGAATTATTTTGCAGTATAAAGCATGCAACATCCTACTATTCTGCAATTACGATTTAGTTTGCCCAGATATTTTTAAAAACTACTGCGCTGAGTATTTTTTAAAATACATACTACTATAAATCAATCGAAAAGGCTGCTTACATACTCTTACATACTCAAGTGTGTACCTTTAATTAATAGTCTGAAGATAGTTATAGATAGATATATATATATATATATATATATATATATATATATATATATATATATATATATATATATATATATATATATATATATATATATATATATATATATATATATATATATATTAGGGCGGTTCGATTTGTAGGGGATCAAAAAATCGCTTAGGCACATATGATTTTCGGATTCTGGGGATCAAAATAAGATACTTTGCTCAAAAAACCATACCTCTAAAATGAATTCTGATGTCCCTTGTACTAACGTGTAGGTACCCAAAAGGTCAAATTTCAAAAAATCCGGTTTTGACCCATTTAGGGTGCCCCAATCGAGTCCAAATGTATGACCGACCCCCACTAACTTTGGAGGGCCGACCCACCCATGCTAGTGTTACCCCCCTGGGACCCCCCTAGGGGTTCTCCCATACAAAAATATCAAAAAATATCAAAAAATCACCATTTTTGGCACTTTATATGACAAAAATCAGTGAAATGGCTATTACTTTTCCGCACAAATGAAGTTTCTAGGAAAAAAATGTTTTTTTTTGTTTTTGGATTTTTGTTTTCTCCTGCTTCGCATGGGACTCGGTCCTGAGTCTTCAGCGCATACATACACAATTACACATATTTCTGAGCCATTCTCATTGCAGATGGCGTTTGCAGTTGGCGTCCTTTTGAACATAAAATCGTATATCACTCTGTTACATCATATGTAATATTTTTATTTCGACCAGTCAGGCGAGCACCGCTGTTATGCTACCACAACGGCTACCACGCACGGACGCTCCGTTTCCACTGTTCCCACGCACACTGTAGAACCAGAGTGAATAAATAGAGTGACGCAGAGTCTGAAACCAGAAAAACCAAACGAACACTGCAAAGTCGGGTGTTTTCGTCAATGAAATAGTCTGCTGGGAGGCAACAAAAATCCATCCACTGTTTCCTCACAATCGGATTCTTCGGGAACCGAAAAAAACTCACATTCCTTACTGTTTTTTGTTATTACACAAAACGCACTTTATTTTATCTATCTCTATCAAACTTTATCAAACGAACTTGTTTTAAATTTAAATACAATAACTATCTTTTCACTCTGACAATAACAACACTCCGTTGAAGTCAACTGGAACTCGAGCAAAAAGGGGCTGCCAGAAAAATATTTTGGTGGATACATAAAAAAACCGTGTTGCTGTTTTGACTGAATTTCTCTCTGCGTCACTCTATCAATTCACTCTGTGTAGAACTAGTGTAGGTTTCGTATAGGATAGAAACGTCAACATAAATCATTCTACATCGTCCGCCAAAGAGTCAACACCTAAAATAAAAACCTGAAAGTGAAAGTGAAAATTGTTAAAGTCAAAATATATTTTTTTTAGTTTACAATGAACCCGCAAGATGAAATAGCAACAACATCATTAGCTATCGAAAACCCAATGAGTCATATACCCAAGCATGATGTTGCTGTTTTTGGTGTGTCTTCTGATTTGAATGATATTAATTTACCAACCGATCTGGATATCTTGAGATATTATTTTTACTTAAGCGAACGTGCAAAAACAGAACAAAAAAAGTTTTCTTATAAACAATTCTCTAATCACGTAACAGATAGGTTGGTTGGAATTTGGGAAAAACTTGGTATGGAAATAATTTCAAAAAAATATGTTGCTGTTAAATTGAATAGATTGGTTGACAAATACCAAGCCGAAATTAAGAAGACGAATAGAGACCTTTTAGTGTTTACCGGTACTCTGAACGAATTTTTTTATATTGGAGCATGTAAATGCGATTTGAAGGCGGCTCAATGTAACTGCGGTTTGGTTCCAGAACGCCTCAAAGAGTTTATGCCCGATCAACATAAACAGAGAAGACTAACAATTGATGCATTTCTGATGGAAATTGAAGAGCAAGGGACATCGTCATCAATGCCAACAATGCCAACATACGAAGATCCCGATGATACAATATACGTAGACGTACCGATGACGGTTGATGAAGATGTTATGAATAGAAGCACAAGTTCACAATACACAGAAAGATAAGATTGTTTTAACTTTGCCTTGATGTGTGACAGATTTGGTGTGTCTGATAGAGTAGCGTCAGCATTGGCAACCAGTCTTTTCAAAGATTTTGAAATGAAAGATCAGCATGGCGAACCTCTCATCATGGATAAATCGAAAGTTCGTAGAGAAAGAGAGAAATGCAGACAAATAGTGCTCCGCAAAAGGTTTGATGATTCCAGTTTAATAGCGTTTTCATTCGACGGCAGAAAAAATGATACTTATACGAGAGAAAAAATTGATGGTAAGTATCATAGTAGGATGGTAAAAGAACCTCACCTTGTTATTTTGAGAGAACCGAATTCTCGATTGATTGGTTACGCAAGACTGGTAGAGGAAAGTGCTGAATACAAAACAACAAAATTGAATGAATTTTTCAACGATAAAAACATATCTCTGGATGCATTGATTGGCATATGCACTGACGGTGAGCCAACAAACACTGGCACACACGGTGGAATTATACGAAGATTCGAATTGCTGCTAAAAAGATCATTGCATTGGTTTGTTTGCCTTCTACACTTCAACGAACTTCCGTTTCGACATTTGTTTGGGGTTTTGGATAAATCATCCACCACTGGACCAACATCAACAACCGGGAAACTAAGCAAGCAAATTGAAAATTCTGAAGCACTTCCGGTAAGTCATTGCTATCACTCATTTATTATAATTTTCTAACATTTTGAAAGGTTGAAATCATAATAAATTTATTTAATTATTATATATTTTTAGGTGGTGAGCGACTTTCAGAGAATTGCGTTGGAAAATATGCCTCCTGTTGCAGAACAGCACGAATATTCCACCGATTCGCAGTACTTATACGACATGGCACATGCAATTTCTAATGACGTGGTTTCTGTGGATCTGGCTAACATAAAACCAGGGAAAATTGTACATTCTCGCTGGCTCACCAAGGCCGCTAGATTATTACGATTATGTGTGACAATGAAAAAACCACCTAAAAATTTAAGAATTCTGGTTGAATTTATTAATTTAGTAGTATTTAGTAAATTTAGTATTTATTTAGTATTTATTTTCTAGTATTTACTTAATTTTGTAAATTAAGGTTTATGTGCCAATGTATTTTAATATCAAGTATTACAGCTCTGTCGTGTACGGTAGTGTATTATTTTTCAAGTACAATTTCTGGAGCCAAATTTACGCACTGTTGTCAATCATGTAATTAAAAATAATCCATATTTTGCACATTCGGAAAATATCTTGCTATCAATGTTGTTTGATGATAGGAAAGAGGTGCGCGACTCTGCTATCAAGAAAATTTTACGATATCGAGACAATGTTGAAGACCCATCGGAACTTAGAGAATATAAAAAACCAGATATAAACTTCCATTGCTTCGATTACACGAAAATGATCGATTTGACTGATAAAAATAACGTATTTGAACCACCATTCACGCGAATCATTCCGTATGAAACATTGATAGCATATTTAAATGAAGATGATTCACCATTTACTGATCCGCACATTCCATTACATATACAAGGAACGGAACAACACGTTCAACTGCTAGCTAGCGTTTCCAAACGAGTAATATCGGAAAATGTAGAGGCTGTTATGGAGGCGACATTAGAGAGCCGTGCGAAATTGCCCAGTGTTGAAACCAAAAAAAACTTCAAACAATAATCTTTTAGTTTCTTTCCTATGTTCTGATCGAATAAATTTTTAAGGAGAAAACAAAAATCCAAAAACAAAAAAAAAAAACATTTTTTTCCTAGAAACTTCATTTGTGCGAAAAAATAATAGCCATTTCACTGATTTTTGTCATATAAAGTGCCAAAAATGGTGATTTTTTGATATTTTTTTATATTTTTGTATGGGGGGTCCCAGGGGGGTAACACTAGCATGGGTGGGTCCGGGGAGGGGAGACCGAAACATGATGTTAGATGCCATTTTCAATCCAAGATGGCGACTTCCGGTTTCTGGGAAGCCATTTAAAGCTGTGAAAAACACTCACAAACCCCCCAATGTTGCAATTTTCGGAGCAAAAATGACTCTTAAGAACCGGTTATCGTTATCTGACGATACTTCGAAACTTGGGTTGCCGACTTCCGGTTTCTGGAAATCTGCGAATATTAATAATTGAATTATATGCTTGGCAATATCGGTATTTTCAGAATCGGAATGACGTCGTCATATGAAAATCGATCATATATTTCCAAATAATGGCCTTTTTTGAAACGTAGTGACGTCTGTTTGCAGCCGAAAATCGGCTTTCGTGCAAATGTTTCTAGAGAAGTGTTCCAAAACATCCAACCTGCTTTGATCCGATTTTGGAACGGTTTCTTGACATATTTCTTGCATAATTTGATAACGGAGAGTCCAATTTAGCGTTTTGGATAAAAAATATGTTTGGAAAAGTTGCTGAAGCTCAACTATTACCGAATAAAAATTTAGTTAAGAGCATCGATCAAATGAGATAAGAGCTCCTACAATCCAGCTATTTATTTAAAAAAATGTTTTGTATGTATGTATGTATGTTCCAGCATAACTCTCGAATGATTGTACCGATTTTAACCAAATTTGACATACGTGTTCTTTGTACAGAGAAAGTGGTCATAGAAATAGTGTGAAGAAGGAGGTGCAACCCCAAAGGAGGAGAGGGTCTTAATTGATCGAAAAATCTATTTTCATGCATTATGGGAACTTTCTGAATGAATACGATAGTTTTTAGGCCTTTGGTCATATCTGGAGACCGGAAACTGATTTCCAGAGACCGGAACATGATGTCGAAAAGAGAAAGGAGCAGCTATCAGAGGGAGGGGGTCTTAATTTATAAGAAAATCTGGTCTTTTAGTGCCCTATGGAAACTTTTTGAAGAGGTACGATAACTTCCATGGCCTCGGTCGGTCATGGCCAGAAGTTGATGTCTAGGGACCGGAACATGATTCCCGATGTTTTTGGCGACTTTTGGTTGCTGGGAAGCTGTATACAACTGTAGAAAACGTTTACAAACCTCCAAACATTGGTTTTTCCGGAACCCGGATCTTTTAGAAAGCAGAACTAAAAATTCCATGACATTTTTTTAATTAAATATGGCGACTTCCGGTTTTAGAGTTTTATGAAAAACGAAAATATGCTCTGCAATATGTATATTTTCGAATTCAAGATGACGTCCAGAATCCAAATATTCATCTCCGGCCCAAATTTTTAAATCGTGCATGGCGGATTACATTTTCTGGAAAGGTTACTAGAATACAGAAGAAGGCTTGGACGTAATATTGAAACGTTGTTTAGAAATCAATTCCGCGATTTCTACTTTCTGTCAAGCTGTGTAAAACTAAGTAAAATGGTTAACTAATGTCAATACACTAAAGCAACTTTTTACGCGGGGGATACATACCGCGTAAATTCCGGAATCCGTGTAAAATAAAACCGCGTAAATTCCGGAATCCGCGTAAATTCCGGAATCCGCGTAAAAAACTGTGTAAATTCCGGAATCCGCGTAAAAAAAGCCGCGCAAAAAAAAACGCGTCAAAAGCGACCTATTTCTAGAAAGAGAACTATGTTCAGAAAATGACAACGGGCGTCCAACGCTATTTTCAAATTCCTGAAGAAAAATATTCAAATACTCCCTGATATTAGGTTCACAAGTCAGAGCTGATTCCCCAAAACCGAGAATTGGTGTCCGAACGTTTGGTATAGCGAAGGTTTTTTTCTGCACTGGAAGTTATTCAAAACTTGAGAAAAATCTGGAGATAGTCCCCGTATCTCCAAATTATTAATTAATTCATGAAGACTGATGTTCAACTATAACGATGATATTGATATTGTTTACACAAAAAAAGTAAAACGAGAAGACATAGCAAGCAATAATTTTAACTATTAGAGATGAGCCTAGGCTATTGATTATGTAATTTGAGTATAATTTGAGTTTATTGTAAGTTAATCGATACCGTCGAAGATGCTGATGAGGCAATCCATTTTCCAACGGAATTTTTGAACTCACTCGACCCAATTGGAATGTCTCCGCATCGATTGTGAATCAACGAAAAAGGTGGTATATAAGCAAGTTTATTACTAAAATAGAAATATTATTTGAAATGCTCGGGCTGGAAAAAATATATGGAAATATAGAAAATTATAAAAAAAGTAGAAATTTTTACTCGAGCAAGGCCGGGTACATTTAGCTAGTATATATATATATATATATATATATATATATATATATATATATATATATATATATATATATATATATATATATATATATATATATATATATATATATATATATGCGTGAAGTACTGTATGGAAGCCTTCTGTCTCCGTCAGCGCTCATTGTCATTTTCAATTGAGCATCGTCATGTGAGAGTGATGGTCATAATCTCCGCTTTCAATTGAAAAGCGTTTGTATCAATTTCAAGTATGTCGAAATTGATGTTACTATTCATTTTACCTGCCAACACTGCCAGTGTACCGGTGTCAGTCAGATTTTCATCAGAAGTAACCTGTGAAACACGTTGTAGATTCTTTCTACGCCTAGAATATTGACCTAAATTTGTTTGCTTGATCCAGCTGAGTGCACAAGTATGTAACGACAGGTTACTTCTGATGAGAATCCTACTGACGCCGGTACATTGCCAATGTTGGCAGAAAACAAGATTTTCTGCATTTAAATCGACATATTCAACTTTGAACAGCTATAGCTCTTCTTAGGGACATTCTAGTTCATCAGTGTCTTCTGCAAAGTTGTTAGGCATCTAAAATACTATAGTTTAACATAATGTAGTGCATTATTAGAGCATTATTGAGCTCTCTAGAAAGGTAAATGCAAAAAAGTTGGAAAGAGGGAGGAAATATTGATTGGAACTTGCGTAACGTATTTATTGGATGCCATTGCCGTTCTAACTACGGCTTGCGGTATTAGAAAACTACCATCAAACGACGCGGTGCTAACTTCAATTGAGACGCTGAAGCAGGGCCGGCGTCACACTATTTGGCCGAGTGGGTAATAAGGAATGGGGAAGATTAATGGGTGGCCTTCCAATAGTTAACCGGAATAATTGCCATGGCGGACGAGAACATGCGTGTAGGCATGTTTTGAGTTCTTTCTTCGTTTTATTTATCAATTTTCGCGACAAAATTGTCGAAGTAGATCTTATTTTTTAGTTTTGCCAAGAAACCCTCGATGGGGCCAGCTAGGGGACGCCTCGTCCACCGATTGCTTTGAGTAGTGGGTCGACGGCTGATCCAACCAGTACACCGCATTTTCGCCCTAATGGTATTTCTTGATGAACGACGCAACTTCCGGTAGGCACTTCTAACTATAAATTTCCCTGTTCACGACCAGTCCGGAGCGAAAGCAACTTTGACAACCCCTCATCAGCCAGAGTAGCACCTTTTTGAGGAACTTGGTGTGTAAAATGAAATTTCCCTCGGAGCTCACTTGCTCGTGAAGAAAATTAAATACAAAGCGCCCTGCCAGTCGTTGCCATCCATGTTCGCCAGGCAATTTTCACAGTTGGGCCGGTGGCACCAACCGTCCGACCAAGCGCACGCAGCGATGTAGCCACTTTTACCTCGGTCTTCCTCTTCAGCATCCTTTGGAGCTTCTTATCGCTCAGGGTCGTCGGCCGTTCGGAACTGGGTTTTCTTTCGATGCTTTGATTCCAATAGTGCCAAGATCATATAGATGTCGGAACGGGTGTATCCGGCGTCCACGAAGTGTCGCATGTCCACGAAGTGTCGGACTTCTGGTAAGGCTTATATACAGTAGTGAAAGTCTCACTTTTCTGACCAATGAAAAAAATGCACAAGAGTATCGGAATCGAAATTTTGTTTGTTTGATAGCAAATCGCTTAGAAATGCATGCAATCTGCAGATATCCATTGAAAGGTGGTCGCTCGCACATGTGCACGGCAATTTCAAGTTTGGAACAATGAAAACATTACATTTTTTGGTTTTGTCTGATAATTCCGTGTGGGTAAGTACCCACAGAGATATTTTCCGAGTGGGTACTACAACCCATACTACCCACATCAAACGTCGGCCCTGCGCTGAAGGAAAGGAAAGGGTCTCTCTCTCCGTTACTCTCTCCGTCGATTGAAATAGTCATTAGTTACATTTGAAAGATGAAGTGATTCGTTGACAGTAGCCGAAAGGAATCAAGTGAAAATGAAACTGTTCGAATCGAAATGAGAGCGCGAGTATATCAGCTTCATTGTTTTGTTTCGAAAATGCAGAGGTTGAGATGAATAATGGAGCGATTACCCTACGAGGTGCCTGCCTGCGTCGTTCATCAAGGAATACCATAAGGGTGAAGACACGGTGTTCGGTCAGATTTAGGGTCGGCCCACTACTCGAAGCGATCGTTGAAGGAGATGGAGCGGCTGAATATCGATGTGGTACCGAAGTCGGCGAAACCGCCCAACGTCCCCCAGCTGCGCCCCAACGAAAATTTCTGGGCAAACTTGAAGTGCAAGATTTAATCCAACAATTTTGTCGCGAAAATGGAGGAGGAAATAATAAAAAAAAAAACGAAGAAAAAGCTTAAAAACATGCCTACACGCATGTTTTTGTCCGCCATGGCGAATGTTCTGGTTAACTGCCAGAAGGCCACTCGCAAGGGCGTAAAATTTTTTTGCAAATAAGATAATATAATTACCTACCATTAATGGGAAATTTATCCACCTCAATTTTCTGTCTTAGTTTTTTTTTTCATCACCATCTGAAAAAAGTCCATTTTTTACCGCAAACATTATTCAATAGCAAAAAAATCTTCTCTGAGACGTTTATCACTATGCAAGAAAATATAGATTCAGACAGCTTTTTCTTGAGAATATTTCACAGCAAATTCACACACTAATTTTGATTCTACGATGCCTGGAACAAAATGAATAATTTTTCAAAGCAATCGAATCATTCCAAATTTTTTACATTTGCTTTTTGGTTATAGGTTTCGTGGAGACCACTCCGCTTTTATATATAAATATAAATTAAATTTATAAATAAAAGCTTTTATGTCATAACCATCCTTTAGAACTTGACTTTCAATGAATTTCAATGAAAAAGAATCTATGGAAAATCGTTCTGATATTTTTATGTTTTTTCCTTGTCAAAGCTAAAGACCATCAGCATAAATTCTTCCATTGCATCGCCTGACCGAGCCACAATACCGCCTATAAATCCCAGCCAATTTTGACACTGCTACCACAGTTTGACGGTAGTCTAGGGAATCCTCCGAAAGTGCCATTAGTATTATATGTAACAACCTCGCTTATCAGACGGCAGACTTTTACGCTGAGCTGAATTACAAAGTTATGTGCCGAGTCTCGTAACAACGTTACGTTTCAGTGGGCACGAACTACCGCAAGTCTTTACACGTACGCTCATTTCACCATAAGGACAGCAGTTCTATTTCAGACTACCGATAAAAACAAACTCAACGAGCGACACTTTTTCCCACCGAGTGACATCCAAGTACCTGAAAAAATTATGTGGGCTCAAAAGTTGCGATGAAATGGTATTTTTAAATGACGGTCGTAAGCGAAATAGCTGTTTCAGGAATGAACTGAAAACTTCAACATTTTTTCAACTTTCTTCATATGTGAGTCAAATTGCAAGTACTGAATCTCTTCATACTATGCTTTTAGTAGCATGTAATAAAAGCAAAATTGCATTTTTTATTATTTATTTTCAAAACATCAACATTCCAATCTATGACCACGTACAAGGATTTTAATCAATTTGAAGTTTCTAGGAATGACATTAGAGCGAGCTGCTCGGCCGGTCCCATTCTCTGCACAATTTTATGATTAAGAAATACTTTCCAACTTTGTCATGGTTGGAAAAGTTGTGCACCAACTGGCAGAATGAACCCTCCCTCTTTCCAGCGCTGAAAGGTTGTTTTCATGACCAGTCGACTTTTTGTGCTCTTTTTACTACCGGCGGCGGCGTGTCGGGGTGTTGTGTGCGTGAGGCGCTCGCTGCAGTCGCAGAATGGGCCTACAGGGTAAACGGCGATTGCCAACAGCAGCAGCAGCGGCATCAGAATGAACCAGCGAAAATATTAGGACGTAATTATACGGTCCTTCTTGAAAAGGGTATTAATTAAAGGAAAACAAAACTACCAACTCTGAGAGCAATATTTTCTCCACGGGTGCCGATGAAAAGTTGGACCACCGCAGCCGCACACAGAATTCCACACCAATTGGGAAATAATTCTAACTTAAACAATTAGGTCCAGACCCGAAAGCTGCGGTTCTCTTTCATAACTGGTAGCGGCTTAAATTTTGATTCATCTAGTGGGGTGATCTTTACTTTCTGGTTCATATATAACCGATATGAACGGAGGTCCAAGGGCGACAATCAATTGATCAGATTTCGACGACTTATTTTATATATTTTTCACCATTTAACTTTTGCGTGTTTCATTTTAGCGTAGATATTTTTTTCTATCCAATAGCCAAATAATGAGTATGTTTCATTCAACGGAAGAAAAGTGCCGTTTCCCTATGTAAGCGATTATCGTTGTTTTATGTTCGATATAAATTTTAGCGTACTGCAGTTTTCATGCAACCGCAATATGATCACCAGGGTTGATATTTCTTGACACTCTTGAGTGAAAGTGAAAAAAAGCGTCCATAAACGTTATTTTTTTACAATCCTTTCAGAGTTCTCCCTTCCCGCTTTTTGCATGGAAGTGAACTGTCAAAACACCTCATTATATTTCATGCGATGGAAGCAAGACAACAAAATCAGTTTATCAGTTAACGAAGATTGTCAAGGCATCGGTCAGTGTCAGTGAAAAAGTGTTTCGGTGAGGTTCATTTTGGTTGAGTGGACTGTTTGTTTTTCTTTTTCGCTTTGAAGTGAAGATCATTTGGTTGGATTTGTCGTCAAAATGTATTCCGTAACCGTGAACGATGCGCGCGATCTATTTCATCTGAGTATAACAGCACGTTACTAGGACGAAAATCTGGTGTATCTGAAAGAGTGCTGCGATCATTGGAAGTGAAAATTGAAAATGATTGGCTGTAATTTTCGGAGAATTTTGCTGGGGAAAATGACTTTTATCAGCACTGATGATCACTCTCACGACTTACTCCCTGTAGCCTTCATAAAAATATTAACGAGGGTTATAGCTGCAATTAAATAAGTATAAAAAAATAAATAAAACCTAACAGCACCAGATATGTCATTAAAGCAAATCTTCACGACGAGCGAGAATAAAGCTAAAATAACATCTGAGATACTTAAATTCCTATCAATTTAATAAAAGCAAAAAGATTATCATTAACATAGTTTTGCACTATATGCAAACTGGAAAATATAAAAAGCTAACATTATGCAGCCAGTCTGCGAGAGAAAGATAAAAGTTCGAATTTCATCGGGGTACTTCTAGCATCATCGATATAATCCATTCAATCATACGGCAAGTCACGAAAAGTCCTCATTATTTTCGGGCCGTCAATTACCGTCCCGAGTGAATACCGAAGGAGGTGGGTAGGGAATACCCGAAATATAGAACGCATACCGAAGTAAATCCTCGGCGCAAGCAGTGCAAAGTCGCAATTAATCAAAGCACTTAACAGGATAACAATGGACATCGAACCGTCAATTTTGTTGCGAAGCTGTGCCGATGAATTTTCTGAATAATATTGGTTGGAAAATTTGCTTCCTCGTTAAATTTACTTTACCCTTTCAATATTTCTGCTCTCTGATATGAGACAAATAAGGTTTTCATCATCAATCATTCGATGCCTTTCCACCAGCCGAGTTTTTTACTCTAAAACATGTGTTCGAAAACCTGACGAAGTGCGTGTGAATTTTTTGCACCAACAATCTGCACCATCAATATGCTTTCTAAGAAAAAATTCGAAACCGTGAATGGAGAAACCCCATTGAACCGCGTTTTTGCCTTAGAGTGTGCACACCCCCAAAGGTACCTACACCGTTTCGGTATTGAAAACTAAGCCTTCACTGCTCGCACTGGCTGCTGCAGAAAGGCTTTCGAATGTGCTAAATATAGGGAGCGAAAAAATCCATCCCAAACAAGACGCCGAATCAGCGTGAAATACTGACATAAACTTTGTATCAACCATCGCGAGGGAACGACTTTGTTGGTGATTATGTTTTGCCTCGTATTTCAGGACTTGAAAATTGGTTGGAAAATGGCTTAATAATGGTGTTGTGAATCTATAAGTTTGTGACCGATTGCCGGGTTGTTTGAGCAACATATTTTAAACTTTTGCCGTATCAAAAATAAATCAACCAGGAATCAGTACCCTGATATGTGATTGAGCTTTGTTTGGATTTTTTTCCCTGCTTCAATTGCTACACACTCAACATTGTTGAACTGACACTTACACGATCATTATACTGTGTCAAACGGATTTCCACTTTTCCCGCTTGGATCAAGGTACATACGTTCACTTTCATGGGCACGTACAACATCACCGGATGAATACAATTCCTTTTTGCCAATGAAAAAGTCAAACACCAAAAGAGGCATGTCACCATCAGCAAGCCGTATGCTTATCCGAACGTATCGTACGATGCTATTGGGGAGGCTTTACTGTCGTTACGCCACTCCCACGCAATATGGAAGCGATTTTAGACAAACAGACGGCTTGAAGCATTTCTGCCGTATTTCAGCCACATTCCGGTTTCTCATTAAAGAAGGGGAAATATTATCAAAAGCAGTCCCCACGGATCATGGCTCTCAGTGTCACGGTAGATGTCATTTTGTAATCAAGAGAAATTGCTAGCCAACTCATTGCATGAGCTTTCAAATTTTTCCTGCTTGCTACACATCAGTTATTCGTCAATCATCAAACGAGATCGTCCTTCACTCGCTCTTGACACACAAATGCGTTGACACGTGCGTCGAGTACTTTATTTTGAGCAAATATTAAAAAAAAACAACCTTTACCAGCGCTTATGAAGCCGATGAAGCCTTTCCACGGATATGAAAACTTGAAGCACAAACGCTTAAAGCAAGCCCATCCTTTTAACCCCATGGGGGCTGCTAAGCTTATTAAAAGTAAACATGAAACGTCTCCGTACATCGCACACCTTATTCTTAGTGGATGCCTTTGGTTTTGGTATATGACAGATTACTCTCTGGAAAATAATTTGCCGGCTGGATGGTTTCGCGTTACACGTGAGCTATTGTTTGCATCTCACGATATTGGTGTCGAAAGGATTTTTTTTCTAAATCTGATGTCTAAATCTTTTCGTTACTTTTCAGAAGAAAAGGTGATTTCTTTTTTGGGATTTTACTGAGGGTTCTACGATATTTTATAATTTTTATATACTTTGTCAAGCACTCGTTGGATGTGTGCGGTCGTCGCGGATTCCGACCGTATCTATAAAAAAATGCATTCAAACATCTTAGTATAGTATTCGATTTGTTATAACGTACTGCATCTCTGGTCAGAATTTCAACATCATCGTACAATACATTTTTAAGTTAGGCTCTTTTGAAGGTCGTAGAGTACAAAAAGAGATATGATAACGATGAAATACTCATTGCAAGGCACGTTTTTTCACAATTTCATTAAATCCTTGGGCAACATTGGAAATGAAACCAAGTTGTCGATTGGTATTAGGAATTATCGAGGTGTAGTGGTTGTTGAATGACAGTATTGCATCCAGTGCGACTCCCAAGTCATTCATTTTCTCTACCCTTCGTAGTGAAATCCCGTTAATGCAATAATCAAGTAAAACCGTTTTTTGTGCGATGGAACGAAGTATTTTGGTAGGCTAACAATTAGTATGTTGCGAGAGTACCAGGCCATAAACAAATTCAGCCGTTTTAGCAAATAGTGGCAGTCTTTATTTGAACGAATCACCATATATATATGTTCAAGTCATCGTCGTAGAAGAGTTTGGAACTCAAACGCAATTTCAAAGCAACGTCGTTGAAGAATATCGTAAACATCAAGGCTTAAGTTTCATTCTGTGCCGAACACGCATCAGTATCGGACGTGTGATCGGTGATCGCTCCGATAGAATATAAAATAAAAGACGTGTGAACAAGTGTTGGCATTGTTTGCCTTGTCGAGTGAAATAAATCCGGGTTCAAGGTCGCGCCTTTGTGCAGCTGTTTCGCATCGTGACTACCAGCTGGTGCGTAAGCCGATTTGGCTGCTGGCTGAATTGTGCTACAGCAGTGGACGAGACACAAAAGAGGAAAAAGAAGAAGCCATCAGTTGACAGTGAGTTGTATCGCTGTGTGGAGTGATCTCACACCTGGCTCGCTGCTGGTGGCTGTTTGGTGCTGCTGTATTGGTGCTGCTGGCTGTAACGGCTGCAACTTCGAACGATCGGACAACCAACCTTACTGGAAGGGAGAAGTAAAAAGGTACGTGCTCTTGTCGGCGCTAGTGCGCTAGACTTAGCGGGATGGATGCAGATCCCGCCTCCCGCGCCACCATCCCCGAACCCCTCTGACCCTGACCCTTTTGTTACCCCCTCCCCTGTTCATTCTTCAGTCCCCCCTCGCCCCAGGCTTTACCCAGACGGAGCCCAGGGCAGCTATACTGTCTATTTTCGGCCAAAGGCGGGACCGAAATCGAAACAGTTGAACCTCTTGCAGATTTCTAAAGACCTGACGAAGGAGTACAAGGGCGTGACCGAAATTTCCAAGGTCCGGCCTAACAAGCTCCGTGTCGTGGTCAGTAACCTGAAAGAGGCCAACGATATAGCTTGCTCTAGGCTCTTCACACGCGAGTATCGCGTTTACATACCCGCACGAGACGTGGAGATCGACGGTGTCATAACCGATTCGAGTCTGTCCGTCGAGTGTATACTGGAAAGTGCCAAAGGGTGCTTTAAAAACAAAACCTATCCCGATGTAAAGGTGCTCGACTGCAAGCAATTGCGGTCAGCATCGATCATCAGCGCTACCAAGCCACGTCTCGATCCACCGGGTTCGTCTCCCTGTGCGATTATATGTGCCTCGCGTCATGAACTGCCTGAATTGTAAGCAGTTAGGCCACACCGCCGCCTACTGCTGCAATAAGGCACGTTGTGGCAAGTGTGGGGAGAATCATGCGGATGATTCCTGCAGTAAAAATGCTGAAAAATGCATTCACTGTGGGGAGAGTCAGCATGAGCTCTCGACATGTGCGGTGTACATGCAGCGCAGGGATAAAATAAAGAGGTCTCTCAAAGAGCGTTCGAAGCGTTCTTACGCTGAGCTGCTGAAGAAGACCGTTACCACTTCTCCCATTACATCAAACCCTTATGATCTGTTGTCCTCTGATGAAACCGATTCTGACGATTCACCAGCGGGAACATCTTACGCCAATCCTGGGGAGTCTAGAAAGAGGAAAAATATTTCCTCTCCTAAACTTCCCAGAAAAGGTCCTAAAAATTCTCAAAGTGAAATGAAAGTTACAAGCAAACCAAACAGTGCTGCGGAAAAACCGAAGCAAACTCCTCCTGGGCTTGCAAATTTAAAGTCCCAGAAGGAGTTCCCAGCATTGCCAGGAACATCTAAAACCCCAGTTGTTCCTTTTGCACATCCAGTTGATGAAACAAACTCTGGATTAGTGAAATTTTCTGACATTGTGGACTGGATTTTTGAAAATTTCAATGTACCCGATCCAATTAAAATTTTTCTCACAGCATTTCTTCCAACAGTTAGATCATTTTTGAAGCAGTTGACTGCCCAATGGCCCCTCCTTGCAGCGATTGTATCCTTCGATGTCTAATTCAACTGCGTATATGAAGGATTCTATCTCTGTCTTACAGTGGAATTGTAGAAGTATTTTACCAAAAATTGATTCGTTTAAAGTTTTGATAAATAAAAACAAATGCGATGCATTTTCCCTTTGTGAAACTTGGCTTACTTCAAATATTGATCTCAACTTCATGATTTTAATATTATTCGCCTTGATCGAGACACCCCATATGGAGGAGTACTTTTAGGGATTAAAAAGTGCTATTCTTTCTATCGTATTAACCTCCCCTCGATTCCAGGCATCGAAGTTGTCGCATGTCAAATGACAATACAAGGTAAAGAGCTTTGTATTGCCTCAATATATATTCCTCCCAGAGCACAGGTTGGGCAACGGCTGCTCTTTGATTTAATAGAACTTCTTCCCTCGCCACGTTTGATTTTGGGAGACTTCAACTCTCATGGCGTGGCTTGGGGTTCCCCTTACAATGATAACCGCTCCTCTTTAATCTATAACCTTTGCGATGACTTCGACATGACTATTTTAAACAACGGCGAAATGACACGTATCCCGAAACCTCCAGCGCGCCCAAGCGCTTTGGATCTATCCTTATGTTCGACGTCGCTACGGTTGGATTGCACATGGAAGGTAATCCTCGATCCTCACGGTAGCGACCATTTGCCTATTCTTATTTCAAATAATAACGGGTCAGCTCGCATGCGACCAGTTGACATTCCGTATGACCTCACACGAAATGTCGATTGGAAGTTATACGAGGAAATGATTTCAAAAGCGGTCGATTCGATTCAACATCATCCACCACTCGAAGAATACAACCTCCTCGCGGGCTTGATTCTCGACGCCGCGTTGCAAGCCCAAACGAAGAAATATCCCGGCGTAACGATTAAAGAACGGCCTCCCACTCCGTGGTGGGACCAAGAGTGCTCCGATGTCTACACGCAAAGATCCGACGCGTTTTTGGCCTACCAGAAGGGAGGTATACCTGGCGACTATTTACGGTATTCGGAGCTTGATACCAAGCTTAAAAGCTTGGCTAAAGCAAAGAAACGCGGATATTGGCGCCGGTTCGTGAACGAGACGTCGAGGGAGACATCGATGAGCACTCTTTGGAACACAGCCCGAAGAATGCGGAATCGCCTAACGGTCAACGAAAGCGAGGAGTCTTCAAGTAGGTGGATATTTGATTTTGCCAGGAAAGTATGTCCGGACTCTGTTCCTGAGCAAAATATTGTTCGTGATGCGTCTCCGGGCCACGACGCGATAGAATCACCTTTTACGATGGCAGAATTTTCAGTTGCCCTCCTGTCCTGTAACAATAACGCGCCTGGGTTAGATAGAATCAAATTCAACTTGTTGAAGAATCTACCCGGCAATGCCAAGAGGCGCTTGTTGAGCTTGTTCAATAAGTTCCTGGAGCAAAACATTGTACCGCAGGATTGGAGGCAAGTGAAGGTGATCGCCATCCAAAAACCAGGGAAACCAGCTTCTGATCACAACTCTTATAGGCCGATTGCAATGCTATCCTGTATCCGGAAATTGATGGAAAAAATGATACTCCGTTGTTTAGACCATTGGGTCGAATCAAATGGTCTACTATCGGATACTCAATTTGGCTTCCGCCGTGCCAAAGGGACGAATGATTGTCTTGCGCTGCTTTCAACAGATATTCAGCTGGCGTATGCTCGCAAAGAACAAATGGCGTCTGCGTTCTTGGACATTAAGGGGGCTTTTGATTCCGTTTCTATTGACATTCTTTCGGGCAAACTTCACCGACAAGGATTTTCTCCAATTTTAAACAATTTTTTGCATAATTTGTTGTCCGAAAAGCACATGCATTTTACGCACGGCGATTTGGCAACTTTTCGCATTAGCTACATGGGTCTTCCCCAGGGCTCATGTTTAAGCCCCCTTCTTTACAACTTTTATGTAAATGACATCGACGAATGTCTGGCAAATTCATGCACGATAAGACAACTTGCAGACGACAGTGTAATCTCTGTTACAGGAGCCAAAGCTGCCGATTTGCAAGGACCATTGCAAGATACCTTGGACAATTTGTTTGCTTGGGCTTTACAGCTAGGTATCGAATTCTCTCCGGAGAAGACTGAGATAGTAGTTTTTGACGTAGGACTACGTCTAACCGCACTATATTGAGATACATGCTGAGAAAACTAAAAACCAAGGTGTAACGCCGGAATGAAAGATTTCAAACGGTAATACTTGTGTAACCACATGATGGATTACAATGATCAATATGTCGTTGGATTGATAAAATGATGGACATTTTTGTGATACTTCAGTGATCATTATTACTTAATTGTTCAACAGTGAAAATTAGTGAAAACTTTCAAGATCGAATTTCCCCTACAATGAACCAATCACGTGCGCGCATGCCTGGCACAGACTTCATGAGTAGACACAAACCATGGCGCATGTAAACGTAAAATTGATTCTTGAAATGCCACGTCGTGATTGATTTTTTGTTACGCTTTCGGACATTTTAAACAACTATTCCATTTAAAATACAGCTTCGAAAAAGTATGAATATCCTTGGTTGGATGAAATTGAATTAACTATTCTTATACATTTTTCAAAAGTCTTGAAAAAGACTGTTTCTGAACTGCTTGATAAAGTTGTGTGCTGGGCTTCGGCAGATTCCTTCGCTGCAGCAAATTTGTTTACTACAAGTACTGCCCTTCCAAGCATAGTTGTCCCAGCGTGCATAAGTTTTGTGTAGAACATGGGACTACTATGATTGGAACGGCAGAGTAGCCTTTCGACAGCCCATCACTTTCATCACAACTATTTTTCTCCGTCTCCAGTGTTAGCGCTAGAATCAGTCAAATGATTAGAGTTCGTTGTCTAATCCGAACAGGAACATCCAGCGTTCCACTAGCTTCAAACAGAAATGCTGCGACCGCGACGCGCACAGGTCTAGCTCAAAATGCGAAATGACTGAACGCGCGGACGGTTCTTTTCCTTTTATACTCGCACACTGGCAACTGATAAGCTCCGCCCGGTTTAATTTTTCTTTCATTTCCTTAGCTGCATATGTTCCCGCAATCACACGCAATGAGAAATTATCTCAAGCAATCTGCGGCAGGACAAATGAATTCAATTTAAGTTTTGATTTATGACGGCTTGCCACTGCTCGTCAGAACCCCCAGAAACGATTTTAAAACACTAATTGCCATGGAATTCGATTTTGATCTTACATTACAACAGTATTGCTGCCGGTTGAAACAAGCTGGCGCACCGTTTCTGAAGCAAAACGAACCTGTTATTATTCACTGTCCATTCACTGGGCTCGAAATTCCCATCGTTGAGTAAAATGGAATTAACTTTCTTTATAAATTTAATAAAAGTCTTGAAAAAGACTGTTTGTAAACTGCGTGTTAAAGTTGTCCAAACAGGAACATCGGGAGTCCGCTAACTGCGAACAGAAATGCTGCGACCGCCTTGGAATTCGATTTTGGTCTAACATTACAACAGTATTGCTGCCGGTTGAAACAAGCTGGCGCACCGTTTCTGAAGCAAAACGAACCTGTTATTATTCACTGTCCATTCACTGGGCTCGAAATTCCCATCGTTGAGTAAAATGGAATTAACTTTCTTTATAAATTTAATAAAAGTCTTGAAAAAGACTGTTTGTAAACTGCGTGTTAAAGTTGTCCAAACAGGAACATCGGGAGTCCGCTAACTGCAAACAGAAATGCTGCGACCGCGACGCGCACAGGTCTAGCTCAAAATGCGAAATGACTGAACGCGCGGACGGTTCTTTTCCTTTTATACTCGCACACTGGCAACTGATAAGCTCCGCCCGGTTTAATTTTTCTTTCATTTCCTTAGCTGCATATGTTCCCGCAATCACACGCAATGAGAAATTATCTCAAGCAATCTGCGGCAGGACAAATGAATTCAATTTAAGTTTTGATTTATGACGGCTTGCCACTGCTCGTCAGAACCCCCAGAAACGATTTTAAAACACTAATAGCCATGAAATTCGATTTTGATCTTACATTACAACAGTATTGCTGCCGGTTGAAACAAGCTAGCGCACCGTTTCTGAAGCAAAACGAACCTGTTATTATTCACTGTCCATTCACTGGGCTCGAAATTCCCATCGTTGAGTAAAATTGAATTAACTTTCTTTATAAATTTAATAAAAGCCTTGAAAAAGACTGTTTGTAAACTGCGTGTTAAAGTTGTCCAAACAGGAACATCGGGAGTCCGCTAACTGCAAACAGAAATGCTGCGACCGCGACGCGCACAGGTCTAGCTCAAAATGCGGAATGACTGAACGCGCGGACGGTTCTTTTCCTTTTATACTCGCACACTGGCAACTGATAAGCTCCGCCTGGTTTAATTTTTCTTTCATTTCCTTAGCTGCATATGTTCCCGCAATCACACGCAATGAGAAATTATCTCAAGCAATCTGCGGCAGGACAAATGAATTCAATTAAGTTTTGATTTACGACGGCTTGCCACTGCTCGTCAGAACCCCCAGAAACGATTTTAAAACACTAATAGCCATGAAATTCGATTTTGATCTTACATTACAACAGTATTGCTGCCGGTTGAAACAAGCTAGCGCACCGTTTCTGAAGCAAAACGAACCTGTTATTATTTTAACAAGACAAGAACGAGCCAGTATTGTCATTCGCTGGGTGAGGGTAGGGAGAAGCTTTGTGCTGGATATGTCGTTGCAATGAAACCTAATGAAAATAGAGCTGTGAAGAAATTAAAATCAATGATTTGAGCATGTAAAAATCAAAGATGTGGTAATTCTAGTTTTCTTTCCTCTTGCTCACTGTGTTGTGTGTCAATGAACGATTACTCGGAGTAGTCCTACGTCAATAATGCGGTTGTGTGTCAGATATAACCTTCTACTTTTTCTAGGAAGCATGAACCTGCTCAGCTTCAAACACAATTAATGGGTAAAACGATTTCTCAGGTTTTGGTACACAGATATCTTGGTATCTGGTTCGACTCTAAAGGCACCTGGGGTTGTCACGTGAGGTATCTGATGAAAAAATGTCAACAAAGAGTGAATTTTCTTCGTACAATAACCGGACAATGGTGGGGAGCCCACCCAGGAGACCTTATAAGGCTTTACCGGACAACGCTATTGTCTGTTATTGAATACGGGTGTTTCTGCTTCCGCTCCGCAGCAAACACACATCTGATCAAACTGGAGCGAATACAATACCGTTGTTTGCGTATCGCCTTAGGTTGCATGCAATCGACCCATACGATGAGTTCGGAGGTCTTAGCTGGAGTACTACCATTGAAAAACCGCTTCTGGAGCCTGTCTTCTCGTATTCTTATCAAATGTGAGGTCTTGAACCGTCCCGTGATTGGAAACTTTGAAAGGTTAATCGAACTTAATTCTCAAACCCGTTTTATGACATTGTATTTCCATCACATGTCCCAAAATATTAACCCTTCTTCGAATATTCTAAATCGTGTCGACTTATCAAATACTTCTGATTCTACTGTGTTTTTCGATACATCCATGATAGAAGAAACTCGTGGAATCCCGGATCATTTACGCGTGCAGCAGATCCCCAAAATTTTTTCCAATAAATATCGAAACATCAACTGCGACAATATGTTCTACACTGACGGATCACTTCTTGATGGGTCCACTGGCTTCGGTATTTTCAATAACAATTTAACCGTCTCCCATAAGCTTGATAATCCTGCTTCTGTTTACGTCGCAGAATTGGCTGCAATTCAATACACCCTAGGGATTATCGAAAAAATGCCCACGGACCATTATTTCATTTCGATTTTTTGATCGGTCACTTTCATTCAATCACCGCAACTTATTGAACATCTTTTTTGACACGTTATTTGCACAAGTAGATAGCGGAGGGATTACTCTAGCATCTGAACAAAAAACACCCTTGGGAGAGTTACTTAAGCTTAACATTTCCAAAATGAAAAGACGTTTCGGAAAAACGATGAAAGCAGATAAGACCTTTTGAAATGTTTATCATTTACATTTCTAATGTCATTTTAAAACTCATTTATCTCACTAACACATTTTATCTCTATTATACTTTATATTTAGACATAAAAACTTATTATTAACAAGTTTTCGTCAAGTTAGATCACCATCACTCTGAAATTCGACACAAATATAGTAAGAGTACAAATATAGTAAGAGCTTGTTCTGGTGAATACTTTTTTGCCAATAATTGATTCTGCGTTTTTAAAGCGTTTTTTAAATCACTCGCTTCAAAAGGATATGAATATTTTGGAAACCACAGTGCTTCCAGTAGATCATTGAGTCATGTTAACTGCGTAACTCAACTCATCCAATGGTACATTTTCTCTTAGCATTTGCGTTTTGATGAATGCGAAGCTTCCGACCAACTTTACAATTTCATGATTAAGCTATACCAATTTTGTCATATTTCGAAACTGTCGATTTTATTTGAACTAAAGCGACTCCGTTGACGCTCAAGAATCACTTTAAAGTTATAATAACATGAGTAGAAGTTTATATTTTTCGTAGAACATTTTGTGACTTATTCATGGGCTCTAACTAATACCAAGGTTATGAAAGTTACTGTCGTTTGTAAACAATTCAGAAAATTTCAAGATGGGCTGCAAACAATGTAGTTAGTATCAGAGAATGCAAAAAGGATCAATAGCACGAGGAACACTTGAATTATTTTTTTCTTTTTTTGGCCAGCTTTTTGACTGAAATACTCCTATGTGCACTGCGACCATTGTTTTGATCTCTTGTGGTATACGATCCAGAAACTTTTAACAGTGTTTGGAAAATTTCAATGAATGAATCGTGTGATATGATTAAAAAGAACATAATTTCGAAACTCATAGGAACAAAAAAAAAACAGATTTTTATTTCAATTTTCTTTCACAGCGCCAAACATAGTTTTAAGCTAGTGAATAACTTCAAAATTCTTAGAGAAACTGAAACTGTTGAGAAGAGTAAATGAATGAAGAAAAAAAAAATGATGATCAGACAAGAATCGAAAGGAACCGAAGTATTTCCTAATTCCTAAATCCTAATCCAAATTTATATTTTTATCTTATTTTTTCAGTTTTACCTTGAAATAGCACAAAACGAATTATGACTTGCGTTTTTTCGCGACCATGATTGTGATTGCTGCCTCAAACTATGATTTTCAGAATTTGTAGTTGACTAGTAGGTTCGAAACTCACTAGTTGCCCCTGTAAGTATGAGTGTGTATAGAGATTAGCTGTTTTACTTAGAAAATAAATGGGTCTCCTACGAAAGGCAGAAAATCAAAAGGCAGAATCACGAAAGGCAGAATTACGAAAAGCAGAATTACGAATGGCAGAATATTTCATAAGGCAGAATAATGAATGGCAGAATCTCAAAGAGCACGAATGGCAGAACCAAAAAATGGTCTATTTTCTTTTTGACAACACACACTCGCGGCCTTTGGCCGACTCTATTGTCCAAGTGTATGCTGTCCTTACTCGCTACCGCTCGTTCGGACTTAACTAAGGGAAAGAAAACCAGTTTGAATAATCCTAGAAAACCAGTAGATCAGTTGTTTGTATGCGAGAGGCCGCCGCTTCCGACGGCGGGTCGACGGCCGGCTCGGACCGCGGAAACCACGGCGGCTTAGTGCCGCCTCGGTTCCTTGTCCTCGATTAAGCGTCTTCGCCGCAAGAATTGTTTTATGTTAATTATAACCAACAAGCCGCTGAGACTAGTGTAAGTTATATCTAACATCGAAAAATTACTCTCCGCGATGCCGTGAGAGTCTTAAGGACCTGAGCCAAACCAGTTGGCGCGTTTCGGATCTAATAATTAGGCTTGATTTGCACCTCCATCAAAACTGGTTATCAAATAATAAATGTAGAGTAACAGATTTGCTACCGTGACCAGGATTCGCACTTGGCTATCGTGAGTCAGGTTCTGCTACCAGTGATTCTGCCTTTCGTGCCCTTCCAAATTCTGCCTTTTGAAATATTCTGCCTTTTGTGTACGGTCATAGAGTTCTGCCTTTCATGATTCTGCCTTTCGTGCTTCTGCCTTTCGTGATTCTGCCTTCTGTGGCGAACCCGATATGTTCAATGTTGCTTTTGTGTAAATGTATTTATTATATACACCGTCATATGATTTTTAACGCCTACCTAAGTTGGTAGCATTCATTAGACCTACAATGATTTATGAAAATTGTGACAAGTGTTTTTTTCAATTTTAAGAAAAATACCGAAAATACCGGTTTTTCGCCTCTCCAATACCGGTATTTCGGTATTGAAAAAAATATCGGTTTTACCGGTTTTACCGGTTTTTGTTTTACCCGAAAACCACCCTAGTTCTGCCCCAATTTTAATTTTGATCGTTCAAAAAGTTAACAAAAGTTAGTGAAATAAATTGAAATATTCATTGAATTATAAATTTCAATAGTGTGGAAGTTAGAGGAACCACAGTTTTTTGTATTATTTGCAAGTCTTGTAAATCATAAAAGTTTATATAAAATTCATGAATAATTCCATGTTGGACAGAGCCACAACCAACTGTGTAGTTTCTTTAAGTATTCTAGTCATTATGACACACTTTTCTATATGAGAATTGTAGGAAAGCTGGGTTAATATGAGAAAAGCGAAGAACTTCTAAAAACCCATATGTGCACCCAACGCAAACGGGGAACATTTTATTACTTTAGGGCAACTTTTTATTACTTATTGTGTCTTATAACTGCGCATTATACACAAAGAGTAACAAACAAAAAGTAATAAAAATTATGACGGCCACACGCTTGTATGTGTTTCTGGAGGAGAACATACAGCCAAGCACCGCAATGCATGTGTTAGCAAGACTCCACTCGCTGCATTTTTATTGATGCAACGATCAGGTTCATTTTTGTCCCCTTCATCCACACATAATCAGAATCTCAACCGTCAACCTCAAATGTCTAATTAGAAACACTTTCGTTTCGTCCGCCAGTGTTTACTTGAAATAGAAATATATAATACTGTCTGACCAGAGTTGCCGAAGTTGCGAATATTGTCTGGTTAGGCACGAGTATTGTATTTTCAAACAGGTGCAAATGAGTTACCATGAACCAATGAGTATGTGTTTTAGATATCTTGCAGGAAAGCGAATGTTTTTGTTTTTCTCTAACGCAGTTTACAGATCGTGCTGTCATTTCAAGACGCATTTCAAGTCTTTGAAATCATCAACGTTTGCATACTCTATGACGGGGAAAATGCTGCTTGGCAGCTCTTGTCATATTTTTCTCTACTCCGTATGCGAACTAATACACGCACACCGGATGAATTGGAGATTGAAGAAACTTGTAACATGTGCAACATATGCGACGGTGTGTGATTTTTTTTTTGCTTGAGATAGAAAGGGAGCAGTTTTCGACAGAAAAAATCTTGCATGTGGTTGAAACGACCATTATTAGATAGTCGTACTCCCGTAACATGTGCTAAGTATATGGCAGTATGTGTTGTTACTTAACAGGGGAAGAATTTCATTGCCTTTAAAGAAATAGGTTTGTTACCCAAAAGGCAATTTTGCGCTATTGCTTCTAAAGTAATAAGGAAAAGTTTTGCGTGTGTGAGTATTTTGGGGAATTAATAGCATGGGCCATCTTACCCAACTGTTGCGTCTTGTACGGTTCTCCTCTAAATTGGTAGAAATTTCAACAGCTCGTAACAAGCATAACGTTCGCAGTTTGTATACGCGGCTGAGTCGACGACGTACAAGTATGGACGGGTAGTTCTCATGTCTTTTTGACGTAGAACTAAGTTTTCTTTAGCCTACCACATAGGGGTGGGGTGTAAATTGGAAATCTATTAACGAAAAGGGGACGAAATTTGCTCCTTTCTAAATGTTTATAAATCGGTTTGTTTTCAACCGATTTCCTGCATTTTTGCAGAAATCGATTGGACAATTTTACACGCATCCATCCAAATGCAGCAGTCAATGTTTCGATTGCCTGGTTGATGGTTTTGACCTTCTACCCCGCGATGAAGTTTTGCTTGGCAACAACACTTTCTGTGCTGAATCCTAGCAATCAAACTCTGCCGCAGCCATTCAATTTATTAAGTATGAAAACAGCTTTTGCAGTGTGTGTGTGTGTGTTTTTTTTCAGACTGCATTTATTCTCCCACTTGGGGTGCACAAAAGTTGCGATCAGCATCATACTTAATTCTGAACAGTAAACTGCCCTCCTTAAGAAAACTAAACAATTTATGAAGAGTTCATTGAATTGAGCAAGCAATAGTAGTCAACAAAGCATTTGTTGATAATTATGCAGCCGTGTCTTGGATACAACTTTCTACTATTTTTTATTTGAGTTGTTGCAATAAATCCATTTTTTATCACCCGTCACGATACAATGAAGAAAACCCTTCGTTTTCGCCACTGGAGCAGTTGTTCACAGGTGAAAAAACGTTGCTTGACGTTCTTGTTTTTAAATCATAAGAAGCCCAACTACTTTTTGTATTTAGCATTTCCCAAAGCGTGTAATCGTTTAAAAATGACTTGGCGAGTAAGTCCTAATACAGAAGATATTTTTGCATTTAGAATAGATCCCCATCGAAAAATTCCTCCTATTCAACGTCTTCGAAAGTTTTTTAGCCTTACTTCACGGCGCTTTGTTTCACTTGAAGCAGCAAATCCGTTTCTCTTAAAGCAGCAACTTTTTTACTCTCGGTGCGCTTCAGCCACCATTTCCTCTGAATGAAATGAGAATAGTAACACTCCTCGAAATTGACGATTATTTAGTACTTAATGAGAAATTTTCGCACAACTTAAAGTGATTGACGCTACAAAAGAATCTCTACTTTGCCAAAGGAATTTGTTTACCATATGTCTCAGCTTGGTGCATAACTTGTAATATATGATACATATAGGTCATTTCATCTTAAGTGAGCACACCTCACGTATGCGACCTTCTCAGATTTTGGTCAAATTTTGTGGAATGGTTGCTTTAAGGTTCTTATGCAAAAATCCCAATTTTGGTGCCGATCGGTTCACCCCCCGCCTCGTGAGACCCGCCCCTTTTTTGAAAAAATCTATTTTGAGCAACACCGTTACCAGATATGTTGTTTTTGCATTTGAAAAATGAAATTGTATTTTTCAGCAAATGAGCATGTGTTGATTTCAAATTAAACAATTCCATCGTGTTCCTGAGGAAATTTTACATAAAAACAATTATCGCCCCGAGTTATTGCATTTCTTATTATTATTCTGCTAATATTTTCAAAACTGGCATAATTATGGACATTCTGAATTATGCAATTCGAAGAAAATTATTCAGGAAATCTAGAAAACTATAACAATTTTGCCTGCCAGTGTTGCCAGATATGTTATTTTTACAATTGAAAAATTAAAATGCATTTTCTGCCAATTAAAATATTTCAATTTCAAATTCGACAATTGCATCTTGTTGCTGAGAAAATTTTACCCTGCAACTCAAGTTACTGCATTCTTAAGAAACTTTTAATTTTTTAATTTAAATTCTTATTTTTGCAGCCAGCCGTTATAGATGCTCTTATAGTATTCATCCTTAATGAATACAGAACAAACGTTATAGTAAGAAAAGCAATTAGGGTAGGAGTACCAGTGCATAAACAACATATCTGGCAACACTGGGGCTCAAAATTGATATTTTTTAGGAATCCACAGCTAGTTTTCTTTAAGATTAATCAACAATATAAAAATTCCGTAACGCTTGATCTTATTGATATTATTCACTCAGTCTCAGAGGTGTACAGTGATCATCATCATTTTGAATCGTTCTAAATCAAAAATAATAAGCGGTGACATGCAGGTTTTTTAACATGAAAATGTTCGCAGATTTTTCCATTTGGTTTTTCCAATAAAATGTTCGTTGATATTCAGGAATGGCATTCGAGAAAAAATAATAGTTATCCGATAACTAAAAATAGAGATATCATTCACAAAATTAAGTAAAACATGCAATATCATGAATATTTTGGCTCAATTTGCTCTAAATCTTAATTCAAAGCTATGATAAATGATTTTTTCCATTAAAATGTTTTTTTATGTTCAGGGAAGCATTTGAGTAAAAATAACAGATTTTTGATTACTGAAAATTGAGATATTTTTCACAACACTACGTTGAACAAGCAAAATCATGAATATTTGAACTCAATTTGCCTCTAAATCGAAATTCAAAGCTATGATATGTAATTGTTCTTCATTGAAATGTTTGTTAATGTTCGTGAAAGACATATGAGGAAAAATAAAAGGTATCTTATTGCTAAAAATTGGGATATTACTTTTAAAACTACGTATGTTTGAAGATGATTTTCTGCATACAGAAAAACACATTAAAATACTCTTTTTAAAATTTATATATGTTATACATATAATACAGGCAAAATTTTGACTTTTTGAGCATGAGCCCAATTCGCCTGTAATTAATTTTTGTTTCAATAAAAGATTCGTTGTTCATTCAACATCTGCAAATATTTTCTTGCAGAAGAATTTATGTTTTAATTTGGTGCGGGCCGAGCGGAAAAAAATTAAATTTCTGATTTTTTCGTAGTTTCGTGAATAGTAACACATTACGAGATTCGAAATACTTTTTTACTTTTACCAAAACTAGATCTCGGGACATTTAGCTGGAGGAAAGGCCGCATTTCATCGGTTTAATCCTCTTTTTTTTAAATTTCTACGTAGTTATGTGGATTAAAATGTTAACTTCTTCTCAGACGTGTTCCTTGGACACCAACAAACATTTTCGTTATATAAAATTCACATGTTATCTCTATAGATATGATTATAGCGGAGAACTGAGCATGAATGTTCACGCTAAATTCTTCTTACTTTGATTTCTTTCTTCTAAAAGTTACATAAATAAAAAGAGGTTTTACTGTGAACGATTGACGAGTATCCGGTTATCACACGAGTTTGGTTTATTCGAAACTGGGATGACCCCACATAACATTTTCCAAAATAACGACTTCTGGTTTCAGGAAAATAATCTAAAGTGGTATTTGGCCAGCCATTTCAATACTTTCGAAACTACCGAACTCCATACGTCATTTTGAAATCCGAAATGGCGATTTCCAGTTTCTGTAAAACATCCCCAAATCCCAAAATGCTATTCAATATGGGTATTTCCGTTCTGTGCGTTCTCAGATTGTTAAAGTACCTAAAAAGAAAAAAATATAAAAAATTATTCCTAATTTTGAAACTTTTGATCCCGAGCATCGCCGGGAACGTTCAACTAGTGTATCAATATTTTTCTAGACATCATGCTTTTGAAGCTATAATTAAAAGAAAACAAGACTTTGGGATGATCCATTAATGCTGTCACGCAAAATTTGTAAAAAATTAACTCCCCCCCTCCCCCTTGTCACAAGCTGTCACAACTTCCTTGACCACCCCCCATAATTACGTCACGTTTTTAAACCCTCCCCTCCCCCTTTTTCGGAAATAATTGATTGAAAATAGAGAAATTGTTTAGAAATGCATTTTTCGATAAGAGCGATTTTACTGAAAAAATAACTGAAACTGAAAGGAAAAGAAGAATATAGAAGATAACTAGGAAGCGTTTAATTCTAAGTCCAATGATGCTGTTGAAGGAGTCGCATATCGACGACATAGAAAGCCGAGACAGTAACTGCAGCATCATTGCTGATTTTTGAAAGACCATCAATATTTAGTTCCTCTTCTTCAATCAAATCGCAATCCAAATCATCACCACATGTTACAATAGCCAAGCATTTTTATTTACGTTTTGTCACAAGTTTTGTATTTATTGATTGGATTGAGAGATACTAAAAATTAATGAAATTGCGCTGTCATTCATAAACGAACATACACGGTAAAACGTAATTAACGAACATTATGCTTTTTAACATGAAAAAAATCGTCATTTATTTTGTCTAAAGCAAATCTTAAGCAAAAAAAGGGATCGTAGAACTATAAATGCAAATATCATAAATAGTTCTGAGTTGAACTCTGTGGTTAGGTATGTGACTTTTTCATTTATTTTTTTTTGAGTTTAAATGTGATGTCACACTCAAGCTAACACCCCCTCCCCCATATGTCACAAAATGTCACAATAATTAAAACCCCTTCCCCCCCTAAACGTGTGACATCATTAATGGATGGTCACTTTTTGACGAAAAATTCATCAATAATTGATTATTTTTTGTGAAGTTTTGACTATTTCTAGATTGACAAAATTAAGCCCCTGTAAGTATGTTTCTAAGCAATTTCTAAACACACAAAAAAGTAGTTCTGTCTGCCTGATCCATATAGACTTAGAAACTACTGAAACGATCTACGTGAAAATTTGTATGCAGGGGATTTTAAGGCCGGGAAAAATAATAGATATTTCAACTAATTATTAATAAAAAACAGTCTAAAAGGATCGAGATGATGAGGTTAAAAAAAAAAGAAACACAAATTTCTTCACAGCTCAAGAACTAATTAACCCTCTAGTGCCCAAGTTAATTTCTAGATGGGTTTCGGTAAAATCACTATGAACCATTTTAAACACTTTTTAAGTATTTATTGAAGCTTTTCAGAACTTCGACTGAAGCCCGCCAAATTGCGGTATTGGGCACTAGAGGGTTAAGCAAATGAAACCAAATTTGGTATGTGAAAGTTTTTGGGGGCATGACATGTTTCTATGATGGTTCGATACCACTCCCTACACCTCCATATGAATGAATTTTGAATTTTTACTGATAACAGTCTAAAATGATGAAGCAGCACAAAACCAAAAAATTGACTCCATACGCCATTTTCAAATCCAAGATGGAATTTTCTGACACAGATAAACAGACGTGTCTCTTCGAAGAAAAATCCTGAGATATCTTCGTTCTTATTCAAAATGTTACACTCAAGCGCGAACATGTGAGCTTACTGCCTACCAACTCATTCTCGTAAAAATGGTTTTTATCTTTGACTAATCGGGATCATAGGTTTCATAATTTAGAATTATTTTTTATTTTTCATTGCAACGATTTTGCATATTTGACATTGTTTTGTGAATAATATCTCAATTTTCAATCATCAGATACCTATTACACTGGTCAATACAAGTGCACCCCAAAAGCTCGACCCGGAAAAAAAGATTAAAGATTATAGCTATTCAACCATTTCTATGAATTTTGATGTCCCTATCCATTACCGTTTTTCAGAGACCTCAATGAGTTTCCTCGTAAACATATGTTAAAGCGAGGAAACCGGCGAGCAGTTTCTATACGACACTATCACGTAAGTTGACGTTCTGGTAATGGCTATGGGCACCGAAATAGGAATGGTTGAATAGCTACAATCTTTAAGTTTTACCGGCTTGAGCTTTTCGAATGCACTTTTATTCATTTTGTCGACCAGTGTTATTCTCAAATGTCTTTCCCGTTCATGTTAACGAATATTTTATGTAAAGAAATCAAATGTCATAACTTTGATTTTGTTTAGAACGATTTGAAATGATAGTGATTACTGTACGCGTCAGAAACACTGGGAATAATATCAATAAGATCTGCGTTAAGGAATTCAATTTTTATATAGTAGATAATGAATGGGCACGCTTGCAATCGTTATTTTCTCGATCAATGTAATCATTACCGTCAGTGCCGGATTCAAGGGGGGCCCAGGGCCCCCACATTTTTGGGGCCCCCACAAAACGAGAAAAAGTTCTTTTCTCTATCAAAAATGAGATTCAAGCAAAAGTTCAATTTACAGCAAGAAAATTTGAACAGACCATTTCAATCTGAAACTTTTCTTCAGTGTTATTTTTTCGCGAGCGCCAATATCACAACTACATCCATAAGATCCTTCGATTCTCTTGGAATGACACACATTAACACACCATTTGAATCGAACCAGCGCGCATGGGAGATCAAGCAGAAAAGAAAATACATAATCCACAAGTTTTTTTAATGCATTGCTGTTGATTCCGAAAATAAGTTTACTTTTCCGAATCAGGGATACCAGATTTGCGTTGTAAAATGCAGATTTTCAGAGTCCGTGTGTAGATTTTATTGACCTGCAGATGTGTGTAGTTTTTTCCTAGTTTCTGTAGATTATTGCCAGCGTAGCCTTATATTTGCGCAGTCTTTCTCAAATTGTGTGCAAATTTTTGCCTGCGGATCGCCTTTTTTTTCAAACTGCGGTAGGTTTTTTCAGATATCAAGAAAAAATTTCCGGATTTCGAGCAGTTGCAGACATCTTTCGAAACCATCTGGCACCTCTGGTCCAAATCCTTCGACAGTTAGATCTGGCTATAAACAGTGAGCAAGAACCGAATTTATTATTACATTTATTCAAAATGAGCTGTCACCACAAAACCCCGCGTATATCAAAGTGGAGCTCAGAAAAGTTGATTACATGTAGAAAAAAATCAAAAACTCGTTAGTGCCTTGCAAAAATTATTTTATTTAAGGATTTATTTGAGCCTAATAATCTCGAACGCAACTGGAGAAAGGTCTTTTTCGAAGATGAAACTGATTGAAAATAGGTTGCGTACGACTATGAAGAGTGAAAGGCTGTCAAACTTAGCATTGTTAAGTTGAGAGTACAATATTCTGAAGGAGCTGAATGTTGATTATTCAATCAATAAGTTCTCTGCAAAAAAAACTCGTAAAAAAAATCTAGCAAATTTTGGTGACTTTTCAATAACAAATAAATGTTTTTAACTCGTACGATAAAAAACGGGTTTGTTTTATTTTGGGGCCCCCACTGTCAACTGGGCCCCGGGCCCCCACCATCGTAAATCCGGCTCTGGTTACCGTGTGACACGTCTGTTTGTCTGTGCTTCCGGTTTCTGTAAAACAACCTGTTGTTTTTTCATAAAAAAGGGTTAACTTTGAATTGGAACGTTTGCTTTAAAAAATATTTGAACTTGCCTATGAAGAATTGCATAGAAAATTGGGAAAAAACGTAAAAATGCGTAATTTAAAAAGTAATTTACGTAACGTAATTTTAAAAGCAATTCAGTATAAAATTCGTCTTGGATTATGCCATTTCTAATCAAGAAATAAAGGTTGGAAATGTATTCGGTGATGGAATTGTTTGAATGTTATGCGAATACACATTTCCTATAAAACATGTTAGAAGAACGTTCCAGTTTTTTTTTGCCACACAATATTCTCGCAGCATTGTTCGCCACATCTCTAGCCATAAATACAGCGAACCGTTTGTTTTAAGGACTTATGAAACTGACACCAGAACAGTGCTTCTACAGAGTCAATAGACGTAGCCAGTTATGTACATAACAGACACGGAATGAGCCCAGTGTAAGCGGAAAGCTCTTTTAAGTCAATAAAGCCAGCAAGCTGCCACTCTGGCAGGGCAATCAGCTCTGGGGAATCGTAAATGACGCCACGCTGGAGAAGGCCGGATGTCAGATTTACGGGCCATGTTATTGCACTCACCAGAAAAGTTAGCTTCGAATTATAATCTCACTTTGGGTAATAAATTTCCGGCTGGTGAAGTATAACTCATTTCCCTCTTAGATGGACGGTAATTTTGGACTATCTCTGCTAGTCTGTTTTAATTTGGCAACGACAAGCTGGGCTACTCGAGTTTAGTCGGTGTGATTAACCAATTTTCCAAAAGATTTGACGCATGAATTATTTCCTGCTGGCGCTGCGAGCAACCCTTGCGCGTAGCTCGCAGCTGCAAAGAGCGATGGTCTGCGAGCGGCAATAAAATTTTCATGACTTTAGGTATCTTGATGGTAAAGTTCAAAAGATAATAATTTTTGGGGAAGCAATTTAAGCTCGACTTTGAAGATAAAACAAAGTGAACTATCCGTGGCGGGTTTTTGCGTTCTAGTTTGCTGTTAGAAAAGTAAACAAGCATTTTCCCTCAGCTTGATTCTATATTGAACATGACAGTGAGGAGGTTTCTCTCAAATTTTAACTATTGTTAGCAATTTGATGCAACTTAACAATATCATTTGATATAAAACATGAAACTTTGAAAAATATTCGTTGCAAAAAAGAGAAAATTTTCACATGCATTTCCACAGACAATTTTCTTCAAGATAATCGGTTTTGTTCTATTAAAATCATCAATAAACATAATTCCCTGAAAGATTAACCGAGCAGTGAAGAAGAATGAACAACGGAAGCGAACTTGTTTGGCCAGTACCTACGATAAATCAAGAATAATTGAATAGTGATCGTGACACCAAGTTTTTGTTGCAGCCTCCACAGGTCATAAATCAACTGGTGGCATAAAAAATATCGTATCTGTTATCGAAATGTGCGAAACGTTTTCCACTCCATTCCGAATGCGATGATATGCTTCAGTAGCTTTTTCAGTTCGAGTTCGACGTTGGCCCCCCTCCCCGAAACACAATGTATGGCTTATTGCAAGCGGATGCCGCCGGGCAAGTTTTGAGCCAGTGGCAAAACGCCAAAAAGCATAAACACAAATTTTCATCTAAATTTCCTGGAAAATTGAAAACGGGTAAATCATAAATTAGAAACTTCCAGCTGCTGTGGTGGAATGGACTCACAACAAAACCATAAAGCACTCTTGTATGGTTCGGTTCCCGAAAGGGCACCACGCCGGGGTGGAACGAGCAAAGGATTACCTAAATCGTGCCAGTTCGGAGTTTTATTCTCATTCCACTTCCGAACTTGATTCGAACTCAATTAAAATCTGCTGTTTCCTGAGTTCCGCCCAGGCTTGGGTAGCGGCAGACCGCGTTCACTTTATCACGAGTTAAATGAATGATGAATAGATTGCCGTTTATGGTCAGCGCTGTTCTTTGGTTTTTTGAAAGGACTCAAATTTATAGGCAAAATACGCTGACTGCAGCACGAGGGAAATTGAGGCGAACTTAATTAATTTTATTTGGACTTTTCAATTGTCTAACTTGTAACAATTCGACAACAGTCAAGAAATAAAACCCAGCTGCAGCACTAAAGATCAACTCTTTGAAAATTAAAATGACATTTTGTTGATCTTGTTGCAAACTCCGGCAATAACATTTGTTACTTGTTCCCGCAAGTACTGTTGTAGCGACGAAATCAGTAGTTTTTCTATAGCAGTAAATTTAATTGGAAGACTGCAGTGGATTTCATTCCCAGGTAACCTCTGTGAACCAGGTAAATACTATACCTATTCTTCCTATTACAGTTCCTATTTCCGTTCCATTCGATTGTCTCACACTTATCTTGAATATTGGATCGAATATTCCACTCTTCCACCCTTGCTTTATTTCCATAGCATTACAATACTGTCACATTCACGAAGGAAATGTTGTAAACTAGAATACTATTAATCCGGTTGAAATACTTTCAACTGCTTGTACTCACTGTATATCTACCTACTCGGAAAATTTACATTGCATTCCGTTCGTACGAAGTGTTATTCAATTGCTGGAGCATAATTATTCTTGGTGATTCATAATCACCGCTTACGTTCGTCCTAAGTAATACAACTTGAGCGCTTCAAGGAGCTACGAACGATTCCAGCAAGTTTCCCATAACGCTCCAGGTGGTGGTCCAATGGTGAGGTAGAATCACTTACCTGAGGCGAGAATAATTGTGAGTAAACGCACTGCATTACTTCGGCCAGTAAAATTTTGAATACGGTAAACTGAACCGGCTCCAGAGATGGGGAAGATTCTACAATCTTTTAATATAATCAAAAATCATTTTTAATAGTTTCATCCACTACCCTAATCTTTACTTTAAATTTATCACTCCCACTGTAGCCATCTCAGTTGCTATCTCACTAGTCTCTGCTTCGTTGGCAGGCGACAGCAAACAGGATGCACTCTGGCGTATGAATTTATAATGATAAACCGATTACTTCCTCCAGCCCACCACCGCTCGGTCCAGTTACGGTGATAGATTTCGCCGTCTAGCTCTGCAGTGGAATCATTTCCTCCTCTGATGGGATGTGTTGATATGGGATCTGCTCGCGGTAAGTTTAGTCTCCGTTTGTCAAGCATTGCCAAGAACATCCATATTTTATCGATTTGATAGTTCGAAAGTTGGAAACAAATAAAAAACATATTAGTTCAAAATTGTTAATGCATCTGTCGATGATGTGCTCAGAGAATAACAGATTAAATTTTTTGTTGTATGAAAATGACGACTATTAGTAATGTTGCTACGTTATAAGTGTTGCGCTGCAGCGTACTTTTATAGACCAACGGAGATAGTACTTTTAGAGACCAACTTGGAGAAGATAATCATTTATAGGGGAACTGCTCCATTGTTCATCTCAGCCCATATATTCGTCTCATACAACATGAAAACACAATTGAAAACAGGAAAAAAACGCATATTGTCTAGCTTAATCAATCTGCTAATCCTGCTTAGATTTCTCATGAAGTGGAATCCTCAAAAACTGACTTAAAAGCTTTAAATTTGATACTATAGCCGGGCATCTGCATTCGAAAACTCATTTAATTCAATCACCTACCTCAGAAAACAAAATCCGCGCATTGTTCTATACGGCTACAACGGAACTCGTTCAGCAGCCAACCAAAGTTTCTTTCATCACTAGCGGACCACTTTTTATTTTAATCAATAAACAAAATCACTCGCTACACTAAGAATACTTTAATCATTAAAATATTCACCTCAAATTTCCAAAACAAGCTTGAGTTAGCAGAAATATATGAGATGAATTTCTAAAATTCCTGAATTTCAACTGTATGTATTTTCATCTGTTTTCACTGCGTTGAAGAAAATCAAAAGTTGCGAAATCAGTGTTTGTTAATACGAAATAATCATACTAAAATGTTGAATTATTCCGACATAATTGACATAAATCTACAGCACTGTAGTGGTTACCTGGGTTACCAATTTTGCACGTAAACAACTGCAACGGATATCTAGGTAACCTACTACGACGGACTGCGGCTACGTTCATTCATGATAATGTGATTCATTCATGATTAACAGTGTGATGAATATGGGGGCGTCGTGAGATGAATAATTGAGCAGTGATTCAAGTTTTGAGATGGATATGAAAGCGTTGTGGGAAATGGTTTGTTTTACCAAATTTAGGATAAATCTAGCTAATTTTACTAAATATACAATGCCAAACGATTCCAATAAAAGCACGTAAGCATATGATTTCGTGAAAATTTGGTGTTAAATCCGTGCATTCTTCGTGAATATCGGCTTAATGAGATGAATAATGGAGCAGTTCTTCTATTTGATTACTTTCAGCTGTTTTCCAGGATTCGGAAGTCATCATCTTGAATTTAAAAATGCCATATGGAGTCAATTTTTAGGCTCTGAGCATTCTAGTCACAGCCCACGTTTTAGTAATACTAATTCGCTCAAGTTTTCCATAGAACTCATCTTTGACGTCGTCGGAATTATCGTTTGTTGGTGCGCTGCGTAGATGTTGATTAAACTGAAGAATTTGTCCTTAATCCTTAAGTTTAGGTTTAGTATTATTATTACTTACAAATTTTCAAGTTTTCTTCTGCTTACTGACGCTATCAAACTTCTCTTTCTCTCCCTTCTTATCTATCTTTTCCTGCATTTATTTCAGGCAAAATTAAATTAAATACTTTAAGAGGTTTTGTATTCACTCACAAGCTATGGCTCTTAGGCTGCAATCAGTTATCTATTCAATAGCAAATTATTAAATTTAAGGATAATCTCCTGCTGTAGTTCTAATTTTCACACGCGCACTTATCTGGATGAAATTGTCTTCTCATTGGTTTTGCCTTGTTGATATGCTGGGGTGACAGGCAAATTCAGTTCAATGGATTCATAAGACGGTGATGGCATATACCGACTATCGGCAGGGTTGTTCGGGCCGTTTTGCCTCCAACAGAGAGTGTATAAGCCCATAGATTTCGTGCATTTCTAAGCGATTTGCTATCAAACTAAATTACGATTTCGAAAACTGCAAGAGCTACTCTCGTGCATCTTTTTTTAATGTTCAAAAAAGTGTAAGTGCCTTATTTTGAGGAGACAAAACTGTTGAACCTTAACGTTTGCATTAAATAAATTGCACAAAAATTGTTGATTTTTCATCGTTTTACTTACACGCACTAACGAAACAACCCACGCAGCATCAATCATAGCGACCCCTGAGTCAACGGACAAAATTTAACTCGAACTCATATCTTGATAGCGAAAACATTGAAACTACTTCATTCAGAAGTGTGCGCGTTCAAAGATCGGTACTCCGCCGTCTCAAAAAGGGATATCGTGCGACACTTTGTGGACGCCGAATACGCCCGTCTTGTCATCTACAATATCTTAGCACTATTGAACAAGAAACAAAGCATCGAAAGAACCCTGAGTGATAAGAAGCTCCAAAGGATGTTGAAGAGGAAGACCGAGGAAAAAGTGGTTAAAACTGTAAAAATTACCTGGTGAACATGGATGGCAACGACTGGCAGGGCACTTCGTATTCTACTTCCTCCACGAAGGAAGTGAGCTCCGAGATGAAGTTCATTTGACACACCAAGTTCCTCAAGAAGGTGCTGCTGTGGCTGACAATCAGCGAAAAGGGGATATCGAAGCCGCTCTTCTTTCGCTCCGGCCTGGGCGTGAACAGGGAAATTTATAAAAAGAAGTGCCTGCCGGAAGTTTCGTCGCTTATCAAGACATACCATAGCATGTGCATGAGCATTGACGACCGTACATATCGTAGTTGCACCTCTGTGATTGACCTCTTCAATGTACCATCTTCAATGTACAACAGTTCAGTAACTCTCAATTTAACCCTTAAATGCGCAATGTTGTTTTAGAATATGTGCATTTTATTTTTTTTAGAAATATAATTCATTAGAACAGCTCTCTAGGCTCTAACGAAGAAAACTTAACAGCTGGAAATACTGTATTTGAATGTTTTGTTTTTGTTTGGGCTGTCAAAATCTCGGAAACGAAACATGGCGAGATTTCCGACTAGTGCTGACAGTCTTTGAAAATAAATTTTAAAATAAGGTTAGCGGTAAGTGAAAATGTCTGAGTTATAAGAAATTCTACTAACAAAAGGTCAATTTCAAAGTTACTGTTAACAAAAGTAATTTTTTCGACTTTATTCTGCGATAAAGTCGCAGTGTTGTTCTGAAACAACATGGTAATATTTTCGCATTGCAAAGTAAATCTTTTAATTTTTTTATACACATTGGTTAGTTTTAGAGCAGTAAACCTGTTAAACAAAATTTTATGTGTTTAGATGATTTTTTAATGTCGTGCGCATTTAAGGGTTAAAAAGATCAATAACGGCGCCGGCCACGTCCTTACAGTCGTTGAGGAAAAATAGGAAGAGGATTGTTAGCTCGACAAACGTTGTTATGAGACCGAGTTCACCTCTGCATCTCTACGGATGTCACAGGAAGGGTATTTGTGTTAGTATGATGGGGTAAGAAAGATCAGGATTCGCCGTGGTAGGCAATACGACCAGATATTTTCTAATCCCGCGCGAGAAGAATAATTTTTCAAACCAAATAAAAAATCGTCAGATACAAAAGCTAAGCGCGAATAAACGAGCTGATTTGCAGGCGCCGATTTTATGTCCTGTAAGAGTGAGCTCCGCAATACTGATCTCCAGATTACCAGCCACCGCAAACCGACCTCGAACGATTGATCACTGTACTGAAAACAAAACCTTTCTATCTTTTTTTGTTATTTTAGAATCAATAAGTTGATATATTTAATAATAAAAAACAATACTGTGCACAATTAATTTATATCGCGATGACGTTGTTTAAAGCGGCCACTATACGGTATCCAGTTGCTGTCTTTATCACATTTGACATGTGACTTATATTCGAATGCGGGTTGTAAAAAGTAAATTATTTTTATACGCGGGTATGGTCGCATCCAGCCTGCTCATATGTTAAACTATATAAATATTCGCCGTTAATATCAATCGTTAATGCAAGAAATACCTAATAAAAGATGAAAATGGTAAAATTTCGCGCATCCAAAGCTCTATGAATTAAAAAAAGGAGACACACACACCTAAACCAAAACTTCCTACATTAATTGTGTTGCGTCTATGAATATATAGCAAACATTGAGCTTGGAGCAAAAATAATCATTCAAAAGCCAGAGAAGTCATGGACAGCAAAAAAAAATGCATATCGAAACGAAGTAATCGGACAAATTTTAAGCTCAAAATTTCAAAACATTTTAACAATAAAAAATTTTTGCGAAACAGACAAACAAGTTGTGCGGTCGCGTCTTTTTTCAGGTAAGAAATATGAATATCAACAATGAGACAATATAATATAACGCTGCGCTTTGCACCGTCTAGTGGGATACAACCGATACAACACACACGCGGAAATCAAAAAATAAGTATTTGATTCATGCCGGTGAAAGCCACTAGCAGTTTTAATAAACATGTCTGTAAATGTATGCACTTATCTTGGACACCGAAGCAGTATTCAGCGAGTCAAGCATGCATGCCGCACCCGAGCGAGCACAAACAAACCGTTTCCATGATTACAGTTGCCGCTCTCTCGGCTTCTGCCGCTCAGCAGAACTTGCCATCGGCGACAAGCATATGTACAGCGTAACACTGGAGAAGATGTTTCACTGCGATGAACTTCAGACACAATACACTCTCCGCATGAACACGAACGGTAAACGCGTTTACCAACACAACACTGCGCTATTAGGACAGCCATTTGCAGAGCGATAAACTGTACAAGAAAACCTCAACTACGAGAAAAACGCGTTTTTGTTATTTTAACCCAAATAATTATATTGAGATACAATTTCAACAAAATAGTCTGTCAATTGTATGTAGATTGATGTTTCAATAGAGGCCCCAAGGATTCTACGAATCTGCCCATGGTAATTAATCCAGAAAAACCGCTACGCCAGTTTATGCGAATAAACATGCATTTTTATTGCAGATTGTTCGCATAGCTTGGCGTAAAAACTCGACTACTTCCTACTCTGCCTCGCAATTGAATTAGTTTTATCAATCGTGTTTCGGTCAAACGTTAGTTATTTTCATCGGCAGTTTCAATCACTTTTTCAAAACTTATCCTCTAGAAATTTCCAGTTGGCTCCTAAAAATATACCAATACATGATATTTGTAGGAAATTATCCTGGAAACAATTCTTCTGAAGACTGTAAGCCGCTACAAAATTTGTAGAAAAAGTTATTCACCTTAAACTGATCGAATGTCTGACGAACGGCTCAACATTGAATTTTTCCAGCAACACTGCTGCAGCATGCTGCTGTTACAAACTCAACAACGTGATGAGAAACAGTTTCGCGTAGAATTAAGCTTGAAAGCGTGATTTTTTGCTCATAGTATCTTCGGAGAAAATGCTTAGAATATCAATCCCTATATTTTGATAGTATTCGTTGTGTGATTCATACCCCTAAAAGTGAGAAATCAGCTTTCTAAACATCCCTACGTAGTGAAAAACATTTTCGTGCTTGAAGGTATGATATTTTGCTCACGTTATCTTCATTATCGGAGAGCTTGCTTAAAATATTAATTATTAAGTTTTAATGTAGATTGATTACTCCCCCTGAAAGAGGGAAATAAACTTTCTAAACACCCACCTCGTGTGACAACTTGGGTTCTGGTGCCAATTCAATAGATCATACCCTGGTGTCCTTCAGAAAGGAGTTTTGTAGATACATAGCTACAATTTGCGCAGATACATGGCCAGCAGGTCACTACGAACCAATGAGGTATACACAGGTGAGGAAGAAGTAGACAGTAGAATACTTTTACAAGAATAATAACACGGCTACTTGCGTGTCAGTCATTTTTTCTAGTTAATAAACGTTGACCGTTCATTGGCAGTATTGTAATTTTTTTTTTGTTTGATATTTTGAATGAAGTTCATTGAATATTTTTAAATTTTGTGCAAATGAGAAGTTGAAGTGCTGCCGAATTGTAATATGCACATTTAATACGACATCATTAAACGGGAACGGAACAAAGGCTACGGTTATGCAGAACGCGAATGCCAGCGCGATGCGATTCGCCTTACCGTGGTGAAATGTACAGCTCTTTTTAAGGCGAAGTAGAGCTATACATTTCAACAGATTTCGTCTTGCCGAATCGCATCGCGCCGTTATTTGGCATTCTGCATGACCGTAGCCAAACACTAAGCGACGCAAACACGTAATAATAGTCAGAGTATGCATGAAGATGAAGATAATTAACTTTGGATTATAGCGCAAAACGAGAAAATATTAACTCTTCAAATATTCATTTGTGTTCTTCAAATTTCAGTTGTTCAATTTAATATCCAATGAAATGTCTGTTTATTATCTGATGAAGCTCTTATATAGGCCAAATGATGCATTCCCAATTTACTAGGTCCATAACTCTGCCGACCGTGCTTGGGAATGCGACCAATCAGAGGTCGAATTTTGTGTTTTGACAAGGCTCAAGAATTTTCAATAGTACAATAGTTCGAATGATAAAATTGCAATTTCATGCATTTGGTTGGAATCTTAGAAGATTTTCTAATCGATTACTGCAAAAACGAAGGAAATCCATCGAAAACTAACCGATTTATTGCATTTGAAATTTTTCTCACTTTTTTCAGTTTTAGATTTTCATTTCACATCCCTATGTAGCCGAACTTCCTGAGAGAAGTATTCTACTTCAAAATTAAATCTTCATTAATTCATTTGTTGTCCTTATAAAGGACAATTGTTCAATTTATCATAGGATGTAGTGCTTGCTGATATTCAGAGGAATGCATAAAGAAGAAAAAGTATCTCGAAAGCGTGTGTGCAAAAGACTTTAAAAGCGTAGCATATGTCTCGTCCTCAAGCAGAAAGGAGGAGAATGGTTTTGCTTCTCGCTCGCTTTGCAATGCTGCTTGATACCAGTTGAAACTGTTTAGTTGTTGTAGTTGTAGTTTCGCACCATCCAACTTTTGCGTGCATATTTGGTTGTTTTTGGGTCATTTTCGGCAGTTTGCCAGAATAATAACACGGCTACTTGCGTGTCAGTCATTTTTTCTAGTTAATAAACGTTGACCGTTCATTGGCAGTATTGTAATTTTTTTTTTGTTTGATATTTTGAATGAAGTTCATTGAATATTTTTAAATTTTGTGCAAATGAGAAGTTGAAGTGCTGCCGAATTGTAATATGCACATTTAATACGACATCATTAAACGGGAACGGAACAAAGGCTACGGTTATGCAGAACGCGAATGCCAGCGCGATGCGATTCGCCTTACCGTGGTGAAATGTACAGCTCTTTTTAAGGCGAAGTAGAGCTATACATTTCAACAGATTTCGTCTTGCCGAATCGCATCGCGCCGTTATTTGGCATTCTGCATGACCGTAGCCAAACACTAAGCGACGCAAACACGTAATAATAGTCAGAGTATGCATGAAGATGAAGATAATTAACTTTGGATTATAGCGCAAAACGAGAAAATATTAACTCTTCAAATATTCATTTGTGTTCTTCAAATTTCAGTTGTTCAATTTAATATCCAATGAAATGTCTGTTTATTATCTGATGAAGCTCTTATATAGGCCAAATGATGCATTCCCAATTTACTAGGTCCATAACTCTGCCGACCGTGCTTGGGAATGCGACCAATCAGAGGTCGAATTTTGTGTTTTGACAAGGCTCAAGAATTTTCAATAGTACAATAGTTCGAATGATAAAATTGCAATTTCATGCATTTGGTTGGAATCTTAGAAGATTTTCTAATCGATTACTGCAAAAACGAAGGAAATCCATCGAAAACTAACCGATTTATTGCATTTGAAATTTTTCTCACTTTTTTCAGTTTTAGATTTTCATTTCACATCCCTATGTAGCCGAACTTCCTGAGAGAAGTATTCTACTTCAAAATTAAATCTTCATTAATTCATTTGTTGTCCTTATAAAGGACAATTGTTCAATTTATCATAGGATGTAGTGCTTGCTGATATTCAGAGGAATGCATAAAGAAGAAAAAGTATCTCGAAAGCGTGTGTGCAAAAGACTTTAAAAGCGTAGCATATGTCTCGTCCTCAAGCAGAAAGGAGGAGAATGGTTTTGCTTCTCGCTCGCTTTGCAATGCTGCTTGATACCAGTTGAAACTGTTTAGTTGTTGTAGTTGTAGTTTCGCACCATCCAACTTTTGCGTGCATATTTGGTTGTTTTTGGGTCATTTTCGGCAGTTTGCCAGTCACCAAAAGTTGCCATTTTACAACTCAAAATGTTGTCTGAGGTCGATTAGTGGTTTCAATACATCATCACGATTTCGGAAATACCCATATTGGGTAGTATTTGGTCATATCTCGCTGTTTTTCAGAAACCGGAAGTCACCATCCTGGATTTCAAAATGGTATTCAGAGACAATTTCTGGCCTCTGAGCGTCATTCTGGTTAAAGAAACACCCATATTAGGTAGTATTCGGTCATTTTCGTCTTATCCAGTCACCGGAAGTCGCCATCTCACAATTCAAAATGTTGTCTGAGGTCGTGGGTGTTTAGAAAGTTTACTTCCCTCTTTTAGGGGGAGTAATCAATCTACATTAAAACTTAATAATTAATATTTTAAGCAAGCTCTCCGATAATGAAGATAACGTGAGCAAAATATCATACCTTCAAGCTTAATCCCACACGAAAATGTCACTACGTAGGGGTGTTTAGAAAGCTGATTTCTCACTTTTAGGGGTATAAATCACACAACGAATACTATCAAAATATTGGGATTGATATTCTAAGCATTTTCTCCGTAGATACTATGAGCAAAAAATCACGCTTTCAAGCTTAATTCTACGCGAAACTGTTTCTCATCACGTTGTTGAGTTTGCAACAGCAGCATGCTGCAGCAGTGCTGCTGGAAAAATTCAATGTTGAGCCGTTCGTCAGACATTCGATCAGTTTAAGGTGAATAACTTTTTCTACGAATTTTGTAGCGTCTTACAATCTTCAGAAGAATTATTTCCAGGAAAATTTCCTACAAATATCATGTATTGGTATATTTTTAGGAGCCAACTGGAAATTTCTAGAGGTTAAGTTTTGAAAAAGTGGATTTTCCCATATAAAATCGTATGGAAACTTTGAAAATCGGGCGCAAATCAGGGGTTCCACCGACCGATCTAAAAAGTTACACAGTTATTACAGGACCCATAAGGAACACGAAAAGTGCATTGGAGCTAGTACTTATTTTTTGTCCCACCCTAATACACACACGTTTTAATTATTTCATCTGATGCAAATATCCACTAGTAGGGGGAAAGGACACGGTGACTTTAGACCTTCCTGAGGCTGAGTGTTTGTAAAAATATTAATATACAATACAAGAGTTCAATCCCCCTATCCCCTTTTCCCCTTTCCATGGAATATTTGTCGAATTAAACGACTTAACATAGACAAACAGACAGTAATTAGACAGTCGAGTAAAACGACTTAACATAGACAATTGCACCTTGTATGGAGTGACGCCAGTTTTTGCAACCAATTGGCAGTTACGCCACAACGTTGTTCCAATATTTCTCAAAAGTTTTAGAACAAAATAGTTTCCTTTTCATTTGTAGGGTATGTATCTTGGGGAAAGGAAGCTGAATCAACGAAAAAGTGCATTTTGGTCATTTTGGCTCTTACGTCAACTATGCAAACAGGGGCAGTACAACTATCACACGAATTTCACATTTTTTTGCACTATGCACCACAATTAAACGCGATTATTAAAGACGCGATAAACAATGCGTCTACACACGGCGGGCTTCCTCACGGCACTCCGTCGTTCATCAAGACATGCCATAGGGCGAAAACTCGGTGTACTGGCTGGATCAGCCATCGCCCCACTACATGAATTTTGTTGGGAAAATTGATAAATAAAACGAAGAAAAAACTAAAAAACATGCCTACATGCATGTTTACGTCCGCTATGGCGATTGTTCTGAGCAATTAGAAGACCTCCGATGAACCTTCCTCATTCTTTACTACCCATTCGGGAAAACAGTGTGACGCCGGCCCTGATCGCATATAACTCTAATTCAGAGAACAGTTTTTAACATTAATGAACCCTAATAAACCTGAATAAAACGCTCGACATTTTCACTTCACGCCATCCAAGAGAGTCTGTACAGTTGTATTCGGCTCCTTTTTATCATTTCTCTCCTATTTCTTTAGCATGTCAATTACATTTTCCACATTCTCCTTGGTCTTTTTGAGTTCCTGTTTCAACATAGCCCAATACGTTTCGATAGGCCAAAGCAACGGGCAATTTGGCTGATTCATGGCTTCAGTTTTCGAATAGTAACAAGAGGCTAGATCTTACCAAAATGGTGGGCTTTCTATATGCTGTCTGGCGCCGATTTTGGCAGTTGTCTGATGGCTTTCATCAAGATTCGAGAACTTTTGAACCTTGTACGTGTGTAATCTACTTCTTACCTTGATCTTGATTTCTGGACGTACGGTTTAGGAACTCCAAGCCTTTTCACCACATCATGTTTTGAAGTATCGGGATGACACGTAAATTTTTTTTTGACCTTCCCTTACATTTTTTTTGCTCGTTGATCACGGTTTTCTTCCGGCTCCACCCTTATGTTTGAACGTCAACTTGTTCTTGAAACTCTTAAGAACTTTTGAGACGGTTGAATTACAAATTCCCTACGCATGATGAGAAACTTTTTTTCTCGCCCTTTCACTTGAATAGCTTTCATATTGGCGGCAACAAAACACACAACTGTCAAATTCAAAGCATGTAAACAATACATTAAATTCGAAATTTGGGTAATTTCATTCGTACAGTAAAAAAATACAGCCAATTGAAGTGTTGCAATAATTTCTTGTTCACTTTTTATACAGTCATCAACGGGTCTCCACCGGATGACTCTCATTTTTCGATTTTCCAACACTACCGAACTGACACACCGTTCCGCTGCTTTGCTGCCGCATTCTTCGGAATTCATCACCGAACCTTCTTTCGCTACGATTTTGACTTCCTGCCGCTCTTCCAATCGTTTACCGTTTTCTGTTTCCGTATTCGTAGCCAAGGTCTTTACCGATTGTTCAGTTCCGTATTTCTAATTTCGTTGCTAGTGTTTTTTTTGTAAGATCTGGACCACTGCGACCATTGTTTTGATCTTTTGTGGTATTGTGTGGTTCGTTGTTAGGAGAGTTTTCGATATGCTACCTTAACCGGCGTCGAGACACCTACATCCCGCTGATAGGGCTGCCATTTTAGGTATAGCTGGCGATATACAGCATTTCATGATTCCGCCGCCATGCGCTCCTGGTCAGACGTTGTTGTACGTCGTTCCTAACATGGGGATACAGTCGCGTACGACTCCCCTTTCCACTCAGCATACGACTAAAGTTTCCACCAGAGGGGTTAGCTGAGCTAAGGTTAATCGTATTCCGGTCGGCACTTTATAGAGGTTGGGATGTAAGTTACTGGAGGGAGGTGAGTGACCACATTAGGGTCATAAGTTACATGTATTCACAAGAGAATGTTCAAGTGATTTTTCTATCATCCTTTCCAATATGAGTAAAACTTTTTTGAGGCATTGATTACCACGCAAGGTTGCAGTTTGCATCATAATTTGTTCACAACAGTACATTTTCAAATCACATTGCAGAGAAAAACTAGCAGCAAGACTAATTGCTTGTGCACGTTTTTACCTCTACGTAAATTTTCGACTTTTAAGTGTGTTTTCCAGTTGATTTTTGATGCATATGACTTGCATATAACGTGTTTTTTTCAGTTTAGGTCATGAACGAGTTTATTTGATCAAAAAAAGAGTAAAGTATCTAAATTTTTCAAAACTGTTCTATGCTCTGGCCTCCGAAGAGACGCTTGAGTCGAACGAGATTGTGCAACTTCGCATACATTTTTAAAATATTTTTAAACAATTAGGATCATTAATCGCAAAATTTTCAAGACCTTGTGCGAACAGTTGTCTGGTTTAAACGAAATTTGCTTAGTTTGAATTTTTATTGAATTCATTTTAAACAAAAATAACCCAAAAATCGCAAAAACGCAAAATCCGTCAAAAGCAGTTTTTCAACAAAAAATTCTTTCTACTACTATCCACAATACTCGAAGAACAGATCGACGTGGTGTATCCGCAATCCAACGCAGCCCGCCACAGACCCACGGGGATAACAACAACGACTAATTGCCACCCAAGTAACACACGTTGGTATTGAATAGTTGACGTTACCTATTCCATGACATCAATATCACCAGAAAAGCGCAAAACATGAAGGCTAGTAGAACAAGTACCGATAACTGTATGAAAGCAAGCCAACTTGATATAATTAAGTGGCAAAATACATCTCGAGTACTAATACGGCAATGCGCAAATCTGTTGCTATGACAACTGTTAACCAGAGCATGCGCAAATGTGTTATGTCTGCGCAGTGCAATCAGATCGGCAATATCTTTTTTCAGTGGCAGTTTTAATTGATTATACAATGATGACAAGAAATAATATTCAACCATTCAAAAAGAGTTGTTTCTTTCGCTTGAATATTGAAATTGTTTTCGCATAGTTTCAACGTTATCTGAATATAAAATCTAACAAAACTAGAAAACGTTGTTAGATATACAATAGCAAAAATCTGAAGTGATATTGGTTACACTGCAAGGGTTTTGTTTATCTTTTGATGGCGCGTCAAAACCGCTCCGAATAAATATAGAAATCGTTCAAATAATTTCAATAATAATTTGACCAAGTAATTTTAAGTTAGGTGTAAAATGCTACGACTACTGTACTAAGGAAAAGCATTTTACAGGTACGTAGTGTTGTTATAAGATTGTGTAATGTCTTATGAAAAGACCAAGTGATAGTGATTGTCATTCTTGAACTCATGTTATTAAAAACATCTCCAAAACCAGAAAAAACGAGCTTGTTTTCGAAATGCGGTTGTATTACTGATGAAAAACAACTTCAAACACAATATACACACTTAGTTTCTTTTACCGAACTCAGCAATCTTTTTAACGAGTTCTCAACAGCTGAGCCATCAGCAATCTGTTCAGCAATTTATTTACTTGACGAGTGCTCGGTAATTTTTCATTCTCGCTGAAACGTCAAACATAGAAGATAGCTCAGTAAAAATTTACGAAGCGTTCATCAAAAATTGCTGCATGATTCGGTATTCACAAAGCTGACTATTCGTCACGAAATACCGAGCGTTCTGTAAATTTACAAAGCACTCGTCACAAGTACCGAGCATTCTGTAAACGTAAAGTTTTTTCATGGTTACGAGAGAAATATGAACCATTGTAAAAGTTGCTATGTAACTGTTGAATAATTTTAGGAAGGAATTTCGGATTGTTTAGATCGATTAAACTGGTGTTCCCAGCACATTCGAGTAAAAACTTGATACGTTTAATGTTCTGATGAATACAGGATTTTGGTTGCAGGCTTCTAGTAAACTTTTCTCCTGTAGTGGAAAAATTTCCATATGCTGACTGAATAGATCGTGTACCTCCACGTCGTTTTCTTGTAGATTTGAAAGTAAGATATCAATTTTTTTTTTTTTGAAAATCACACGCGAAACACTTTAAAAACTCAGCTTCGGAACCCTGAATATTTGAGAATGGCGGACATTTGATGTTTCGTTTTGACAGATGCAGAAAAATTGCCGAACAGTATAGTAAAAAACAACAAGAGTTCAGTTAAACAATTGAAGAGTTTTCAGCAACACCTAGGAAGATGCTGACAGATCGTCAAATATTTACTGAACTTTATGAAAGTGCAGAACATACTTTAGTTTACAGAAAAGGTCAGTAATGTTTTTTGCTGAGCTCGTCAAGTGCCTTTTGCATAACGGTAATTGAGCATGAGCATGAGCATGATTGACCGCCCGCGGTTGCTACTCCGTTATTGCCAGATCAGCTGTAATTACACAGAGAACCAATGATGTTTGGGACTAACATTCATCCTCAATGTGTAAAAACTGGTGATCTTATCTTTATGTTAGGCAATACCAGCGCCGGCCGCATCCGAATGCAGGTCAAAGAAGGAGTGTGTATGGGAATATGTTGACGTGATACTCGCTTTATTGGAAGCCGAGAACACCTCTGCACTTCCACGAGAAATCACTGGGATGTTGGAGAAAAGGGTAGGGTTTGCAGCAGATTTCGTTTTGGTAAACGATGCGCTGAATTCGGATACCGGGTTCATAGCAAATATCGCGCCTACAAGGTCATATTAACCTCCGCAAAAATTATTACGCGATTCGAACTCGTTCTGTTTGATATACCACCGAAAAAAGGGCACGCGAGAATACCGGAACTGCGATTAAATTAATACAGACTAAAATATTCGAACATTCCCTCAACAAATCATCATGCAACTACCGAAGAGAGTCTCCCATTGGTGTATCTCAGCCGACTACACAATGTTACGAGAGCTACGAAAGTCCTATCCACGTTAACGTCTCGACACTTTTATTGTTTCCTCCAAGAGGTTATACCGAAAACTACATCGCGTTGATAATCTATCTGTAGAAAACACGAACTCATGGAAGGTATCGACGTGACATTCGGACATCTGTTTATGAAGTCCTTATACAACTACCGAAACGTACCTCCCATTGATTTATCTCAGCTGACTACACGATTTTACGAAAACTACTGGAGTTGAGTCCACGTTAACGTCTCGCCACTTCTATCGTTTCTTCGTGAAGGACCCTCTTTATACCGAAAATTATAACGGTAGATATTCGGTCACCCGGAGATATGGCTTTCTGCTTAACAGGTCGACTAACGACATTCGTCTGTTCTTAAAAAGCGATTTCCTGACTTTAAGGCAGAACCGAAGCATCATGCATGACCGCTCTATTCCTTTCTACCGATGTGGACGCGTATGGACGCGGCGTTTCACGTCGATTTTCTTTTGTTTGGCTACGCAAGAGTCGCCTTTCAAATACAAAAATTGGCGAAATTCCATGCATCCAAAGCCCTAATAATTTGAAAAATGCAGGTACACATATTTGCCAAAACGTAGTCTCAAATTGGCGAACAAAACGCCAAATTAGCCATAATTATAAAATAATATTCAAAACGACTATTCAAAAGCTAGAAAAATCGAAAAATAGTTAGCATCGATTCTGGTTAGTAGCAAAACTTACATTTCAAACTCTCATAATCCTTATGCATGTTTACCAAAACAACTTTAGCTATTTTGTTTAGTCACTGTTAACAAATTATGATCCAATGGGGGTCTCTATCACTAACGCTATTTTGTGTAGAACAATACGCGTGAAGCCGGGTATTCAAACTCTACTTCTAACCGTGGTTTAGTTTCGACGCCATGAATTTTATCCCAAAATGGCTACTTCTAAATATTAAATGCACGCGAACACGAATAGACTGCTTGTTCACTATCCCATTGATCGAATCCTCCAGCATTTAAAGAAAAATATAATAAAATATAAAAGGAACGCTCTCACCTATGTCATCCGGATTAGATTGGGAATAAGTTATGCCTTTTGCATAACGGTAATTCGCTAAAAACTTCAACCGAAATCAGTTATTTTTGAGAAAATTACAAAATGATCAGTATTTTTTCAAATTTACTGAACATGACGGTAATAAAAATTACTGAACAATTAAAACGAGAATAAGTGTGTAATAACACACGTTTTCAATTGCGCTTGTAGTACACTTATATGACTACTTTCGTTGTTACTTATTTTCTAACATGTTTTGTGTGTTACTTGGGCAAACATCATTCACCTTTTTAAGATGTATGCAAATTCTGCTAATTAAATTTACACAATCCACGGCTGGTGGTTTGTTTTCATGACCCAATTACTACCCACACGAAGGGTTGGCCCGCCCGCAAACACACACACACACATACATACACACCGAAATGGTAAACGGGCACGTAAAACACAGTGGAAGGAAAACCAATAAATCATGTTTGCGTCGAGCCTGTTCGTTACCGTGTCACCTTCCGCAAACAAGCATGTATAGGGTTACCACTCTGCAAAATTGTTTTCGGTTTAGCAGAAAATTACCGACCGTATACATAGTACCTAAACATTTCTTCGAAAACTACGATCCAGATTTCAGTGTACGGTCCGGGAACCGTACGGTACCCCGCATCACGCCCGGGGTTGCACTTTCTACGACTAACTTTGTCTCTCTGGCGCACACGTAATCCGAAAGCTTTTCGCAATAACACGATAGCAAGACAGGATGCGCCAGCAACAAAACATGGCATCTAATACCTTTGCTGCAGTGGCAGGAGCAACCGACTTTCCGGATCGTCTCCGGTTCTCTGGTACTGTATACCTTATTATACGCTGATAGTGGAGTCGAGGGCGGTGTTGCTGTGCTGCTAGCTGCTGATATAATAAAAACATCCCTTTTGTGCTAGGCGGACAATGTGGTCCGCTCAGACAGATGGACGATCGACCGAACAAAGTCCGGCGACAATGGCCAGGTCTGGATTCCGAACAGTAAAAAAGCATGATTTAGTCTCTCGTTTGGATGTGTTGCTTTACATTTGTTATCCACTACGCGTCTTAAAGACCATGACAGTGGAAAGCTACGGTATAGGGAATACACAACGCAATAGATGTCGATTCCATCTAATGGATTAGGGAAAATAAAACTCGATGGAATACTTAAAACTGATGAGCGTATCCGATTCCCTTTTTTCCAGCGGTTGTATTTTTCAAAGCTAGAAGCGACAAAGATTTCTCCAACTTTACCTTGCGGAAAACTGCATAATCCCTCTGTTTTCCAGGGGATGATAAACGGTTGACAGATATAAATTACCGTTTTACTCTCGCTATTTTCTCATTCCCCGGGCGATCTATTGCCTTTTCCTTTGCTGAGTGTATATACTGAACTGAATATACTAGAGTGCGTTTTCCATTTCCCTTCCTGGAGCGCTAGGAACTGTTTGTAATATTTTAAAATATCATCTACATATTACTCAAGCAAGTGTGCTATCCCAGGCAAACTATGTGAAAAACGAGCCACTAAAGGGCGCATTAAGTGGGCGTCGGAGGGGAAAAGTTTTTCCATGTAAGTGATTTGTTTCTACGTGAAGGATGGTTTCAGGATAGCAAATATGACACAATGAAGAAGCGATGTCTCAACGATCCACAATATAGTTCAAGCACGTTGCCCCAAAGCTGAAGCTTCAATTAGGTGTACGCTCAATTTCGGATCCTATTTGGTACGCTTCTATCCCGTTGCATGGAGCACGGTACGTGGTTCCGTTCCACCCAACACCATCTATCATTGTTTTAGCGCACTCCCGGCGCATCCTTTCGCTTCAAACCGCCTGGAGCCAACCAGCAGTAAAAGCGGAGTACTGCGCTCAGGCGATAAAATATGAATGCAACTAGTTACATAAAATGTAAATATTATCTTTATAGCTCGAGGCAATCAATTTGTTGACTTTCTCCGCTCCGCTAAGAGACGTTCGAATCGTTGCGCACGATTCAGATGAAATCTCGGCTCACTCAACTTAAACGGTGGAGTCTCCTGGGAATTAGGATTGAAGCAATCTACTGGGAAATTTTAGTACGGACAAAGCTTCGCCGTAGCTGAACGGTAATTTCCTACCTAATGGTTTCTTTTCTCACAATGTAGCGCGTTTTTTTTCACGAAAGAAACGAGGAAACTTTTCTACGGTTCGCGTCTTGTGTGTCTTTGAACCGGTGCACTGTCGTTTAAGCGTTATTAACGTTTCTTTTCCGTTCAATCTTTAAAAATAAAGGGTGATTTTTTAAGAATTGGGTTTTTCTTAAAAAAACGCATAAAAATTACAAAACTGTATGAAATCTTTATTTAAGCCGATAAATTGGTTTATGCCATTTACTTTTCAAAGATAATTTCATTCAAATGTTGGCCACGGCTACGTTCTAAATGGTCCATATGAAAAGTCCAATTTTAGGTCTCTTGTTCGAGCGTTTCGGCTGGTAGCTCGCGAATAACGCGTGGAATGTTGTCTTCCAAGGCTGGAATTGTTGTTGGCTTATCCGCATAGACGAGAGACTTAACGTAGCCCCAAAAAAAAATAATCTAGCGGTGTTAAATCGCATGATCTAGGCGACCAAGTCACCGCTCCATTTTGTGAGATGAATTGCTCACCGAACTCATTCCGCAATATGTCCATTGATTCGCATTTTTCTGGGTGCATTGGCGATTCTTGTATTGTCTCTGGTTGCTCTTCGATCCAAATGCGGCAATTCTGCTTATTAACATACCCATTTAACCAGAAATGAGCTTCGACACTTAACACAATTTTTCGGTAAAAAAGTGGATTTTCGGCAAGTTGTTATAAGGCCCATTCACCAAAAATTCGACACTGTGGCGAGTCGTTCGGCTTCAATTCTTGTACGAACTGTATTTTGTAAGGCTTTGCACCAAGATCCTTTCGTAAAATCTTCCATGTAGTCGTGTACGCACTCTATGTATACGTGTTGGTGGGTTTATGTCCAACAGAGTAAAACTGGTTTGAAATTTCGTCAAAATAGCTTGAATAACTTGCTCAGTAGGTCGATTATGACGACCATAAAATGGTCGTAATGCGCGAAAAACATTTTTCACAGAGGACGAATTTTGGTAATAAAATTCGATTATTTGTAAGCGTTATTCTGGCGTAAGTCTGTTCATGGTGAAATGGCAAACCAAACTGAGTACATTAGACTTTGACAGCTGTCAGAATTTTCGCGTGAACTGTCAAATCTGAATACACGAAAAACCAAATAGCAAAAAAAACACCCATTAGTTGGCTGAAGCGAAGTGATAAAGTGATAGATTTAAACATTAGTCCTCTGAGTTCTGAAGGTACGCCAGTTAGCACAGTCGTACGAAACACTGGATAAGAATAAGCTGTCAATCAAAGTTTTTTTATTTTCAAGAAATGTTTTCTGATGTATCTAAATATCACATGACAATTCATCTGATTAATTAAAAAGATGTAATTCTCGTGTGAACTACTGGAAATCATTTGTGCCATTCTGAAATTTTAGTTTGTAGCTGTAGAACAACACGTTGCGATACAACGCGATTCTTTGATCCGTTCTGTTAAGAGAAATAGGGGTAAAATTCATTTCGTCAATCAGAAGTAGATATACAATATTCCAATATTCTAATACAATGTTTACTTACAAACTATTTTGACGTAGAACTACGTTTTTCTTTAGCCTACCACATAGGGATGTAAATAGGAAAACTATTACCGAAAAGGGAACGAAATATGTCCCTTTTTAAATGCTTATAAATCGGTTTGTTTTCAACCGATTTCCTTCATTTTTGCAGCAATTGTTTGGAAAATTATACACGCTGGATGCCAAATGTAGAAAATTGTTGATTGATTATGCAAACTATTGTACTATTGATAATTGTCAAGCCTTGTTTAAACAAAGATTACGTCCTCTGATTGGTCGTTATATGATTGTTTCCCAAGCACGGTCGACAGAATCATATACCTTGCAATTGAAAACATGCTATTTGGCCTATATAAGAGCCTGTTTCAGCCGAAGCCGCTCATAATAGTTCTAGACAGCGACAACAGCAGTCGTCCTCCCGCAGCACTAGCCCTCTGGTTGGTCACCACGTCTCAGTAGCAGCGCGGTTCTTCTCAGCGTGCCTCGCCAGACTGCCATCATTCCCCCACTGTTGGGGCAGCATAAAGATCATCATCACCAAATCCAATTTTGAACAGCAAAATGCCTTTTTTCAAGGCAAATAAACAAGTCATTGAAAGTTAATAATTATTGACAACGTAAGCAAGCATTCTGTGCGGATTCTAGCAGTTACATTTGTCGCGGCCGTCTAATTTACAGAAGGTGAAATAGCTTCCACAGTGCATGTTGTCCGTGTATCTTAACTCCCCACTGTTGGGGCAGCACAAAGGTTGCGATCAGCAACCGATTTTGAACATCAAAATGCCTTTTCGGCGTAGAACTACGTTTTACTTTAGCATACCACTGAAAAACGGGGACGAAATTTGTCCCTTTTCAAATGCTCTAGGTCGGTTGGTTTTCAACCGATTTTCTTCATTCTTGCAGCAATCGATTGGAAAATTATACACGCATCTGCCCAAATGCAGAAAAATGTTGTTTGAATCTACGAACTATCGCACTATTGAAAATTGTCAAGCCTTGTTGAAATAAAAATAACGTCCTCTGATTGGTCGCTTGCTTGCTGTGTGTGTATGATATGGTATCATGTGTGTATGTGTTTATGATATGGTATGATGTGTGTGTGTCTATGATATGGAATGATTTGTGTGTGTGTGCTGTGTATGGTTTTTAACTCGGCACGATCTGCTAACTGCTGAAACTGGTTCACGAAATTCACAACCCTTCATTAGTAGACATTATAACTCATTACCCAAGTAAAAATATTGGTTTTATCAAGATTTTATAGCGCTCAAAACAGCCAAAAAAGCACATAAAACAGTGATAAAAACAGTTGTGTTACTAGGGTAATGAAACACTCAATGCATTTGTTAATAGTGTACGTAGTTTTACGTAATTTATGCGATCGTATCTTGGATACAATCTCCTACTTTTTTTATTCAATGAGCGTTGCGATTGTGTATTGAGCTAAAAAAGTGTTTAAGTTCATACCGAGACATTGTAAAGTCAATGGTTTCGCAATATTGATTGTGAGTGGCCATCATACGATTCAAGGGTCCGAATTTTGCATAATTTGTGCGGTAATGATTAGTGGCAAACGTGTTTCGATTTCGAAGTTGTCTAATAGGTGCGTAGATTTAGCTTAGATTTAGATTTGTCTAATAGGTGCGTAGATTTAGCTTAGATAAAAGTGAAGCTGAATCAATGCGCTGCGAAACAATGTCGTTTATAAATGAAACTATTGCAAATTCACGACGCTCTTTCAATGATTATATGTTTATGAGCATGCAACGTGCTTCATAAGATGGAAGCGGAAATGATGTCCAACTTAATTTACGAAGAGCATACAATGGAAATTGCTTTTGTACTGATTCTATTCTTTCTTCGTGCGTGGTTGTATAGGGTGACCATACAATGCTGCAGTATTCCAGTATTGATCCTACATAGGCTATATATAATGTTTTGATGGTATATGGACGTCTTCGGCAAAGTTAAAAATAGTAGCTTTGTCCTTCCGAAAAAAGTATACACTGTAAAATAAATATTCAAGAAACGATATAAAAATCTATATCAAAATAATCATGTTTTTGCCAGCAAAATCTACAAAAAATTGGATAAACTTTGATAATTATTGGCTTTTAGAGTAATAAAAATTTTAATAGCTCAAATTTTGTAAAGACACACACAGGTTTAATGAGTATTTATTTTATGGGATTATATACCTTTTTGCTCGAGAAAAAAGTGCATAGTTTGGAAATTTTTTTAAGCGTGTAGCACCTGTTTTACTGCATAAAAGTAGTAATTTTATGAATGTTCAGTTATTCAATAATAAGAAATCACGAATGAGAAATACACGATAAGAAATACTAATTGTTTAGAGAGTAATGGCCGTTTCCCCGAAACACATTTGTTGGCAGAGGTTTGCGGTGTTTACGATAGCGACGCAGTAGATCAACTGAAATCAAAAAACTCATATTATTTCATTAGTTTAGAAGTGTGCCGGATATCTGAACGATCGTTTTCATAAGTATTTTGTTATCAGTGCCAACAGGAGCGTTTTCCCCGAAAAAAATGTATTGAGCAATGAGTTTGCGTTAAAAAAATTTTTTCGGCAAAGTTGAACTTCGTGTATCAAAAATCGATCGTTCAACGACCGGGGAATTTAATAACAAACATTTAATAAAAAGATGATAAAAATCGGTTCAGTAGTTTCACTGCAATCGTAAACACGGCAAAGTCATTTTTTGAGAAGCACCATTCCGAGATAAACGCGTAGAAAGTTTCAAGTTTAGCTTATGCGGCCGTGGCGAGGCGCACTGCAAATCGCTCTAACTTTCTCCATATTGCTCAGGTCTTTGTGAAAATGTTCTAAAGATGTTGTATTTTGAGATAATGCAATAAAAAAAATTTCGATTTCCTGGAAACTAATAAGGTATACAACCCCTTAAGCTTGAAGGCAGGTATATTATAAATTGAATATCTTGAAAAACCTTAAAAATTCAGAAAAATCTATTTATTATGAAAACCACAAAAAGTTACCTAAACATAGATTTGAACTTGGATAATTGAAAAATAAAAAGAGATTTTTTTTTCAGATTTTTTATAGTGTAAATTTTCTTAACAAAAAAAAAATACCATCAATCATCAACAAACTTTGACACTCTACCAATAAAATCAACCGTTTGGCCCTAAAAATATTTGTTATTCTCAACAGATCGTGGGCGATCTTACCACGCAAGAAAAAGATCTGCAAATTTTCAATGCATTTTTAAAATTAAAAAAAAAGCTGGAAAATAAACAAAAATATTTCAGTTCTTTTTTTTTTTAGATGCGGATATTGAATAGAGGAGCTTCTTAGCAAAGAAAAAATGGAATTGCAGCCGCAACGATTTTTTCTATCAACAGAATTGCTTATATAACGGTCTTACCCCGCTGACCCCTACGCATATCTATTTGGAGTAACTGACAGACCTTTTAATCGTCACTTTCATAAGGGAATCGAATAGCAAGCAATTTAACTTCGGCTTCAAACTGATTTGATATTAGTTTTGTTTCGTTCCGCTTTCCCTCTCAATGACCACAAAAAAAAAACATTCTTTCACTTGGGTCGTTTTTTTGTCGTTTCGTTGTCATGGTGCTCGTATTCTACGAGAAAAGTGGCTCCAGGTTTGCTCCAAGTTTTTTGCTTTTACGTGATTGGCTGATTTCGACCGCACGACTGTGTGAAAATATTTGAGAACGGGTTCAGCTTACCTTCGTAACACGGTAATAGCTGTTTTTTTTTCAAAATTTCACCATTCAAATATTTATTTTGCCTCGATCAAGGTCTCAAGATGCGAGAAAAAATGTTTTTCCCGTTAATTTATTTTCATTGCTTTGCTGTTTTGTTGAATAAGAATAGACAATTAAAAAAAAGTTTCTTTTGAATGCACTGGATTTTGGGTTTTTGCACGCTTGAAAACAATTTCCAACCAGGGATAGATCTCATAGCTAAGAAGGAAAGAAGGAAGCCACTTGGCTACTCTTCTCTTAGCTGATGTCGTTAGTTCAGAATAAACTGTCCGAATTGGGGCTTCGAGGCGGTAACGAAGCAAAGTGTTTCAAGCAGATTGCTTGTCTCTTGACGCCTACAAATTCACTCTCAACCGATGATAAGATGGCAAGTTGGGTATCCAATACAAATTACGTAACGCATGCAGGAACGAGAAGGGGGTAGAGTTTTTGTTACTTATTATTACTATGTTATCATTATGTTTTTTGGTTTTTTCTACGATTCCGTGTTGTGATTTTGATTTGATGATTTGATTCTTCCGTCCAAAATGGACGAGGAAGAGATTGACTTGTGTGATTCCGGAAGTGGAATCACTTTCGTTCCCCGCGAGTCGGAAAAGGAGCCCCACAAGAGCTGATCCATCGAGTGAAGCTAAACCCAGAAGGATATCCAGGGCCTTGGGTTGTATATCTTCGGCCGAAAGTTAAAGCATTGAATTCAATGCAAATTTGTAAGGATCTGGAACGGTTTACAGCCGTGACAGAAATGACAAAAGTCCGCCCAAACAAATTGCGTGTTTTGGTGTCAATCCTCGAACAAGTGAGCTTTTCACACTGGAGTACCACGTGCACATTTCAGCTCGCGCAGTTGAGATCGATGGCGTAGTCACCGACTCGAGTTTGACCATCAAGGACCTGCTGAAGACTGGAATCGGCCGTTTCAAGGATTCTAGCCTTCAGCCGGTAAAGATAATTGATTGCAAGCAATTACACTCAGGGTGTAAAAACTTACATCCCATCAGACCCGTTTCAAGTGACTTTCGCAGGATCTGTTCTGCCGAGCACTGTACTCGTGGACAAGATGCGTCTACCCGTGCGTTTGTTTGTACCGCGGGTAATGAACTGTCACATATGAGCAATTCTCGCTGAAACTAGGCCACTAGGTGCACAAGGTCTTTCAAATTTGATATAAATGCACATAGTTATTAGAAATAGAGAAAAAATGATAATGCCATTTTTGTTTGATCGAATTTGTTGACCCCTTGGTCACCAAGGGGCGAATCAGATTTCAGAAAAGTTGAAATTTTAGCAATTCTTGATGTATTATTTGAGCTATATCTCTAGAATTCGTAATATAAAGTACTACAAGTAGCACTTTTCTGTAAAGAGAAATGATAGGGCTTTCATTTGAAGTAATCAGGATTTAGGCCGCCATCTTGAATTTGGCCGCCATCTTGGATTATATCAGAAAAATGCAATTTTGACCGAGTTTGCAACTACCGATTTTCGATCTGAGACCAGCATTGGAAAGCTGAGAAAAAATTCTATAAGATGCAAGAAAAAATATGGTGAGCATCAGTGTTAACCCATCAATTGAAGCTATTTTCCAAGTTGAGTTTCAAAATATTCATCGTACATCGCGCGATCAACGTAGTAACCTGTCTACTGAGGCCAAGTGGATGCACATGCTATGTCCATATATGTCCATATATCATAATCGATTGATGCTACAACTAGTACGCCACTACTGTTTTTTTAAGTTCGGTGAGAATAATGAGTACAACACTAGCATGTGTGATACTAACAAAGCGATAGGTTTTTCAATACTGAGCAGTTCCACAAAAATGTCCCAGTTTTAATATTTTATTTAAATGGTCATTTTTAATTTGGCTGAAACTCTGCATAGAAGTTTCTTTAGGCAAAAGATGCCATTCTGTGCTAATGGTTTAATATTTTGCAACACGACTCATTTTTAAGAAGCTATCGAAAAATGCTATTTTGGAAAGGTATTGATGATTACAAATATTTTCAGGGCCAAAACGGTTTGTTTGATCGGTATGACGTCTTCGATAAAGTTGTAGGTAATATTTTTGTCTCTCCGAAAAAATATACACTTCAACATGATTTTTTCATTGAAAAAAGGTAAGAGAAAAATGTAAATTTATCGTCAGGTTTTAGCTATTATCGCCCGGGGGGCCAATGAAGACATAGAGAACTAATCTTTTGCAGGAAGATAATCTGCATTATGAAAAACCATCATGCAAAAATTCAACGCTCTAGGACATCATTTAACCCCCGGGCGATAATAGGTAAAATCTGACGATAATAGAGCCGATATCTGTCTAAAAAGCTCATTTTTTTTAATCTTTTTTTTAATAAGAACTACAAAAAATTACTGAAACGATGCAACCAAAAAAAAGTTATAGAGTGTATATTTTTTTCGGATAGACAAAAGTATTATCTACAACTTTATCGAAGACGTCATACCAATCAAACAAACCGTTATGGCCCTGAAAATATTTGTAATCATCAATACCTTCCCAAAATAGCATTTTCAGTAGCTTCTCAAAAATGAGTCGTGCTCTAAAAAATTCAACCAATAGCATACAATGACATTTTTTGCCTATAAAAACGTCTATGCAAAGTTTCAGCCAAATTAAAAATGACAATTTAAATGAAATATTAAAACTGGGACATTTTTTGTGGAACTGCTCAGTATAAAAAAACTTATCGCTTTGTTAGTATCACACATGCTAGTGTTGTACTCATTATTCTCACTAAACTTAAAAAACAGTAGTGGCGTACTAGTTTTAGCATCAATCAATTATGATATATGGACATAACATGTGCATCCACTTGGCCTCAGTAGACAGGTTACTACGCTGATCGCGCGATGTACGATGAATATTTTGGAACTCAACTTGGAAAATAGCTTCAATTGATGGGTTAACACTGATGCTCACCAAATTTTTTTCTTGCATCTTATAGAATTTTTTCTCAGCTTTCCAATGCTTGTTTCAGATCGAAAATCGGTAGTTGCAAACTCGGTCAAAATTGCATTTTTCTGATATAATCCAAGATGGCGGCCAAATTCAAGATGGCGGCCTAAATCCTGATCACTTCAAATGAAAGCCCTATCATTCTTCTTTACAGAAAAGTGCTACTTGTAGTACTTTACATAACGAATTTTGGAGATATAGCTCAAATAATACATCAAGAATGGCTAAAATTTCAACTTTTCTGAAAATTGTTCCGCCCCTTGGTGACCAAGGGGTCAACAAATTCGATCAAACAAAAATGACATTATCATTTTTTCTCTATTTCTAATAACTATGTGCATTTATATCAAATTTGAAAGACCTTGTGCACCTAGTGGCCTAGTTTCAGCGGGAATTGCTCATATGCAAGCAGTTGAGTCATCTCACTGCAGCAATAAAGAACGCTGTGGCAAATGCGGAGAGCAACACGCGGATGATGAATATAAAACATCAACTGCGACAATGCGTTTTATACTGACGGATCACTTCTCAACGGGTCCACTGGCTTCAGTATCTTCAACAATAATTTTACCGTCTCCTACAAGCTCGATAATCCTGCTTCTTTTTACGTCGCAGAAATGGCTGCAATTCAGTATACCTTAGGGATTATCGAAAAAATGTCCACGGACCATTACTTCATCTTTACGGACAGTCTCATTTTTATTGAGGCTCTCCAATCGATGAAGGATGTAAGGCACTCTCCGTATTTCCTGGGGTATTCGAAAAATTATTCCAGATTACCTTAGTGTGGGTCCCTTCTCACTGCTCGATTCCGGGCAATGAGAAAACGGACACTTTGGCTAAGGTGGGCGCAACAAACGGTGATATTTACGACAGACCAATTGCCTGCAATAAATTTTTAAAATTTTCACGTCAGAGTACACTTATCAACTAGCAGGCCTCGTGGGACAAGGGAGAACTGAGGAGGTGACTACACAGCACCATGTCCAAGATTTCCACCATAACTTGGTTTCGAGGGTTGGATGTAGGACGAGACTTTATTCGCGTGAAGTCTCGGATTATGTCCAACCACTACGGGTTAGACGCACATATACTGCGCATTGGGCTGGTGAGCAGTAATCATTGCATTTGTTGATTGGGGTATCAAGACATTGAACACGTGGTTTGGGTGTGTGCTGAATTCCGTGGCTCCAGTTCTCTACTTTTGGATACCCTCAGGGCCGAGGAATACAACCCTATGTGCTAGTTCGTGATATCTTCGCTCAGCGAAACTTGCCATACATGCTACATGTTTATAGCTATTTGAAAAGCATCAAGGTGCCCATTAAACAGTGAAACGAATCTCTGATAAAAAAAAAAACATGTCAGTTTCAGTATTAGATTTAGTTTCAGCTCGTAGTCGGCAGCTAGGATAAAAGAATTGCCTTTAGCTTATGAGATATTTTAGACCATAAGGCATAAGATATAATTGGCTCCGTTAAACATTAATTTGTATTGTGCCGTGTCAAATAGATCTTGAGTGAACAAAAAAATAAGATTTAGTCTCAATTATACTATCGAACAGAAAGTCACGCGTTTCTTTATACTCTTATCTTGGGGTTAGCTTTCGGGAAATTACGGTTTGCTACACGTTTTTCGGCTTTGGTCCCATGTGACCTCCCATGTGAGTTCCCACCCACTCCAACGCGAACGTTAGTCGTGCGCCTCCTTTCATAGTTGATTCCATGGAGACGCAAGTACATTGTTCTACACTGTGAATAAATGCCACGATTACTTCGAGTATTTTTGCACTTGACTCGATTCGTCACGTCACACTGCAAATTGAAGTCATTTAGTGTTGATTTCACAATGATTAACACTTTCCAATGAAATCTTGCGTTGAAAACTTTTTAATGGAAACCACCAGCTAGTGTGTCCCAAAAAAAATGGATGTTGAAAAAGTCAAGGTGCTCAGCCCTTAATTGAAAGATAATGTTATTTATAGCATTTTTGTGAAACATTTCGGCTTGCTAAAAAAATGTTTTCAGGTTGCCAAACGTGATTTATGAAAAAATGACTTTTTTAAGCTACAAACACATTTTGCACTTATTTCAATTCGGTTCGAATCCTAAATTTTTCCATATATTTTTTTATTTTTGTGGGGTTGTTTTTGAATATTTTGCATGGTTCAGTTCAGCATTGCATTCAGTTTTTTGACTCCCAGAGCCCATTGAACATTACAAAAAAAATAATTTTTGTAATAATTTTTTGATAAAACCTTTCAAAACACATGTAAAAAAAATTTCGATCAAGAACTGAAATTTTCATTGCAAAGCGAGATTCACGACGAAAATTTACATGAAAAAAGATACTTGATATCTTATCGGGGAGCTTAGATATTGGCATTTTTCTATGTGATAGAAAACTTTGCATTTCAAAAAATATGTTTAATAACTGTTTTATTTTGAGAGATAAAAAATTACAATGTTCAGAAAACAAATGCATTTTTGGATGGGTGATAACTTAGTAGAATTAAAAATTCGGAAAAATTTGCGAAAAAAGTTAGAACGAAAACTGTCTTTTAATAGAAAACTCAATGTTGCTCGTAATATGTAAGAGATAGAAACATGATGTCTCCGGTAAAGTTTCTTGTTTCAAGATAACCTGAAACTTTGTCGAAGAAACTTTGCGTCTATCTTATTCTGAATAAAAAGTAAATCTTTTATCTCACTCGTTGGTGGATTGATCATCCATTTTTCTACATTAAAAGATGCATTTTTGAATATACTGCAACTTTTCCAAACATACCTTATGGCTATAATCGACATTGGCATCATTATTTAATTAATCGCTCAAAAACGGCGAAATAAAACACTGTGCAATGGAGATATTGAGCTATCGTGGTATTTTTGTGAAAATTCATAGTTTTCTATCACATGTAAAAACGCCAATATCTCAGCTCCCCGGTAAGATATCAAGGATCTTTTTTCATGTTAATTTTTGTATTGAATCCCGCTTTGCAGTGAAAATTTCAGTTCTTGATCAAAAAAATTTTCTATATGTGTTTTGAAGGGTTTTATCTGCAAGTTATGAGAAAAATTAACTTTTTTGTTATGTTAAATGGGCTCTGTGAGTCAAATAATTGAATGCGATGCTGAACCAAACCATGAAAAATATTCAAAAACAACCCCACAAAAATAAAAAAAATATATGGAAAAATGTAGGAATCGAACAGATTTGAAAAAAGTGCAGAATAGTGGTTTAGTAGCTTAAAAAAGTCAATTTTTTTCATAAATCACGTTTGGGCAACCTGAAAACGATTTTTTAGAAAGTCGAAATGTTCTACAAAAATGCTATGAATAACATTATTTTTCAATTTAGGGCTGAGCACCTTGACTTTTTTAACATCGATTTTTTTGGGACAGCCTAACCAGCATATTATAATGAATATCTCTTGTACTGTTTAAATCAATTGAATTACAGCATACATTGAATTCCAATTGACAAACGTCAAAAACGTAAAACAAAACAAAAATAATGACGGTGGCAAAAGGCGCAAGCAGCTCATTTTCCTCAGATCAAAAAAATTGTTGAAAGTAAGTTTTATTGATTCTTTGATATTAAAATAATAATAAAACAACTCTTTTACAGATCTTGAATTCAAATGCACCAACACAGCGACAGAGATCATTTTGTAATAAAATTGGAAACCTAGAATGAAAATAAAATAGAAAATCTAAACAAACAGAAAGCTTTTGAATTTATTGTGTTAGCTGATAATATCCTAATGACTGACATTCCGTATCTCAAACATAAGCATATCAAAAAAGATGAACATAGCAACAGAAAATCACGTGATTTCCAGTTGATTTCATCGTTCTTTGCATTAACATGTTTCGAAGGATTATCTTGTCACTTTGAAATGTTAGGCGAGTAGTGCGAATTCAACAGCAAATCACTTCACTTCGACGTGAAACATTTTTGCAGTGTAGGGAACGAGCTTGAGGGAAAATTGAAATTTAGAGTTTGATAGTAATATTCTAGAGAAAAACTTTCTTCTATAAAATTGTGCAGTATGTTGAAGCGCTCATTTCCTTGTAATCACTTATTAGGGTGATCCAAATTTTCGATGCTATCCAGCATCTAACTTTCTTATCTTTGCAGAAAGAGTTAAACAATGTTCTACAATAATGTAGCTCCGTTAATTTCGCCCAACTTTGCAGAAAAAAGTTTTTCTCTATCTTTCAAAATGACCGATTTCCAGTTATTTTAATAAATTACAAGAGGAAAACTACGGGTGCGGCTCTGAAGCTCGAACTGGAAAAGAATTGAAAGATTATAGCTGTTTAACAATTCCTGTGAGTCATTCCAAAAACGCGTCACAATTTCTCACCCATTCCAACGCGAATGTTAATCGTGCGCCTCCTATTACTGTTGAATTGATGGAGGCGCAAGTTAATTGTTCTAGGGAACGAGCTTGGGGGAAAATTTTAATCTAGAGCTGGATAGTAATATCACATACCTACATAAGACATACGTAACACTGGCGTTTTTTTTTTCTGGTACACGTTGCCCCATTGTACTTCGTATTCCGTCCTGTCCAACAAAATAAATTTCCTTTTTTTCGGTTTTATCGAGCCCCAAAGAAAATCCCACAAGAAATTGTCAAAAAGTTTGCTGGTACACTGCCTTCATAAACTGCTCAAACAGTGATTTTATTTAGAGTATTCGAGTAGTTCATTTTGCACCAACTTTTTTGGAAAATTTCTTCCTTAGTGTAACGTATGTCTTATGCATGTGGTAATATTCTAGAAAAAAAATTCTTCTACCAAATTGTGCTATATGTTGGAGCGCACATTTTCCAAAAATTACAAACTGGGGTAGCCAGGCATGGGGAAACCACAGCACTCCAAAGCGCATGTGGCCCATCTGCTAACAAACACACCACGCAGGGCATTTCGGATTACCCTTCGTCGCGAGCTCAAGACAAAACACTGGAGAGCCATTCGTAAATACGCCAACCGAGGTTTTTTAACTTCGACACATGAGGCAACCAAGGGCTTGCAGTTTCGGGGAACACACAAGCATTAGTCACCACGAAAAGATTGACAATGGAATAATAATGGATAGTTGGATGTTAGCCATCGCATACAACCCAGCAAACAAATTGGTTCATATAACTTGCACTCAACTCTGTTAAGTGAATTCTTATTTGGTAAAAAATGACCATATAAGATGCATGAAATGCGCCTATGTGTACAAATCTGGAGGCCATATACGTGCATTGTAAAAACAAAAGTCTTACGATTTTCTATAACTTCGCAGGCTATTTTATGGCCTCATTTGAACTTCAAATTGCATTCTATACGACTTAGAGCAATGACGCGTTTTACAATTTTATATGACACGATAAATTACTTCATATATAACCTGATATTGCGTCTTATAGGATTTAAATTTTATACGATATAAGCAAATTTTATGTTGCATCTTAAGTAATTTTAAACTTGGCATGCACATTTGAGCGACTTAGAATTAACATTCTTTTACGACGGTTTGCTGGGAACCACCTGCAATATTTTTTTCATATGTACTTTTGAAAAAATGAAGCGTTTGAGAAAACACGTGTAGGTATGCGAGCTCCCGAAGGGCTCACGAAGTTGAGAACACTCGGGTTTGAGTTTGCCGAATCTTTCGAAGGGCTGTTTTATCTAGAACACTGCGGGTTTTTCGTTTTGTATACGCACTGAAGGGCAATCTAAATACCCTCCGTGGCATCGCTTGAAACACACACGGGGGTGGTGTGGTGGGCTTAGACATGCCTGTCCTGCATTATGAAAACATTAGGTTTGTTTTATTCATTCACGTTACTGGCACCAGCGCCAGCGTCATTGAATCGTGGGGCAGAAAGGATCGCCGATTGCTGTTTCGGTGGTATTGTGCCTATGAAAATTCGAAGTTGGTCATTTATGGCTCCTATATCATTTTACCTTAACGGATCGAAAATCTTGTTCCACTTAACACAGATTAAACATCTCCCAGCTGGTCTCGAGGTACGATGCTGGCCTAACAAGCCAGTCGTCGTATGTTCGAGTCCCGGCTCGGGAGAGACTGTTAGTGTCAGTAGGATCGTAGCGCTAGCCCCGCAATTGTCCTGTACACTAAACAGTCGGCTGCGAAGTCTGTGTATAGTAAAACAGAAGGTCGAATTCTGATACGGAATGTAGCACCAAGGCTTTGCTTTTTTTTACAGATTAAACAATGGGAAACAGATAAAAGTTACATGGTGCGAGGTCAGTTGAATAAAGCAGATAATCCAAAACAGGGATGTTGTCCTTCAGCCGGGAACCTCTTGACAAACAATGCAATGTGAACCGACGCGTTATCTTGGTGGAGATCCTATAACTTTTTCTTTCGCAACTCGGGTCGTTTTATCCTTGCTCTTTAACGGAGTTGAGCTAGCACCTCACGGTAGTAACGCTGGTTATTATAGTTTTGCCTTCAGGAATTCAGCTCATGTTTTTGACGAAACAAAATAAACACTTACATAGACGCTGCAATTGATTTTTTTTCTCATATCATTTATTTAACACGGCACAAAAACAATTTAATGTTTAACGGCACCAATTATATCTGAAGACTTAAATTCTTAAAGCAATTTTTTTATCCTCGCTGCCGACAACGAGCTGAAATTAAGTCTATCTTAAAACTAGGATGTATTTTTCAATCACTGTTTTGTAGTTTGATGGTCGTCTGATGCTCTTCGAATGGCCATGAATATGCAGCATGTATGGATTTGTTCTGCTGAGCCACGATGTCATGAGCTGGAAGAGGGGCTTGTAATTCTCGGGTCCTGAAGGTATTGTGCGGGGGCTAGTTGCTGGTTATGGTTCGTTGTTGTTGTTCGCTGGTGTTCAAGTGGCCTATGGTATGTGCCGCTGAGCCAAGATATCACTGAAGGCCTCGGGTTCTCAGGTCCTGGTGAATTCGTGTGGGGTGCAGTTGTTGATTCCAAAACCTCTGCTTAAGGTTCAAACGTGTTCTTGTCGTTTTGTTGGGTGTAGACGGAGGGGAACGGGACTAGGGGGCATGGATGGATTTTAGGAAAATGTATATAAGGGTCATGTAGGGTATGTCACGGCTCGCCAAGACATCACGAACAGGAACAGCTGGCCGTCTACCTCCGGCCTGAAGGGAAGCTTCTAATTTAGACCTGGCGTCACGATGGACAGGGCATGACCAAACAACGTGCTCTATGTCGTGATAACCTTCACCACAGGCACAGATACCGCTTTCTCCGAGCCCAATACGACGGAGATGCGCATCAAATCTATAGTGATTGGACATAAGCCGAGACATCACGCAAATGAAATCTCGACCTACATCCAACCCCTTGAACCACGGATTCGCCGATACCTTGGGTATAATGGAATGTAACCACCTTCCCAGTTCCCCTCTGGTCCAAGAATTTTGCCAACTGATGATCGTATTCTGACGTACAAATGCAAAAAATTCATTAAAAGCAATTGGTCTTTCACAAATTTCACCGTTTGTTGCGCCCACCTTAGCCAAAGAGTCCGCTTTCTCATTGCCCGGTATCGAGCAGTGAGAAGGGACCCACACTAAGGTAATCTGAAAAGATTTTTCGGATAAAGCACTCAGATGTTCCCGTATTTTCCCCAGGAAATACGGAGAGTGCTTAACATCTTTCATCGATCGGAGAGCCTCAATGGAACTGAGACTGTCCGTAAAGATGAAATAATGGTCCGTGGGCATTTTTTCGATTATCCCTAGGGTGTACTGAATTGCAGCTAATTCTGCGACGTAAACAGAAGCAGGATTATCTAGCTTATGGGAGACGGTTAAATTGTTATTGAAGATACCGAAGCCAGTGGACTCATCGATAAGTGATCCGTCAGTGTAGAACATATTGTCGCAGTTGATGTTTCGATATTTATTGGAAATAATTTTGGGGATCTGCTGCACGCGTAAATGATCCGGGATTCCACGAGTTTCTTCTATCATGGATGTATCGAAAAACACAGTAGAATCAGAAGTATTTGATAAGTCGACACGATTTGGAATATTCGAAGAAGGGTTAATATTATGGGACATGTGATTGAAATACAATGTCATAAAACGGGTTTGAGAATTAAGTTCGATTAACCTTTCAAAGTTTTCAATCACAGGACGGTTCAAGACCTCACATTTGATAAGAATACGAGAAGACAGGCTCCAGAAGCGGTTTTTCAATGGTAGAACTCCAGCTAAGACCTCCAAACTCATACGCAAACAACGATATTGTATTCGCTCCAGTTTGATCAAATGTGTGTTTGCTGCGGAGCGGAAGCAGAAACACCCGTACTCAATTACCGACAATATGGTTGTTTGGTAAAGCCTTATAAGGTCTCCCGGGTGTGATCCCCACCATGATCCGGTTATTGTACGAAGAAAATTCACTCTTTGTTGGCTTTTTTTCATCAGATACCTAATGTGACAACCCCAGGTGCCTTTAGAGTCGAACCAGACACCAAGATACTTGTGTACCAAAACCTGAGAAATCGTTTTACCCATTAATTGTGTTTGAAGCTGAGCAGGTTCATGCTTCCTAGAAAAAACTACTATCTCAGTCTTCTCCGGAGAGAATTCGATACCTAGCTGTAAATCCCAAGCAGACAAATTGTCCAAGGTATCTTGCAATGGTCCTTGCAAATCGGCAGCTTTGGCTCCTGTAACTGAAACCACGCTGTCGTCTGCAAGTTGTCTTATCGTGCATGAATTTGCCAGACATTCGTCGATGTCATTTACATAAAAATTGTAAAGAAGGGGGCTTAAACATGAGCCCTGGGGAAGACCCATGTAGCTAATTCGAAAAGTTGCCAAATCGCCATGCGTAAAATGCATGTGCTTTTCGAACAACAAATTGTGCAAAAAATTGTTCAAAATTGGAGAAAATCCTTGTCGGTGAAGTTTGCCCGAAAGAATGTCAATAGAAACGGAATCAAAAGCTCCCTTAATGTCCAAGAACGCAGACGCCATTTGTTCTTTGCGAGCATACGCCAGCTGGATATCTGTTGAAAGCAACGCAAGACAAACATTCGTCCCTTTGGTACGGCGGAAACCAAATTGAGTATCTGACAGTAGAGCATTTGATTCGATCCAGTGGTCTAAACGACGGAGTATCATTTTCTCCATCAATTTCCGGATACAGGATAGCATTGCAATCGGCCTATAGGAGTTGTGATCAGAAGCTGGTTTTCCCGGTTTTTGGATGGCGATCACCCTCACTTGCCTCCAATCTTGCGGTACAATGTTTTGCTCCAGGAACTTATTGAACAAGTTCAACAAGCACCTCTTGGCATTGCCGGGTAGATTCTTCAACAAGTTGAATTTGATTCTATCTAACCCAGGCGCGTTATTGTTACAGGACAGGAGGGCAATTGAAAATTCTGCCATCGTAAAAGGTGATTCTATCGCGTCGTGGCCCGGAGACGCATCGCGAACAAAGTTTAGCGCAGGAACAGAGTCCGGACATACTTTCCTGGCAAAATCAAATATCCACCTACTTGAAGACTCTTCGCTTTCGTTGACCGTTACGCGATTCCGCATTCTTCGGGCTGTGTTCCAAAGAGTGCTCATCGATGTCTCCCTCGACGTCTCGTTCACGAACCGACGCCAATATCCGCGTTTCTTTGCTTTAGCCAATCTTTTAAGCTTAGTATCAAGCTCCGAATACCGTATATAGTCGCCAGGTACACCTTTCTTCTGATAGGCCAAAAACGCGTCGGATCTTTCCGTGTAGACATCGGAGCACTCTTGGTCCCACCACGGAGTGGGAGGCCGTTCTTTGATCGTTACGCCGGGATATTTCTTCGTTTGGGCTTGCAACGCGGCGTCGAGAATCAAGCCCGCGAAGAGGTTGTATTATTCAAGTGGTGGATGATGTTGAATCGACTCAACAGCTTCTGAAACCGTTTCCTCGTATAACTTCCAATCAACATTCCGTGTGAGGTCATACGGAATGTCAATTGGCCGCATGCGAGTTGACCCGTCGGTAATTGAAATAAGAATAGGCAAATGGTCGCTACCGTGAGGATCGAGGATTACCTTTCATGTGCAATCCAACCGTAGCGACGTCGAACATAAAGAGAGATCCAAAGCGCTTGGGCACGCTGGAGGTTTCGGGACACGTGTCATTTCACCGTTGTTTAGAATAGTCATGTCGAAGTTATCGCAAAGGTTATACATTAAAGAGGAGGGGTTATCATTAGAAGGGGAACCCCAAGCCACGCCATGAGAGTTAAAGTCTCCCAAAATCAAGCGTGGCGAGGGAAGAAGTTCTATTAAATCAAAGAGCAGCCGTTGCCCAACCTGTGCTCTGGGAGGAATATATATTGAGGCAATACAAAGCTCTTTACCTTGTATTGTCATTTGACATGCGACAACTTCGATGCCTGGAATCGAGGGGAGGTTAATACGATAGAAAGAATAGCACTTTTCAATCCCTAAAAGTACTCCTCCATATGGGGTGTCTCGATCAAGGCGAATAATATTAAAATCATGGAAGTTGAGATCAATATTTGAAGTAAGCCAAGTTTCACAAAGGGAAAATGCATCGCATTTGTTTCTATTTATTAAAACTTTAAATGAATCCATTTTTGGTAAAATACTTCTACAATTCCACTGTAAGACAGAGATAGAATCCTTCGTATACGCAGATGAATTAGGCATCGAAGGATACGATCGCTGCAAGGAGGGGCCATTGAGCAGTCAACTGCTTCAAAAATGTTCTAACTGTTGGGAGGAATGCTGTAAGAAAATTTTTTATTGGATCGGGTACATTGAAAGTTTCAAAAATCCAATCCACAATGTCAGAAAATTTCACCAGTCCAGCATTTGATTTTTCAACTGGATGTGCAAAAGGAACAACTGGGGTTTTAGATGTTCCAGGAAGTGCTGGGAACTCCTTCTGGGACTTTAAATTTGCTTCCGCTGCACTCTTAGGTTTGTTTGTACCATTCATTTCACTTTGGGAAATCTTAGGACCTTTTCGGGGAAGTTTAGGAGAGGAAATATTTTTCCTCTTTCTAGACTCCCCAGGATTGGCGTAAGATGTTCCCGCTGGTGAATTGTCAGAATCGGTTTCATCAGAAGACAACAGATCAAAGGGGTTCGAAGTAACGGGAGAAGTGGTAACGGTCTTCTTCAGCATGTCAGCGTAGGAACGCTTTGAACGCTCTTTGAGAGACCGTTTTATTCTATCCCTGCGCTGCATGTACACCGCACATGTCGAGAGCTCATGCAGATTTTCCCCGCAGTGAATACACTTTACAGCGTTAACACTGCAAGAATCTTCCGCATGAGTCTCCCCACACTCGCCACAACGTGCCTTATTGCAGCAGTAGGCGGCTGTATGGCCTAACTGCTTGCAATGAGTGCAGTTCATGACGCGGGGAACGTATAGCCTCACAGGGAGACGAACCCGGTGGATCGAGATGTGGCTTGGTAGTGCAGACCCGGCGAACGTAACTCGAAACGAGTCTGACGGAGTGTAAACTTTTTTGTCACCGACGAGCGATACCGACCGCAATTGCTTGCAGTCGAGCACCTTCACATCGGGACATGTGTTGTTTTTAAATCACCCTTTAGCACTTTTCAATATACACTCGACGGACAGACTCGAATCGGTCACGACACCGTCGATCTCCACATCTCTAGCGGGTACATAGACACGGTATTCCCGTGTAAAAAGCTCGGAGCAAGCTATATCGTTGGCCTCTTTAAGGTCATTGACCACGACACGGAGCTTGTTCGGCCTGATTTTTAAAATTTCAGTCACAGCTTTAAAGTGTGACGTCAGGTCTTTCGAAATCTGTAGAATGTTTAAAGATTTCGATTTCGGCCTGAGGTAAACTGCCACCGGAAGAGTCGATCCATCTGGATACAATCTGACACGTGGGGGAGCTGAGGAATTAATATTAGGAGGGGGGGAAGGAGGGACAGGGTCGAGGGGATTCGAGGATGGAGGTGCGGGAGGTGGGGGGTCTACATCCATCGCGCTAAACCTAGCGCGCCGATGAGACAGACAAGAAGCACGTACCTTCCTTTCTTTTTCTTCTTCGTGTTGGAGTGCACTGCACTCACCACCAAATCGTTCGACAGCAGGCAGCTACAAAGCGACACAGTAACACAAAGGCGCTTGACCTTGCGATACAGCAATCTAGACAAAAGACACCGGTCAAAAAATGCCACCACTTGCACACACGTATTGAAATTTATCGGAGCGATTTCGAAGCACAACCGATGCTGATGCGTGTTCGGCACAGAATGACGCTGCAATTGAGGAAGAAGGCTTTATAATACATAGCTGTGGTATAGTGGTTCGGAATTAACACTAACATACTTCTTCTGTTGCAGCATGAGCCACACGTCGTATAAGGAAGCTTTTCATGCTTTTGACTTAAATCTTATTGTTAAAATATAAATTATATGCACATCAAACAAAAATAAATCATTATCACAATACAATCTAAAACTGCTTCAATCTAAACATTCAATCTAAACATGCTTCAATCTAAACATTCTTCAGCTTGAATACGAATTAAGGTAGTTGACAGGTTCGTCAGGTTGGCCGATTCAGTTTGATAAGTCACTCTGCTTTTATTTTACTCAGAATCTTAATATACACTAAGGTCGCTTTCTACGCGGGCCTTTTTTACGCGGATTCCGGAATTTACGCGGTTTTTTTACGCAACACGTATCCCCCACGTAAAAAGCAACTTTAGTGTAATTTAATTTACCTTGAATCTTGAAGTCTTCTCGTTATACCAGAATTATTCAAGTAATATTAAAAAAAAAAATCGCTGAAAAAGTTTATTTTTGAAGCGATTTCATAGCTTTTCTCTAGCCTTTGCCATCTAATCAGAATCACAGTTCCGAATTACAGCCGGCAGCAAAACGAGAAAACAACATCCACGCAGCCTCAAAGCGGTTGTAGAGCATCCACGGACTTGGATTGGGTTGAATGAAATTTGATGAGGGATTTCAGCACAGGCTTTCCTGCCTTCTGTATCTGCTTTTGAGACGCGAAAGTTAGCATCGGACGTTTTACGAGTTTCACCTACCAAGGATTAAAAAATCGCTGCAATGTGAAATTGATACATTGTTGGTAAGGATACATTGTTGACAAGCCATTCAGATAAGCACTTACGGATTAACCGATGAAAGTGAAATAATTCGCTGACAATGTAATTCCGCAACAAACTCGTCTCACATTCGATGTGCATTTTTTGTGTAAAATACTGAGCCGCAAACCATGTTTATACTACTTGAAAAATTCAATAAAATCACAATGCAATTATTATTAGCCGCGTTTACTGTCCACATGAATCATTCCCAAAGTACTTGATATATTACTTCAGTTTTTCATTAACTCGTTTTTCTATATTCAAAAAAACAACCACATAATGTCATCTTTACTAGCGCTACTGTTTATAAGCCATAAATGATGCGGATTCGGGGGAATTGCACAGGCGTGCCAGGGAACAGCCTGGAAAATGGATGAAAACACGCCTATGCCATTAGGCTGTTGCATTTACTGCTGAACTGTTGGTGATAGGGTTTCTCACAAAAACAGTTGTGTCGAAAAAGAGGGAAAAAATAAATGGGAAACAATTTCATTAATAAATCATGACGAAGTAACGCTTAGAAAAAATTTGTCATCCTGGTGGCAGCATGAAGCACCATCACATTCATATGTAAATACAGTTTCGCACAGAAAATAAAATATAATCAATCATCCAGGCTCTAACCCTGGAGTACTGCCCTATTAACTGGCGAAAAAAAATCCGATTACGCACCAAAAGCTGACAAGCAATAATCTCCTGGAGCCCTCCACGCTGCCAGTCAGATGAGGCGGGTGACAGCAACAGCGGAAGGACACCGAAAGTGCAATCAAAATCGCTTTTATTGGCGGTACGTGTTGCTTGTCATTCTACCGTTTTGCTACATCACCGCAAACTGGCAGGACATCAACCACCCAGCCTGGTTTCAGCCGAGTCAATACAAATAGCGAGTTGGAACGGGTGGACACTCCATCAGTAAACTCAAGCATGTTTGGGACGTATAATGTGTATATAGGTATTCGTTTCCCACAAACAATCGATGGATGCTGTTAGCGAAATTGGGAACAACAACAGGGAAGCAGCCAACCCTAGATGGCCTTTTTATGGAAGTTCATAAATTTAATGACGGTTAGGATGAAGGATAATATAAATTCCTCATCACTGTATGAAGTGCAACGAAAATGATAAAAAAAGCGTTGTCACAAACATTTTCTGGTCGGCTTTTTGATGGACGTTAATGCCCATATGCTGTGGCCATTGTTAGCAAAATTAAATAATCGACAAATTTGCTGCAGGCTGGAGGACACATCACTGAAATAAAAGATTGATCCCGGTTGGGTTTATTACGATACAAAGGTTGGACCGATTGAATGTCGCAATAAAAATGTGGAATATAAAATTCAGTACCATATCAGTTAATAACGGATATGGTGAAAAGATCAAATCAAAGTTAAAACGTCACGATGCAGGAAACATCAACCATCTTTTATCCAGTCACTTCACATCACATATGTACACAATTTTAATCGATACAATTCGCCTTGATTGACAGCGCTGAAAGGTTGTAAATTTACGTTTTTCGTTTGCTTAGCAAAGAAGCATTCGCAAAACTTCACGCTTCACTCTGCTGTAAATTTCATTCCACCGATCGTACATTTTCCGCTGTTTGCTGCTCATTCTCCCGCCGCGGTTGCTTACATTGATCTGGTCCGTTCGGTCGTCTCAGAAATGAATGGTGTAATACCGGGACCATGAAGCACACACGTGACCTGACTTCGGGACGAAAGCGAGATGGAATCCGGCGTTCCCCAGATTACGAAATTTGCGTTCGGCTGGTACGGTCATGTCTGGCGCACGTGTCGGTGGGAAAAATTCCGTGTACGGATAAGGTAACAATGTTTATGGAGATGACGTCTAAAAGCAATGGCTGGTGGTGCTGTCACTTATGATTAAGTTTTGTTACGCGTTGATAATATTATTGCTAAGGAAACTGTTGCATTACTTTGAATTAGGATTTTATTATTCTACCTATTACCTTTTTGTATCTATCGTTTTTATCTTTTTGCTTCTTGCATGTTGAAATCATTTATTCAACAAAGATTTCGATTGTAGCACTAAACAATAATACTCATTTAGAACAAGCTTCTCACTGTACAACATAACGAGTGTTACACAAAAACCTCTTTCATGGTGAAATTCTCTTCTCCAAACAGCTTCATTCTGCTGCTGAAAGCATGAAATATTTATCGGAAACCGTTCTTTTCAAATGATAATTGAATGTTAATGATTGGGTCCACTTTTTTCGCTTTCATCCAATTTTATATCGATTTGCCCTATTTATCAGAGCCAAGTTCGAATTCGTCCCCCAAGCTAACTTGTGCAAACACACCAAACTACTAACCTCAACCCCAAACCCTCTACCGCGAACAAACCAGAACATCAAACTTCTTTATTGAAGTAGATCGACTGGAACCCGAAAATCATCCGTGCCATATCATCGGTCGCAATCACGGAAGAAGCAAGGACGAAAGCATCAATTTCTGGCTTCCTTGGAGCCGTCACTCTATCTTTTCCTCGGTGTGTCTTACTTGGCCAATAAATAGAGCCCGTCCCCGACGCGGTTTGCTTCGCTAGGCTCTATCCGATGCCAAATGGGTGTCGATTACGGTTTCGGTTGGTCGCTTCATCACCCAGACCCCAGTTTGACTGTTATGGGATCTGATAAGAGTTGGAATTTACACTTTCCGTGGCACAGTTATCGGATATGTTGAGGGTAGCTCTGCAGGACAATTCATCTCTGAGCCAGTAACTAAGGCACGAGTTAGGATAAGAACAATATTGGAATTCGAATCTGTAGTGAAAACTTGTCATTAACAAGGGGAACACAATTGCGAACATTCTAAAATTTATCAATGAATCTATGTCGCACAGCATTGAGTTTATTTTGGCAGGAAGTTTTATTGCGCAATACTGGCTGTAAATGCCACAGTAATATTTCACCAAGACAGTTGAAAATTCGTTTTGCGTAACGAATAGTTTGCACAACTAACTGACATTGTCATCTATGTTATTCACAACTTGAATTATCCCCTCCGCATACCAGAGTGCTGTAAATTGGGATATATATCATTTCACACAATGTCTTTGTAGGTCGTAGGTTCAGGGATTATGTGGTCATAAAGTATCCACGCTATCACATACAGCAAACAGCGGTCGAGGAATTTGTCGTAAATGCTAGTACAAAAATTTTTCACCACATAAACCATACATTTTAAGAATCCTGTTTGCTGTATAAACGACATCCCTAAAGTTTAATACTTTTTTCTAGTCGTTAAAAATATACTGCTCATCAAACTACTCTAACAGTAATTTCATTTTTTGTTTTATAAATGCATCGAACTCATCCGCTTCGACAATCGACATAAAACATAAATAAATTGTGCATAAAGTTTGCCTATGCACTGTGTTCGCGTCGCTAAGCGGTAACCCCTTTTGGCTACCCTGGATAAAATGATCCATGTCCGGTATGCGCCCAGGTGCGGCGGTATGTAGTCTGCCGTGTTCGATGCTTATTAATGTTTTGTTGATAAAATTTGTCATACGAGCCGGAAACTGAAACCCAACCAGATTCAACATCCAGCGGAAACCGATCGATTCGAATGAGTGCAATCTACCGAAAAATAATCTCGTTGTCAATTTTGACAACGGTTTGGATGAATTTTGTGTTAACGATATTATCACGTTTGAAATGCGGTTTTCGCGGGCATCTCGTCCCGATGTTTATCTCTGCTCACTAAACCAGCATTGGAATCCTCACCGTAATATCTTGATCAAATGGGATGCATTCACTTTTCTGAATCGAACTTCCAGGTGCGAGAGAATGGGATTGGTGCATTTCACCAATGCGCGGATAAAAAAGTATCAGATCGCAGATCACGTTCGTTCACCGGCTTACGATATACCAAGGGCAAATTTCGTAAATCAAATATCACGAATGATCGCATCACGAGTAGATCTTTCTTCACCCACTGATTGTTCACAACAAGTGTACTCAAGGGTCCAGAAATACACGTCGAAACTATAAGACTTCCAAAAGATTATGCACAAAATTTCCGCCCAAGCGGTTGAGTGAGACAAAAACTAACGAAATCAAATATCACTATCGCCTATCTATACTTAACGCAAAAAAGCACGAAGGCGATACGATATTCGATTCGAATGCAAGTAAGCAGTGTGAGATGGAGACGAAAATATATTCTACACGAAGCCAGCTGAAATTGTTTCTCGCGTAGTGAATAAAATTTCGATGATGATCTTTTTGTGTGAAGTTCTCCAACGATTTAGAATTCGGTAGTTAGATAAATATCAGCGTACGGAGAACTGGGATTTCGCAAACCAAAAGGACTATGGCACAGTAAACATACGAAAGAAACAACGAAATACATTGTTAAACAGGCTCGGCGCATATCAGAGGTTAGTGGAATATTGGCTATTCCTGTCGTGAGGCTTGGACATGGATTGCCCCTGGAAGTAAAAAACGAGGTATTGCAGTTTTATGACAGTGACCAGGTCAGTAGAGCCATGCCAGGGCAAAGGGACTACGTTTCAGTGAGAAAAGATGGTAAGCGACAGCATGTGCAAAAGCGACTCTCAATGCATTCAATTCGTGAGGCTTACGTTTGTTTTAAAGATATCAGCAAAACTGATTGTTCGCGCCAAAAGTCCCGCCACAGCTGGGCATGACTGTCGTCCGTGAGTGACCAGCTGAGGCCCAAGCGACGCCGATCTGCGCGCGCTTATTTGCGGCTTTGTTTGCCGCTCGACAATGCTGCCCACTGCCCGGCAGCATATAAAAGCGCTCTTCGCAGCAGCGCCAGGCAGTGTGTGTTGTTCAGTGTTACTTCAATATAGTCGTTAGTCGGCCGTTGTGCTAGTCGGCCTTTGGCCATAGCGCTAGCCGGCTCGCTGCCGGTAGCCGTCGTGTACGTTAAAAGAAATTAACTTAATATATTTCGTAGTAGTTATTAATACTCGAGTTTCGAACTTTCAACTCCCGAAAACCTTCCCGCTTTCCATCTGCTGCCGAGCAAACTGGGCCTTAATCGCCCCAACGACATTAAATCAAACGTGCGAGTTTACCGCAATCAAAAAATCACACAACGTAGGGTTTGCGCCAACACTGATATTGGATTGACTCCTTTTATAGCTTTGAAACCTAAGCATTGTAAATTACTTGGAAGCTCAGGATCTCATAATATTTGTGTTTGTACTGATCACGAGAATACTGAATTGATGATACACAGTCTAAAGAAATATTCATTCCAAAATGGGGTTCGCCACAGAAGGCAGAATCACGAAAGGCAGAAGCACGAAAGGCAGAATCATGAAAGGCAGAATTCTATGACCGTACACACAAGGCAGAATATTTCAAAAGGCAGAATTTCGAAGAGCACGAAAGGCAGTATCACTGGTAGCAAAATCTGGCTCACGATAGCCAAGTGCGTAATGACAAATTGGTGCGAATCCTGGGCACGGTATCAAAGCTGCTACTCTACCTTTATTATTTGATATTATTTGGTAACCAGACATAATAACTGGTCACTATCAATGACCACTTTTGTTGTGAGGTGCAAATCAAGCCTAATTATTAGATCCGAAACGCGCAAACTGGTTTGGCTTAGATCCTAAAGAGTCTCACGGCATTGCGGAGAGAAATTTTTCGATGGTAGGTATAACTTACACTAGTCTCAACGGCTTGTTGATTATAATTAACATTAAACAATTCAGGCGGCGAAGACGCATAATCGAGGGCAAGGAACCGAGGCGGCGCAAAGCCGCCGTGGTTTCCGCGGTCCGAGCCGGCCGCCGACCCGCCGTCGGAAGCGGCGGCCTCTCGCATACAAACAACTGATCTACTGGTTTTCTAGGATTATTCAAACAGGTTTTCTTTCCCTTAGTTAAGTCCGAACGGGCGGTAGCGAGTAAGGACAGCATACACTTGGACAATAGAGTCGGCCGAAGGCCACGAGTGTGTGTTGTTAAAAAGAAAATAGACCATTTTTTGATTCTACCAATCGTGCTTTTTTTGATTCTGCCATTCGTTATTCTGCCTTATGAAATATTCTGCCTTTCGTAATTCTGCTTTTCGTTATTCTGCCTTTCGTGATTCTGCCTTTCGATTTTCTGCCTTTCGTAGGAGACCCCCAAAATGATTCTAAATTTTACTTTAAACAACTATTATGTAGCTCAACTACACGATCCAAATATTGTTATCTCCGCAACTGTGAACATTGCCCAAGCCGTTTAGATCTTGAAAACAGTTTTTTCAAAGAACTTGAGAAACAGATCGATTTGAACTGTCCTACAGTACGGTCGCATTTTACCAACAGCTCGAGGCTAAGTCTTAGACTACCGAGAGATATTGAAATTTTGCTTTTCACTTTCAACAGGCAATCTTTTTAAAAGACTACCTGTTGAAACGCAAAGTAATAAATTTGTTTTTTAACGTTAACGAGTGTTTAGTGAGTAAATTTGGTTTGAGATATTTCTACTTAAATTCTATAGTGAAGTGAAGTTTTCCAGTTATGCCTGGAAAAAATAAAAAAGCTCGCTTTGATGCGGCTTCAAGGAAACGTGAGGCATCTCCTCCAAGTGACACTGAAATTTCGACTAACAGGTATGATATTCTTTCTTCCGTTGGGGATCAAGAATTCCAAACTTCTCATACTGAGCATAAAGCCGTTATGAAGAAGGTTAAAGTTCCACCTATTATGGTATTTGTAGCAAATTTAAAAGCATTTCGATCAGAACTTTCATCATTTCTGTCGGATGTGAAAATTAATTTTCAAATTGGCCGCCAAGGCGAAATTCGTATTTTGGCCGAATCTCTTGATGGCCATAAACATCTTTTACAGTATTTGACTGAAAAGATGTATAAATTTTATTCTTTCGATGCCAAAAACGAGAGACCGTTTAAGGCTGTTTTGAAAGGTCTTTCAAATGACCAAACTATTGAGGAAATTAAAGATTGTTTGTCAGAATCACTTGGTTTTGCCCTCAACCAAGTAATTTTGATGAAACGAAAGGCAAATGCCAAAATTAATCAAACTGGAATACACCAGAAAAACTACTTAGTACATTTTGATCGTACCAAAGTAAATAATTTGAAATGTTTGGAAAAAGCACGTGCTTTATTTAACGTGCGAATAAAGTGGGAAAATTTCAAGAGACATGGAGAAATCCATAATCTTACTGAATGTCGGAATTGTCAAGCCTATGGTCATGGAACTCGAAAATACCATATGGCAGCGAAATGTATAATTTGTGGTGACACTATTCACACGAAAGATATCTGCTCCGTGAAAGAGACCACTAATAGTTTCAATTGTTTCACAAATCTAATTTCTTTAATTGTCCTGTAAGGTCAAAAATTATTGCTTCCAGACAACGTAGGAATTCTAAACAACCTGTTGTCAATGTGGGTATACAAAAGACATTTAATACTGTTCAGGCATCACCAGCACTTTCATTAGCAGGTGTGTCTGTAGGTAATAATTTTAATTCAGCTAACAAATTTCAGACAAAAAATCCTGTTCAGGCAATACCAGGCTGTTCATATGCCAGTGTCCTTACAGGTAATATTTCAAATTCAAACAGTAACAAACCATTCGTGTTTGGTGCTGAAAAGTAGCATTGGGCGATACGACGGAGAGTATCGATACCCGAAGAACCAAAAGTATCGAGAATCTCAAAATATCGGTCAGAAAGTATCGATACCAGAAGTATCTATAAAATAGCTGAGATCATTTTTTGAATTCTTGATAAATACATTTACTGAAAACCAGTAATCGATTCAGTGATTCGCGAAAATACAGCAAAACTATTTGCTGAACAGAAAACAGTAAATGAAGGTTTGCTGGAATCCAGCAAAAGAATTGATATGGCAAAAAAATTACGTCAAGCTGTCATTAGTAAAACGCGCCAAATCATCGTGCAGCTGGTACGGGATCATCGCTAAGCTCCTGATTCCTGATAGCGAATATGGGACCATAGCTAAGTCCTTGTTGGGCTAGATGAACTTAAAAGTTGAAATGATAATCATACATCTCTAGTTCAACAGGAATTTGCCTATGATCCGATGGGCGGATGGAATCTGGTTCCTGACGGAAACATGGTTCTTGAACTAACTGGTTAACCAGCAAATTGATTTATGCTTTGCTGAATGAACAGTAAATTGTCATAGCTGACAACCAGCAAGTAGTATTTTGTTTTACTGAACATGCAGCAAATGACCTGTCACTTTTATGCAATTGAGCATTACTGAATAATTAGCAAATTTCATTTTGCTGAACAGATTGCTGGAAGCACAGCACACCAAAAATCAGCAAAATTTTGGTGGTTTCCAGTAATGAAAATTTGATGTGCCGACTTTTTGTTGTTTTTCTGGTGTCTATTCGCATTCTCTAGAGCAGCATGAATCAAATGACTTCACAAACAAATACATACAGGTAATGCAGAAATTCTGAGCTTTGGCAAACAAATGAATTAAACAACTTATATCTTCAAGATTTGTATTCACTGGCCCAATGGGCTGTGAAGCTCCCGTCTTATTTGTATAAATTATTGACACACTTCCATATTAATTGATGAGGAAGTTGATGACATGAAAAAGTTAGATATGTCAGCGAAAATAAGATAGTGAAGTCTACCGCTGAATTTTTCTAACTAATAAATATTGCAATTTTTTTTTCCACTTGTACTCTAACTTGTGTCGACGGAAAGCATGAGTTAGTTTCCGCTTGCAAATATTCGATCTGAACAGTGTAACCAGAAAACTTATATTTGTTTTTAAAATACAGTCAAATTTCGCTCGTTGGGCTATGTTTAGTTGGGCTACGTTTAAGTTGGGCTCCCGCTCGTTGGGTTATAGCCCAACTAAATCGAAGCAAAACATCATTTCTGATAACGTTGAATTTCGTTTGAGGGGTTTGTGGATGCATTTTAACGCAGAAAGTAGAATTAATTGAAATAAAAACAAATGAAGCTGAGTATAAATGTAAACAAACAATATTTTAATCAATTGTCAGAGAAACAATATAAGTTTTGTGGCTTAATAATGCAACGTAGAGCTATGCCTATTTTTTAAAGTATTTGAGAACACGTTATAATTGAGCACTCCTTTTTGGCTTTAAATGTGTGGCTTCAGTAAAACAAATTTCGAATTTAGCCCTATGCTGCGCTTGGCTCAGATTTTGACAGTTCGTTTGGCTCACAACATTCTCTCTATATATTTCTCCATCTAATAGCGAATTTCTTTATTCCACTGTGTGCGGGCAAAACTGCCGGGGAATAATGAAACGTCATCGCCATTTAAGACGCAAGTAAGAAAGAGATCCCAGATAATTGTTTACGAACTTAGCACGTGCGATAGTGGGTTGAAGCTGACAAATTTTACAGTGCGCTTCGGGCAGCACGGCAGGTCAAAACTGGGTCAAAATCGAGCGAATAAAGAAGGGTTTTGACAGCAGTTTGTGCGCTGCCAGGTCAAAACGAGGTGAGCTGGTGGAATAAAGCAATTCGCTATAAGTTTTGCTAGTGCAAATAGACTTGTGCGATATTTATACTGACAGTGGCAGCTTTTCAGTGGTTCCAGCTCGTATCAACTAGCTGGCATCTCTATCCGATTTGCTTTGCTTTATCGCAGCTAACATCGCAGCGGTTCTACGATGTGTGGGCTCCACTGACACTGACAGACAGCATAACATAGCGTATGAAAAGTGGCGGTGATCTCGTGTACACATTGAGATGTTAGCCCTTGTAACATGGCGCGATGTCAGCTAGCTGGTCCGTATGCATAAAAGAATATCGATACAAATATCGCGGTTTTCAGTATCGATACGGTCGAGTACCGGACGCTTGTGTATCGATCCAAAAAATCGAAATATCGTCTCAAAAGTATCGATATTTTCGATACCGATACAATATCGCCCATTGCTACTGAAAAGTCAGCCAGTATTGATTTAGGTAATCCAACTCCCGAAAAGATTGAATACCTACAACAATCCATGCTGCAGCTAATGTCTGTTTTGTTGAACTGTAACTCGATGTACGAGGCTGTTCAAGAAGGTATAAAATTTACAACTAATATTGTTATGAAATTGAAATTCAGCAATGATTTTAAATAATGCTGTAAATTTTCTAAATTGCAATGCTCGCTCTTTAAAAGCGAAAGAGGATTAATTTTTCAATTTTTTATCAGTCCACGATGTGCATATTGCAGTTGTGACTGAAACGCTTTTAAAGCCAAATATTAAACTAAAAAAGAACCCAAATTATATGGTTCATAGGTTTGATAGAATTGATGTTGCCGGTGGTGGAGTTACAATAGTTATCCACCGTCGAATAAAACATCGTGTTTTACCCCATCTTGAAACCAAAGTTATCGAGAGTTTGGGAATTGAAATTGAAACAAGTATTGGCATTTTATTTATAGCCGCAGTGTATTTGCCTTTTCAATGCACTGGTGAGCGAAAAAATTATTTCAAGGGAGATTTGCAAAAACTCACAAGAAATAAATCTAAATTTTTAATCATCGGTGATTTTAATGCGAAACATTGATCTTGGAATAATGCTCAAAGCAATTCTAATGGAAAAATATTGTTTAATGATTGCTCGGCTGGATTTTATTCAGTTTTATTTCCAAACGGTCCTACATGTTATTCTTCTATTAGGAATCCATCTACAATTGATTTGGTACTAACAAATCAAAGTCATTCATTCATGCAGTGATTTATTAACTCATGCTGACTTTGATTCTGATCATCTTCCCATAATATTTTCTATTTCCCATGAAACTATTTTAAATCCCACTAGATCTGTGTTAAATTATCACAAGACTAATTGGGATAGATTTCGTTCTACGATCGAAGAAAATTTGAATGATGATATTATTTTACAAAATAGTGCTGACATTGACAGAGCATTAGATAGTTTTAGCAGCTTAATACTCAATGCCCGGAATTTACAGTTCCTAAGACTCGAGTGAAATTTAATGCACCAATTATTGACAGTGAACTTCAACTTCTTATACGTTTGAAGAACATACGGAGACGTCAATACCAAAGATCTCGTGATCCTGCTTTGAAAATTATTTTTCAAGAATTACAAAAGGAAATTAAACATAGATTCACTCTCTTGCGAAATGAGAATTTCATGAGAGAAGTTGAACAACTTAAACCTTATTCAAAAGCTTTCTGGAGACTTTCGAAAGTTCTTAAGAAACCTTCGAAGCCCATTCCAGTCCTTAAAGATGGTGATTGCATTTTTCTAACGAATGAACAAAAATCTCAAAAACTTGCTCAGCAGTTTGAGAATGTTCATAACTCCAATTTGAACGTAGTAAGTCCTATTGAAAATGAAGTAAACCAAAAGTATGATCAGATCACAACCCAAGAATTTCTTTCTGAAGAGGTATTGGAAATAAACTTGAATGAGGTGCGAACTGTTCTCAAAAAATTCAAAAACATGAAAGCACCAGGAGATGATGGGATTTTCTACATCCCCATCAAAGGACTTCCCGAAAACTCTTTAAATTTCTTGGTAAAAATTTTTAACAGATGCTTTGCACTAGCACATTTTCCTACGAAATGGAAAAATGCCAAAGTCACTCTAATTTTAAAACCCGAAAAGAATCCAGCTGAGGCATCAAGTTATCGACCAATTAGTTTACTTTCCTCTATTAGCAAACTTTTTGAAAGAATAATTCTCAGTAGAATGATAACACATATTGATGAGAACTCAATTTTTGCAAATGAGCAGTTTGGTTTTCGCCATGGGCATTCCACTACTCATCAGTTACTTAGAGTAACAAATATGATTCGAACTAATAAATCTGAAGGCTATTCGACTGGAGCAGCTCTACTAGATATAGAAAAGGCATTCGACAGTGTTTGGCATAAAGGTTTAATAGCTAAAATGTCAAATTTCAGTTTTCCGCTTTACCTTACAAAAATGATACAAAGTTATTTAACTGACCGCACTCTTCAGGTTAACTATCTAAATGGTAAATCTAATAGATTGCCTGTTAGAGCTGGTGTGCCTCAGGGGAGTATCTTGGGCCCAATCTTCTGTAACATTTTTACTTCTGATCTTCCTGATTTACCATAGGTTGTGAGAAATCTCTGTTTTCTGACGATACAAGCATTTCCGCAAAAGGAAAAAGCCTTCGTGTTATATGCAGTCGGCTACCAAAAAGCTTAGGTATTTTTTCTTCATACTTGCAGAAATGGAAGATTTCCCCTAATGCTTCTAAAACACAGTTAATTATTTTTCCTTATAAGCCAAGAGTTTCATTTCTCAAACCCACCCATAACCACGTTATTAAGATGAACGGTGTGGTCTTAAGTGGGTCTGATCAAGTTAAAAACTTAGGGCTAATTTATGATAAGAATCTTAGTTTCAAGGAGCACATTGAAAATATCCAGTCAAAGTGCAATAAGTATATCAAATGTTTATATCCTCTTATCAACAGGAATTCTAGACTTTGTCTCAAGAATAAACTCTTAAATTACAAACAAATTTTTAGGCCAGCAATGTTATATGCAGTTCCCATCTGGACAAGTTGTTGTACAACCAGGAAGAAGACACTTCAAAGGATTCAGAATAAACTTTAGAAAATGATTTTGAAGCGTCCTCCCTGGTTTAGCACGAACGAGCTACATAGGCTCACTAATGTAGAAACATTAGAAAATATGTCAAGCCAAATTATCAACAAATTCCGACAAAAATCGTTGCAATACAAATTTCACAAATTTCCATTTTCACGCATGATACACTGCGTTTTTTTACTAAACCTTCACTTTCCTCACATAAACAAAGCATCACAGAGCACATCTCTACACTTTTCAACAGGTTTGGCCTTATTAAACACTTATAAATCGATAACTTAAACGAAGAAGTTTCAGGACACCTGTTGTCAATTAGCCGTGCTGACAGCTCACCACGTTATAACGTCTTTGGCAAAGTAGTACATAAAAATGTTGTCCTTTCGAAAAAAATAAACACTGTGAAAATATTTTGTTTTTAACAAAATAAAAAGAAAAAAAATATCTTAAGGAGCTAATTACCTAAAAACTTTTATCTAATTTTACTAAAAAATACAAACGATTAGCTGTGGACCCAAATAATTAATTAATTCAGAATGCAACTGTTGAAAAAACCATTGTCGTCTCAAACTAAGCTCAGAACCGCTGGGAACCGTTTCTTGTGCAAATAATTCTAAAATCTCAAGGTCAAAATAAAAATAAATCCAAATTTTGTTCAGAATTCCTGAAACTCGCACCTTAAGCCGGAACAGAAATTTCGCCGAAATTAAGCTTGAAATTGCCGCAAAACACCAAGAGCCAAAATATTGAACTATCTCAAGCTGAGTTTCGATTCAAAATTTAAAAATAATCATAAATTGTGCCGAGAATCGGTGGAGAACGCTTTTAAATGCTGGAAAGGGGCATCATGGACAATATTCTAAAAATGCTCTCGCCGGAAAACACCTCTCAAGGCCAAAACGGATATTAATCCTACATTAAGCTCGAAATCGCATTCGTAATATAACCGCTCAATATGAAATTGGCTGAAAAATGTTTATTTATCTGTTTCTTAAACTTTCGATAGTTTTGCTTAAAGCGCCTTTAAAACGATTTTGTAGTTTTCATGTTTCCAGTTAAGAGTTATTCAATCATACTATTTGAATTTTTACAAGATTACTTTCTGGGGAAATATATATGAAGATTGACAAAAGCCTTGTAATGGCAGCCAACAAATCAGCAAAAATTTATTCGTAAAGGCGATACGCTACGCACACCGTTTGATGCGGAAAAGCTGATTGGTCCTTCAGTAATTACATTAACTAGGCTGTATATAATGATATGAATAATACATGCTGATGCTGAGGAAACGAAAATGAATCTTGAGCACCAAATGAAATGATTTAAATGTTATTATGCTTCCGTTTGGAAGGAAGCCAATTTTGTTGATCGTCGGTAAAATTGAAGTACAGTGCAAAATTTTTATGTCAATTGAAATACTAACAATGAATATTCTCAAACAGCTTCAATAAGACACTTGAATATAAGAAACTTGAATGTAGATTTGGTAGTAGTTCTAGATTTTACGGCAAAAAAGTGTAACATTGATATTAGACCTTGTTACATCCTAAACGCAACCAAAAAATAAACAATGACAATGACTGCTGGAACTATTCTGAAGATAATGTCTTTCCCATTCTCATCACATCGTAGTTTCAATTTTCGTAAAACATAGCAAAACTTATCTGAAGCATATCTCCACCACAGCATTGTTTTCAGGAAGTTTTCTAAAGCAAAGTATGGGAGCGGTATTCTTTTTCGAATGCACCGAAAAAAACTAAGTGCAATTTGCTAGTTTGTTGCAATCGTTCCTCCAATACGTGCAGCTAGAATGGCACAATGGCTAAAGTTCGAAACAGTTAAGAACTATCGTTTTGGTTTTCGTTTTCTCTTTCGGATGCCCAAAGTTCTCGTCTCAACCTTAACAAAAACTCACAGATCTCGTAGCTTTCGAAAGATTGAGAACACCAAAACTCCACATACACAGTACTGCTGGATTTGTTTGATATCACCAACAGCAAAAAAGCCTATCTTATGCAATGCAATGACAAAGAAATTCAATTTTCAAACAGTCTAAAGTCAACCAAACGAACTGCGAACGAGTGACGCCATTATAAGAAAGTTATCCAAGAGAATATTCATACTTCCTGTAGCCGTTCGGGTGTTAGAGATCTCTTTATTTTCTAAGAAAACAGAAATAGACCCGTAAAAGTGACATTGTAAGGCAAGTAGCAACAGAAAGTAAAAAGTTCTTCGTCAGCGGGTATTATTCTGCATTTTACTAGGTCATTATTTTTACACAGTTGGATAGGTTGGTTGCTAACGAAACTATACAAACTCGAACCTTGGTTCAGTCTGCTTTTTAGTTTCCATTCGTCTGTATATAAACAGAAAATTCTCCAGAATATTTACATCAGATTGTACATTTTTCACCCCTTTCTAACGTAAACATTTCCACCCCCTCTACCAGAGTGCACTGTGTGGGTGGTCAAAGCAGTAAGACAGTTCAATGCACATTTTACACTTGACCGTTGACTGGCTGCCAACGATTGAAGTGAATTGTCTGACTGGAGAAGTTGTAGATTGCACTTTTCTAGAGCTGGTAGACGAGTGACTATGGCAGTGATTCTTTTGTCCCTGGATACGCAGCTTGGAACGAAAGAGTTCCATTGTTGCTGAGTCTTCCATCCGATACCGTCTAGTTAGTGAAGCTGTCAATTACCTACAGCAAAGAAGCTCAAATTCATGATGAATTTTAATTGTGGAAGTTGAGGAACAGACCGGGAGCAATACTTTGTACTAAGTTGATGATTATTTTAAAGACTCTAAAGAGTAATGCAAAAGTAAACATTTCATTTTTAAATAACAATCAATACAAATGATTGAGAGGATCAGATAGCCCATTGTTTATGTTTAAAAAAAATAACAAGCTTTTTAACATAACCTTCCTTTTCTTCACGGAGCCACTCTTTTCACAGGTAAAAAATGATAGCCATCTAATTTTCCGCTTAAAATTCACTCACGAGATGAGAATTCATAAGGGCTGTATAATCAAATGCTACACCCATTTCAATTTACCCATTCTTCTTCCGTTCGGATTAACCTTTCCTTTTTCTCGGCAGTAGACTAGCAAAAACATTATACAATCCTAAACAAACGCTGAAGTGATGATAGCTCCCGGAACGAAGATGGTGAAGTCGTGAGGTCTACGGGAAAAAAAAATACAAGAAGCTGTTATAGAGCGCGTGAGTGGCGCGGCGGGGGGGCTCTTAGGCCACCAACAACGAGCGCAACAAAACAGAGCGAGCACAAGCGGAGCCGCTGGAAAGCAAAAGAAATATCGTGAAATAAAATTCTGCGCTATAAAACAGAACACAACTTGCCCGAGGTGGGAATGATGATGAGCGCACTATGGGTTGGAGGAGCACGAAATATTGCCACTCATTCGATGCTGCGCTGTTGAGAAAACAAAAGATCTTCGGTAGTGGTTATTTCGAAAATAGATCGTTGTTCTTCCAAGTAGAGCAATTATAAACATGTAGAAGATTTATTTTATTTTTTGGAAATTTGATAGAATTATTAATAAGTTTCTAGTTATATACATGGTAGTAGTTTGTCTTATAGATTGAACAAAATTTATTTTTTGCCTTTCTCCTAGAAAGGTATAGCAATCACTGAAAAAACCAAAGGTATGAAAGTGCTCCAAAGGTTCGAATCTCGTATATCAATTGACTTAGTTCGACGAGCTGTGTGTGTATGTATGTAACGGTCTCCCAATCTCACTCGATTTTCTCAGAGATGGCTAGACCGATTTTCATGAAACTAATTGCAAATGACAGGTCTAGTTACCCCATAAGACCCTATTGAATTTTATTTGTAATCATATTTTTAGTTTCAAGGTTATGTAGCAAAATGTGAAAATCACAAAACTTCATTATCTCAGAAACTACACAACCGATTTAAATAAAATTGGTATTAAAAGAACGTGCTTGTTTCTTGAATCATTTGTAAAATAGTTTTATAATTATTGGACATGCAGTTCAAAAGTTATGCAAAGAAACGTGTTTCAGACTGTTAAAACTCACTCACTTACACACGTTATGTATGATAATGTGAAATCATATAAATAGAAAAATGTTTCTGAGACTGCTTGAACTCATCCACTTTTCTCAGAGATGGATGGACCGATTTTCACGAAATAAGTTGCAATAGAAAGGTCTAGTTGCCTGATAAGACTCTATTGAATTTTATTATAATCGGACTGTAACTTTGTTTGTTATGTATCAAAATGTAAAAGTTATGAAACTCCCTTATCTTAGAAACTACACAACCCATTTGAACAAAATAGGTATCAAATGAACGGAATGTCTTCAAAACCACCAACTAACGAATTTTATGATGGTTGAACGTGAAGTTCAAAGGTTATGAAAAGAAACGTGTTCAGAAAACTTTTTAAACTCACTCATTTTGCCAAAGATGGCTGGACTGATTTCAACAATCTTAGTTTCAAATTAAAGGTTTAATTGCTTTATTAAAACCCATGTCATTTGATTATAACACTGGTTGACACTGGTTTCTAGGGCAACTAGGGCTCACAATAGTTGCCCTAGAAAGAAAAAATTCACAAGAATGGTTAAAAGCTATAATTTTTCATTTTTCTCAGTTTGATATTCGGGGCCACACTCGTATTGACCAGTGTTATCGGACTTTTATTTTAACCGTTATGTGGTAAATTGTAAAAATATTGAAAGTCTATTCTTTCAAATATAACACGACTTATTTAAAGAAAACAAGTGTCAAACGAACAGGTTGAGCTTGAGCTTGAGCTTGATTGATCACCACCGGTTGCCACTTCGTTACTGACCAGGATCAACCGGAATTGCACATGGAATTTTATCAATTATTGCTTGGGATTTTTAGCTATTCGATGTGCATCTCCAATGATCCCTGCATGCTGATCAGTACCGACGCCTGCCGGTCCAGAACGTAGATCAAAGGAAGGAAGGAAAGGAAAGTTAGTTCGATACTTGTTGCTACTAGAGAGCCGGATATACTCCTGCACACTCCACAAGCATCACGGGTATGGAGGAGATTTTGTGTTAATGTGTTTGTCGCATTCCTTTTCGAAATTTCACCGTATGTAGTATCGCGATTCTAATTCTATCGACTGCGAGGAGAGCGACGACGCGCGCGTTCGTCTACTCAAAACCCAATCCCAGAGACGTACAAATGTTATTTCATTACGAGAACGGAATGAAGGGTATGTGTGTATCGCGGTTCTATCGATGCAAGAGCAAAGTTATTTCAGAAGCATTTAAATGTTCTCTATCTCTAGGTGATTCTAGGGAGTGGTGATGGTGGTGATGAGGAGCCTGAGAATTAACCCATGCTTAAGTCCTTCGATAATTAAAAATGGCCTGCTTCTAACAAGATTCGAACTCACGACCATCTACTTATCAAGGCGGACTCTGTAACCTTGTGGCTACCAGCTCCCTTACAAGTGCCAAACGAACAGGTTGTTCCTCAAACTTACAAAGAAACAAAACCCAAAGGCTGTTTAAAACTAGCTGCTGTGATCAAAGTTTGAAATCAAGAGTCAGTATAATAGAAATACTATTTATTCAGTACAAATATTACGTCAAATTTCAAATATTATGCTCCAAATATTCCCCCAAGTATAACATCAATAATCTAAAATCCAAAAAGTTGATATACCTTTATTAGATTATATTTGGCAATCGAAGGATGTTTTCCAGAAACCAGATCTCAAAATGAAGTATGGAGTTGATTCCTGGCCTTTGAGCATCATCCCGGGTACTGAAAAACTCACATTTAGTAATGTTTGTTCCTTTTAGACTGGTTGCGATAAACCGGAAGCAACTATCTAGAAATTTAAAATGGCGTCTGAAGATGATTTTTGGCCTCCAGGTATCGTACCGCTTCCCCAAATCGTATTGGATGATATTTGTCACTTTAGGCTGTTGAGCGGACACTGTCGCCATCTTCGCCATCGAAATACCTAAATTAGGCAGTCCGGCAACTTTATGATGGATTTTATGATTATCAGGTAACCAGAAGTGGTCATCTGGATTAAAAATGGGGTTTGAGGTCGGATTCTGGCCACTGGGTATAATCCAGGTTTCAAGAACCCATATTGATTGGTATTTGGCCATTCATTGGATGCCCCTCAGAAACTATCAGTAATATCAACTGCGTTGAAAAATTTCATTTTCACTGATAAAATCATTCAAATTAATGTATAAGGAACAACATTCAATTATACATTATTTGAAATCTACTGACTAAAGTTGACATAAACAATCTAAATATTTATGCGCAGTATAAGAGTACAAATCGATTATATCATTCGTTGTTTTGCTTTCGTCTCGATTAGACGCAAATTGTTTATCTCCGTTTGATTCGCAAAATAACAATACACGAGTTATCGAACGGGTATTTTTTGTTCTTGTGCTGCGCGATAACAATAGCCTGCAGTTTATCGGCAGAAACATCTTCTGCACACTGGTAGGGGCAGGCTACCCCGCCAGTGATCTGATACGCAGCTGATATATCAGCAAGAATAATTCTCCCGCACCGCTGTTACCCCGCTAGCAGCACGGACCACCATACGATCGAGCGAGTGGAAGTCAACTACAAGTGGCATCTACAAGGCCACTGTGTCACAACGCGAAGCTGGATCGTCATTGTATGTTCTGCGGAGACGCTCGATTAATCCTACTATCAGCCGTGAGGTCGTGACTTAGACGTTCGGTGAAGTATTCACTTTAGAATTTTTATCATTATTATTAATATTATTACTATCAATATTATTATTATTAATATTATTTTTATTATTATTATTATTGTTGTTATTATTATTATAATTATTATTATTATTATTATTATTATTATTATTATTATTATTATTATTATTATTATTATTTTTATTTTTATTATTATTATTATTATTATTATTATTATTATTATTATTATTATTATTATTTTTTTTTTTCTTATTATTATTATTACTATTATCACTATTGTTATTAGTATTAGTATTACTGTCTTTTTTTTATTTTGATCCCTTGTAGTTTGAAAAATTGTTTTTAAAATTTAATATCAACTATTTGATCCCCCCCCACACATTCAAATATTTATCGTCTGTGTGCGGTAGAGCGTAACGCTCCCGAAAAATGGACGACATGCAGGTGCAACTTTTCCTGGATGTTGAAACAAATGGGGAAGAAATTGAAATTTCCCCCAGCAGTTCTCCCTTACCTTCCCCTGTACCACCCCCGCTACCTAGCCCCGTACCAAGGGTACCAGAAATACGGGTAAAAGCTTACCCAGATGCCGCTAGCGGTCCCTACGTTGTTCACTTCCGGCCCATAAAAAACCTTTGAATATAATTCAAATAGGCAAAGACCTGGCAAAACAGTTTTTGGCCGTAACCGAGATTACGAAGGTGAGGCCGAACAAACTGCGAGTTGTCGTGAGTAGCTTGAAGCAAGCAAACGAAATTGCTAGCTACGAGCTCTTTAGAAGGGAGTACCGCGTGTACATCCCTGCCAAGAACGTGGAGATCGACGGTGTGGTTACCAAAGGAAGCCTCACGGTCGATGAAATTTTGCGTCACGGGGTTGGCTGCTTCAAGAACCCCCTGATTCAAGATGTAAAGATACTGGATGTCAAGCAATTGCATTCAGTATCCATCGAAGAAGGGAAGAAGAAATTCCTCCCTTCGGATTCCTTCCGTGTAACATTCGCCGGATCCGCACTGCCGAACTACATCTCTTTGGACAGGGTTCGTCTGCCTGTACGCCTGTTCGTACCGCGGGTCATGCATTGCCAAAACTGTAAGCAGTTAGGTCATACAGCCACCTACTGCTGCAACAAGGCACGCTGCAGCAAGTGCGGAGGCAATCATGCTGAGACCGCTTGCAGTGAGGATATGTCTTTACTGCGAGGGAACTCGGCATGACCTTTCGGCGTGTCCCGCGTACAAACAGCGCGAGGAAAAAATTAAGCGTTCTCTCAAGGAACGATCAAAGCGCTCTTTTGCAGAAATGCTTAAGAGGGCTGAGCCACCCTCGACAGGAAACATATTTTCCTTTTTGCCAACCGATGAGGGTACCTCTGACGATCCCGTCGAAGGGTGTTCTTATGCCATGCCAGAAGGATCTAGGAAGAGGAGAATGATCAACTCTCCTAATCTTTCTCGCAAAGGCCGCAAGATAACCCCTAGCGGAATGACCAATAAGCCAACACAAAAAGGAAGCGGTGAAGAAAAACCGAAGCAAGTTCCTCCCGGTTTTAATTTTAAATCAAACCAGGAGTACCCACCGCTTCCTGGGGCACCAAAAACCTCTCGTGCACCGATTTCTCGATCAGAAGATAAAAAAGAAACAGGGTTCATAAAGTTTTCTGATATTGTGGACTGGATAGTTAAAACATTCAACATACCAGATCCCCTACAAATATTCTTCTTGCCCTTCTTCCTACAGTGAAAACCTTTTTGAAGCAACTAGCAGCAACTTGGCCCCTCATTTCAGCTATTATATCTTGCGATGACTAATACGGCGAAAGAGGTTAGGAATTTTATCACTGTATTACAGTGGAATTGCAGAAGTATCATCCCTGAATTCGATTTATTTTCTCATATGATAAATACATACAATTTTGACGCATTCGCGCTCTGTGAAACCTTTCTCAATTCAAACGATCAACTCAATTTCCACGATTTTAACATTTTTCGTCGAGATCGAGACTCACACGGTGGAGGGGTACTTTTAGGGATCAAAAAGTGCTATTCCTTCTTCAGAATCAACCTCCCCTCGATCTCGAGTATTGAAGTCGTTGCCATTCAAACCAATATGAATGGAAAAGATCTTTGCCTTGTTTCACTATATATACCTCCAGCCGCGCGGATTGAACAGAAGCAACTTTCTGATATAGCAGAATTGCTTCCCGCATCTTTTCCGATAATGGGAGATTTTAACTCTCACTGTTCACAATGGGGGTTGCTGTACGACGACAACCGATCTTCTTTAATCTGTTCCTTAATCGATGACTTCAATATGACACTTTTGAATACTGGGGAAGCGACACGTGTACCTAATCCTCCAGCTCGTGAAAGCGTGCTTGACACCACTAGCGTTAGATTGCCGGTGGAAAGTAATCAATGATCCCCACGGTAGTAATCACCTTCCAATCGTTATCTCAATTGCTAATGGTTCAACTCCCCCGGACCCAATCAATATTTCATACGACCTTACTCGTAATATTGATTGGAAGTCATATGAGACGATCATAGCGGAATCCATCGAGTCTCACGAGGAACTTCCTCCGGAGGAAGAATACGCGTTCCTTTCTGGCTTGATCATCGACGCCGCGACTCAAGCTCAGACGAAACCGATACCTGGGGTAACGATTAGACAGCGTCCTCCCAACAAGTGGTGGGACAAAGAGTGCTCTGAACTGTACGCGCAAAGGTCCTCGGTGTATTTGGCCTACCGAAAACACGGTACTCTTGATCTGCTCCGAAAGTACGATGTACTGGATAGACAGATGACGAGTTTAATTAAAGCGAAAAAACGCGGATACTGGCGGCGGTTTGTAAACGCGTTGTCAAGGGAAACAGCGATGAGCACTCTTTGGGACACGGCCAGACGCATGCGGAATCGTAACGTTTCTAATGAGAGCGAGGAATATTCAGGCCGCTGGATACTCGATTTTGCCAAAAAGGTCTGCCCGGACTCTGTACCGGAACAGAAAACCTTTCGCGACGCGTTTTTAGTAGCTACGGAAGAGCCTCCATTTTCGATGTTGGAATTTTCGATGGCTCTTCTCTCGAGCAACAATAAAGCTCCAGGGTTGGATAGAATCAAATTCAACTTGTTGAAGAATCTACCCGACTCTGCAAAAAGACGCTTGTTGGACTTGTTCAACAAGTTTCTTGAGCTAAACATTGTTCCGCACGACTGGAGGGAGGTAAAAGTCATTGCTATTCAAAAACCCGGAAAACCTGCCTCTGACCACAATTCTTATAGGCCGATTGCAATGCTCTCTTGCCTCCGGAAATTGATGGAGAAAATGATCCTCTTACGGTTAGACAAATGGGTCAAAACAAATGGTTTACTTTCAGATACTCAATCGGCTTTCGCCGGGGCAAAGGGACGAACGATTGCCCAGCGTTGCTTTCTACTGAAATTCAACTTGCCTTTGCTCGAAAAGAGCAAATGGCTTCTGCATTCTTGGATATTAAGGGGGCTTTTGACTCTGTCTCTGTAGCAGTTCTAAGCGCGAAACTTCATTCGCAGGGACTTTCACCAAATTTGAATAACTTTTTGCTCAATTTGTTGTCAGAAAAGCATATGTATTTTTCACATGGCGATTCGACAACTTCCCGAATTAGTTACATGGGCCTTCCCCAGGGCTCATGTTTAAGTCCTCTCTTATATAATTTTTACGTCAATGACATCGATGAATGTCTTGCAAATTCATGCACGCTAAGGCAACTTGCAGACGATAGCGTTGTATCCATTACTGGTAGCGAGGCTAGCGATCTGCAAGGACCATTGCAAGATACCTTAGACAATTTATCTGAATGGGCTCTTAAGCTGGGTATCGAATTCTCTCCGGAGAAAACTGAGCTGGTCGTTTTTTCTAGGAAGCATAATCCAGCTCAGCTGCAGCTCCTACTAACGGGTAAAACGATTTCTCAGGTTTTAGTCGCTAAATATCTCGGGGTCTGGTTCGACTCTAAATGCACCTGGGCTTGTCATATTAGGTATCTGACACAAAAATGCCAACAGAGGATTAATTTTCTTCGTACGATTACCGGAACTTGGTGGGGAGCCCACCCAGGAGACCTTCTAAGGCTTTACCAAACAACGATATTGTCTGTAATTGAGTACGGTTGTTTCTGCTTCCGCTCCGCAGCAAACACACATTTGATCAAACTGGAACGAATACAGTATCGTTGTTTGCGTATTGCCTTAGGTTGCATGCAGTCGACCCATACGATGAGTCTTGAAGTGCTAGCGGGTATTCTTCCGTTGAAACATCGTTTTTGGAATCTCTCTTACCGGTTGCTTATTCGATGCACAGTTATGAACCCATTAGTAATTGAAAATTTCGAAAGGTTGGTCGACCTTCAATCTCAATCCAGATTTATGACTTTATATTTTGACTATATGGCTCAAGATATTAATCCTTCTTCATACGATTCCTCCAATGTCGCACTTTTAGATACTTCTAATAATGCTATATTCTTCGACACCACAATGAAACAAGACATTTCTGGTATCCCGGATCAATTGCGACCCCAAGAGATCCCTAAAAATTTTTCCAATAAGTTTAAACATGTTAGTTATGATAAAAGGTTTTACACTGACGGATCTAATCTAGATGAGTCCACTGGCTTCGGTGTTTTCCACGAAAATTTTACCGCCTCCTACAAACTCGATGCTCCTGCTTCCGTGTACGTCGCAGAACTTGCTGCCATTCAGTACTCTCTTGGGATCATCGAAACCCTGCCCATAGACCACTACTTCATCTTCACAGACAGTCTCAGTGCCATTGAGGCTCTGCGATCGATGAAGACTGTGAAGCACACCTCGTATTTCCTGGGGAAAATACGGCGGTTTTTAAGTGCTTTAACAGATAAAAATTACCGGGTTACCTTAGCGTGGGTCCCTTCTCATTGTTCAATTCCGGGCAATGAAAAGGCTGACGCTTTAGCTAAGGTGGGTGCTATTGATGGCGATATTTATGTAAGACCAATTGCTTATGATGAATTTTATAGCATTTTGCGTCAGAGAACACTCAACAGTTGGCAAACATCATGGAACTCAGATGAACTGGGACGGTGGCTACATTCCATTTTTCCTAAGGTATCGACGAAAGCATGGTTCAAGGGGTTGGATGTAGGTCGGGACTTCATTCGCGTGATGTCCAGACTTATGTCCAATCACTATACGTTAAACACGCATCTCTTTCGTATAGGGCTTGTAGACAGTAATCACTGCGTTTGTGGCGATGGCTACCACGACATCGAGCATGTTGTTTGGTCGTGTGCCGAATTCTGTGGTGTTAGGTCTGAGCTTATAGATTCCCTTCGGGCCCGAGGAAAACAACCGAACGTACCCGTTAGAGACATTCTGGGAAGCGGTGATCTCCAGTACATGACACAGCTACACGGGTTTATAAAAAATGCTGGCATTAAAATTTGATTTCTTTTATCTATTTGCTAGAATACAATTTCTGTCACAAACTGAAAGAGAATGATACACCCGGCTGGAGACACTAAAACGAAGACTCGGCATCTCTATGTTTACGCAGACACCTCAGACCAAAACTGCTCAAATAGAACATCACTGGTTAGCCACGTACAAATGAATACATTCTGTAATATAAAATAGTTAAAAACAAAATTGTAACACCCCTCCTCTCACCTTAAATCCCCACTAGCTCGTAGTCGGCCGCGAGAATAAAAAAAAGGCCTCCCTCTTTTCCCTGCTAATTTAGAATTTAAAAAAAATTTACTTGGCTCAGTTAAACATAAATTGTATCGTGCCGTGTCGAATAAACTATTTAAAAACTAAAATTCTTATGAAATCATATAACCCGAATCAAAATTAATTTCCATAACAATACATATCACTTAGTCTGCAGTCAGAATTATCATTGTACAAGGTTCATATTTAATTGACTGACAATCGTCAGTCGTCATTGGAACGTTGATAGCCGTTGGAATCGAAAAAAATAATAGATCAAAATTTCTGTCAATTCTATTCGAATTAGGTGTAACTGACAATGTCGAACAATAGAAATCAATAGCAACTAAGCCGAGGTGAGAGCATTGAGCCTTTAAATGGTACGTTGTCATATCTTTTCAACAGCTAACCGTACGCAGAATTTCCCTGCTGTTGTTCGCTGATTACGAATCATACCAATTCCTGAAACCACAAAACATTGAATGGAACCTCCAGAGATAAAAACAAAATTATTGTCCCTGGCTGCTCTCTGTGGCGTCCGAGTGAGCGTGAAATATTTCCAATTCCGTCAGGCAGAAATTAAAAATTACCAACAATTGGAGGTTTTGCGTTACACGTTTGAGCCACAACCGAGCCCGGGACAGTTGTTGGGTCAGGGGGAATTTTATGACCTCGTTCGAGCGCTTCTGCTGAACAGTAATTCCTGTGAGTTGGAGTTTCACCGCAGGGTTGATTCGTCCAGTGAGTTTTTTTTATTTTGCAGCGTCATGGCGAGAAGTTTGACTAACGCTATTGGTGCAAACTAGTTAGCGCTTGGAAAGCTGCAAAAAGCGCACTTTGCATCAGTTGATAGCAGCAATTGTAGCTAACCACAATGCTGCGTGTGTCGATGTTGAGCAAATGTGTTTCGAATGAACGTTTTGCTGTGAAACCACATGCTAGCCTCGCTCAGTGGCAATGGTTAGTGTTAAATTAAATTATACGTTTGTTACTAAAGCCTGTTAAGCCTGTTCCGTTCCCGTTCTCGCGAACGACTTTAATTTTCGAATCAGGAGTACATTCAATCTAAAAGAACTGGTTGACTTAAAAATCCATCGTGATGTGCCTAATTCCAAGATAGCGGTTTCCTGTTTCTAAATTCTAGTTTAAAGCTGACTGTGATTCATTATCCAATCTGGCCGGTTTCAATAGAATGTAATCAACGTATGAGGGGAAAAACAAAGACGAAGTCCTATGAGCAGTCGTTTAGTTAGTTATATAGCCTGAAAACACGTCATAAAACGAAACTTTCGCCTTTAATGATCAATATTATTTACTACGATTGCACTAAAATCATTCAATTTCGTAATAATATGCGAATGCAGTGACACCAACGTCGAAATGACATTCCTCCACATAAATCATAACACTTGACTCTTCTTTCCATTGAGTTCACTCGCTCGTAAACTTATCCGTTTTTCATCAAGCCGATCCAATCAAAACTCGCCACTAAGCTGGGGATAATTTCTCCCCAGCAGTAATTATGAAGAACCATAAAATACAGTTTCATCCCTGCCATGATGAATCTTTCTCTCAGGCACAATTGAATGACCCATCACGGAGAAGCAAATCGAAGCCAAGAATCACGCCGGTCGTCCTGTGACATTTCAAATCCCGCCGCTCGAGTAAGTGTAAATCAAAATCGCCCACTGCTGGCTGGCCAGGCGGCAGTGATGTTACATACTCTGTGCGATGGTCTTTACTTTTTTTTCGCTTCTTTAGGCACCTTTCGCGCATACATGATTCGGAGCGTAATCTCTTCCACTAAGTCTCGCAGTAAGTTCCGAAGCAGGGGCGCCACAACCTGCTGGCAAAATTTATGGGGGACGATTCGTTACAGGGGAGGAAATTTATTTATTTCCCTCGTACCGTACCGGCCGCCTGTCCGTGGCTGATTTATTCGCTCCGTTGCTACCTCGGATCTTTGAATCTTACTTTACGACTCCTGGAGGACGTGTTGTGTCGTTTGGCTGGGACGTTTTTTTTTCTCTGCTCCTGCAAAGCCGAATGACTACACCTTCGGGATGGATGATTGAAGTGAAGTAAGCACTCGGAACGGTGAGCGATGTGGCTGTTTGTTAACTGAAGTCGCCAAGGTGGGCAAAGAAAACTCAATCAAACTGCAATGACGGCGGCATCAAGTCCAAACGACGATGGACGATCAAAAACGGATATGATGGCTATGCGCAAAGCAGAACTAGGGAGAGAGAGATGGAGAAGACAATTCAGTGTGTTTAAAAGCGATTTTATGGACCATTGAAAATCTAAAGCGGAATTTAAATCAACGGTGATGGTACAGTAGAGGCGGTTGGTCGTTTTCGATTGAACATCAACCATTTCGGGTGAGGAGAATTACGCTACGATATTGTGACTAGGCGGGCAAATAGAATAATCGATGAGCAACGAATTTGACTAATTGAAAGCTAGCTCCAGTTTCTATTAAAATCGGTTCGACACTGGGAGCCAATTTCCAACTGCACTCTCCGGCTTCTATCGAAACAAACCGGAAAATGGAGTTTTCATCGAGTCGGCACTCGAAATTGTTCTTCAAATATGCGAGCACTACTTCACAGACGATCCTTACAATCGAGCTATGCACTCGGGCAGGACATGAGCTTGTTGAGAGTGTAAATGAATGCTTCGTATAAATTCATTTTCACTCGTACGATGCCTGTGATCGTGCATTACCGTCACCATCAACGTAGAGAGAGGCACGGTTTTGCTCTGTACGATGCAATGGATATTCTTTGATTTATTATTAGCTTTTAGACTGACTTGCTCGTCAGCTCGTAGCAGCAGCAGCCACCGTGTGGATGTTAGTGCATTGAGCAGTCAGGAGGGAGGAAACGTCTGAAAGAGGTAGATCCACCAGCAACAGCTGGCTAGCTTGCAAACAGGCATGCCACAAGTACATTTTCCTGTGTACGACAAAAGTTGGGTTACCGAATGTTTGCTCCATAGTTATTGGTTTGGAATTGCACTACCAAAATAGGCCAGTTATACTCAAAATGACCGTTATTCATTTTGAATATTTTCAATATTAATTAAACAGCTCCAGTTTTTTGTATTATCCTGAAATTTTAGTTACATTTACGGTTCCAAACAGAACAAAATACTGGACAAAAAATTCACAAGCACTCGCCGGCTCTTACTCTTCTATAAATTAGTGTTTTTAGGAACTTACTAGCTCGATATAATGTTGGTCACGATTAATTTGTGAATATCGAAAATAAAAAATAAATAAAAATCTCGTGACTGCGGGTAATTCCACACACTCATCTTAAAAAACTGTTTTTCAGCAGTAATTTTTACTAATAAAATTCTGTTCTAACTTCTGTACTATCGTAACCGGCTATGCTACGCACATGGTAAAGCACACAATTTAGTTGTGTTTTAGTGAAACTTTTTAAGATGAGTGCACGGAATTATCTCAGTCACGGTATAACAAAAATGTTCAGTTCTTGTTGAGTAATTTATGGTTTCTATGGTAATCATATCCAGTTTTGATTGCACGCGAATAGAAGTCGTGCCCGCTGCAACGATAGACGACGAGAAACTACCGGCGCTCTGCTCTACATATACTTTACGGTACTGTTGCTTTTACCAGCATGTTTCCTTTCAAAACATTAGTTTATATTACGCTTCAACAGCAGGTTTAGAAATTGTTCAAGAAAAGGGGTTGAACCAAACTTTTCGAAAAACCTTTACATTCGAGACATTAGTCTAGGTTCATGGAAGCAAACATAAATTGACCTATTGGGACGGGGAGACTCTATCAATTGTTTTTTCGATATTGTTACAGAGAATACCACACAATTCATGTCGTCAAGTGTGTCACCCTGTGTGTTGCCACCCTGTAAATACAGACACGAACAAGTGCCCTTCGATCGTAAACCTTCATGGGTGCATCGTTAAGCGACATTATGCAATTCAACTTCGGCTTCGATCTGAAAGTCTATAAGCTTCGTTTCGTTCCGGTCTCCCTCTCAATGGACACAACAAGTCCTCTTCCATTCAGAAGCAAGACTGCAGGACGTTTGGTTCGTCGCTTCATTCTAGTGATGCTTTTATCGTTAGTTCGAAAAGCGATGGAGAAAAATCCTCTCTTCCGATTTTAAATAGTCATACCTCGATATAACGTAACTCGATATAACGTAACTTTTTAAAATGCATGGAAATTGAAAATAAATTGCTTCAAAAAAATGTTTGTAGTAAGTTTTGGAACCAATGAAACCAATGTGAAAATTGTCCAAAATGTGCATAAGGAAGGTTAAAAAATACTAATAGGTGATGGGAAATAGGTTTTCACGCATATTTCAATAACAATTCACAGTCTTGCATTAATTAATAAAAAATTTTGTTTTCTGCTTGTTGAAATTTTCTCTAAATGGGCATACGAAAGGTTTAAAAATACTGATAGGTGATGGGAAACAGGTTTTTGCGCATCTGTGAGTAACCACCAGCAGTCTTGCATCAATTAAAATTCTTTTTTTTGCTTGTTGAAAATTGTCCTAAATGGGCATAAGAATGGTTTAAAAATACTGATAGGTTATGGAAAAAAGGTTTTCGCGCATTTTCAAGTAACCATTATCATTCTTGCATAAATTGGAAAAAATTTTTTTTTGCTTCGATATAACTTTTTTAATTTTAATTTTAAGAGTAAATGTAGTAATGAAGATAGAAAATTAAACTAACTGAAAATATGATTGTAGAAACTACGAAAAATATAGTTCAGCAGGTGGGACTCGAACCCACAACTTCCAATCTCCGGTCAGATGTGTTCCCGTTACACCACCGCAGAACGTTAAAGACGTAGTTCTAGAATCGAGTTTTGTATCGCTTATCCAATTCTCGCACTTCGTACATTTACTCAGTAGAGACTATTATTTATAGCTGGTTATTGTTTCAACACCCTCAGTGGAAGTTGGAATGACTTCTCAGTGTGAGAGATAGAAACGTGCCAGTAAGTTGCCATCTCTACCAGCAGCAACATCGACTTGCGTCACACGTTTCTATCTCTCACACTGAGAAGTCATTCCAACTTCCACTGAGGGTGTTAAAACAATAGCCAGCTATAAATAATAGTCTCTACTGAGTAAATGTACGAAGTGCGAGAATTGGATAAGCGATACAAAACTCGATTCTAGAACTACGTCTTTAACGTTCTGCGGTGGTGTAACGGGAACACATCTGACCGGAGATTGGAAGTTGTGGGTTCGAGTCCCACCTGCTGAACTATATTTTTTGTAGTTTCTACAATCATATTTTCAGTTAGTTTAATTTTCTATCTTCATTACTACATTTACTCTTTAAATTAAAATTAAAAATAGCATGACTTTGCTAAGAGTCGAAAAAAGAAAAGTAAAAATGTTTGTGACGCAAGTCGATGTTGCTGCTGGTAGAGATGGCAACTTACTGGCACGTTTCTATCTCTCACACTGAGAAGTCATTCCAACTTCCACTGAGGGTGTTGAAACAATAGCCAGCTATAAATAATAGTCTCTACTGAGTAAATGTACGAAGTGCGAGAATTGGATAAGCGATACAAAACTCGATTCTAGAACTACGTCTTTAACGTTCTGCGGTGGTGTAACGGGAACACATCTGACCGGAGATTGGAAGTTGTGGGTTCGAGTCCCACCTGCTGAACTATATTTTTCGTAGTTTCTACAATCATATTTTCAGTTAGTTTAATTTTCTATCTTCATTACTACATTTACTCTTTAAATTAAAATTGAAAATAGCATGACTTTGCTAAGAGTCGAAAAAAGAAAAGTAGCTTCGATATAACGTAACGAAAATAAAAATAAAGTTGCCTTATATCGAGGTATGACTGTACATGTAAATCAAGCCCAAGATGCGTTGACATCGTTGTCAATATGCGAGTAACAAAGTATCGGTATTGGTGCACTCTCTTTGCCTTCTTCCTTACGATATATTTCTTGTTATTAGTTCTATTCTTGGTATTTGAAGTTATTCGTACGATGTGCTCGAAGTGAATAATTCTCATTTATTCTTATTAATTTGGCTAATGATCATGATTTTTTTTTGTTCGAAAAAAAGAGTAAATGACAGTGTATAAATTAAATCTCTACTCTCGCTCAACTCAACCGCAGCCGAAGTAATTCCTTCCACCACACTTTTCTTCACACCGCACCGCAACTCTGCTGCTTCTCAGTTCGCATTATTTTGACGCTATCTCTACAGATAATGATTTGTGCAGCTGAAAATTAAGCGACGATTGAGTCATATTCGTCTCATTTTCATCACCGTACCGAACGTGAGTTTCTATACGGCAACAAAGCAAGCAGATACGAGCAGTTTGTTCATCTATTGACGCTTTGCATGATGTACCTATCTGTTTTTCGACAAAATCAGCTGAAATAATTTTCAGAAATTCTGCAGCAGATAGCGAGACGAATGGCTTGTATTTTCTTTTTTTGATGACACTCGTTCACCGCGTTAACAGGTAGTGAGTCACAAACACCGTAGATCCTTTTTTTCAGTTATGTCAATACAAAAAAAAAAATAGTGACGATTCCCGTGAGCTTGGCAAGTGCGGAGAGAAGCTTCTCAGCAATGTGAAGATTGAAAACGTGGCTTCGTACGGTTAGCACCCAGGATCAAATCTTAAACCTAGCTATCCTCAATATCGAATCAGCGTTGCTGAAAGAAGTTGGCGTTGACGCTGTGGTCAAGATATTCATTACATCTCTTCGAAGATTCAATCTAATTAAAAGTAATTTTTGCATTGTGTTTAATTTTTTCGCTTTGAGCCGGAAAAATACAACCCAGGGCTCCAGGGGTTCTTCCGGGTACAATTTCACCCGGTGAATCAAATCTTGAGGCGCTCCTTTAGGGACTCTCAACGCCTTGTATCCGGAAGGATCAGGCTGGGGGACGAGCGGGTTTCCACCCTCGCAATCTGTCCGACATCTTCATCCAAGCATGCAGAACCTAAATGTCCTCATCAATATAACAGAAAAAAAATCACAAATAAAACTAGTTATCTTGTGTGATCGATTTCCTCCACAACCGGCCACAGGCGATGCCAATCCAGCAGAGTATTGTTTCACCGAACTCGAGCAGCAAATCGTACGATAAAATGGACAACTACGGAGAACAGTGCCTGTACATACCCAATTAGGGGAACTGCTCCATTATTCATCTCATTAAGCCGAAATTCACGAAGAATGCATGGATTAAACACCAATTTTTCACGGAATCATTGAACAAATCAACAAAATACACTTACCTGCTCTCATGGAATCGGTCAACATTGTATATTTAGTAAACTTAGCTAGATTTATCCTGAATTTTGTAAAAAAAAAACATTTTTCACAACGCTTCCATATCCTTCTCAAAACTTGAACCACTGCTCAATTATTCATCTCACGACGCCCCCATATACATCACACTGTTAATCATGAATGAATCACATTATCATGAATGAACGTAGCCGCAGCCCGTCCTAGTACGTTACCTAGGTATCTGCTGTAGTTGTTTACGTGCAAAATTGGTAACATAGATAACCAATGCAGTGCTGTCGATTTATGTCAATTATGTCGGAATAATTTAACATTTTCAGTATGATTTTTTCGAGTTAACAGAAACTGTTGATTTTCTTCAACGCAGTTAAAACAGATGAAAATACATACAGTTGAAATTTAGAAATTGTAGAAATTCATCTCATATATTTCTACCAATTCAAGCTATTTTTTGGAAATTTGAGGAGAACATTTCAAAGATTAAAGTATTCTTAGTGTAGTGAGTAATTTTGTTTATTAATTAAAAAAAGTGATCCGCTGTGATGAAAAAACTTTGGTGGGCTGCTGAACGAGTCCCGTTGCAGCCGTATAGAACAATGCACGGATTTTGTTTTCTGAGGTAGGTGATTGAATTGAATGAGTTTTCGAGTGCAGATGCCCGACTATTATATAAAATTAAGAGCTTTTAAGTGAATTTTTGAGGATTCTACTTTCTGAGAAATCTAAAGGGAACCAATAAGAATCCATTCCATGGATTATCAGATTGGTTTAGTTAGAAAATATGCGTTTTTTCCTGTTTTCAATTGTGTTTTCATGTTGTATGAGATGAATATATGGGCTGAGATGAATAATGGAGCAGTTCCTTTATATAGTGACAATCGCCAGACACAACCGATGCCGTTGGTTTTCAACACGGAATGTAGTCTTTAGCAACATTGTAAAAAAACATACACCGTGAGACAAAAAGTTTTTTTTTTGTAAAAAATAACACAAAAATAATTTTTAATAAAATATGTCGAAATACTCACTTTTTATGAATCTCAATTTTTCTCTTCAAAATCAAAACATTATAAGCTAACCAAAAATAGTTAATTAACCTTGGTTAAATACGAAAAAATTAAAATTTGTTAAAACATTTTTTTTTGTTGAAGGACAAAATTATTATCTACAACTTTGCCGGGAAAACAATATAGGCCAAAAAAGAAAAAAATCTCAATTAATCTCATAATTGCCGAAACCCCCTTTCAAAGAATAGATCGGGTAATGTCAATAGTGGGAAAATATACAAAAACGCTTCGCTTTCAGTGTAATGAAACCAGAATATTTCCGCGTCCTCTGCAGTTGGCAATCCACAATAACAGGAAACTGCACAAGCTTTTATCTGGCGCCACTGTTGCTCAGATACGTGTTCTGTCCAAAATCCAAGCTGTTCTACTCCCGATGAAAACCGGGAAGAAGGCAGGATTCGAATAGTTCCCAACATTGTATAAACTAAAAGTAACCGCCCTTTTAAAGATGACCACATTTTGAATTGGATTGTAAAGCTATACCCGCTTTTATATATCTCTTGCTGAATGTACCCGTCCTTGGTTGTTTAAAAATAATTGTTGCTTCAATTATAGTTTTGAGCATTTCTCTAACATATAGCGTTCGACCAATGCACTTACCTTTATTTGTGTATTATACACATACTAATTATCAATATAACTATAACATATGCCCTAATTTTTAGTTAACAGATACAACAGACCTTATTAACTTACAATGAACTTGAATTACACTGAAATGACATAATCAATAGCCTGCCCGATCAGACGGGCAAAACAAAATTACTAACAGAAGTTGCTGACCTTTCAGGTTGTGTTTTCAATTTGATCCCGTTAGGTGTTAAAATAACAGAAATTGTAACAAAAATGATTCCACTAGTATCAAACCCATATCAAGCTTTGTTACTAACGTATCAGCTTTCTAACAAAATAAGATAGCATATAGAACAGTATAATAACAACCATTGTAAGAAATAACAGGTTTGGATAGAGATGAAAAATCTCTTAGACTTGTTTCGGAACAACTTCATTTCAGAATTTGTTATCATAACTAATTCAGATTAATTTCGTTATCATAAGCATATGGGAAAATACAAAATCGTATCAAATTTTGTTATTTGTATCTCGTGTTGATAGAATTTTGTAATTTTTTAGTTATGCTCTTCTGATCGGGTGAACTCACCTCTGACAGTGAAAATCAATGCTTGCTATGTCTTCTCGTTTTACTTTCCTGTGCAAACAATATCAAAATTACCCTTATGGTTAAACATCAGTTTTCAGGCAAACATTAACAATTGGGTTGTTAGGCTATACCAGTTTTTGTATATCATCTGAAAGAGCCTCATTTTTTTAAGCAAAACTAGATTTTCAAAAATTTTCTATCGTTGTTCTTTTTATAAAACTTTTATAAAAATTACGTTTTGCTCAGAAAATTACAGTCTTCTATCTAATATATAAAATCAGAAATCCATGAATAGCTACCCGATCATTCAATAATATCAGGATTATAACAAATCTTGATATTTTTTTACGAAATTTTTGTATCAACTTGTGTTCTAAACCTGGTCTCGTTAATAGTTAAAATATTAAAAAATTCAATCAAAATTACTTACTGATTATTAAAAATTACAGCAAGTTTTGTAAGGTTTTTGGCAAAAAAAGATCAGAGTTAGTTAGAATGTACAATACTTTGTTAATTGAATAATAAATTTTGTTATACATAATCATGCTTTAAAAACACACTTTTGAACATTCAAGTGTATGATAACAGAATTTGATGTAATTCTGTTTTTTTATCATTCTGGCATATAAAAAATATTACAGGCTTTGTTATTTCTGTCAAGTTCTGATATATTTGTGTTACCCGTTTGTTATAATCGTTTGATCGGATAAACAACCCAATTTGGAGTTAATGGATTTAACTTCACATTTCCCCTAAGTTTTGAATCACTTCCAATGCAGAAAAGCAACCCTCACAGTATCACGTTCGGACACCTATTTTTTTATTTTGAGGTGTCAACTCTTATCTATAAATCTTATCTATAATATTTTCTTCTGCTTTTTACAGCGTTTTAGATACCAGACTTCGCCATCTTGAATTTGAAAATAGCGCTGGACACCCGTTGTCATTTCCTGAACATAGTTCTCCTCTAGAAATATAAACATTATTTAAACATTTAACTAGGTTTTACGAAGCTTGGCAGAAAGTAGAAATCGCGAAATTGATTTCAAAATAACTTTCAAGCCTTCTTCTCTAATCTAGCAAGCTTTCCAGAAATTGTAAGTCGTCATGTGGGATTTTTAAATTGCCGCCGGACATGAATCTTTGGAACCGGAAGTCGCCATCTTGAATTGAAAATTGTTGTTCAACTTTTATTCCTGGACATCAACTTCTGGCCATGACCGACTTAGGGCAGGAAAGTTATCCTACTCATTCTAATAGTACCCATTATGCACTAAAAGACCCGACTTTGTTATCAATTAAGACCCCCTCCCTCTTTGATAGTTGCCCCTCCTCGTTTTCGATACCATGTTCCGTTCTCTGGAAATCAATTTCCGGCCTTCAGACATGACCAACGGCTTAAAAATTATCGTATTCATTCAAAAAGTTCTCATGATGCATAAAAAAACTTGATTTTCTTATCAAAGAATACCCCTTCCTCCTTTGGGGGGTTGCCCCTCCCTCTTCCCAATATTTCTATGACCACATATTTTGTACAAAGAACACTTATACCAAGTTCGGTTGAAATCGGTTCAAGCATTCAAAAGTTATGCTGGAACATACATACATACAGGGTTGAAATGAGTTTAACTATGCAATTTTTAACCTTGGCTATGTGTAAACAAAACCACGGAATCTACTTTGAAACAATGTGCATTAAGTGTCATAATGGAGTCAAGTACATCAAGTTGTATAAACAAGGAAAGCGTCCAGTAAGTATCACTAGTATGTTAAAAATGCCTATACAAACCATTAGTGACGTTATAAAACGATATACTGAGCTGGCAAATTTAGAGGACCGTTCAGGAAGAGGTAGCAAAAGAACCGCTAGGACTCCTGGGAACCCGATAGTTATTCGTCACCGGATTAACCGTGATTCTAGAAGGTCAATTCGTAAAATTGCAAAATCATTCAAAATTGACCTGAAATCTGCACGAACTATTCTTTACAAGGATTTAGGATTACGTTTTTACAAATTTTCACAAAATCATTACCTAAATGACAGGATGAAAGAAAATCGGTACCGAAAATTGAAGATTCTGTTGAAAGAATTTATCGATGGACGTCATCGCACAATTTTATTCACCGATGAGTAAATTTCCTTTGTGGAGCAATTTCATAATCACCAAAATGACCGTCAGCTTTTGCCTAAAGGCTCTTCTAAGCGTACCCGATCAGAAGAGCATAACTAAAAAATTACAAAATGCTATCAACACGAGATACGAATAACAAATTTTGATACGATTCTGTATTTTCCCACATGCTTTTAAGAGCCAGTTCTCGAGAGCCGCAACCGCCTTTCTGAGGAACGTTATTTTGATGCTCTCCGATTGGGCTGAAATTTTCAGCGTTTGTTTGTCTATTCAAGGTAGGAAGTTTTGCAAAATTTCAGTTTTTTTCATTTAGGTTAAGTGGGGTAAAACGGCCCTTGAAAATGATATGTCCAAAAACGTCCAAAATCTAAAAAGTGCAATAACTCCTGCTAGACTTGATGGATTTTTCTAAAAATTTGTGGTATTATTCTACACTAAGAGTAATTCAAAATGCATGGTCACAATATATGGCAAACAGGTAAATTGACGAAAAAAACGCATTTTTCTTTTAAAAATTGTCAATTTTCAGGGTCATCCTACTCTTTTCAACATCGCTAGAAAAAATACCTGAATATGGCGTTTTGTAGAGCAACTCAAGAGCTTTGATGTCATGTATAAGGCCACTTAACCTCAATGAAAAAAATTGAAATTTTGCAAAACTTCCTACCTTGAATAGGCAAACAAACGCTGAAAATTTCAGCCCAATCGAAGAGTATCAAAACAACATGCGGTTGCGCCTCTCGCGAACTGGCTCTAATAACAAATATGAACCTAAATGAGTTATAATAACAAATCCTGAAATGAAGTTGTTCTGAAACAAATCTAACAAACTTTTCGTCTCTATCAAAACCTGTTGTATATATCAATGGTTGTTATTATACTGTTCTATATGCTATCTTATTTTGTTAGAAAACTTATATGTTAGCAACGAAGTTTGATAAGGGTTTGATATTAGCAAAATATTTTTTGTTATAATTTCTGTTATTTTAACACCTAACGGGATCAAATTCAAAACACAACTTGAAAGGTTTTTCGCATAACAAACTAACAGCTTCTGTTACATTTTTGTTTTGTCTTTCTGATCGGGTATGAACGCAGCTCGATCACATCATCTAGTTTCGGTTTTTAGTTCGGCTTTTAACCGACACAGTGGCACCTTGGGCTCCATCGCATGGAGCGAAAAAAACACCGGAACTCTGTAGCAGACTTTTTCCGAGATGGCCTTCAAACTCTCCTGGTTTAAATCCAATGGACTATTCCGTTTGGTCTATTCTTGAATCCAGAGCCTGGACTGAAACACACAAATCATTGGATCATTTGAAAGCTAGTCTAACCAAAGCCTGGGATGCCATATCTGTGGAAGAACTATCGTCCATCATCGATAATTCCCCTAAACTATTGAAGGCGTGCGTTGTAGCCAAGGGTGGACATTTCGAGTCCGCGATATAAATATTACAAACCATGCTAATGTATCTACATTTTGTATAAATGTCTTGTTGTTGTTTAATATTGAAAGAATAAAGTTATGACTAAAACATTGAACACGGATAATTCTTCCTCACCCTGTACATACATACATACATACATACATACTAGGGTGGGGAAAAATGATCGATTTTCCAGAACCAAGCTTTTTCGGTTCCTTTTGGGGCCCCAAACAACTCTGAACTTACCGGAAGTCGATTGGTTTTGTCCCGCTTGGCGCATTGCGTTTCAAATTTGTATGAAAATTTATATGGGAAAACCTACTTTTTTGCATTTTCCTTTCTATAGAGCTCAATAATACTCTTATAATGCACTACATTATGTTAAAGTATAGTATTTTAGATGCCTAACAACTTTGCAAAAGACACTGAAGAGCTAGAGTGTCCCTAAGAAGTGCCATAGCTGTTCAAAGATGAGTATGTCGATTTAAATGCAGAAAATCTTGTTTTCTGCCAACATTACCAATGTACAGGCGTCAGTAGGGTTCCCATCAGAAGTAACCTGTCGTAACGATTTATACACTCAGCTGAACCAAGCAAACAAATTTAGGTCAATATTCTAGGCATCAGTAGAATCTACAACGTGTTCCAGAGGTAACTTCTGATGGCAACCTGACTGACGCCGGTACACTGGCAGTGTTGGCAGAAAAAATGACCAAAAAAATGGCCAAGTTGTAAGGCATAAAAAAATCTACCATTTGAAGTTATGAAACCTTTGGTTTGGGTCATTTTGAGCTCTTTAGAATGGAAAATCACATCATCTGACACATAAGTGGTCTTAATGATAAACTAAATCTAGTATGTACACTAGACTGGGACAGGGTTATATGGGAAAAAAGTGATGGTGTTTTTTTTTCGCTCCCATGCACTTTTCGTGTTCCTTAAGCTAACATTTATTTTTGTTCCACCCTAATGTACACGTAATAAAGATCACGGAGAAGTTGCTTGAACAAATTTACCGACATGTTAAAGTCAAACGAGGCTGCAACGGTGGTGAAGCTTGCTGACATAAAGCGAATGGGATCATGTTGTCCATAAGATGCATTACGCTGGGGCAAAGAAAGAAAATTTCTTCGTCCTCATGATCGTTCTGGAGCATAGAAATCCAATCGCTGTAAAATTCTTGGGGTACGAAGGAAGCCTGTGCATCAAAACGTCTTTTATGCAGTGTTTCCATTCCTAAAAGTCGGCAACAATCAGAATACTCCGGTGGCTGCTGCGGATCTTGCCATGGCAGAAAACGTAGGGCGTAACGTACAAATTTTAAATTTTTGTTACCCAATTTGCGTTGAATGGACACCACACTACGGAATTCGTTACAAGAACAGAACGGACCAGGAAGATGTACAGTGATCGAAGGCACAGTGGATCGCGGAATTCCGATGCTATCTTGAAGATAAGTCTAAGTTGTCGATTCGCCTTTGCAATAATCTCGGTGTAGTGCGCCCTGAATGATAGCGATGCGTCTAAAGTAACACCCAAGTCTCGAACCTGGTTAACTTTTGTTAATGTTTGGTCAAACATGGTGTAACTGAACGTTATAGAATCATTTTTTCTATGGAAAGAGATTACGCAACATTTCTGGGTACTAATTGTTAGCAGGTTGTTGGTACACCACTTATAAAAAATGTTGATTAGCCGCTGGAGTTCATGACAGTCTGCGATACTTCGTATAATCCGCATTAATTTAACATCGTCCGTAAAAAACATTCGGGTTGGCTCTGGCAGTAATAAGGATGCGTCATTTATGGACAGTGCAAAGAGCAGTGGTCCTAAATTACTGCCCTGCGGAACGCTGTGTTCCGATTTTAACGTGCAGCGTTCAATTTACCAAATAGGACCTTAGCCATTGTACGAGAGTAGAAGCGACTCCTAATTTCTCAAAGTCAATGTCGCAAAGATCAAGTCAATGGAATCAAATACAAACAATCACTCCAGCTTCATATTATTAGGGCAGCAAATTGAGAAGGTAAAAATATTTCAGTATCTTGCTAGTCGGTACTAAAAATGATATAGAAACTCGGATCGGGTTTTGAAATCAATTTTTCATTTCAACCTTGATGTACATCTACGGAGACGACGTCTAAGCGGCACGTGTTTGTTAATCGTTGCCTGCGGAACATCGTTCACGCTTGTTGGCCTAAGAATTGAATTTTTAATGCGGGCCTAGTAGTCACCCTACAGGCTGTCGACGATCATCCTAGCTGTCGTCGAGTGAAAGCGCAAGCGACTAGTTCACATGGAATCAATCTAAATAAACGAACACGTGCCAAACGGAAGCTTCAACTTTTTTCGTGCACTAAAGCTGCTCCATGTGGCTTGTCTGGTCGCAGGCAAGCAGTGAAGTGAATCGTAGTTTGATCGAAACCACGCTACGACAGAAGTGCTGGCCTGTATGCTGCATCCAGATAAAAGTCCTCCTACGAAAAGCATACTCTACAAGTACCGTTCTATGTACACTTGTTTAGACGACTGTAGAGCTGCTTATTGACAAAAAAATTCAAAGTAGATAGAGTATTCAAAAAAAAATATCTGTGTACAGAGTTAATCGGTAAAACAATTTAACAAATGTTTTTTCTTCGGTAAAGCAAATCCAATCGAGCTCGATTGTAGCCTGCAGAAAAACTATGAAACAACCGGAGGTGCTCAACGTAGCAAACAAGTCAAACGTTCCGTAATTGCCGGTTCCACTCTGACCAGTGATTTTGCTTTCTTCCATTCACGTGATGTCTATTTCCATTCAAAGGAAATTTCAATCAATCATCACCGATTACATCTTGGATCGACATTGATGCCACTAAATGTAGATATCTTTTCAACACGAGTAAGCTGGCAGCGTACAAGACACGATCCGAACGTTTCGGCATTGGTCAGCATTCCATATTTGAAATACGGTTCCCGGCTTCCGCACGGAGATCGTTGCGATCTCGTAACAATCGAGACAGTCCTTCCGCCATTGTTCCATGCTGCGTGGGGCGGGTGCGGAAAACCGCTGACGCTTTCGAAGGAGAAAACATAATAGAGATATATGATACCCTCGTCAGGAGACTGCGGTGCAACCAATCTTACTGAAAGGAAATAACGATTGAAACCAAAAGGAAATGATACATCAGAACAAGCATTCTTCTAGGAAGGGATGGTCTCTCAAGATGAAATACGATGTCAGGCAGGATTCTGTGTCGTGGGAGCGTTTTGCGCAGACTTCAAGCTCTTCGCCTGTCTATTAATGCCGAAATTGCTGCTATCTGGAAGGAATCGAAAAGTGCTTCCGTTGAGTGGCATTCTTGAATTCGATAGTGCAAATTCAATGGTTTTGGACAAAATGAAAAAATAGAAATAATCAACATCAAAAGAAATATTTCCTCTACTTTATTTTTCAATATTGCCGATTCGTAAACGAATATAAATAGATCCCCTTTAGTTGTTCCTGTAAAACAAATACAAGTCTGAAGCTAAAGAGTTATTGCCACAAGTGAAAAAGGATACTTGGTCGCTCCATTATTCCGAGCTCAAATAGGTTCTTGCTGATGTTCAGACGATGAAAAATGGCTTGAACCGGCAGCGACAAATTGTTTTGCATGAATGTTGCCATTATGGAGCTGACTAATAAAAATGCATGCAGGTGTCGTTCCTCGTATGCCTGTATGTGCCAGTTACATACTCTTCGGTTGCTCGTAGCAGCAAAATATGGGAGACGATTCATACCTAGTACCTACGGTGTGAAATCTGAAAGCCTTTCCTGTGATAAGCTTCGCTTTTTCTGCAGCGTACTTTTAGTTCGCTTTCATGCGTAGCGCTGCAAACGGAAAGCCGGTGCAAAACGGAAGTCGACAAAGAACTAGCGACTTTTTCCCCTTCTTTCGTTTGCCGCAAATCCTTTGATGCAGTGCACTGGAAACCGTCATTTGAGCGATTTACAGAAGAAATCCTTCCAGATATGGCAAAAATATAGTGAAAAATTTGACTGTTCAACTCAGCTGAGCAACGTGGGTGATTTTTTTTCTCTTTAACGGGAGAACATGAACCTCGGAGTGGAGCACTAAGCTGCTTTTGATATTTGGTGCACTCCAAAATATTCGCCATCCATTTGTTAATCGGATGAACGATATTTCATTCACTAATTCAGATGCTGGAAGTAAAGTTTTACTAGTTGATGTTAAAAAAATAACGAAAGCAATTTGTTTTTTGTGAAAATGTAAAAATGTTTTGCTCACTACAGCTTTGTTTCTATCGAGAGCACGAAAGTTACTTTAATATGTTATCAGGAAAAGATATCTTCAATGAGCTGTAGTGTGTCGTTTTTTCCGTACATTTTGCAATGTGAACAAGAAAACATTAATTCGATAACTCATAGGTTGAAATATTGAAAAGAATTTTTATTGTGCGTATTGAAACAAAATTATTTTGTTTTTTTTTTTTTAATTTTGTTCCCTAATAAATGTTTCTATGGAAATATGATGTGGATATTGCTAAACTGTATCAAAAACAATAACAGAACACAGTAAAAAACCACGAAAGTGCCGCATGATGAAATCTCATTTTGTCATAAGCTAATTAGCGGTGTTTGTTGGAGCACATTGCGCTTCACTGAAGAGGCAATCATCACATCGAAAAATTGTTCAGCTTAGTGCATACTTCGTCGGGTAGCTCCCGGTTCTATATCCACTTTTCATCAGCTTTTGATTCTGAGATCAAATAAAAAACGACACGGCAAAACATCAAACAAATCAAACAGCGTTACCGCCTGTCGACCGCGGCTGAACGCTGCCGCCTCTTTTTTTCTTGTTTCGCTCCATTTTATTCAAATCACTGAACACGAGGGATGCAATCTAATTTCGTCGACACTATATTGACAAATAACAACATCGTTTCTGCTGCTCATTTTCCGATGGGGCGGCAGCCGAACGTCAAGCGCAAAAATTTACGTTCGACACACCGGTCTACTGGTGATAAAATATATTTGAAGTTTAAACATTCCACCATCCTCATTTTAATTAGGGATATTGCTTGTTTCATTTCAGTCCGACCGAATCGATTTGATGTGACATTCTTGTTTGGCACACCATTCCGATGGCAAGTGCAAATGCACATCGGATTAGCTTCTGGATTCTTGCCGATACGAGCAACCGGCATTCGGAATCGGTTCCCAACCAAACATGGCTCAGTCATAAATTTTGCCTTCGTCCACCTCTTTCCCAAACCCCGGCCGTTTCCTGTTCGGTAAATTCGTTCCTGAAGAATGGTCCTGTGAAGCAGGCACTAAAGATTAGCAGTTTCAAACGCAAACTTCTTGTGAAGCACAAAATTATAGCAAAATGCCAACGATGCACTTTCTCAGGCGACAAATTTGTTCAACCATGCAAAGTAAATCGAATTCGAGAGTCGTTGATTAATTTGCAAATTGCTGCGAGGCAGAACTTGTGGTAGAACAAGATCCCACTGGTATATTTCAGTCAACCCAGCAGCCAGCCAGCCAGCGGTGGGCAGCTTTGTGGGACTTGGGACTCATTAGATGGAACTGTGCTTATACGCAAGACCCTTACATGTACATTTTGGCACCCTAACCGATAAGGCGAGAGAGAGAAGACGTTTGTAAAGTTTTCCTTCCAAGAAATGCTCCGCTCGTGCACAAGCTGTTGGAAAGCAGATTAAAACTAGTTCGGTTCGCTTTGGGAGATAGAGAGGACACCAGTCTGGGGAAAGACAAAACGGTTCTTAGTAGCATCAAAAGACGCTGAAAGCGAAGCACGGTCGCATGCCGGTTGTCATCTCGCTATGGGATGAAAACAGCAGCACATGCAACGTTTCGCTGGTTTCTTATTTCCACGTGGCTGTTTAAAGGGCACATAATTCCAATTACGTCGGTAGAATCAAACAAAATAAGAATGGAGCGTGTTTTCCTTCATAGAAGCAGTTCTAGCTTATGGATTATTGGTTTATGCAAATATTCGTTTTACTCTCAATATTTGACGAAAAACAATCGCTTCATATTTGAGCAAGTAAAAATATACCTACTGTTACAATGGTTTACTAGATAGCTCTTATTTATACTCTTCTCAATCCAAGACTTAGAGTTTTTATGAAACCATGTACTAATGTTGTGAAAAATAAATTAATGTCAGATGGAACGTAGCAGCGCTTCATAAAAACAGAAAATATTTGCTAGCTTCTGTTAGTTAAAATGCTTGAATAATTTTGACGTTAAACGATTTTTTTTGTTGCTTCACACGCCAAAAGAACCTGATGGAACTCCGAAACGATTGTCAATTAGAGTAAGTCTTGTATCTGGATATGGAAACTATTAAAACTCCAAGAGAGAATTGAGCAGAACCAGTAGACGAAAAAATTATCAAGCTAAATTGCTCTCATACTCGTTTAACGGTTGAAGAATATGAAAAAAATAACAACCAATTAGAATGAAAACCTCTAAAAGCTTCAATCTATACTCTCTAACCTCTCCTGATTTCTAAAAGCTTCAATCTATACTTAAAAAATGTTTATGAAAATTCATAGTGAGTTTTTTCGAAGTCCATCTGAAAATTGATTTGGGCACTAGAGGGTTAAAATGATCGTACTGGGCACAATCATAAAAGTTCGCATGCGAAATATTTCGATATAACAAAAAAAAAAAAATAATACAAAAAGTAGGAGGTTGTATCCAAGACACGACCGCATAACTGACGTAGAACTACGCACACTATTAACAAATGCATTGTTATAGGTGTTTCATTAATGATTCATAAAGTCTACTAATGCGTGCTTTGTGCTGCCTCAACAGTGGGGTAATAAAGACACTGAAAACATGAGCTGTAAAAGCTGTTTCACATTCTGTAAATTAGACGGCTGCTACAGATTTAGATTGCTCCTATCCAGCACAGATTGCTCGCTTGAGTTGTCAAAAAATTATTAACCTTCAAATATTTGTTTATTTGCCTTGAGAAAAACATTTTGCTGCTCAAAATTGGATTTGCTGATGGCAACCTTCATGCTGCCTCAGTAGTGGGGCAATAACGGCAGTCTGACGACACACGCTGAGAAGCGAGAAGAACCGCGCTGCTCCTGAGATATGGTGACCAACCACCGGGCAAGTTATTTGTTCAGTTTTATTGATTTTTGTACACAGCGAATAATAAGCACCATCGGTGTCTCTCACACACGCAACTATTTTAACTCGTTTCGTGTTGCGGTTTGTAACCATCAAGCGATTTCGTTTGCTCGCTGTTGCGTGTTGCATCGTGTTGCAACTGAGCAGCTGAGAGACGACGAAATTCTGTTCATACTGATTGATTGAATCGACTTCAATTTATCCCTGTGCAGTCGAATTAATTACCTTTGTTGAGGCGTGCACACAGAACAGGGCAGTTTGTTGTTCAAAATTGGTAATGCTGATCGCAGCCTTTGTGCTGCCACAACAGTGGGGGAACTAACTAAATAGAGTAAAAATTAGACAACTACAACAGAATTCGATTGCTAGGATCCCGCACAGAATGTCTGCTTGTGTTGATGCCAGAAAATTATTAACCTTCAATTACTTGTTTATTTGCCTTGAAAAAGGCATTTTGCTGTTCCAAATCGATTGCTGATCGCAACCTTTGAGCTGCCCTAACAGTGGGGAAATTGAGATACACGGACAACATGCACTGTGGAAGCTATTTCACATTCAGTAAATTATACGGGTGCGACAGATTTAAATTGCTAGGATCCAATACAGAATGCTTGCTTGCGTTGTCAAAAATTATTAACTTTCAATGACTTGTTTATTTGCCTTGAAAAAGGCATTTTGATTTCCGAAATTGAATTTCCTGATGGCAATCTTCATATTGCCCCAACACTGGGGAAATAATGGTAGTCTGGCGACACACACTGAGAAGAACCGCGCTGCTTCTGAGACGTGGTGACCAATCACAGGGCAAGTGTTTAATTTGAAGGCAGCCACAGGCGCGACCCGCTGCTATGGTCTGTTACTGCTGAGTGCCGATATCTGCTGCTACTGCTGTCAACGTTGTGCACGGTCCATCCAGTTCACCTTCCGACTAATAATTGTAGCTAGTTTTCCCAGAAACACTCTTTTATAGCCGAATGGTGCTACGTAATAGGCCACGCCTTTCTGTTCAGTTGCCTAATTCTCTAATATTCTTTAGACGAATTATTCCACAGTTCGCATTCGATATTTGTTTCCAGCGAATAAACACCGATCATGTTGCAACTTGGCAGCTGGGAGACGACGAAATTCTGTTAATGCTGATTGATTGAATCGACTTCATATTAGCTCTGCATAGTCGAACTAACTGTCTTTGTGAATGCGGTCTAACAGGGCAGTTTGTTGCTTAAAATCGGTTATGCTGATCGCAGCCTCTGAGCTGCCCCAAAAGTGGTGAGGATTAGATAAATAAAGTGATTTTTTTTACCGCGACAGAATTTGATTGCTAGAATCCAGCACAGCATGATTGTGTTATTGCCAAAAATTATTAACCTTCAATTACTTGATTATTCGCCTTGAGAAAGGCATTTCGCTGTTCAAAATCTGTAAATGCTGTTTCCGCATTCAGTAAAGAAGACGGCCGCGACAGATTGTGTTTTGTTGGATTCAGCACAGAATGTGCTGTTGCCAAGATAAAGCAAAACTTTATTGCGGGCAGAAGGCCTAAGCCCTTAACTGGCAAATCGAGACGTTTGGTGCTACCTCGCTGCTGCTGTGTACTGTGATTTGTGTACTGGCGTAACCCGCTACTGCAGCTAACTAGTTATACTATTCGGTCGACCTGTTTAGGGAAAGGCAGCGAGTGACCAATCAGAGGACGTAATTTTCGTTTAAACAAGGCTCGACAATTATCAATAGTACAATAGTTTGCATAACCAATCAACAATTTTCTACATTTGGGTGGATACGTGTATAATTTTCCAAACAATTGCTGCAAAAATGAAGGAAATCGGTTGAAAACAAATCGATTTATAAGCATTTAAAAAGGGACATATGTCGTCCCCTTTTCGTTAATAGTTTTCCTATTTACATCTCTATGTGGTAGGCTAAAGAAAAACGTAGTTCTACGTCAAAAATTGTCAAATAAAGAGTAATTTACTATTTGATGGTTATGTGCTGAAATACTGTATTTTTTTAACGTATATAGTTTATTTTTGTGGCCCTTGCTTCAATATTTAAATACAAACAAAGGTTCCACTGTCAGTTTGTGTGAACATATATAATAATGAGAAATTTGGCAATCTCAGTTAGTATGGAGGATGTGGTACTGCTCGTCAGTAAAATTGTCTTTAACCCTTGTTGTAGTTTTTAATCGAAATAGTTTAACAAGCAATTTCAACTCAAAATTAAGCACACATTTGATTATTGTATTATAGATTTGTACTCCTGTTATGAAGAAAGACCCCAGAGAAAAATTTGTGTATTAGTGTTTGCAAGGTTAACGTTGCATCAAGTAGAGATCCGTATACACTATATTTCAAACTTAATATTTATTTCCTTATTTTTGAACAGGCCTCCAACGGCCGTAATGGTTAAAACGATTTAAAACACTAATCATTCCTGTATTATTTTTTATTCGATACACTAAATCGATACAAGTAAGATCGATTTTCAGGAAACGGGACGTCTACATTCCATGTGGACAGGAAATCGTAATTTTTACCTCCCCCGTCCCTCTAATTTTATATACATAAAAAAAATATAAACGTTTGGTTATGTGGTTTATTCAATGATTAAGCCTAAAAAAGCAGATTCAAAACCACCTAGACCAGAAAAACCATGAATGAAAATAATGTCATCAAAATTCCTTAGAATAAATTTCGATGACATTCGTTTTATTTATGGGCTGAGAAACATACCAAATGATTAAAAAAGGACAAAGTAGAAATTGATTCCAGATTGGTTCCGAAGTTGAAAGAGAAAAAAAGGAAAATGTTTTCGAACGTTGCAGGTAATTTTGATTACTTAAGCGTCAGGTAAAGGTCGAAAGCTCTTATCGAAAATTTATCTCAAAATAACTAAAAAACTACCGTTTCTTGAAATTAGAAAGAAATACATAAAAGTTTATGCTAAAAAACATCCCTAACATCTAGAAACAGTTGAAAAGAAAATGACCTTTAATATAACATATATATATATATATATATATATTACATGTTAAGGGAAAAAAAAATGAAAATCCAAAAACCTCTTCCAAAAATCTGTTGTCCAAAAATCTGTTGGCGTAAACAATATCCCCGTCTTCATTATCCTTAGTGCTTAACCGGTTATTCGTCGGACATAGCAAAAAAACCTATTGTCGGACATAGACTAAACTGGCAACCCGAACTAAACTCAAAAGTGATAGGCATAGATCAGTTTCAAGTAACGATTAGTGAGCTAGAGTCGTTTTTTATTTCCATCCATTCCCCAATTGCAAATCACTTATTTGCGTAAGTAACTATACATAATTATATTATACTAGCAAAATAAACAAACTTACATATAAAATCTCAAATACAGCACACTAGGCAAAGAAGAACATTGTTGCGGAACATAGAAACATCTATACACGTTGAAGACATTATTTGTAAGTACATTTATGTAAAAGTACACCTAAAATTAAGTCATTAAAAATTACAGCTTGAAGCTTACTCCGATGAAACTAGGAGTTTGACTCTGAGAGGTCCGAGACAGTTTCCGTTCCAGCAACACTATCGAAAGCAAGAAAAATTGAAACTGAACAGGATTTATAAAATTTTCTTGAAACGGTTCGAACCTATTCTAAGTATTGACTTTAGTAAAAAAAAATGGAAACTACTTTTGAAAATTACCTAGCTCAAGCAAAAGCTATATCAAATTTATATTTCGAATGCATAAAAAATTTAGATTAAAATATTTTTTTTTTGTTCACACAACATTTATTTGACTCGGCACAGTAGATTGGAACATTATAAAATACTTCAGTTAAAAATGGTTGCAAAATGTTTCAGAAGGCTCAAAACAGTCAAAAATGGAAATAATGGTTTAAAACGATTGAATTAGACAAAAAAAAATCGGCTTTGTGCTTCGAAGAGGACGGAAAGTTGCATGTGTGAATGTTTTTAAGTTCTTTCGTCGTGTTATTTATCAATTCATCCTCGGTTTTCGCAACAAAATTGTTGGAGTAGAAGCGCTACGCTTCAGGTTTACCCATAAGTTGATGGGACGCAACTGGGAGACGTTGGACGAGTTCGCCGACTTGGATACCACATCGATATTCAACCGCTCTCTCTCCTTCATTGATCGCTTCGATTTGTGGGTCGACGCTAGATCTGACCAGAACACCGCGTCATCGCCCTTATGGTATTTCTTGATGAACGACGCAACTACCGGCAAGCACTATAAATTTATCCGTTAACGTCCAGTCCGGAGCCACAGTAGCACCTTCTTGGGGAACTTGGTATGTGAAATAAACTTCACCTGGGAGCTCATTTTTTTGTGGGAGAAGTAAAATACGAAGCGCCCTGCCAGTCGTTGCCATTCAGGATAGGTCTCGTCGTCCATCATCACCGCCACTTCACGATTAGCCGGGAAAATCAACTTGATCATCTCGTTCAACCGCTGCCGCTGCGTCATTGCCTGCAGCTCCGAGACGAGTGGACAGAATTGCTCCTTACTGACATGTACAGGGGGTAGACAAAATGATTGAGATAGGCGAAATTTTGTCAAATTTGAATTAGTCAGAATTTCACGAAAAATGAATCAATTTTGATGAAACCGGTTTCATTCTACTGAAAAACTATCCTGGTTTTTAAGGGGCCAATGGACACCGGAAATGATTCGGATTTTAGGAGTGTGAGTTGCTGGTTCTGTGCTTGAGGTTCAAACGTGTTTTTGTTGTTTCGTTGGGTTCAGGCGGAGGGTAACGAGACAAGACTGCGGCATGGAGCAGGATTGTTTGGTCATGCCCTGTACACCGTGATGCCAGGTCTAAATTAATAGCTTCCCTACAGGTCGAAGGTAGGCAGCCGGCTTATCTCCGGCCTGAAGGAAAGCTATTAATTTAAAACCTAGCGTCACGGTGTACAGGGCATGACCAAACAACATGCTCTATGTCGTGATAACCGTCACTACAGGCATAGATACCGATTTCTCTGAGCCCAATACGACGGAGATGCGTGTCAAATAAAGAGATATGAATTGCACGCGCACACTTTTGAACGAGTTAGCTTCACTGTTGTCGCCATCACGGTTAGACTTCAGTTATTTCTGCTGTCTCATGGGTTACTATGATTAATGTTGCTAATAGTTTCGTCAGTGCATAAGAAGATAAACCCATGGAAAATCGGAAACTTTTTATCCATTTTGCTAATGCAAACGTTAGCAGAAATCAGCACGCGAAGTAAGAAGTGCTTGAAGTCTCAGAAGTAGAAGCAAAAGTGGAACATACCATAAGTTGCCAAGCAACCTTCTGCAGCTCCTCATAGTGCATTCTACCCCAATTTTAATTTTGATCATTCTAAAGTTATTATAGTTGAGCTATAAGACACATAAACTGTTTTTCAAGTAACTAATTCAATTTAATTCCCAAGAGGAAACTAACACTGGTCAACACAGGTTTTGCCCTAGAGTTAAAACCGGAAAAAAAATAAAAATTTATGCTTAGCTATTTAACCCTCACTGTGAATGTTGGTGCCCCTAGCCATTTCAGTTACGCGACAAAAGCTCCCACCAACTCCAACGCGAACGTTAGTCGTGCGCCTCCTTTTTACTGTAGAATCGATGGAGACGCCTAGTACATCGTTTTAGGGAACGAGCTTTGGGTGAAATTTGTATCTAGAGCTCGATAGTAATAGTCTAGAAAAAAACTTTCTTTTACAAAATTGTTACATATAATGAGTCGGTTATTTTAATGTTAGCACAAATTATAAAGACCAAATTTTTTATCAAATTAGATTTGTATATAGAATTGAAGATTTTTCTACAATGTTGCTGTTCCGATAATTGATGGCGCTTGAAAAAAAAAATTTTTTTTTCTATCTTTCAAAACAACCGACTTAGAGATAATTTATAATTTATAAATCATAATTTAACTTAAGACTGTGTGAAGGTATGTTTCAAACTTCACAAGTGTACAATACAGTTTGAGACCCTTCGCTATTTTCATAGCTGGTCCCAATGCTCTATGTAGCCTAAAATAATTTCATGAAAACAAACCATAGGTTGAAGATCATTCTTAAAAGCTAACTAGGAATGAAGACAAATTAATAATAAATTAAAATTCATAAAATCAATGAATAAAATAATAATAAAATCAAATTAAAAAATATACCCAAATATGACATGCAGAATAGCTATATAAGGAGTTGGCACGGCGATTAAATTACAATAAACTCTTCACACACGGCAGGGATTGTGTTCAGCCCTGACAAGGTACACAAGGTGCTGTATATGATCAACACAACACACTTAACTATAATTATTTCGCGTGCAAAGAAGTTCAGAAGGCAAGTTCCGGGAGAGTCGGAAGGCCATTCGGGTGATCGAGAAAGTCCTTGGGCAGCATCGGCAGAAGATATTACACTATTGAGGTAGTCAAACGCGCATGTTACATCCGCGGTTTTTACCACGTTTAACCCGTTAACCACGTTTTGCACACGACAACGCAAAGTTGTAGTGCACCGTAATTATACCGATACGGCTCTAATCCGTAAGTTGACAGTAAAAGCTCCGTCACGGCAAACAGTTGTTTTGTGCCGGAAAGGAGGTGAATTACTGGCAGTTTTTGGCAGAGATCGCACCAGTCAGGCCACGTTGGTCCACTTACATCGAGTTAGAGTGATTAAAAGACCAAGCCAGCCGGCAGAGCGGCTATTGTCATCGACTAAGCCCAACATTACTTCAGTGGAGTGGGCAAGATACCGGTAGGAACGAGAGCAGGCGTAGGCGAGAAGCAGCGGCGACGGCAAAGGAACTGCGGTGACATTCTGGGACAGCGGCGACTGTTACCTTAGATCGACAGATGACAACGGAACGCCAGGCCCAGACACTATCACACACACATAACATGTAAGTCCGATTCTGCAAAAAAAATGAGTAGGAAATTAGTGACGTTAGGTGACCAGGTAACCAAGTGATCTTTTTCTTTTTTCTCAATTTGACCTCTCCTTATAGACGAGCTGACCCTGAGGGCTCGTAGAGTTTTTTGCGATTGAGCAGCGGGGACAGCAAAAGTAATAGTTACAAGTTCCCTGCAGGCTTATATTGATTTGACGATGACGAAGATTTTAAGATCATCAGCATATGCAAGTTTACAGCCAGTAGGTAGAAATAGACAGACAGACTGAGGCATTCCGGAATTGTTTGTAAAGCTGTAGGAGAACATGGATCGAGCTTTATGTTCAATTTATGGTTGACTAATGAGAAAGAGGCACCCAAGCGCTCAATTTTAGTTAGCAAATCTATGATAAACACGATCGCTTTAACACTTGTATAGATGGTGTAGATTTCCGACCTCCATATCTTTGATGCAGAACGAAGAAAACTCAACAAGGCTAGTGTTAATAGACCCTACTTTGAAGAAATAGCAAATAGAACTAGAATTTGAAAAAGTTTAGATCCAGTGCATAGTGAGTGATGTAATCCCTCGGTAGTTGTTGATATCACGCTTGTCTCCTTTGTCGTGAATAGGGAACATAGAAAATGGTTTCCACATCTCCGGAAACCCCTCCGGTGATAGTGACGCGTTGATGGCCAGTGGAGCTGCAATAGACTTAGCGCAGTGCTTCAATACAATGGATGGTATACCATCAGGCCAGCGGTAACAGACGATTTTAGTTCACGAATTGCTGTGTGAACCTCTTCAACGGTAATCATGAAGGTTCCTAAGTCATTACCGTCACGAGGCACAGATCCCAACGCCCAACTGTTCGTTAGGAGGTACAGCATCAAACCCATTGCCAGAGAAATAGTCAATTTGTTTATGTCAATAACTTTAACACAACATTTTTAAAATAACTGTCTGAAAGAGGCAAGAGTCTAAATGACATCTGGGGTCGATTTACGGCCTCTGTATATCATTGCGGTTCTAAATATACTTATATCAAGGGACCATATCATAATGATCAAGTACGTGAAATATAAACTAAAATATATTGGTTCCTTTAAAGTACTTCCTGGAAGAAGCTTTATATCCGTTTTGTCCGGGGTTACTTTTGCATGTGAGAGTTAAAATCCGAGAGCGCAATGAAATTGAATTTGATGTTTAGCAGTTGCATGTCAGTAGACGAATCTAGACGAACGTTCCTAGTAAGAGGTGAAAAAACGTTCAATTAAATTAACCGTTGTGTGGCTTTGTTGAAATTCCTTTCTATGCGCTAGTTCGAGAACAATCACCGCTTCCGTGGTTGGGCTATACTACATAGCGCCCGCCTACACCAACATCAAATTACACACACAAAGAGAGAGACAATATGCGTTCCAGGAACGAATATCTGCATGCGTATGGCATGTAGGGCTTGTTGTTTTGTGCGCGAAATGATAATTGGCAATCACAGCCCGAGAGAATAATAATAACCATAACCAAGTTCTATCGCACGCTGAGTGCAAGCACAATCCCACTACGGTTGGGAGGGGGGTGTGTGCTGTCAACAAAAAGTATTGTCATCGTTGCGCTTTGTCTAGTAGGACCCGGCAGTAGATAAGAATGAGAGTTTTCGGCTACGTAAGAATATGCTTCTTTCCGTTCCTAGTGACACTAACAAATTGAAACGTTTCCGCTAACCAGACAAAGTAAAGAGCTAACATACGGGAAGGCGAAACACCACTTCTGATCGTGACAGCAAGTCTATCAGCAAGATTAAAATAATAATCAATGTCCAAGAAATGGACGCAATTAGCTTGCTTCGACAACGCAGGACATCATAAACTCTGATATTTCCTTATTATTCGTTATTATTACAAAGTAGGATCATCTGTGTTTAAGTTGTCTGTCCTGGTAATTTGTAGAAGAACCCGTTAACTTACAAATTAATATTCCGCTTATATGTGCTAACGTTTTACAAAACCCCTGGTTGGATAGTGTATTTTTTTCGAATATTCGTGCGAGAAAAAAGAATCAGGTTCCGGTCATGGCACATTCGCCGCCACAGCAAATGGGTGTTGATTTATGACTAGTAAAATAACATGGCTGTACGGTACGTATGTACGTATGCATGTGGGCTTGCATGTATGTGTTGCAAATAACCAAAAAACAACAGTTGCATTCCTAGGTGCATACTTTCATTGGAGAAGGCGAAAATCGTACCCGTGAGCCGTCAGCGTCGGTGCTTGGCTGCTGCACCTCACCATCGGCTTTTTTTTTCACTTCGTACATTTGGTCGTCCGTTCGTTGGAACACTGAACCTCATCCGGTTCCGTTCTCGCATCCCTGGCGGAGAGGAGAGGAGGTTCAGCATTTTTACTGAAAACATCCGGTGTTGAACATTAAATAATAATAAAAAATAGAAGCTATTGCAAACAGGAAAACCAGAGCGCGATATGGTAAAAACATTGTCAAAAATTTATGCTTATGAGCATGAAATGGTGCGGTTTCTTTTTTCAGCTGCTGTTGAATGTCCGCTGTTTGCCTCTCTTTCGGTATTTTTTGTCCCTAATGAGACCAAACGACAGCACGAGGAGCGTGTTAAAATTTGAAATTCGGCTTGTTGTGCTTGGGAACTAATTTTTCTGTCCCGTTTTGTGCCTATCAACTTCAACGAGCAAATTATGCTGAAAAAAACTTGACTGCTACCGAATGCAAAGCAACGGCAGCTGGCTGTGAATGATTGGCTCAGAAGTGAACCCAACTGACGAGTTGGTAACAATTTCAATTCACGAATTGGTCCGCAGCCAGTTTGGCGGATTATAGTTTACTTCCGATGCTAGAGGCATCGCAAAACATGACTGAACGGTTACTACTGAGCACAATTATGCTTATTTACTACCACGCTGAGGGTATCCATCCTTCCATCAACTCCGGGATGGAATGAATTCGTGAGCCTGTTTTACCAACGTTCGAAAAGGTCTGGGATTTGTTCGGCCGTGCCGCCTAATGCCGACAAACGTTGAATTCCTACTGATATATTTGCGGATGTTCCCGGTGAATTATTGGCATTTTGTGTCAATCATTTTCGGTTGCATGCTCACTTCCACTGCCCGTTCGTATTTTCCCCCCAAAGAAACGGTTATTTATTCAAAGCCTAGCCAAAGTGTAAAGGCACATAAATCTTTTCACGCCTTCTTATCTCTCATATTTCAGCTATATGTTATTTTTTATTACCGCTAGCTCCTTGGGTAGAAAGTTATTTTTTGCGGGCCGATTTTTAGTGAGGTGGCGTGTGGCACTCTCGAGTACATATTTATTTATGTGGAGAATGCAAATGCGATAACAACCTTCGGTGAACCTTTCATTTTTCATCACTAATGGTCGCAGTGAATATCTCGGGTCGACTATTTACCTGCCGACATTTGGTGGGCTCGCGTATTAAGGGGTACGAACCAGCTCCCATAATCACGGCGGTTCGACATGATCTGTTTTTTCGTTTATCGTAAATTTTGCGTATCTTGGATGTTAGGGGTTTTCTTTCTGCGCTATAAAGAAAGACAACGAGCAATCCGCGTTGAAGCACGTGGTAAGTTTGATATTGGCTAAGCGGAATTCACTTCAGTATATGGTGTAGTCACTTTCGCTTAATGGATGCTGTTTTTTTAAATATTACTGATGTTATTTTCATTATTCATATCAATCATCATAAACTGATTTAACATGTTTCTTTGTAAACTAGCTTTAACTGTATAAGTTGTTAGATTATGCTGAAATATTTGCAAGTTTAAATCTGCACTACCTCTTCTAAGATCATCATTTTTCTGATTTAGTCAGCTGATTGTTCCTTATACTTATTTTAGCTCGTTTATAAGGCTTGTATTGTGAGTAGTATTCGATAGAATAGACCTTCGAATATTGAAACATAAGTTATCTCGGCTTGGGGTTTCCACTGAACTGTGTCCTGGATGGAGTCATACCTAACAGATCGTGAACTTTGAGTAAAGATTAATGATTGCGTATCAACGTAGTAATCATAAACCGCAACGATTTATTTTATCCTTCAATGGTGCTACTCTGATTCTGGATGGAAGTTATTATAACCAGATGTATGCTAACGATTTAAAGTTATATACTGTTGTACAAACGTCAGGTTATGTTGTTCCATCGTACATTACAACCAATTGTGTGTAATTACAATTCTGACGGCATTATGCTTACTAGAGTAACCGAAGTGATGGACTTTTGGAATCCTGTTGGACTAAAAAATGTCGTATGATTTCACTGGTCGACCAAAGAGAAAAAATGCGGCCCTAAAGCTCAAACTGATAAAAGGAAAGCAAGTTAAATATAACCATACCTTTGAATTTTGGTGCCCCTAGCCATTTCAAAAACGCGTCAGAAGCTTTTCCAACGTGAATATTGACCATGCGCCTCCTTTCTCTGTTGAATCGGTGCAGTCGCCAAATAACCGTTGCACAGCTTTCCAGTGAAACAGTTTAGGGGGAAATTTGGATCTAGAGTTCGCTAGCAATACTCTAGAGAAAAACTGTTATCTACAAAATTATGCAATATGATGATGCGCACATTTTCCTGTAATCACAAAATAGGGTAACCAAAAGTTTTGATGACATCTAGCATCAAACTTACTTATTATCGTAAGTCGAGTTTAACAATGTTCTACAATGTTCAGCCCCAATTATTTTGCGCAACTTTGTTGAAGAGAGTTTTTTATATCTTTTAAAATAGCTGATTTACAGCTGTTTTACGGTTAAACGCTGAAACGGGATAAAACGTTGCCGACTAAAATCTCAAATAGTTTTAATCCAGCAGATAGAGACGGTATTCTCCTGTAGTTCACCACATCGTGTTTGTTGCCTTTTTTAAAGACTGGAAACATAGCCTCTCGTATCTCTACTTTATAATTCATAAATCATAATACGGTGACAATGGAACATATTCTGCCGTTATGAACATTCAAATACGAAAACGACATTGTTTAATTTTTTCAATTTAAAACTAAACAATCTTTTTCTTCTATCTATTTTGTTTCACGTTTATATTTATACAAGTTCTCCCGACTAAGTTGAAACCTACTATTTAACTCAAGAAGGTGTGAAGGTATGTTACAAAGTACACAAGTGTACAGTTTGCTGATCATGCGCAGCCCATCATGCTCATATATTGCGTCCCTTGTGATGGAACTTGGTTACTTCCTCCGATGCATGATATGCTGACTATTTTTTTCAGAAGCTGTGTGCCACCATCGCCAAGAATATTCGTGCAGTTGACACCGGAAGAATTAACAATGTTTGCAGGGTCGTAACACTGACCAATAACCATGCATCCCAAAAAGAAAGATATAAAAAACGCGTAGAATCACTTATTATTACCTAAATGCATAACTTTTTCACACAGCCTCTAATCATACAGAAATAATCTGTATCTATTATATCAAATCAAACGAAAAAAGGTCATTCCCAGTTCCAGGGATGTTGAAATAAATTTGAAACAATTGTATGTAAAATTAAAGATTGTTCTTGCGCCTCCATAATCGTAATAGGTATCATTGTGAACAACTTCTAATGGCAACCAAGATCGTTCAGTTCAGGCGTTTTTGATAAAATTGTGCTATTAAATCGGTCTATATTTTATATGTAACTTTTGAACGCTCATAGGTTCTAATCAGTAACAGGTTTTGATCATCTAAACCACAACCAATACCTTCGTAATCAATCTAACTGTTAATAATAAATCCAAAAGAATTTGACAGTCCTTATCTCAGGTAAACACAATTTTTTACTTAAGTTTTGCTTAAGAACACTGTGCAATACTATAGTCAATTAGCCTATTTGAGCTGTTAACAGATTTTCTTTCTCAACTGCTCGAATAACACAAAATTTTTGCTCCAAAGTCAATGAAATACGTATTTCATGGTTCATTTTTCTCAAAAATATGATACAAATAGACAGTAACAGGTATGACACTTGGTTGCCCCAGAAAATTGATCAAATAAATAGAGTTTATAAAACTATACACATTCAAGGACACAAGGGACGAGTGGAAAGGATGGTTGAACCATACCCTTTCTATAACTGGCAGTACATTATTCTTGATTTTTTTGATTTAGATTTTTTTTAAATTTTTTTAACAAATTTAGATAAATTTGAAAAATTCAAAAATAAAAATATTGGTTGAAATTTTTTAAATGTCTTAAAAGTTTTGATTTTTTTTTTTTTCAAATATAAAATAGTAAAAGAAAAACGAGTTGATATATCAATTTACACTGACCAAGATTTTTTTCTACATTTAACTGCAATTACATCTGAAATAATTACAAGATATATATTTTTTGTAAGAAATGTGTTTGCTGACTCAAATAGAAAATTTTTCAAATAGAAAATTTTTCTTATTTATTCAAAACACGCACAACATTTATGTAAAATAAATTGTAAACAAATTCGTCTATATATAAAAAATCGAATATTATCGTGCGGCTCCTTATTCCGTGAACTTCGTATCAAAATGTAAAAAAATATATAGAAATTAAAATAAAGGGTGTTTAAAAATGATTTTTTTATACTTTCAAACATACTTGTTGAAACATATTATTTATTCAACTACCATACTTCGTTAGTACCTGATTTTATAACGGTTCAAAAATATTCCTCTCGTAAATAAACGAAACTGTGGATTTGATGAAGAGATAAAAATCAGTATTTTTTTATAAATACTTGATGCTATTGGACAAAATATACTAATTTCCATCATTTCATCAAATCCACAGACTCGCGTTTTTTTGATCGTGATAAAATGAAACAGCACTTTATTTTTATCCTTCTCTCCTATTTCCAATCATAAAGAGTGTTACGGCCAAATATTTTGTCAACTTCAATTTTTTATTATCGTGTATCAAAAAGTTGAAGAGGTTGTATAAGATACGACCGCAAGGTTAACGTAGAATTACGCTTGTCTGTCTTATGTCCATAATTTTTTTACAATAGCTTTGGAAATACACTAGATTAGGCTTAATCAATTCAATGGTGTGAAGCGGTATATTTTCCCGTGTACTTTTCGTATATTATTACATGAGAATGAAGGTCGAAATTCTGCTGTGATGTAAAACTATAACCGTCTTCAAGATGTTACATCCTTGTTAATGAAGTGTTGTGAATTTTCTAAAACTAACTCAGCATCGTGAGCAGAGCGTGCCGAACTTTTCTGTTTGAAATCGGATTTGTTTCGTATATACCGCTTGTTATGCACAGTATCAACAAATCGTGATAAAAATCACACTGCTGTCATTTGCAGCAGCATCAAACCACGGTTGTAGCTTAGTAATAACCATTCAGTATGCTCTTCCAAATAGGTACATTTGCAATTTTCATTCAATTATCGCATAAATTCTTCATGGTCAGATAGCGCGCGATATCCGCTCTGACATAACAAATTTTTCGAACGTTGTAGAATACTATAACTGGAAAAAGAGGGGTGGTTTAATTATTTTCAGTTATACCATTCTACAACCTTAGAATATTTTTATTTTCGTATGTCGTAATACTAATGTACGAAAAATACATCTAATTCATTCTGGGTCAGAGCGATCTTTTGATGAGCTCCGCCTTTATTTTCAGTTCCTACTGATTTTCTCAGTTTCGTAACACGGATGTACAAAAATGATTTCTTGTGGACATTCTGTCGAGCCGGACCGATTGAGCTCTCATTGAGGCAAGAAAATAACATGTATTGTGTCGTGTTGCGCGGCTTGGAAGACGAAAATGTTCCCGTCCCCGTGTCGAATGGAAGCAGATTGGTGCGTGTTTGATATTGCCTATGGTAGACATGAGTATAAAGGTGGAAATTCTGCTGTGATGTCAAACTATAACCGTTTTGTTCAAGACGCAATAGCGTAAGTGTTGAATTTCTGTAATCTGCTGTAATCCAGCACGAGAACAAGTATGAATTACAACCAGCCCTTCTCAGGGCCACACGTTCTTGAGGCAATGTTGAATTTTCATTGGTTTGCAAATGCTGAAATTTGCGGTTTTCCGTCTGTTACACATGATGACAACTTCAATCACATAATTGTAGAGCACCAAAAGGTGATATTATATTTCACTACAGTAACAACACTGGCAAGTTGGTTCAATTATCATCATTTCGGATAACCATTCGCCGATGATTCTAGTTCTCCCATTTTCTCTTTCTTCGTCACGATTAGCAACCAACGTCCATGTGGTATCGGTACAGTCATGGAGTGAATTATATATAAAACACAAAGCGCGCATTCCTAATCAACTAAGTATATTCTGTCGACCTTGTTAGGGAAAGTAGCATTGTGCGACCAATCAGAGGTCGACTTTTGCGTTTCGACAAGGTTACAATTTAAAATAGTACAATCGTTCTAACAATCAGATTACATTTTTCTGCATTTGGACGGGTGCTTGGTTGATTTTTCAATCGATTACTGCAAAAATGACGAAAATCGGTTGGAAACTGACTGAGTTTAAAACGTTTGGAATTGGACAATTTTCGTGACGCTCTCGATGTTTTTGGTTTTTGAAATTGGATCCCTGTATTGAAATTGGTCCCCTGTATATGTTGCCGTAAGACGTAATTCTACGTCAAAAAAACTAAACACCTCTCATTTTAAAAATGTGTCATGTATTATGTTTGATTTTGACATTTGCCCTTCAGTTGTGAAAATGACGTCGCTCGTGTATCGTGAAAATCTGAACTACTCCAAGTTGGCAATATTGTTGAATGTGGTCAAATCAACCGTCACATTAAAAGTGTTCGAAGAACGTTTGTCGACTGCCACGAAGACAATATCGGGGGGAAATCGAAACCCAAAGGCCGTTAAAAACAACGAGAAGAGTTGCCAGCTGTTCGAATCCCAAACTTTTTTTTTCTGTCGACTTACAAAAAGGGGGTAACATTAAATCTTGATGATAAGCAAAACAAGTCGGCCAGACGACGATCGCGAAAGTTGTATGTGAAGAGGCTGACGAAGTGTGATTGCGTGGCACAGAATGATGAAACTTACGTCAAGGCAGACTTCAAGCAGCTTCCTAAACAGGAATATTATACGGCAACTGGTAGGAGAAAGATGGCAGAGATTTTCAAAACAATTAACCCTATATTGGGTCATATTACAGTGTCTGGAAATTGAAAAAGGTCGAGTACAGTGAATGTTCCTAGTTGATTCTTTGAGGCACTTAATAATGCGTAAGATGTAAGATACGGAAAATAAAAAACATGTTAAGTTTGAATGAGGTCCTAAAGTTTTAAACGGTTTTTGATTTTCATATATCAGCTGGGAGAGTGCAATTTTCTGAGCAAAACGTGATTTTTAAAAAAATGTTTATCGTTTTCCTACGATTTTTATATGAAGAATAAAAAACTGCTCGAAATGCCTTAAATGATAGTTCTCTCATATACTGTACATGGGCGAAATGTCATTTATTTATTTATTTATTGAAATAAATCCATCCGACTAGCAGTCTTAATGAATAAGTGAGTGTATGGCTGGGAAAAGCCACCTTGAAAGTCACTGGTAGGCGACTATCAAGGCGGCATAAAAACCCAGCGTCTTTTTAAAAAACAAAAACATATACAGAAATAAAACAAAAATTCGATACAGATAACATAGATAAAGTCAAAACAAACAATGCACATTAATTAACTATACTAGAAATTGAAATTAACATTATGACGATTATAAACCAGGGCCATCCGACGAACAGGTTCGTGCTGGCCATAATTCGTGCGGTGTGCGTTGGTCTGCAGTAGTCGCTGATGACGTTGTGGACGAAGAGGGCATTGCAGCTGGAGCATTGTCAAGATAGCGGGGCAGTCATAGCAACCAGTGAGGATTTTGTGCACTGTTCTGGCCAGTATGTCTTTACGACGTTCTTCAAGGGGTTTTATCCCCACCAGCAGGCAAAGGTTTTCGTATGGCGGCAAATTGTCAGGGTTCCTTCATGGCAATCTGCTTTTGAATCAGCTTTTGAATGCGCTCGATTCGCTGTATCCATAAATCGTAGTACGGGTTCCAAACAACGCAGGCAGTTTCTAAAACTGAGCGTACCAGAGAGCAGTAGAGTGTGCGCATAGTACCAGGATCGTGAAACTTCTTTCCAATCCTAAATATTAAACCAAGTTGACGATTGGCTTTATTGATGATCGCAGAATAATGCTGCCTAAATGACATACTAGAAACCAACAAAACACCCAAATCAGTGACAACGTCGCTACGATGTAAATAAGTGCCAGCGATACAATAGTCAAAAAGCAACGGCTGTTTTTTGCGCTGGAAGCTGATCACGGTACATTCGGGAATGCTCAGCATCATATAGTTGCGTAGGCACCAGTTGTTGAAAGAATCGAGTAACGTTTGAAGTCTACAACAATCATCATAATTCTCAACAATTTGAAATATTTTTGTATCATCAGCGTTCAATAGTATTGTGCCAGGTGGTAGAACTTTAGTTACATCATTAATGTACAAAGAGAAAAGCAGCGGCCCAAGAATGCTGCCTTGAGGAACACCAGAATTGTTGCTGAACCAAGCGGATTGCGACGTTCCCAACTTTACCGCGATCTGTCGGTTGCGTAGATAAGAACTTAGCAATTTTACCAGTCCAGTTGAAGCTCCAAGCTTGTCGCATTTTGCACAACGTAATCCATGATCAACACGATCAAAAGCAGCTTTCAGGTCCGTGTAGACAGCATCAACCTGAAGACCACGATCCATACCACGCATGCAGAGTGAAGTGAATTCCAGAAAGTTAGTGGAAACGGATCGACCAGGCTAAAACCCATGCTGAGCAGTAGAAATATAACTTTTTATGCTGAACATGAGATGATTGTGGACAATCGTTTCAAAAATTTTTGAACATGCACATAAACAAGAGATCCCACGATAGTGTTCCACATTTCGGTTTTTTGAAAACCGGGAACATCAAAGATTCTTTCCAGCTGCGAGGAAATTGATGACATTGAAGGGAGAGGTTGAAAATAGCGGCTAGCGGTGACTTTAAAACTGCAGCGCATTTCTTCAGGATAACGGCAGGAATACCATCGGGTCCAGGAGAGAATGATTGTTTCAGGTTGCTAATGGCTTCGGCAACTTCTTCGTTTGAAATTGTAAAAATATCGGCGCTGAATGTGTCACTAGGAACAGGAAACATGGCTTCAGCAATTTCATCCGAGGATGCACACTCGCTATTGAAAACACCAGCAAAATACTTGGCAAACAGAACGCATTTACTGTCATTCGTGGACGCTACACTATTTGACAAAAACATGCTAGATGGTAATCCATCCTCCTTACGTTTCGAATTAAGAAACCTCCAAAAGCTTTTCGGGTTCGAACGTAGGTTGTGTTCGGTTCTGCGCACGAAAGCCGAATATAGATTTCTGTTTAGGGCTTTATATGATCGACTGGCAGAGGTGAAACGGATCCTATTGACGGGGTTTCTGTTTCTTTGATAGGCACGCAGAGTTGATTTGCGAGCACGATTGAGCCTAGCAAGATGCCTGTTTCCCCAGGTAGGCTTATAGCGAGGACGAACTTTGGTTGATAAAGCTCCAATCGATACCTCTCAGTGCCAAACTTATCGCCTCATAGTTTTCCAGCCGAAAGTCGAAACTGGAAGGATCGAGCTCATCTACAAACTGAGCCTTTACAGGTCTTTTGAAGGTAACCATCAATGGTGGATGAAGAACATCAATGTTACACAGAGGATCGGGTGCAGTGGTGACGGAGCATGATGGCAAAGCGTGCAAATTTGCAAAACTTAAATCTAGGAACCGGCCATTCTGATTCCGAACAGGATTGATCTGAAACATGCTGTTAAAAGCCATGCCGTCTAACAAATGTGTACTACCAGCGTTCACAGATGAGTGCAGGGCGTCGACAATAAGATAATTGGACTGTGGCTGCACCGACCAGGATAGACCAGCGCGATTAATGTCTCCGAAAAGAAAAAGATCGTCATTGATTCCAATGGAATAACGGCTTTTTCTACTGACGAAATATGACGATCAATAATATCAGTTTCATTTCGCAAATTGGGTGGAATATAGGAAACTCCGATTACAATTTTACATTCACTGTTGTTAATTGTTACCCACACTTGCTCGAGTGAATCATCAGCAGCCTCTGCTAGCAGCGCAGTCAACAATGAACGCCGAACGGCAATGACTACTCCGCCGCCCCTTGCTTTGCTGCTATTCAGTGAGCTACGATCAGAGCAATATACTGTATAGTCAGAACCGAACAATTGCGCTGAAGAGATTTGTTCATCTAGCCAAGATTCTGTCAAAATGATATAATTATAAAGCGAATCGGATACAGCCAGCGCAAATTCAGTTATTTTGCTGCGTAAACCGTTCTGGTAGTAAAAAGTCAATGGCTTGTACGAAGATTCGAGTCGTTGCTGGGCAGATAGGATGCTGTTAACATTTGGCGACAAAACTGGGCTGGATATCTGTAGCGGCTCAAATTCTGCTGATGGTAACGAGCGATTCACGACGGTCACAGGTGCTGGTGGTGAATGCGCCTCAGCTACACTCAGCTCGATGTGAAGAGGGTACGAAATCAGCATTAGTTTTTTGAGAGTTAAAAATTTGTAATGACTTAACTGGACTGGGGGCCGGCTGGCAATTAACACATGTGATTTGCTATTCCCTAATTGTGTGCTATGCATCTGAGGTGAATGGCCTTTAGATTTTTTTTGTGACTCGACTGTGGTTGTAGCGTGTCCTGCGCTGCGAAACGGCTCGCCCTACCGCAGTTTAATGTACAGGTATACTTAAGGCTGTACATTAACCCACGGTAAGGCGAACCGCCTACGCAGCGCAGGCCGCGCCAGTATGTTTTTAGCCTCACAGTCTTTCGTGAAGGTGTAAAAGAAATCATATTTTCTAATCAATATTTTGTACCGTAAAACGGGGTATCATTGATCAGCGGGGTAACATTGATCAGTTTTACTCTTCTCATGAATAGTTGAAATAAAACTGCCCCGTGATTACTTTTGCTAAATTTAAGTAAAACACCTTAGTCTTGTGTCATTCGAGATCTGAACAATATTGCTTTGTTTGAAATTTTTTATTGTTTTGATAACCAAATTTTAAAATCAATTTGATAGTTATTTTTCATATTCTCAGTAAGTGCCAAAAAAATCACTTTATACTAGTCGAATATTAAACATTTCGTATTCATTGACATGTTTTCCAAATCCGTTATCTAATTTTCTCAATCAACTAGAAAAAAAATTTATGGAAATTTATTACATTTATAATTAATTAATTTATATATGTTGAGAAAGTCCAGTTTTATGCTCTAACCAAGATCTAACCAGTTTTAAGATCTAACCTGGTCTTTGCCAGGATGTTGTCTTGGCTAGAGTATAGAACGTAAGAGGCTAGAGTTAGCCTATTGATACTTCCGTTGCTGGAAAAGCCTTGCATATATGATCAACATACGTTTTCTGAACACAAACATTTTACAACGATTGCTGACTTATAAAATACTTCTGGCACATTTCGCAACGTTTACGTTTTTCATCATCGAAAGGTGAAATTACATATGGCATAAAAATGACTCGCAGTAGGCCGCGGCTAGGTGCAAGGACAGGACTATCCTTCGCAATAAGAGCAGTCAAGGAGAACGTGATGTCAATCCGGAAAGCATCTCTAAACATGTTATCAAAGCAATATCTAACATTTTTAGTTCAAAAAAATTTCAAAACAATTCAAAATTGACACCGATCAAAGTCACCCCAAATAAGGAAACAACGACGAAAAACAAATGTTTTAATGTTCAAGATACTCGAAGGGCTTTAAAAACTAACTTTTCATATTCTAAGGATGCCTGTACTGATACAAAAAATATGAAAACTGTAATTTCAGTTGTAAAATATATAAATACACAGTGGTCTTTTTTTACGCGGTTGGTTGTACCGCGTTGAAAAAATCCGCGTATAAAAAACCGCGTAATTTTAGAAAAATGCTTAAAAAACTCCATTCAATAATAAGATCCGATTAAAAATAATGACACGAAAGTAAATATAAACTTTAAAAATGATATAAAAATGGTAACGAAACACACAAAATAAGTTTTTAGTGCTTCTAAAATGAAAATTCATTGAATAACATGACAATAACTTTTTTATAATAATTTTGCCACATGTTTAAGCTTTCGTTTCTTAAACGGAAGTCATTCGCAACGACCCTGACTCGTATCCTTGTAAAATTATTAATATATTTTTGTTTCTTCTTCCCGAATCAATGGAAATTGCCTATTATTTGATAATAACAGCGAATATATTAAAAATATGCATCATTTAGATTATTAAAACAGAATATCTTAATGTCATGAACCATACGATTGATTTTTACTTAATTGGATTTACTTATACTAAACTTATTTCGCGTAAAAATAATCGTCACTGTGCTACAGCGATTTAGAACCTCTAAAGTGACCTAGTGTAGGTTGTAGGTCTTGTTGAGTAGGTCTTGTTGAGTACACTCGCTCATACTAGAAATTTTACAAACACCATCAAAATTTGAAGTTAGGGTCAAAATACGGTTTTTTGGACCTCAGCGCATATAATATTTTTCAACTCAGTCATTTATCAACCGAAGTTTTAAAAAGGGGATAAATAGAGCTTTTAAAATATACACAGGTTTTCACTAATATCAATAAAACATGTTGAGTAATTTGAGTTTAAATATAAGTTTTTTGATTTTTTCACGCAGTTTTTCGACTTAATTTGAAATTTGCCGTTTATTTTAAAAGAAACATACCACGAATATACTATAATTTTGAAAGTATATTCAATTCCGAATCAAATGAAAGTAGTTTGGTGAAAATCGGTTGATATTTGGCTAAGTTATATATTTTTTTTAGAAAACCAGTATTTTTGGCTCCTATTGCACAATTATTTCACGGAGCTACAAATGATAAAAAAATGCAAGAACTTTTGTTCTAACTCAGTGTGGGTTATATGAGATCAATGTTCTAATTAATCAGCCAATATAGGCTTTTACTTTGTATAAGTCGGGTCTTCTTCAATCAGTTATTAAAAACTATCTTCAGATTTAATCTTCTTAATCGTCTCCGTACGTACTCGTTCACGGCTCAAATCAGAAAGCTCTTATATTTGGTCTTTTCATGCTATCACCTATCGAGAGCGAGAAGTCTCTCGCATCGATTGGTTTTAGTACAATTTGTTATTTTTTATGCTTAATTTAAATAACTAAACTATCAGTATATAACAGGTTATAGTTTAAGTCATGTGTTACTTGCGCGTTTACTTGAAGTTTTTCAAAAAACCCCAAAAATTATAAGTTAAGGTCAAAACCCTGCTTTTTACCTTAGATTACATTTTTATGTTTAATTCGGTTATTTTCCAACCAATTTTTTATATTTTGGCTGAGACTTTGAAATATATAAATATGTTCGAATAGTTTACCTATATGTGATGAATAGTTCAAAAATAAAAAGATGATTCATAATTAATAAAATAAGATGATTTATATTTTTTTCAAATTTTACCTATATGTGATAAATAGTATGTGACACTCAACAAGACCTATAACCTACACTAGGTCACTTCAGAAGTTCTTGCATTTTTTTTTTAATTTTTAGCACAGTGTAATCCGCGTTATGTCAAAAAAACCGCGTAAAAATAATCCGCGTTATTGTAAAAATCGCGTAAAAAAAGTCGCGTATAAAAAAACCGCGTTAAAAAAGACCCCAGTGTACTCACGAAAAAGTGAAAAAACTGATCAAAGATACCCCGTTTTACGGTATATACCTACCTATTTGTGTTGTTGCGAGCACGAGTGGTTGATTTTTCCATAAATGCTGTTAATCAATTCTCCCGATAACTTATTTTGATTATTGAATTTCATAGATTTAACTGCACTAATGCAGTGCAAAGCATGCAATAAAACGAGACGATCAAAAGAATTGGAATTTTGTATTAAAACGTAATTGTATTGGGATACGACGGCCATGTAGCATGTACCACTTTCACTCTATGAAAAAACAACGGATACAAACGTTGCGAGCTATTTATTTAAAATATATATATTTAAAACTTATCCCAACCACAAATCGTAATTTTGACAACAATGCAAATGTTAAGCATCATTTCAGAATTCTCTCGCTACGCCTCAAACGTAAGAATGCTTTAGACTGATTGACTGTTTTTTCGGTCGATCATGAACATAAACGAAAAACGGAATGGTAATGCAGACAGAACATTGTACGAAGTTTCCCGAACGGCCTTGAATACCGAGGCCGTGCTCCTTTTGCGGAAACAACGCAGGCAGCCCGTTGCATATTCGTGCATGTTGAAGACTGATTGACTGTTTTTTCGGTCGATCATGAACGCAAACGAAAAGTGGTATGTGAATGCCGGCAAACGATTTTATGACGGACATGAAAGACAAAGCGGCGGTCCTTTTGCGGAAGCAAACGTTGCCCGCAGCTCGTTCCACATTCGCTCTGCTTTGGACCGTTCTTTGAAATTGAACATGCTGCAGATACAAGTTGAAAATGAGCGAAGGATCGCACAAAAAGAAAAGCATGTAACTGAACGAGAAAACGTTCAAGCGTCTTTTTAGAAAAGGATTTTTCAAAGCGCTGCTTGTTGCAGGCTGCGATGGTACGGTTCGGGGAAACTGCGATGCTTTTGGTTTCCAAAAATCCGATGATGCATTGCGTTCTTCGAACTGCCGAAAATAGATTCCTTTCGGCCAGTTATTAGCATCAAGGGCGGCATCTTTCAACTGTAAGTCAATGCCGACTTTAAAGGAAATAAAAGCGAGAAATTTAACATCAGCATCTTTTCTAACAAGCTTCTTAACGACGGGTTGTATGTCGGATACGCAATCACGAACGAGAGCAGCTATTTCATCCTCGGACACATGAGGGGCGATGCGCGAGAGGTAAATCCAAAATTTTGCAGTTGGTTGCGGGACGGTTTCGACTAAAGGTGGAAAGTTTTCGACAGCTTTAGTTCCATTAATTAAACCAGAAAACCCTCTTGGTCGCTTAGGAGTATCGTTCGGGGAAATCACTCTAGGGCGCTGATGAGTGAATTTTGAAGAAAATTAGCCAAGGAATCCAGAAAAAATATTATTTTTGACCGGAAGTGTTGCCAGGTAGATTATTTTTCTTTTTTTTAAATAAATTTGCATTTTTCGGCAAATGTGGCTGAGTTTATTTTAAATTTGAAGGTTTCATCGTGTTTCTCGGAAAATTTTACGTAAGAAACATTTATCCCCCCGTGGTAATATGAGCCAATCTCGTGATACAGCATTTTTACGAAAAACTAATTACGAAATTTAAAACCATTTTTGTTTTAAAATAGAAAAATAATCTATCTGGCAACACTTCCGGTCAAAAATAATATTTTTTCTGGATTCCTTGGTTTATTTTCTTCAAAATTCACTCATCACTATTTTTCGGGTGTCTTACGGCTATAAACTATAAAATAAATAAATTACGAAATTTACAATTATTTTCATAAAAATATCATATCTCGAGATTGGCTCATATTACCTCGGGTTAATAGTTGTTTCTTACGTGAAATTTTCCAAGGAACACGATGAAATTATCAAATTTTAAATAAAAATGGCTGCATTTGCCGAAAAATGTAAATTTAGTTTTCAAATACAAAAATAATCTATCTGGCAACACTTCCAGTCAAAAATTATATTTTTTTGGATTCCTTGGTTTATTTTCTTTAAAAATCATCTATCAGTATTTTGCGGACGTCCTACATCTTTGAATTGTAAGAAAAAGAAAAACGGAATTTTGAACAAAAATTGCCTGACTTTGTCACAAAGAGGGGGGTCCCACAGAGCGGGGGATATTCCAATCGACAACTATACGTAGAACGGCAGTATAACTATTTAACTATTCCTTCCAGAGACTTGAATGAGTTTTCTCGTAAACATAACTTTGGAGCGACGTACCCAGCAATTACTATGCAAACCCTCACGTAAGTTGACGCGGTTTGGTAATGGCTAGGGGCACCAAAATTCATAGGAATGGTTGAATAGCTATGAATTTTCCTTTTTTTCAGTTTTGGGTTTTTGGAATGTACGGTTTTTTATTTTGACGACCAGTGTTATAGATCTAGAAATGGTTGAAAACACTTTTTTTGTGATGATATTCCGAAATTTTAGCATTTAAATATATATTTCGACTAAGAAAGCTCGTTTGACTAGCACTGCTTTTTCCATTGAAAACAGATGGAAACCATCAAATAACTTCAATATCGTACGCTTAACTACATTCAATGGTTACACAAGGTGCTGGTAAACATCAATCGAATATTGATTCCTCTTTAGAAATAGATTATGGGAAACATGCCAGTCTAAGATAACATCAAGTGCTTTAGAGCAGAATTAATCCCGCAGTTATACCGTGACTTCCGCATCATCTCATTGCGCTGCATTAGTACACGCGTCTAAGCCGCACTGGATCGCTTCACTTCACATCTGAGACTAGGCGACCAAATACTTTGCAAACTTCCATTAAAATCCCATTACATCAAGACCGACAACAGATAAGGTGCCAAAGTTGAGCATCGGCATCAGCCTGCTTCGAAACCGGTACGTTTATCGCAGATCAGGTCTGTCCCGGTTCTGGGCTTCGGCCGAGTGCGGTTTTCTCGGGACTTAGGAAGGCAGCACGGAACATATATCAAACACGGCAAAGCCATGAGCGGAAAACAGTTTTCCTTCATCTTCGAGCTAGTGTTGTGGAACATGCGAACCTCTGCTCCACTGTGTGGGTGCGAACAAAACGGTTCGCTAGTGTTATCGTCAAGCCAGCACCTTGAAAGCCATCAGCTGTGAACTTGCGGCTTTCATCAGCGCTGTTCGATAGAATCGAGTCGGTTCCGATAGTGTTTTTTGGGGGTGAATAGATTAACGACGATGTCATGCTGATCCGCGCCGGCATTTTCACTACAGCCTAATGATAATGAACTCTTAATGCACGGGTGATAATAGTTGATCGCCGAGTTAATTTACGGATATACTGTGCCGTGACAACCAATCACTCTTATTCAACATAATTCTTCACTCGACTAAAATATATTAGGCCTCCATCGGGTCATAGCTCAAATCAAAATTATCACGTACAATAAAACCGTACCTGCCTCTCCATTAGCATACGAGTGGGTGCAGTAAACACTACTGCTTCCGGCTGTAAGGGTTGTAAAATATTCAAAATTTATCGCACATTTCGCATGCTTGCTCCCATAAGTAATGTCTCCCACGGTGACAATCACCTCCATTCGTACGTGTGTTCTCGCGCCGGCTTGTTGACCGGTGTCCTAGTTCTAGGTGTAATCACACACCTACACACCTACACACACACCTAGCGGAAGGCTAGGCGTTGTGTTTCATTGTCCTTCCAGTACGGCACGTGCTGGCTTTAGACTTTCAAGCAGTTAGAATACGTAAATGTGTGCTTTGATGCGGCTCAGCGAAATCCTATCTCCGCTACGGACAACAGGTGCGGTAGAGTGACAGGGCTTAGGAAGGACTTCACAGAATGGGTTGTATGATAGGTACAACCCGACTGCCAGGTACCGGTTACGGACTTTTTCACCGGTGATAAGTTGTCCCGGTAGCATCGCCACCGTAACGAAGAACAGCTGGGGCAATTTGTTTCCACATGGCCGAGAAGCAAGCACCCGGGAGCGGCGCTGTTTCGGAATATTCGGAAGCGATTAGATTTAACGGAGGTTTTAATGCCAAATGTGACCTCACACGTTGCTGTATATCCGAGGGAACGTTAGTCGAACGAGCGTAATTGAATTTTGGGTGAACGCGGATGGGGGGGAATGTATTGTTTGGACATTTTCGATATAGTTTGGCGGTTACGTTTATGTTTTTTGATCTGCGATAGCTGTGAAGAAAATTTTAATCGATAGTTTTCGCTTGGAAAGCGATTTGAACCTTCATTGGGTCAAACGAGGTACAATTGTCTGGCTAAACAAAGTTTGAATATATTTTGAATATATGAATAAAATGCTGCCGCGTCTTGATATTTTTATAATGTCTTCTGTTCAACCTTATTAATAAAACTCCTACGGAAACCTCTATTCGATATGTTTTCAAACAAATAACTTTGAGAACGTGATTTTTGGTTTAGTAAAAATATAAAGAATTATATGTAGAATTTAAAATTAAACAAACTAATGACATACTGGTTCATTGAAACGCAATTCCAGTTCCAAAGAACAACATCCGCAGCACAGGGCTTAAAATGGTTGCTCACACGCTTTCACCAAATCTCCGCTTCCGAAGCGAAAGTGAATCAGTTTCAGCTGCATTCCATTTCAAACTTCCTTTTTCTCTTCTATGCCCGCCACGAATAGCAACCGCCGTGAATCCGTCACATTCCTGTGGTTTCACTTCTCAGCAGGAGCTCACTTCTCACGGCGGGTGATAAACTGGATTCAAAAATCAAGATGCCCTTAACCAAAGGCCCGTGTTTTCCTTTTCTAAGCTCCCAGCCTACGATGCGAGATGCTGCACCATTGCTCTGTTTTCAAACCCATAGGCGACCCACTAACCGATTGAGGAATTTCCACATACTCACGCTCTCTTTCTCTCGCGGTGGAAAATAAAGCTCTCTATGGACTCTCACTCTCTACAGGGAAAATCTCCAATGCTGTCAGTTTTCGCGTGGCAATCATCGACAAGCTCGAATCAACAATTATTCGGCAAAAACGGTTCAGTTACAGCTCAGCTATTATCAGGAACGAGTGCACAAATGCACGCGCGAAGAGCTTCGGATGCATCGAATGTGAACTGTAACTATAACGAGTGAAATTGCTACCTTGTCGGTCATTTTTCAACAGTCTAATTGCACCTGAAGTATTGGATAGGGAATTATAACAAAAATGAATCGCCCAGTTGGCAAATGAAATTAAGACTTTTGAATGCGTCAGTAGTAGTATCACGTTTTTTTCTGTCAACCTCAAGCGTGTCTACTGTTGGCAGTCGTTTGAAAATTAGTTTAGTTATTGTTGTTTTTGTTGAGTAAAGCATATGATGAAGGGGGACACGGGGGATTGCTTAGTTGAATGTATTGTCGGGACATGATTGGAATATAAAGCCTGACACTCGAGTGTACTGAAAAGTTACGACAGGTTGTTCACTTTGTTCGCCACTCGGAAACGAGTCATCAATTGATCGACTCGTTTATAGCAATTAAAACAAGTTTGCTCCTGTGAAACAGCGATGAAGAAGTAGGCAAACTCATATCTGCTTCCGTAATTGGCCTCACATTCGTGGGAATAAATCATGCCGGTTTAAATGAATGAGTTATGAGTTAATTTTTATTGCCCTTATCATGTTAATATACTATCATCGACGAATGATTAAAAATATTTGACCATTTTGGAATCAATTAAAAAAAAAGGCATAAATTACTTCTTTGTATAATATTCACGTATTCCGTTGGTTCGTATGATTTGGTTTAAACAGAAAACTCGTATCCTTGTTAAATGAAGGATGTGAAGGTCTTGGAAATTCTAGAATTAGAAAATTGGGAAGTTAAAAGCATCGATGTGTCCTTTATTTACAAAAGATAACCTTAACCATAGATTTGGAACTGAACTTGAAGTTAAAGACAAAAATCCCGCAAAGTGTCAAAAACCTTCAGAAATATCGTTTATTATGATTAATATATGGGAAAATAAAATGATCTTGAATTGAGCTTCGAACGCAGTTTCTGAGTGTCAAAAATTTGGCAAATAATTCACGGTAAGCTGGTAAGCCTAACTTCGTTTTTCTTGTCTAAATCATGGTTCAAGAAAAGTGGATTGGCTATATGACTATGGCAGAGCAAATGTTTACACAAAATTTTGATTGCATTTCTTCACAAACATCATTCTTATGAAAGGTATGTGGCTTGGTTAAAAGAAACATCATTGACATTACGGCACAAAACACAAACGTTTCTGAACAACCATTCGACCCCATTTGCACCCAATATACGTAGCCCAACTAATCTGCCTACGAGCAAAATCATTTCAAATCGCCTGGAAATACGCGAAAATTTCATCGACCATTTTTGATTTGAATAAAACTTTGCACACGTATTTGGCTTAGCAAACTGAGCATTTTTCACAGGTGGAGAGATTTTTTACACCCATGAGTTACATTCTAAAAGGGCGTATGCCTTTTGGCATAGGTTTAATTAGAAGCATTGTAGCCCAGAAACCGTTGGTTGTATAGAAAAACTGTCTGAGAATGAGTTGTAGGGAATTAAAAATGCTCCATGAAAAAATATACACTTTACCAAAAAAAATTTTTTTTGCCCAAAAAATTAAAAATAAACATTAAATTTCAATTTAAAAAGAAAAGAGTTGAATTTTTTTTAATTTTTTTTTTTAAAGAAGCTTGACATTAATGCGCAACTTTTCAAAAAAAGTCCAGGATGGAGAAATGAAAAGTGATTTTTTTATGGTAGAATATTAATTTTTTTATGAAAATTCTAATTCAAACATTTTTCATAATATTTGTATTCTGATGATTTTAAAAAATGCAGAGAGTCATTTTGAATCAAAAAGCTCTTGATAGTAAACATTCTAAAGGCATTGGTTTTCGAGTTAATTCTAATTTAAGCTCAAAAAATTATAATTATTTGAGAAAATACACGTTTTTCTTAATTTGTCCATGGTTCTCCAGCAAAACCCATACGTTCATTGGAATGCTTGATCAAAAATATATAATTCATTCTTTGACAACAAAACGATTGGGCGGACGGTTCTCAAGAAAAGATTTAAATGTTCTAAGTGATATAAATATATATAAGAATCAAATATTTATTTTCGAGTTTTATTATCTTAGGAACATATTTTTTTATGACATAGATACTTTACAGAACTAGTTTCAACGTATATTTTATATACATCATAAGTAAATGATTCGTCATCTTTTGAAAGCAGCATCGTTTGTATCTTATTTTCTGAAATCGGAACAAACGAGTGATACTTTTGTGTGCCAGCTATTATTGCAGATTTTTTGAAAATATTGCTCCATTCTGTTACTCCTTGTTCATGTTATTCATATGATACCCAACTAAATGACATTTTTGATGAATTTTCATTACTTTTCTGATTAGCCCAATCATACAATTCTTTTGCGCTTGTAATGGGATGTTCATATTTTTTAGCTAAACTTGCATTTCTTGCCATTCGTTTTAATATGCCACCAATTGCATTGCATGGGCCTTTACCATGAGAAGTTGCAAAAAATACCACTCTGCATCGAAGTTATATTTTGTTTTGAACTTGCAAAGACCTCGAAAGTTTTTTCTATTTTTATATAGTGAGGCAGCTTCATCTGACAGTAATAACGCTTTTTTCAACTCTATTGTTGTTTTCAAAAAACTCATTAATTTGGCAATGAAAACCTGAACCGCAACAGTATCATGATGGAGTACTTCCGATATTATGATGAAGCTGATATTCTCAAGTGTTCCAGATTCTGAATCGTAAACAACGAGGGGATGAATGGTGGCTTGACTATCATTCCAATAACTACACGAATCACAAATTGATAAAGACGGATTAAAATAAGCTTGACTGTTCAATATTTTTAATTTTGCAATAACGTTTTCGTTTAATTTGCGTAAGCTTGATGAGCACCGGTGATCAGGAAAGGGTTTACAGCATTTGGGCTTGGTGTATTCCATTTTCACTTTATTAATCTTCACAAAATGCAAACTGTTACTAACACATCTGGAGTAGTGCAATCGTATTTATATACGAAAACAGATATTATAGGTAACCCAGTAGTTATTGGTTGCGTACTTTACAAACAGTTATTATTAGTAAACAAGTAGGTAGTGTTGCACGACAAACATATTTTTTATAAAACATTCGGCAAGGGGGAACGTGTAGGTAGGCAAAGGTTTAGCGCTTGAGTTATTTATCCAATCGTTTTGTTGTCAAATAATGAATTGTATATTTTTGATCAAGCATTCCAATGAACGTATGGTTCTTGCTGGAGAACCATGGATAAATTAAGAAAAACGTGTATTTTCCGAAATAACAATAATTTTTCGAGCTTAAATTTAAAATAACTCGAAAACCGATGCCTTTAGAATGTTTGCTACCATGAGCTTTTTGATTCAAAATGATTTTCTGCGTCTTTTAAACCCATCAAAATGCAAATATTATGAAAAGTGTTTGAATTAGAATTTTCATAAAAAAAATAATCTACCATAAAAAAATTACTTTTTGTTTCTCCATCCTGGACTATTTTTGAAAAGTTGCGGATTAACGTCAAGCTTCTTCAGAAAAAAAAAATAAAAAAAATTTCAACTCTTTTTTTTTTAAATTGAAATTTAATGTTTATTTTTAAATTTCTTTTTGGTCAAAATAAATTTTTTTTGTACAGTGTATATATTTTTTATGGTGCATTTTCAATTCCCTACAATTCATTCTCAGACAGTTTTTCTATACAACCAACGGTTTCTGGACTACAATGCTTCGAATAAAACCTATGCCAAAAGGCATACGCCCTTTTAGAATGTAACTCATGGGTGTAAAAAATCTTTCCACCTGTAAAAAATGCTCAGTTTGCTAAGCCAAATAAGTGTGCAAAGTTTCATTTAAATCAAAAATGGTCGATATTCGACCATCGGTCATTTGGCGCGATCTTGCTCCTACGTGTCGTCAATTGAAGATTTCTTCGTGATTTTGAGTTGCTCGGTGTACAAAAATAACTGAAAAGCAACGAACAGCAAACAGTTGATTGGTGAAAGTTAGTAGATCGAAAAGTCGACATGAACGCCGTACAACGCTACACCCGGCACTCGGAAACTCTTAAAGAAAAAAAGTTTCTTACAAATTTTTTTTTGTGTACTATGTAGCCAACAGCAAAAAAACTGCAAACATCATATTTAATTAACTGATATCTCGATGGTTCCTCGACGGATTTTCAATCTTTGGGTACCAATGAACTCAGAATGAATTCTAGTTTATAGAAAACATATAAACCAAAAAGAAACAAGATGTCAGAAAAAGTTTTACGCGTTGCAAGAATGCACATTTTAAAACACACTTCTAAAATACGGAACATTTACGGTTGGTACCGTAAAATTCCCTAGTAATTTTTGAAAACCAGAATAGTTTTCTAGTAAAATGAAACAGGTTTTAACAAAATTGATTCCTTTTCGTTAAGTTTTGACTATACAAAAAGAGGACAAAATTTTGCCTATCTCAATCATTTTGTCTACCCTCCAATTTGTCTAAAAAAACCTGTACATAGGGTGTCCCAAAAAAATCGATGTTGAAGTCAAGGTGCTCAGCTCTGAATTGAGAGATGATGTTATTGATAGCATTTTTGTAGAACATTTCGACTTTTTAAAACATTGTTTTCAGGTTGCCCGTGATTTATGAAAAAAATGACTTTTTTAAGCTACAAACCAACTCTCGCATATTTTTCAATTCAGTTCGATTCCTATTTTTTTCCAAATATTTTTTTATTTTTGTGGGGTTGTTTTTGAATATGTTGCACGGTTTAGTTCAGCTTTGCATTTAGTTTTTTGACTCCCAGAGCCTATTAAACATCAGAGAATAATTAATTTTTCTAATAATTTTTAGATAAAACCCTTCAAAACACAAATAAAAATATTTTTGATCAAGAACTGAAATTTTCACTGCCAAGCGGGATTTAGGATGAAAATTTACATGAAAAAAGATACTTGAATTCCTATCGGGGAGCTGAGATATTGGCATTTTTATAAGTGATAGAAAACTTTGCATTAATCAAATATGTTTAATAACTGTTTTATTTTAGGAGATAAAAAATAACAATGTTCAGAAAACGAATGCGTTTTTAGATGGCTGATAACTAAGTAGAAGGTTTGAAAATTCAGAAAAATCTGCGAAAAAATTTAGAACGGAAATTGTGATTTTTAGTGCCTTCTACTAGAAAACTCAATGTTTCACGTAATATGTAACAGATAGAAACATGATGTCTTCGGCAAAGTTTCTTGTTTGAAGATATCCTAAAACTTTGTCAAAGACATCTTGCGTATATCTTATTCTAATTGAAAAGTAAATTTTTTATCTCACTCATTGGTGGATTGATCACCCATCTTTCTACATTCAAAGATACATTTTTGAATATCCTGAAACTTTTCCAAACATACCGTAAGGCTATAATCAACAATTAAATCACTATTTAGGAAATTATACGCACAAACGGCAAAATAAAACACTGTGCAATGGAGATATTGAGCTATCGTGGCATTTTTGTGAAAATTCATAGTTTTCCATCACATGTGAAAACGCAAATATCACAGCCCACCGATAGAATATCAAGGATCTTTTTTCATGTAAATTTTCGTCTTGAATCCCGCTTTGCAATGAAAATTTCAGTTCTTGATCAAACAAAATTTTTATGTGTGTTTTGAAGGGTTTTATCTAAAAATATTGAGAAAAATTAATTAATCTAAAATTATGAGAATCAAATCATGCAAAATATTCAAAAACAACCCCACAAAAATAAAAATATATGGAAGAATGTAGGAATCGAACAGATTTGAAAAAAGTGCAAAAGGGTGGTTTTGTAGCTTGAGAAAGTTATTTTTTCATAAACCACGTTTGGGCAACCTGAAAACGATTTTTCAACATTATCTTTCAATTTACAGCTGAGCACCTCGACTTTTTCAACATCGATTTTTTTTGGGACACGCTACTGTACATATTATACATATACACCAGAACAACTTCAAATTCTGTTGGAACCACTTTGCAGTAGAACAAACAAAACACTGAGAAATTAATCTAGAATACCAGCAAAATAGTGGATAAAAAACAAAGCAAAAATGGACTAGATCTATCTGAGTTTCGAGAACAGAAGTAACCAAAACAGCGGCAGAAATTATTTAGAAGTGAATAAAATGTAGGCTTAACATTGATTTTTAATAAATTCCATTAAATTTCATAATACCTATACATATAAAGCAGGAAAGACAAAAAATCAACTGAAGCTCTCATACAAACCGAAAAAACAAGAAGCGAAATAATCGAGAGTACACCATGAAAAAACTGGCAGTACTTGAAAAGCTTCAGAAAACAAACCAAAAAAGAATAATAATTGATGCGGCTTAAGAAGCATGAAAATTGAATAAAAAGTTACATAGAAGTCTCATGATCAAAGCAAAAATACATCAAAAAACCTCAATTAATCCACCTTGCGGTCAGACCCAGCCTTTCTCATTCAATCTTTTATTTGTAAAAATAGATTTACATGAACGCTTCAATACAATAAATATATATCTCTCTTCACTCTTTAGGTTCTAAAATATTGCTGTTGTAATCTTTACATATAAAAATGCAGTCAAGTCTGTCTGTCTGTCTGATCCATATAGGCCCGAAAACTACCGAACCGATCGACGTGAAAATTTGTATGTAGGGGTTTTTGGTGCCAATAAAGGTTCCTATGATAGTTTGAGACCCCTCCCTCTTCTGGAAGGGAGGGGTCCCATACAAATGAAACATAAATTTCTGCACAACTCAAGAACAAACCAAGCAAATGAAACCGAATTTGGCATGTGGATGTTTTGAGGGGTAACTAATATGTCCATAATAGTTGGATGAAACACAAAATCTCGAGAACTAATCAACCAAAAGGAACAAAATTTGGCAGGTAAATGTTTTTAGTGGTAACAAATATGTACACAATGGATTGAAACCCGACTCCCTCTTCTATAAGGGAGGGATCCCATGAAAATGAAACACAAATTTCGCACAGCTCAAGAAACAATCAAGAAAATACAACCAAATTTGGTATGTGAATGTTTTTAGAGGTAACAAATATGTCCAGAATGGTTTGACGCCCCTCCCTCTTCTGGAAGTACATGTTTCTTCACAAATTTCTGCACATCTCGCGAACTAATCAACTAAATGGAACCATATTGGCAGGTGAATGTTTCTAGTGGTAACAAATATGTTCCATAATCGACCTCAGACAACATTTTGGATTGTAAGATGGCAACTTCCGGTTTCTGGAAAACAGCCGAAAATGGCCGATTTCTACCCAATATAATAATATCCGGATCTAGAATAATACACAGGAGCTAAAATCGACCACAGATAGCATTCTAAATTCTAAGATGGCGACTTCCGGTTTCTGAAAACAGCCGAAAATGACCAAATACCACCCAATATGAGTTTTTCTTTAACCAGTATGCCGTTCAAAATCCAGAAATTGTCTCCAAATGCCATTATGAAATCCAAAATGGCGACTTCCGGTGTTGGAAAAATAGCGGCAAATGACCAAATACCACCATATAGGACCGTAATGATGCACTGGAGCCACAAATCGACTTCAGACAACATTTCGAATTGTAAGATGGCATCTTCCGGTTTTTGGAAAACAGCCTGAAATTGACGATTCCCATTAAATATTAGTATTTCTGGAACCAGAAAGATGCACAGAAGCTAAAAATTGATCACAGACACGATCTTGAGTTTTAAGATGGTGACTTCCGGTGTCTGGCAAACAGCCGGAAATGACCAAATACCATTCAATATTAATGTTTTCGGAACCAGAATTACGCCCAGATGACAGAAATTGATTTCACAGGCAATTTTAAAGTCCAAAATGACGACTTTCGGCTTCTGAAAAAACAGTCCAAAGTGACCAAATATCACCCAATATGCGTTTTTATTTAACCAGTATCCTAAATACCATTTTGAAATCCAAGATGGCGACTACCGGTTTGTGAAAAACAGCCTAAAATAAACAAATACTATCCAATATGAGTATCTCTGGAACCAGAATGATGCAAGGAACTACCAATTGACCTCAGGCACCATTTTGAATTGCTGAATGGCAACTTATAGGTAACAGTCGGAAATGACCGAATAATACTCAATATGGATATTTCCGAAAACGTGATGATGCATAGAAACCGAACATTGACCCTGGACACTATTTTGAATTTGAAGACGACCACTTTTAGTTTCTGGAAAACAACCAAAAATACCTCCCAATATGGGTATTTCTGGTGTCAGATTGATGCCAGAAAGTCTGCTGATAATGACAGAATACCACCCAATATGAATATATTTAGAATTAGGGCGATGTACAGAAGCCAAAAGTCGAGGATGTTGTCATTTCGATAAAACCAATCATTTCAAACGATTTGCCTTTTGACTTTGATCATATCCTATGGCCGATTCGTCGTGCATTTGCAGACTTCAAACAAACCGCAAGGAATCAATGAACTTGGAACGTTCGAATAGTACGACACCACATTTAAATTATGTTGAGGCCACATATATCGATCAAAGCAGGTATAGTTTTAAATAGTCTTTGAATTTCTCTTCTTTCCATAACTTTTGAGCCACATTTCAAATTGTTATGAAGTTTGTTATTTGTAAGTTTGAGAGATGACTCGTTCATATGACACTAGTTATGTTCAAATAAGTCATGTAATCTTTGAGATAATAGACTTTCTTTGTTTTATTAACAATTGAATACATAACGGTTGCTTAAGTTCGATTATAATCAAATGAAATGGGAACGAGTAGGGCAGAAAAACTTTGAAACCACGTGTTCAATCATAATTCATCAGTTAACCTTTAACTAGCCCGCTCATCTGATAATAATAATCAAATCGGTTGTGTAGTTGCTGAGATAATGAAGTTTCGTGATTTTCACAAGTCGGAACATTACAAATGAAGTTACAGTTCGATTACAGTAAAATTCAATAGGGTCTTCTGAGGCAGCTAGACCATTCATTTGACACTTATTTTGTGGAAATCGGGTCGGCCATCTCTGAGAAAAGTGAGTGTGTCCATGTATCTTCGGAATATGTTCCTTTGCATAGCTGGATTTCACCTTTTTAAACATAACAGGCAAAGTAATAGTCCGATTGCAAAACAAATCAATAGGGTCTTATGGGGCATCATGAAAATCGGTCCAGCCATCTCTGAGAAAAGTGAGTGAAAATAAAAATCTGCACATTCACACACACACACACACACAGAAAATGCTCTGCTCGTCGAGCTGAGTCGAGTGATATATGCCATTCGGCCCTTTGGAGCACTTTTATACTTTCGGTTTTGCAAGTGATTGCTATACCTTTCTAGGAGAAAGGCAAAAATAAAACAGCAAAAAGTTTGCAACAGTATTTAAGTTCAAATTAAAAAAGGAAGGAACGTCTCTGAACCCAGGTAAGCAGTTAAAAATTGATTTTAAATTAGTATTTGATAACATAAAATAACAACTGTGAACCAAAAACCAGAATTAATGTACTTAGCAGTAAAACGTACCTTTATGTTACCATTACAACCCCATTTCGTTACTAAATCCCAAACATTTCTTAGATATTTACAAAACAGATTCAATTCTTAGTTGAAAATAATCGGTGGTTTTTCATAAAAACCACCATATGCCAAAATCTATCACTTTCTTTTTAATTTATTGAATTGTGTACACGCAAAAGTTCAATCTTACATCAACCGATGCACACTGTTTCCAAAGCTGCAAAAACGTGATCGAAATTATTTTGACCCAAAAAACTAGATTATAGAACCATAGTGCCTCCAGAAAAGTTGATCCATTAATTATTCTCCATTTTATAGAAGTTGCAATTTTGTGATTAATCCACTTAACAGTGAGAAGCGACTTTATTCATTTTTGCATATAAAATTCACTTTGTTCGGCAAATTTGTTGCTAATTTTATAAGAATCAACTTTCTCAAGGTTCGAATTTCACTCAACAAATGAACTTAGAAGTTCCCATAAGGTTCGGATTTGGTTCCGCAGAACTTTCTTGCTGAACAACAAGACACATTACTCACAAACCGAACTTCATTCTGAATAAAGTACCGTCAACACCTGGAAGCAACTAGAAAGTTCATGAGAAGCTGCTTGTTCCCCTTTATTGGAAGCTTAAAGTTCACATAAAGTACACACGTGAACTTCAAAACACCCGGAAATTAAAGTTCGGTTAACATTTTATCCGAACTTCTAATCAGCACGAAAGTTCAATAGAAGCTGCTTACTACTCTTCATTGGAACCTTAGAGTTCACATAAAGTTCACACGTGAACTTCAAAACCCTTAGGATTGAAGTTCGTTTAGCATTTTATCCGTACTTCTAATCACCACAAAGGTTCAGAAGAAGCTGCTTACTCCCCTTCATTGAAACTTAAATTCGGTTAGCATTTTATCCGTACCTTTAATCAGCACGAAAGTTCAGGAGAAGTCTATGTCGTACTTCATTTCCACTTCAAAGTTCATGTTAAGTTCTGACTGATGCTTTTACTCTATTTTGGCGAAAAATGAAGTTTGCTTCAGGATTAGTTTTTCAAAAACAATGAAAAAATATGGTTATTTTATTGTCATCAGAACTTTATTATCTAAATTATTGGCAAAAAGAAAACAAAGCTATGATTCCAATAGGTAATATAAGAGTGCTTAAAGGCTTTCACTATCTAAACACTTTCTTTTGTTACCTTACAGGAAATCAGTAATGAATTCAGGTACCCAGGAGTTTGCAGGGCAAAAGAAAAAATAAACCGGATGAAAGCTGTGTATTCCCATTAGACACTTGTTTGAGCGTGATGCTTTCTTTCATCCCTGAGCAATTTGCCCAAATATTGCCTGCTTTTATGTGAGACCACCTCATGATGTTGCTGGTTTTGGAGGTCCGAATCCATTTCTCGTTGGTCGTTTTGACTGCGGCACACAGCATATCTATTGACCGAAAAAGTTTTTATGGATTTTGAATATTTATCATATTTTGTGTATACTGCTTACCAGAGTAAATTTTTAATAAACGTTTGGAAGGAAAATATTGCGTACACAACATTTTTCAATTACATTGCCAACGAACTGCAGCAAAATCAAAACAAACTAGAGAACTGTCAAACTTAAGTTCACATTGCGCTCTGCGTGTACTTTTTCTGAACTTGAAAGTTCAGAAAAAGTTCCGCGTCAGCCTTTTCTGAACTTCCTAGTTCGCATGAGGTTCCGCTTGTACTTCATCTGAACTTTCAAGCTGAAAGAGAGACCCGGTATGCTTCTAGCTATGAACGTGTAGATAATGAAGAGAAATCAGCACAACAAGTAAAATCGATGCTGATATCATATAGCGGGAACGGAGCAGTGGTATGAATCTAGGCTTCAAAGAGGGATGACTCGAGTTCGAAGCTTGTGTAGTAAGTTTCAAAAAAAATTATGAAATTTAATAATAAATGAAGCCAGACATTATTCTTCTGATCTAAATTTCTTCAGTAAATGATGATCATGTGGGATTGAAGCAACACGAATGATGAGTAAGGAAATTGAAAAATTTAAAATTGATTTTTATTTAAGTATTTTGAAGTTTTCTTTTCAAGCTGAATAGCGGTCTGTTCAGCGACCTAACGGAACTTTGTGTGAACTTTCTAGTTCGGTTTAGAAGCTGCTTTGCATGCTACTCGAAGTTTATTCAACAAATGCGAACTTGAAAGTACGGTTAGTTACTTAAAAATTGAGCTGAATAGAACTCTATTCATGATCGTTAGATTGGCTGATTTGTCTATGAATTGTACTTTTATCCGAACTTTTACTTCTATTTGCCTTTTCAATGGACTTTTGTGAAGGTTTCTACAGATGTCCACTAAAATTTTTTTTAAAAATAACATTCAGTGGTGATTTTCTACAATTTTCCAATGTTCTACATTGTTGTTTACTATCACAAAACACACAATTTCATCCAAGAAAGCTTATTTTTATCTCTCGGTTATTGACGATTTTTATCAAAACATTGCACTAATTTACTAACAGACATCTTCAAAATCCATTATCTGCAGATTAAACATTTTCTATATTTAAGTTTAATGAAAACGTCATTTAGTCCAGATATAGGTATTTGTCTCTCGCTGTCTTCTGTGCAGATATTTGTAAATATAAGTGCATTATTTTAATAAAAATCTTTAATAACTAAATAAACTTGAGAGATAAAAATAAACTTTCTTCGGTGAACTTGTGTGTTTTATTGTAGTTAACAACATTGTAGAACACTGAAAATTTTTTAGCAGATCACTATAAAAAGTTATATTAATAGAAAGATTTTAGGGGCATTCTAGAGAAAACTTTACAATAGTTCATTTAAATGACCAGATACAAGTATAGTGTCTTAGATAAAGTTGTTTCTTACAAAATGTGCTAGAATTTTACTCAGCAAAGTGGATTTTTATATGCAAAAATGAGAAAATTAAAACTCATTTCTCACCTTTAGGTAGATTAATCACAAAATTACAACTTCTACAAAATGTAGAATAATTCATTCACTTTCTTCGGAAATATTGTTTGTTTTGTTGTAGCAAACAATTTTGTAGAACATTCAAATATTGTAAAAAATCACTATATAAAGTTAAATAGCGAAAAAAAATTTTGGTAGCAATCTATAGAAAACTCCACAATACTGTTGAGTGGATTAATCATGGAATTGTAACTTCTATAACATGGAGAATAATTATTGAAACAACTTTGCTGAGAAACGTTACGGTTCTAAAATAATTTTTTTGGGTCAAAATAATTTCGATCACGTTTTTGCAGCTTTGGAAACAGTGTGCGATGTGTCCTCTCAAAACGCACATTAAATGCTCTGGCTTTGCACAACAAATGTGTCAAAAGGATAATGCAACAGCTGCGCATTGAATACCTTGACAAAGATCTAAATCAGAATATGTATAATACACACACAATCGTAGTTTTTCGGTAGACTTCGGTTCTGGGCAAACGATCAGTTTTGGGGCGCTCAAAAAACCGCTGGTTACTTTCGCGAGTCGGTGCGTATCAAAGGCTCATGCATTCCTAATCACCATCAGCAACCGAACTTGCTTGCACTGCTTTAACGATAGCAGCATTCTGAAAAATATTACCAATACCAGTACAAATCATCATGGCAATACTAGCACAGGTTAATATAGACCGTTCCGATAATTATAAATACACTTACGATCAACCGTCATTTCAAACAACGTGCAGTATTCAACCAAACGTGGGCTGCGTCCTGTTGTTTACATCCAAAAGAAACAGATGCTGTCATTTTTTCTAACATTTAGTGCGAAATTTTGAAAATGCGTGGCCTTTCTTCCGAGTAAAGAAAGCGAATTGTGCACAAATGGGGCACCGTGAGTGGTCTTTCTATAAGAATATTAGCCAGAGAAGAAGGTATAAGTGTCGGAGCAGTTCAAACCGCATTGCGGAAGTATTGTGAAGAGTGCACATTTACTGATGCCCCAAGACTAGTGTTCGACATCGGACCGGGTAGGGTCCGGTAAAAGTCCGGTCTGAAGTCCGATCGGACCGGAACCTTCAAAGTCCAATTTTTGCCGGACCGGACCGGAACGAAGCCTTTCCGGACCCCGGACATTTTCGGTAAAAAAAAAAAATTATTTAATTTAGGGCATAGAACGCAGCAAGTTTTTCATCTTTTTTGATTTTCTTCGCTGCTTTCATTAAAAGTCAACCCATATGGCCTTGCTCGCCTTCCTAACCTGTAAATATGTTTTAATTGATCACATGGTTCTTATTAAATTAGAAAGACATTGATTGTTACATTTTTTCTGCTATTTCACTTTTGCTCCTGCTATCACTTCGAAACTAGTGAACAACTGATAGACTCGCACAACTTGTTCTGAGTTTGTGCTTAATTCAAGGTGGTCAGCGAACCGGGAAAACCTTGAAAACCGGAAAAAAGCCGGGAATTCGAAACTAAACCGGGAAAACCGGGAAATTTATCATGTGGGTCAGAATTCGTGAAACGGATCACTAAAAATCGCGATGTTTAATTTTTTCAAATAAATATTAAAAACTTCAAGAGTTTCACTCGGGAAGTTGATTTTCCAATTTTTACTGAATTTGAGTAAGTTTTCAAGTTGTTATTGTCATTTGAAATTTAGGTAAATTTGTTTTCAAATAAACATATCTCTAAGAATTTTGTATCGATTTTAATGAAATTTTCACAGCAGATGCATCCCAAGTTGTAGTTTCTGAAAATATTTTTTCTGAACGAAAAAATATTTTTTCAATAGTAACTATTTAAAACAATATGTAGAAAAAATATGTTCTGGGGCACTGAAAAATCTGAAAAAAATCACAAGCATACAAAATCACGAAATTTTGAAATTGTCCTGAAAATTTCGAGCTGGTGATATTTTTTGTTGAAAAGATATGGGGTTTCAAAGTTGGTGGCGCAACCCATTTTCAAACGAGAAGCTGGCAAGCAGTATTACTATTGACAATCCCAGTATAGTTATGTGTAAAAACTCTGTAAGGCTTGCAAACTTAGTTTGATAGAAATGATTTTTAACCGCTGAACGGTCAGAATATGCTTAGTCTGTTACCCGATTTAATGACGAAGACATTAAACTTTATGCCCCAAACAACTCACACTTTACTAACAAACAATGTAAAATTTAGTTAGGGGACAACTGTACAGAACGCACCAGTGGGTTAAGATTGCTCACGCTTTTACTTTTAGTCATTATAAAGCGCTTTTTGATATGAGAACTGAAGAAAGCTGGGTTTATGGGCGTTTCTCGCTTGAAAATGCGTTGCGGCACCAACTTTGAAACCCCATATCTTTTGAACAAAAAATATCACCAACTCGAAATTTTCAGGACAGTTTCGAAATTTTGTCAAAAATACTTATGATTTTTTTCAGATTTTTCAATGCCCCAGAACATAGTTTTTTAACATATTGTAATAAATAGTTAACATTGAAAAAATATTTTTTTGTCCAAAAATATATTTTCAGAAACTACAACTTAGGATGCATCTGCTGTGAAAATTTCATTGAAATCGATGCAATATTCTTAAAGATATGTTTGTTTAAAACAAATATTGACCCAAATTTCAAATGACAATAACAACTTGAAAACTTATTGAAATTCAGTAAAAATTGGAAAATCAACTTCCCGAGCGAAACTCTTGAAGTTTTTAATATTTTTTTGGAAAAAATTAGACATCGCGATTTTTAGTGATCCGTTTCACGAATTCTGACCGAATTCAAAAAACCAAAAAGTAAATATGATTATTATCTCAAACTAGGATTTTGAATGTCGAAAAATATATTTGAAGACTAAAAATGAGGAGCAAGAAATCGATTTAAAATTTAGTTCAAAGTATTTATAAATGCTTATTGAGGTTAGAGACTACGAAGAGAAAAGTTACGAAAATTACTAAAATTGAGGAGACACAGAAAAACCGCTGCGTTTGAAGACCATAAAATCAAAAACACGATTGTGAATTACAATTTTACTTAAAATTACTGATGGGCACTTTTACACCTAGCCGCCTCACAAGTGCGTCAAGTCTTCAGCAAGTTCTATGAAGTTTTCTCGAAAGCAAATGGAGAAGCGACGAACCCAGTGAGTTGACACTCTGCAGCCTTTTGACGCACTTCCGAGATGGTTCAAGGCACCGAAATTCGAAGAAACTGATGAAAAGCTGTTATCTTTCATTTTTTCCAGTTTCTTGTTTGGGCAAAACTTGTGCTGACTAGTGTTATTTACGGAATCTTAATATTGAGTTTAATATTAAGTCAAAAATTACTCAAATGTGCTAGAATGCAAAGAATCAAGTGAACCTATATTAAGTAAGAAGTTACTAAACATCAAACATAGTCTTAGACTATTGAAAACTAAGTGTTGAGTATTTTCCAAAATAAAACATGATATCGTCGAAAAGTGGTTCAAATAGATCAAAATAGTGGAAAATTAGCTCTAAACTGCTGAAATACACGTTTTAGAGTTTTAAAATAGAATAACTCAATCACTTAAAATAGATTTGTTTGCAATTAAATAATTGAACATAATCCGTTAAAATAATTCAACTGATCTTTTAAAACTGGAAGCATTTATATGATGGCAAGTTTCAGACCACTAGAAATTAGAAGCTCAAAAGTTACTCCAACAGCATTTTGGAAAATTGATGATATGAGTCCATTTGGGTGCAGAAGAATCGCAAAACTATTTTGATTGATAATATACTGCGTACGGTCAAGTACCCTCATAATCAAGAGTCCGAACGATAAAGCGAGCGTCCCAAAAAGGGAACCCAATTGGGATGGACCACCGTGGAGCAAATAGATTAATTCATTGTGAAAACTTTGGCTGCCATTCATGTTCGGCTCTCGCACGCTTCGCATTTTCAACGGCAACGGGGCGGAGACAGAGAAAAGTGATGAACCGTAAAAAAGTTTGGCTGTCGGTTTTACTGCGTACTGGTTCCCTGCTCGAATTAGAATGAATGGTGCCAACCGGTGGAATGAGCCGGACGAAAACTTTCCGACAATGACTATTCGACTGAGTGTGGGGATGGAAGTTTTAAATGTGTTATTTGTGGGTGTTTTCCAGCTAGCGCTAACTATTTACTACGAGAAACGGCCAAAATTCCGATCCTATTTTCGGTGCTTTTTACTGCCGTTACCATTCATCAAACGGAAAGTTAAGTCGTTCTTAGCAACTTGTAAATTGTCTTTTTTTTGCCGCGTGATTCCAATTCTTATTCATAATGTCGAAAGTTTTGGGGGCTCTCATTCAAAGGTACATTAATATTATTTAAAATACTGGTTTGTTTCAGGCGGAAATCATCCAACTACAACCGACAATGCGCCCTTTTGGGTTCCGATGAGTACGTCGTTACTGCTATATTCGAATTTAATCAAGCGCGCTGCTTCTGCCGCCAGGCAAGTTGTTGTCTATAAATATTGGAAAACTTTGCCACTTTCCATAAGTTATACCCTTCGGAGTACTCACGCCAGCCAATGGCGGACAGAGTTCACTGCCGTTGTATTCCAGATAATGTAGAAAAAATAATACACTTCAATGCGAATATGCTGTGCTGCAGAACGCAGCTTCTGCTCCTGTTCCAATCAAAGAGTGATGAAAAAGTAAATTTAGTTGATTAAATTTTTAATATCTCTCTGTTGATCGCAAGGCAATAACTTAGTTTGATATCGCAAACAAATGGCGTGTGCATCGGATACCAACAACCGTTTACTCCGTACTCTGGGATGATCGGAGGGTTGGATTCTGACAGACAGCGAAGCAAAAGTTTCTGCGGATATTACGCGCACAAATACTTTGAAGAATCTATAAAATTGACCACTATTATCGGGAGCAGCAATTGAACAGGTGGATGTTATACCTCGAAAAATTGTGTAAAACACTAGGTATCAACCTAATGAAAGTTAATTTTTAAAATTTGGCATGATGCATGATTTGATAAAGACCACACCAAAAGCGAAACAACCAATTACACCAGTCGTACATAACTCTGCATTTTCGCAAAAGAAAACGAAAAAGAATCGCTATAGTGAGTATTAGCATACTGAAAAAGTTCAATCTGACTTAGTTGAAATTTTCCAATCAGTCCCCGAGCTTTGATTGGTAAACATTGCGATACCCTGCCCTGGAAAGCTAACCCGACCAACGAATGCGAAAAAAAGTAATCAAATTAAAAACTGTATATCAACGCGAATCCAAAACTTTCACGCTACCCTGTGGGATCAAAACGAAATTGAACGACAACAATGTTCGCATTTTTCGATTGTTGTTTTCCAACAGAGATTGGATCGTATTCGGCACCCCAGCTGGTTGGCTCGAAGCCCCAAGACGGCCGCTAGAGGTCACCTGAGCACTCTTCTGTTGGCAGCTCTCTATTGCTATCATCGCCTTTCAGCAACAAAAAGCTGACGAGCCTTGTTGAGAACAGATAAGAGAACCAACCCCGTTCCTGTACCGTGCTGAACGTTTACGGGTGAGTTGTCACATACGCTTTCACACATATACAGACATACACAGACACCTTTGAGCCAGCAACAAAGCAGTGACATTCCGGGTGGTTGACAATAAAAAGACATCGACTGACAGTCGGCGAATCGGAAAAGTGCGGCCAAGCGCCTTTTGAAAGGAAAAACATCAGTCGCAAAAAAAACACCCGAGATGGTCCTAAATTGATTCGGGCTTCGGGTAGGCGATAACATCCGCCAAAGCCCCACCATTTGTCGCTTGAAAGCATTGTCGGTGGCGTTGGACGGTGGCGTTGACCAACACCCGTGGATTTGTGGAGGGAATTCAAAGATACCGTCGCCGCCACCACTGGCTAGCAGGATCAAGGAGACTGTGTTTTTACAAAACGGTGTAGGTAAGTGTTCTCGGAAAAATAAATAAATATATTTTGCGTCAAAATGATTAAGCTAGTAATTGAACTCTGATTCATTAGTGTAAAGGATTCGCTACCGGCTGTATTTAAACTTAATTTTTTCAACAACAATTTATAAATTTTCTCGCTGTTAATAGTGTTCAAAGAAGTTATTCAGACGTATTTTCATAAAAAAAACGAAGCTGATGCGGTTATGTTCTTTCTGCTGCTCTGTTTAGTCCATTTAAGGATAAGAAGTAATACCGTAATGTCATTTAGCTTTCCATGAAAGGTTGACCGGGTGTGCTCGGAAAATTAATTAAAAACACCACGCAGCTGGGAGAAACGTAATTGGTTCCTGCATTTGGCAACAAACAGTTTGAATTAGAGAGACATAACAATGTGACGCCCAATTAAACCGGCCATCATATCGTTGATCTCAGGCCAAGTGTGTTGATATTTTTGTGTATACGAGCCATAGAAATATGAATTTAAAAGTTCTTAAAGAGTAGAAATTGCAATGGAATTTTTTTCTTGTTTCATTTTCAAGATTTGTGTTTATTTTTGCCACAAAATTCCCGAGAAATTCATCTACAGCTAATGTTGTTGTTTTCCGCTGTTCAAAGTACAATGCTTCAAATGCAGGTCCATCTGACAGTGTATTCTTTTTACGTTCCTGCAGCCTACTGGTCATTGAAAGCAAACATTGTGGAATTAGATGCAGATGAAAATGGAAAAAGAAAATTTGTTTGTTCATGGAAAGATTTAAAAGCTTACAATAATCTCGCTTGCGGAGGTTATTTTCCACAGCAACTCCTACGGCAGACTGAAAGTTGCTCCAGCATCTATCTTCGAGCTCTAACTGGCGAAGATGTTGTTTGGAAAGTTTCCGACTCGCCCACCATTTCCTGTGTTTCCTTTTCGTATATTAAGAAACAACATTTAAAAATAAGACTCATTAGAACGAAAGGAACATTTTGCTTGAAATCATATTATAGTTTTAGGCTTATCCTTACGAAAATAAACATCGGATCAAACAAATCTTTTGACCTCCTCTTCTGACATGATGAAATTTGCATTGACCTTTCCACCACATTTAATCCGAAAACATGACGCGTTGAATAAACAAATACTTGGCACTCAACTTAGAGTCTCTAACACTTTATTTTTATACTCAAACCATTTCGGACAGCCCACCCACCCTTGCAGCCTGACTCATCCCGCTGGAGCATAGATGATGAGATCTCTATTTAACTTTTAATTTTCTGTGGCCAACTTTACGCTGGTGAACTCTTGCTCTTTCTCTCTCTCTCACTGTCTCGCTTTATCTCCTGTTCTCATAGGGGTTAGTGGGCTACACAGTTGTAGGTAGATTTCAGCTCTCTGCTCCACCTCCGAAGCTGCCACTAAAAGTTGAATTAGCTGGTAGACATTCGTAACATTGCTAACCAAGCCTCGCAGTTGACTGGCGGCGGCGAATTGCAGTGTGTTTTTGTTGCCTGTTTTAAATATACTCAGAGCATCGTAGCATCAACGGGGGGTAAATGCTGGAGGAATGGACGAAAATAAAGTTGGCAAATTTAAATGCTCTCGCGATTGCAGTGGACTGGTGACCGTTGGGAAAATGTGACGACTAAATTATGCAAACGATATAAATTAATCAGCCGAAAAAGTTTACCCTGTTTAACGTGAAGCCGAGAAACATGTTTATGTTTCGCTGTGAGTTATTTTTGCATTTGAGAGGGGACAATGTTTTTTTTTAGTTTTTTGTGCATATCAAAGTTTATTAATATATTTCACATGTTACGACCAATTGTGAAGCGATGACTTTTCAACACTGTGAAAAAAACTAACCTAACTTTACGAACATGTTATCGCAGTGGAAGACAAGCATGAAAGACTTTACTTCAGAAATATTTTTTTTTACCTATACATAAAAAAAAATAGCAATTCATTTGCTCGATCTCCCAGACGGTCTCGAGGTACGACGCTGGCCTAACAAGCCAGTCGTCGTGAGTTCAAGTCTCGGCTCGGGAGAAACTGTTAGTGTCAGTAGGATCGTAGCGCTAGCCCCGCAATTGTCCTGTACACTGAACGGTTGGCTGCGAAGTCTGTGTATAAATAACAGAAGGTCGAGTTCCGAATCGGAATGTAGCACCGAGGCTTTGCTTTGCTTTTTGCTCGGTTATTAGAAGAAAAGGCTTAAAGAATTAAAACTTTGCACCACTGCTGCTCTTACTTTTCACGATCAATCATGCTGAACAATGATGACAATAAAATAAATAATAACAAAATGACGAACAAACTGTGAAACCATCAACCCGAAATCCTAAAAAGCCATTAATGAACTGAAACCTGCAAGATCGCTTGGAAGGATGAAAAGCAGGGAGCGAGCTGTTGCACAATATGATCCACTAGATATGTTTGAAATTTGGGTGAATGTATATATGCCTGAAGGCCATTAGTGGAGTTCGTCCACAGATAATAGACTTATCATCTATCTGTTTGTGAATTTGAATGCGGCGTACGACTCAGTTAAGCAAAATAGGGTGTACAGTTTACAAATGCAACTGGTCGTAGCTTTAGCAGCATTCAAATTACAGAGAATCAATCCACTTACTATCAATATCAACCGACGATCTTGACTACATTCGATTAGTATAACAATCATAGACGCAAATAATCTGAACCGAAATCTTAAGTACGTTCAATTATGTGTAATCTTAGATGCAAGAAAAATCCTAGATGAACATGGTGATCTAGCACCAGTGAAGATAATGGTCAAAGAGCGAAGACCCAGAATGGAATAAAACTTAAAATCGCCAGGAAAACAATGGACTTTCAAAAATAAACTACACACTAAGTTTTTATTGCTGGAAATCAGCAAAACTTTGCTGAAATTTTACATGCTGAAAAATCAGTTATGAAATCAGCAAACATTCTCGCTGAAAGCGATCAGCAATTCGTAACGTCAAACTTTTGAAACTTCTTTACTGAAAAATCAGTTGCTGTAATAGAACTGCTGATTGTTCAGCATTTGAGCCTATGACGTAAATTTACTGATGCATCTCAGCAAAAGTTAGCAGAATCCGGGAATTTCTCGTTATTTTAATAGAACTAATATTTTTTCATATTTTTTATGTTTCATTGCAAATATTTATTTTAAGTTTATAATAAAGTTGTCAACTGTAGTGCTGACTTTCTCCGCTCCTAAAATTGCCCCAACGAAAAAGTTATAAAAATTTGTGAGAGAGGGGTCAAATCGCATTTTGAAAAAATAATATGTGTAAATGAGTACAAAGAACGCTTTCAGACTATCAGGTGTTACTGAGAACACACGTTTTTTAACACAAACATACGCCGATCCTCCTTCATATGGCGCTGCTTTTATGATAAGTATCGGTAAATTTGTTTTCGTATAATTGGCAACGAATTGGTCAATGTCGTCCTCAGGCTAGAAAAATATCAAAAAAGGTTTGAAACCTCTATATTGTTTCTTAGCAGGTGACACTCACGTTGATCCATTCGATGATACATTCTAATTGGTTATCTATCACGTTTGTCCCATGCACAGTACGTTTAGCGCCGCGCGAAGGATTTTTTTCTCTAATGATGACAAGCGTTCGAAAAAAATCTGTAATCAACAAAAACATATTCTAATAACTTTCCGTTTATCTCGAGATGACATACCTTCTTTGATATATGAATGCATATTAGAGTATCTCAATAATATTTTTCGCTGTAGAACATTCCATGTCTCGTTGAAAGCAACAGCTTTCGGATACATCGTATTAAAATCCATCGTTAACTAAAACAATAAATTAAAGTATTCGATGAACATAAAAATAAATCAGTGTGCCTTACGAGAAAACCATCATATTTTGTTGAAATAGGAAAAGTTTCCAGCAGCTCATCAATCAACTTGTTAACATCATAAGTATCCCTGAATCTCTTCCTTTCGACGAATGTTTGTTTCCAGTCTTGTTTAACTACTTCAAGAGAAGCAGCCGAAGGAGTAATGTGCTTTAGTTTTTCAATCTTGAAATAGAAAGTTCGCGTGAATATGTAAAATATACAATGAGCATCAAAGTAGTACCATTAGTGGAATATTTTGGTTATCAATGGTTCGCGATATGTCGTTGTTAGCAGAATCGTTGTTAGTTGCATCCATGCAGTCGGAATTTTTTGGACGCTGTACTTGTTGTTTATATTTTTTGACCATATATTCTATATGGTAATGAATTTTACCACTATGTTTTCCTTGTCCTCTACCATGAGGGTAGAACCATAACGCTTGTGGTATAGCAGCACTCCTTGATCTAAGAACGTGATATTTGTTGACCAGTGACCTCGCCGTTATATCTTTGTAGTGCACGCTGGGATGACTGAAAAGGTTTTAGTGTAATGTAATAATTTTCCATATGAGGTAGTTCACAAAATAGATGATAGATATTACACAAACTCGACTCAATGAACAACAACAACACTTGTGATTACATTGGTTATTTAGTACTGAATGAAAAAAGACCGTTGTATTTCGAAAAAAGTTTGTTCAATCATAGCAGTCGTATAGTCAATTAATAAATATACAAGTTGTCAACACACAAAAAAAGTATTTCATAACCGAGCTGTTCTTCGGCGGACGAAAAGATTAAGTTTTCTAATAAAAACATTCCAGCAAAAAGTATCAAGAGCATTAAATATTATAAACACATTTTGATCTTCTAACTATCCTCAGCTCTATTTTAGAATTTCAAGAAATAATGGATAATCAGTTAACGGACTTCATGTTATTTATCAAATGAATTGCTCCAGGTTTTACCAGCGCATACAATATAATAGTTGAAACTGGAACACTGTAAGTATTATTTTATATTTATTCGAAAAAAAAGGTGTACTAGGGATTCTCGTTCTATTCGTATGAAGAAATAATCAAGGACTTTGTTTCTGCGTTGTTAAACCTATTTTTTTTTAACTGAGTGAAAAATATTCATCAAGGCATTTTTCAAAATTTCAAAGCTTTCAATGTGGCTCTTCAACATCTGATACCGTGTGTCCTCATCATAAATGTCGAAGCGCCAAATCCTGTGGTCTAACTGTACTTTGTGCTAGTGGCATAGTTCCTTCTGCCTAAGAGTACAGCCACTCATGTTGATTTGGTTAGCGTTAACTGACTTATAAATAGACATATGTGTATGTACATGTTTGAACCGATTTACTGCATTAGAATCTTTGATAATTTTTAAAAAAGGACCTTTGGGCGTTTCTACATAAATGGATATTTTTTAATTTTACCTTCAGGAAGCGAATCAAATTTAAGAGTAATAAAGTGTCCAATTTTACTTACTATCCGAATTTCTCGACTAAGTAATTACTTAGTAGTGTTGTGATGGCTTTGATGAGCTTGCTGTCTATTGCATCATTTTGTTTCAGTAACTCAATTATACGCAATCCCTCTGCAGACTGTTTGAAAATTAAATCAATGTCGAATTCCTACAAAGAAAAACAATATCAAATCGAGCTGATGATAGAAAAATACAAATAAGGTACCTTCTCAAAAGATATCGGATATGTCACGCAGTCATATTCCGCAAAGCTTGGTTCGATTTGCTCATCATCTTGCTCTGCTTGTTCATCAGAGTTTGGAGTCACAAAAGTTACATTGTATTTTTTGAGGAATTCCTTCTGACACTTCTGTATTTTTTTACGTTGGCCAGTAGTCAATTGCAGTCGACAGAAATCTTCATTGTCCAGTGCCATGAATGTCTCAATATCCGATATTCCCTCACGTTCTGTACGAATATGGACAACAGTTATTAGTGTTAATCAAAAATCAGTGTTGAAAATTGATCTCGAAATGTAGCGTCTACTATCGTTGTACTTCTTCCAAATAGAAAAAGTCGTGTAAGAGTGAACAGATTCTAAATCTATCAATGTAAATTCTTTTAAAACTTGAACTTCATAAGCCTGTAGAATATCATCAAATCCCACTGTCTCTAAGATTTGAAGGAAAAGCATTGGGATATTTGTAATTATTACTATTTCTTGGATTAATCCAAAGGTTGGAAATGGTGAACTGTCATTTTTAATAGAAACTATACAGTTGCAGCGAAAGTGTATTCCATTGAAGGTAAACCCTTTGTAAGTAAAAACTTGATTCGAACTGTGCTGGTCGAGATGATCCTTACACTTTAGGTGATCCACTAAGCTTATCCGCCCAGAATCATACTTAATATAATCTTTGAAGGGATTTTCTGCTATATCGACAGCTTGTGCAAATACTTGGCGTTTTGCTAAACTCAAACAGACATTTTTGTAGTTACATGCCACGTTCATCTGGTTCTTTATATTTTTGTTCTTTCCTTCGAAAGTACGACAGTCAAACTGCACTAGTGGTCCAATTTTTTTAATGCACTCGGGATAATGTGACACGTGATGTATTTTGTTAGGGCGGCGTGCGAATAGTTTGAAAAAGGAGTTATGAAAATTTTTTATATCCATCTCTAGCTCAGCTAACAGAAAATCCGGTATAGTTTGTGAAAATGCTATGCGGGTAATATTGATTAAGGTGCTTATCAAATTCATGTAATTACAATCAAGAGGTACTTTATGCCCAAAGAGAAAAGGAAAAGCTCTCAGAAACAGTAAGTATTGAGTGGCGGTCTGTCTGAATCTGTGTGTTTCTGGTTGGAGAAGCATCTGAGTGGTTATGTTTGCCGATGGCTTGTTCTTCCGATTCCGATACCCAAAGCAAAATGTCTTTATACGTTGATTGATATATTGTATCGTGAATCCGAGGTTTTTGTCTCGGTAATATTTTGCCAAAACTAATTGAAGGGTGACTGGTATTACTCCTTCAGCCAAATCATGCATCACATCGAAAGCATAATTTTCCGTGATGTGGAAAGTATTTGTATTGAGTAAACATCCAGTCGACTTCAATCCACACACTGCTGACGTAATCTCTTTTCTCTGTAATTTTCCAAAGTTTTGTTGGTACCACTCTCTATCTTTTGGAGCAAAATAGTTTATAGTGTGGTCATTTTTGAATTGGCTACGCGTTATTGTACATTGTCGGCAAAATGAATTTGAAGATGGTCCTAGCATTCCAAACACGTCATGTACAGCTAAAGTGTCCCCCGCAAAAGCAATTACCGCTGCTTTAATGACATATTCTTCAGTACCGTAGGAAATCAATACACCATTTTCTAACTTTTTCAAATCGTCAAGGAGTGGCGCCAATATTTTACTAAAGCCATATCGTTTAACGTCATTTGTTTTTGCATAGAGCAAGGGAAAAACTGCCTTTTTGTTAGAGTTGAATTCTTTAGGCAGGTTTTGAACCTTAAAATACATAGCAGCAATTTTATTGCTCCCAGCTCTAGAACTAAGAGCATTACATGGCTCTGCATCGTCCTCGTAGAGAATAATTCGCAACGCATCAGGATTTTCGCGGAAATAATAACTATTCGAAAAATGTTCTCCATCAGTATATGATACATATACGATTGGTTTTATAGGGTTATTGACTGCTCTGGATCCCAACAACGCAAGTCGATTTTGTTTATCACGTAAAAGCATTTTTAATGATTCAATTATGGATACATACTGAAATGTTATATTCACCTGCATGCAATGAAAAGAATAAAATTTGTGATTCTTTGAATGATATAAAGATATTGTATTCTAACCTCGGCTATTTTTTCATTGGCATTAACGAATTTGTTCTTTTCTTGAGAACTGAGAGTAACTGTTTTTGGTTCTGGCATCGAACCCAACAAATCTCTCAAAAAACGGTCTTGTCGTTTGGAACTGCCAACGTTCACAAAAAGCTTGTCGATATGAAGTTCGTTTTTGAATGCAATAATTTGTTCAGAACTAAAGTGTGACGCTGACTTCGCCAGGAATATATCAATTTGGCGTGAAACAAACTTGTTTATTTGATCTACGATGCTTTCGCAAAAATCAATTACTCGTAAAATCTTAGCTTGAGTAAACGAAACATCACCTCTCAGCTTGCACACAGCTAATGATGCGAATATTTTCAATGACTCTTTAGTAATTGCATCATTCTGATCGTCAATTTCCAGCTCAAGATTATTTTCTAGGCCAAGCATTGCTGATTCTTCAATATGCGGCTCAGGTGAACATGAGCTTGGTAATCCGAGTGGATGCTTCGTCAAAAAGTGTTGTTTCAAACCTGCGAAACTACAGTAGCTCATCCGGCATCCCCGTTGAGCGCATGCGAAATGAACCTTATTTTTATCAAAATCGGAATTATCCGTATGAACTTTTAAATGCCTCCGGAGACCATCAACATACCCATCCACTAATTGATGGCAGAAGAAACATTTCAATATGTTGGCCATTTTCTCCAATACCTAAAAAAATGAAAAATTTACTTACCAAACATTTCCTCTATGTCACAGTTATTTGTTTTGAGCGCATGCAGTGTTTTTTCGAATTCCGCGTCCATGATACATACACTTATTTTTCCTGTAATTCTACAATCTTGTGATTATAACACGCACGAATCATAAAATGGCGGTAGTTCTGACAGCTTGACTGATAGAGTTGCCAAAAAAATCAGCAATTAGTGGCAATTTGCTGATTTTCGGTAAACAGTATTTCGAATGCTGATAATCAGCAGAAAAAATTTTCGCTGATTATTTTCAGTATTTTTTTTTGCTGAAAATTCTATACAGATTTTGGTGTGTACACTTGTACTGTCGAAGTGCTTACTCCCGACTCATCATTAATATATAAAATCAAGTTGACACTGGCTCCACAACAGTGGCACTGGCGTCAACTGCTTACTAGGCGTATTCCCTACCTGACCTTCTTACAACTGTTTCTACCGCGCTCAATGGCAGGCTCAAAACAGCTGATCTGTGGCGTTTGTAAAAAAAAATTGTGGGTAATTGTGGTTCTGAGCAATTCCACAATAAAACGGCCTTTTTTGATTTGGCAGAAACTTTGCATAGGTGCATAGAATGGCAAAGGATGCCATTTTGTGCTATTTGTTTAAGTTTTTAGAACACGTCTTATTTTTGAGAAACTATTGAAAAATGCTATTTTAAGAAGACATGGATAATTACAAAAATTTCATGGCCAAAACTGCTTGTTTGATCGGTGTGACGTCTTCGACAAAGTCTTATATAATAGTTTTGTCTTACCGAAAAAAGTATACACTCTAAAAATAAATATATTATTCTGTGAAAAAAATTTTAAACTAAATTTAAAATTATTTACCTCAAAAAGCTCATTTTTTAAAAACTACAAAAGATTACCTTAACAATGAAACCGATCCGATCATGGAGAAATTACGAAAAAAATAGTTATTATAATTTGAAAATATAAATTTTTTTTTTTCAATTTTTTTCGAGGGGCATGTTTTTTTTTTTGGAAGGACAAAATTGTTATCTACAATTTTGCCGAAGACACAATGACAATAGAACAAACCGTTTTGGCTGTAGAAATATTTTGAATTTCCCGTAAAGCACTCTATGAGGAATTACAAATATTTTTACAGTCAAAACGGTTTGTTTGATGGGCATAGTGTCTGTGACAAAGTTGTAGATAATAATTTTGTCCTTCTATAAAAAATATACCCAGTAAAAAAAATAAAAAAATAATTCAAAAATTTATAACTTCTTTTTTTGTTTTTTCCATGATCGAACCGGTTTCATTCTTCAGGTAACTGTTTTGAATATTTTTACAAAAAAAACTCTTTTTATTTTTTGTTAAACTACTCTGCCCTCTTATTTGGAAAAGTTCTTATTTAAAAAAGTTCTTGTATGGTAGTTCCTCCCCTCATTTAAAGTGTTTTTATTTAAGAGCTCACCCCGCCTTTTTACTGTTGACATTTTTTGTATGATCCCCTCCTAATGTGACTACGCTCCATTTCATTTTTAATACCGTGCTAGTTGTTGGATCTTTCTCATAATCTTTCAAAAACCTCGGTTTGTCTGTCGGGGTTATTTTTCCCAACACCGGTCTAGCATACCCCCCTCACTGATTTTAAAAATTCCCTTACTATTTTGTGTGTGGAACACAACGTCTCCCTTCTCCTTGATAACTTCTTCGAATTCCTTTTCTTACTCGGTCATTTTGGGAATACCCCTCTATTATCTATTCTAATTGCCTCCTTTCTCGATTTATATTACTCATGGAAATTGTTTCCTCCCTCTTATCCCCCCCTCCATTTTTCTCTAATCCTGTATCTCTCTATGTTTCGCTTGCTTATAAGTTTAGTCAATTTTTTTACAGTTGTCGGTTCACTAGGTAGCTCTACGGTTTAATAGGATCTGCTCCATGGAGTTTGGAATTTTCGACCTTTACCCATCGGAACCGCCTCAACTAGCACTAAATCTCCCCACATCGGTTGCCATTCCCTAATCTATATGTCATATACCTAGTTTCGTTTTTCTTTCGATATAAGATTGAGAAGAGAGTCAATTTTTTTAAGCCATTTAAAACTGACTTTCATTTCGTTAACATAGAAACCACATCAGCGGTTCTCAACCTTTTTTTTATTCGCATACCTCTTGGCGATATTTTTCAAATCAATTGTACCCCCTGACTTGGATTATTCTAGCAGAGTGGGAGAGAGTAGTGGTAGATCATGTTGTGGTAGTCTAATTCAGGTTACAAATTGAATTATGGTTTGTTTGATTACTATGCTCATGTTTCAAGAGCAAGTATGAACAACAAATGAAGTATTATAGAAAAAAATGCTTTATCCGCCATTACTGATTTTTCTTTCGCGTTCCCCCTGAAAGCTTTCACGTACCCCTAGGGGTACGCGTACCCCAGGTTGAAAACTGCTGCTCTATATAATGAATTTAGCATGTTGTACGGCTGTTCTGCCGAATGATTTTTGTGTTGTTCTCGAACATTAAATATGGATCAGACCTTGGATGTTTCAAAATGCATTGTCTCAGATCTTTACCAAGTTCGCATTCGGCTGGTATACAATGTTAAAAGTTTTCTTTCTTTTTGTTGCATGAAAATGTCTGATTTTGTGCCAAATAAACGTTATCTATTACTTTTCCAAGCTACACGCAGGAACAGCTTGCTTCGGTATTAGAAGTTGCCACTACAAGCCTTTTCCAAGCGGTTGCATGCTTTGGGAATTAAATCATTCAAACAAGGAAAAACGAAGATATGAAAAATTTTAAATGAATTCTACTATCAATTTCAAAAGTAAACATTAGATTTGCTCGTCCGCAGATACGTTTTTCGAACTACGACATGCAGTTTTCATCAGTGCATATGTGAACTGGTCCAGAAGACAATCTTATATCAAAAAAAAAAAAACGAAAAGAGCTATCTGACAAATCGGTTAGGGAATGGCAACCGATATGGTGTGATTTAGTACTAGTTAAGGCAGTTCTAACGGGTACAGGTAAAAAATTACAAACAAGGCAAGGACCCTATTATATCGTTGGTAACTTCAATAAAAAACCGAACAAATTGAAAAAAGTGTACAACAAAAAACTGCGGAGATTCATCGGCTAACCTAAAAAAATGGGAAATAAAACTCAACCTTTGGGAAAACGGTAATACGTCGGGAAGCAGAAAAACAAGATATGACAGAAACCAAAGCAGATAGACAGTTAAGTTTTAACGCCAAAAATATTCAATGAAACGTCAGGAGAAAAATTCCTTTCTAGACAAATTCAGGATTTAACCGTTACGTACTCGGCAATTTTAGCACACGTAAGTACTCAGTAGGGTACCCGGGTACCTACCGAAATGGAACGATTCTTACTGCTTCGATTCTTGACCGATTTTTGATCTTGACCCGTTAAAAGATTGGAAAATTTGTCTGCTTTGATTATACGGGACCAAAAGAGACATTGGTCCCCATATGGTTCCGGTGAATCCGGATCATCGGGACCATGTTCTAGATAGGGAATCTGCTCCGAAATGGCTATTTCGAACAACCTATCAGATGGATTCAAAATGAATGAAATCAACTCAAGGAGTGATTACATGAATTTTGATACCAATATTGCTCGGTTTTATTGACAATTGCACTAATTCGTCTCGCCGGAACATGCTCCATAAGATCCGGATTTACAGGAATCAATCATGTCGGTCTCGGATTCTAAAAGTAGACAGATTTTCCAATCTTTTGACAGGCAAACAGGAAGGAAAGGAAACACTAAAAAGTGATTTTTTTTGGTAAAAACAAGAAACAGCTGGGTTATTCAATTTTATATACAGTAATTCCACCGTACGATTTATGATCTTTTTACATTATTGACTAAAAGTACACACTGTGTCAAATTGTCTTCAGTTATATTTTGCCAACTGTAGAAGTTCAAGAAAATGTCTGCGATCCGAATACATATGCAAATAGAATTATGGCTTCACACTCTGGAATTCTATCATGCAGGGCACCAATCGCCAAAATCTTCGCTCGAAGATGATTTAGTAACTGAACCTTCAAAAAAAAATTCAACGCACGCTGACAAAAACGCGTTGTAAGAGACCAGTAGTACTATTTCATCTTATTGGCTGCGAAGGGAAAGATGTCCCGTTTCGGATTTTCATGAATTTCGCAAGTTTCAAATCAAAATATTTCATGATTGACATAGAATGTTGCTATTTTTCATTATTTTCGCGACTTTTTTTTTGTAAATTTCGCGGCCGAAGCTGAATTTCATGGCCGAAGCTGAATTTTATGGAAACCGCGGCTTCCGCGAAATCGTACCTAATCATATTGTCCTTAGAATCCTTGCGACATTTTTTGTTTAGATTAGCATCGAAGAAACTCATTTTTGAATTTTTGTTAGCGAGTTTGAGAATCCTTAATTGACTTTTTACAGCTATTGATGATTAGATTTGGTCATGAGATTACTTTTGTTTATAACTCTCCTCTCGGATGCCACTTCCATTTTGCAGAAAAGTAAAGTTTCAAGGTTTGCTAGTTGTAAATTCATTCCAGAGCAGTTGCCTCTGAAACGTTATAATCATTATTAGAAAACTGATCGCGCAGTTCACCTTGAGTGATTTATTTGTTGTGTGATTGGGTTTAACTTTTACAGTTCTGCGAACAAAATTGTAGCTCCGAAATTATTGATTGTATAGAAAACTTGTCTAGAAATGAGTTCTAGAAAACTGACAGAAATATACGGAGGCGATTAATAAAAGCATTCGGTGTACAATATTTTTCCCGCTTTAATTCATTTCTATCCGTTGAACATCATTTTCTTTCCAAAACTATTTACCGTGGGGATAACAAAGGGAATTTTTATTCGTTCAATTATCAATAACTTTGCGATTTTTCGATTGAAGCCTGCGATAAAAATTTCATCAATTTATTAGCTTGTAATTTATCTTGCAACTCCTGGAGGTGAGATGTTTATGGATCAGTGTTTTCCTACAAAATGCTTCCATAGTAAAACTAATTTATAGGATCATCTTTTATTCTGTACAGCTCCTTATGCTTGCTGTAGCACGACCAAAGTAAATAAGTGCTTTCGTTAACACTCATTACTTTCATGAACAAATAAACGGCAAAGCGCGACGCAATATGACACAATCCGATTCAATGAAACGTTAAATTCAAGATAGGGCAACTATGTTAAAATTAGTTACAATGTACAAGAGGAGAGAGAGAGAAATGAACACTTATTTTCAGTTCAGGCGTGTTTCAAGAGTAAAATTTGAATTTTCCAAGCTCCGATTATAACTGTGAATCATGAAAAAAATGTTTGAGAAAACTTTCTATTGGATATTATTTATTTTTGCAAGAATATATATAGAAAATGTGCTATAAAATTTGGTTAAGTGACAGACCATACTAACTTTGAATCAAAAAGTGATTAGTTGATCTGTTGTGGTTTGAAGTCCTTTTTCGCAAAGTGGAAAAACCCACGTAGTCACAGAGGGGAACGGAGTGGTTGATCGAAAAAACACTTTTGTTCAAGTCATGCTATATTGCATTTTAGCTCTATTTTTTAGATTTGAAGGATATTTTTCGGGTAATTTTTTGATGAGTATGTTCTGCTCACAGACGACTTCCGACCTCAACACAAGTTTCGAGAGCAAGTGCTTCAAATTATCTCAAATGACTGATTCAAAACACTTTACACGTATCAATTTAAAACAACCACCAAGAGCAGCGGATCCGTTTTTACTGCGAATCAGAATGCTCAAACCTGCCAACTTTTGTACCTGCCCAACCCAGGAGAGAATACGTTCGGAAAAGGCCGCCTAGAAAGGTGAAATTTCCGCCACCAACCGACACGGTTACCATGGCATGTAGCAAGTTAATTAGATTACTTATCGCAAGCGTGACTACTTGGCAGCACTTTCTGGTTGACTGCTGATTCATTCTTACGGTTAAGATAGCAGACCCGACGGTAACAAAGTAAAAGGATCTCTGGTTTATCCAATCATCGCATGACAGAGAAGTCAGCCAAGCTAGATGAAGTTGGAGCAAATAATCGTGGTAGCGAGCCGGAATTCCTTGGTTTGTTTTCAGGTTTCCGAGAAATGAGCTTAGGTAGCTTTGCGCGCTCCATGACAGTAAATTTATTATTTTTTGCTACAGTTTGGAAGATTTTTCAGTGCTAAGCGGCAATGTGACTGGACGAGTTATTCAAAAATGTCAGTCTCCAAGGCTTGAGGACGGATTAAAGCGGATAACTTTCAGCGTTTACTTCCGACTTGCACCAGACTCTACAAGCTGTCTCACAGTCAGTGCCAAGGTAAGCTTTCATTTTCTTTACCGTTGTATCTAGTCGTTACATACGTACCCCAGCCATTTTCTGCCAGTATTCTCATACAAAATGAAATGGCAGACGACAGAGAAAATAGCTATTCAAGCTTCGAAACAATACGCCTGCATTGCATGCATATGAAGTAACGTTTCACTAGAGAGACATTGTTTGATTTGTCTGCTAAGCAAATGACATGGAAAACGTCCTTCAAAAGTAGAATGTTCTCAATTTTCACATTATAAGTATAGTCACCACAGTATCCCTAATGCGAGAAAAGCTACTGGTGTCGTATGGGAGGTACATCATTAGCACCATGGGCGGAATTGCTTTGCACTTACACGTGACGCGATCTGCAGTGAACATTAACTGCATATGTTTTGTTTGCTAACGAGCTGGCAGAAACTAGTTATTGGTAAGTACTTTGGTTTACCGTAGTTTTAATGAATAAAGTTGATTTATGGTAACCAACTTTGTGTTCCCTCTGCCGCACAGCTTATTGCTAGCTAACCACGTAGATGCAACAATAAACAGCTAATAAATGTATGATGCACATATGTTTGCCGCGTATCTGTGCGGCCAAGTATCACGACCGGGATGGCGTAAAAGGGACCAACAGCACCAGCGCACAGCACTGTGTACGCTGAAACTAGCCATTACTTTACGACACTCATGAATTTTACCCGCTCGGATTAAATGATTCATTCATGACGGCCAGATTAAATGATTCATCTCCCGAGCCGAGCTACGTGTGCGCCGCGTGTGCTGATCCGAACCGACGTGTGTCATTTTGTGGCTAGAGCCTTCACCTGGGGCCGCATCAAATTACGGTGCAGGACCGAAGGCACGTGATTCGAAGCGTACGGGGTAGCAAGAGGACAGATACATTTCACATTTTCCCCGCCCGAGAGGGTGTAACGCTGAAGGATTTTCACTCCCATACGTTCATCTGAAGGGATCAGTTTGTTTGGTCGGCTTGTAGACTGGTTCTCTCAGTTTGGATATCTCTGAGTTTTAGGTGTTTGTAAATGAAAAAAAAAAGCTTATTGTAAAATTCCATTCACAGCTACAGATAATGAAGCAATGAATCGTCAATTTTCCTGGAAAACTCCTACTTCAGTTTCTTTTTTCATGAATTTCCAAATTCAAGAGATTTTATCATATAGCACAAACCCTCCGCGTAAAAAGTACTGTAATGTGCAGTACTGAGGAATTTTACTGTCACTTTCATATCTTTACTGACTTAGTAATTAGAGTTGGTTTTCATTACCTGATGAAAAAATAATATTCTTGAACAAAGTTGGTACCTATCTCTTCGACGGAAGCATGTTATTGTACCATTTGCTTTGTGTGCGAGAGCCGACGGTCTCTCCAAAGTTTTCCAAAGTTACCCAAATGTTAGCCCGTCTAGCCAAACATTTATTGAACCCTTCAACTTCGAAATGAGTCACTTTACCGTTGATGTTATACAAAAATTGGAAAAATAATAGCTTTCGCTGAAAACAAGTTTAAACTCCGTGGAAGTATTCTCCACACTTAAAAAATTTTCTACTTCATAACATTACTTACTTAAAAGGTAAGTAACTTTACTTTGCTGGCTAACGGACCGTAAACCGGTCTAGGGCCGAACGAATTAGAGATGTCCAGCTTCTTCTGTCTTGGGCAGCCGCTCTCCAGGCTCCTCGTACACCAGCAGATCGTGCATCTTCTTCCACCGCGCACATCCACCGCGTGCGAGGCCTACCACGGAGTCAACGGCCTCTTCCTGGTTCTCTACTGAAGAAAGTTTTGACGGCTCTCTCGTCAGGCATCCTGGCTACATGGCCAGCCCACTGAAGCCTGCCCCGCTGTATTACCTGCACTATATCAGCATGTTTGTATACCTGGTACAACCTGGTTCATGCGTCTGCGCCACACTCTATCTTCTAGTTTACCGCCAAGTATCGATCGCAGAACTTTACGCTCAAAAACTCCAAGCACTCGTCGATCAGCTTCTTTCAGCGTCCATGCTTCATGTCCGTAAAGGGCCACCGGGAGTATCAGCGTCCTATACAGCGCTAGTTTTGTGCGAGTTTGCAAACTACGGGACCTTAGCTGGTTACGCACGAACGCGAACGCGGCTGATGTCTCGCCAGCTATCCGCACGCACGATTTTGATCCCTCCAGTGTCATACGACTCAGCTTAATTAGTTTCGTAGGGAAACCGTGTTCCAGCATGATCTGCCTCAGCTCGTTTCTTTTTACTGAGTCGTATGCCGCCCTGAAGTCCACAAACAGATGGTGAGTCGATAAGTTGTACTCCCGAAACTTATCGAGGATCTGTCGCAGGGTGAAAGTTTGATCCGTCGTGGAACGCCCTTGTCGAAAACCAGCCTGGTATTCGCCAACAAAGGATTCCGTTAGCGGTCTCAATCTGCAGAACAGAATACGGGAGAGCACTTTATATGCGGAGTTGAGCAACGTTATGCCTCGATAGTTGCCACAATCCAATCGATGGCTTTTCTTATAGAAAGGGCATATGAGGCCTTCCAACCAGTCGTTCGGCATTTGTTCATCCACCCAGATCCCTAATATTATCTGGTGGATCGCATAGTACAGCCGCTCGCTTCCCGCTTTTAGAAGTTCGCCGGGATACCGTCCTTCCCAGCGGCCTTGCCATTTTTCAGCTCACTAATCGCCTTTTTGCCTCCTCCTGTGTTGGTGGCTCCACTGTTTGTTCGTCACTCATAATCGTCATCCTGTTCCTTCTCTGCTCATCCGGCTCCTCACCGTTCAATAGCGCCTGAAAATGCTCCTTCCACCTGGCTGCAACTGTCGGTTTACTAGTAGGCAGGTTGCCGTCCTTATCATTACACATGATCGGCACAGGGAAATTCCTGCTTCTGACTCTGTTAACAGTTCTATAGAATCTCCGCACGTCGTTTTGAGCATAGCTGTCCTCTGCGCTGGCGAGCACCTGCTCCTCGTACTCGCGCTTCTTCCGCCGGTGGGTTCTATTTACGGCAGCTCTTGCCCCCCTGTAATTCTCTCTGTTCTGACGCGTAGCCGCAGTGAGCATGCGGCTCCTGGCACGGTTCTTCTCATCTGTCGCTCTCTGGCACTCGGCATCGAACCAGCCATTACGCTGTCTTCCACGCATCGTATCTACCACCTCTCTCGCAGTCGTTTCGATGGCGCCGTGGATACTGCTCCACAGCCCATTTATGTCTTCCACTCCTTCCTCCTACTGTTCTGCGATCCGGTAATCTAGCTTTCTGGCGTATTCTGCTGCCACGCCATCAGCTTTCAACCGCTGGATGTTGAAACGCGTCGTCCTCTCTGTGCGAGATTACAGCACGTTCGACAACCGTGCGCGGATCTTACAAACGACAAGATAATGGTCAGAGTCAATGTTTGGTCCCCGAAAAGACCTAACATCAGTAACATCCGAAAAGTGCCGACCGTCAATCAGTACGTGATCGATCTGGGAGCAGGCTTCTCCATTTGGATGCCTCCAGGTGTGTTTCCGAATATTCAAACGTGGAAAATAGGAGCTACATATGGCCATTCCTCTGGCCGCGGCGAAGTTTATCAGCCTCAGGCCGTTTTCATTGGTTGACGAGTGGAGGCTATGCCTTCCAATGACCGGACGGAAGAACTCCTCCCTCCCAACCTGTGCGTTTGCGTCTCCGATGACGACTCTTACGTCGTGTTTTGGGCACTCGTCATAGATTCGCTCAAGCTTGTCATAGAACTCATCTTTGACTTCATCGGATTTGTCGTTTGTCGGTGCGTAGGTTTTGATTAAATTGTAGTTGAAGAATTCGCCCTTGATCCTCAACATGCATATACGGTCATCTACGGACCTCCACCGGATGACTCTTGTTTTCTGATTTTCCAGCACTACGAAACCGACGCCTCGTTCCGCTGCTTTGCCGCCACTGTAGTAGATGTGGTACTTGAAAGAAGTGCGTGCAATAGGGTCTACTGCACGGAATTCCCTTTCTCCGGAATTTGGCCACCGAACCTCCTGAATCGCTGCGATTTCGACTCCCTGCCGCTGTAGTTCTCGAGCAAGCAAGCCAGCCCGCGCCGGTTCATTGAGAGATCGGACGTTCCAAGTACCCAATTTCCAATCGTTTACCATGAGCTTTTTCCGTGATGGTAGGTCTTTGCCGATTGATCCGTTCCGTATTTCTAAATTCGCTATTCGTGGTTGATGAAAGGTTTCGGTATGCTACCTTACCAGGGTCGCGATACCTGCATCCTGCTGATGGGGCTGCCATCTTAGGTGTAGCTTGCGAGGATACAGCATTCCATAATTCAGCCGCCCGCTCCGGGTCAGACGCTGTTGTACGCCGCCCCTATGGGGATACAGCCACGTACGACCCCCTTCCCAGTCAGCATACGACCATAGTTTTTACCGGGGGTTGGTTACCCGATCTCCACTAAGGTTACCCGTATTCCGGTCTGCACCACGTGGAGGTTGGGATGAATGGCCACATTAGGGTCTCAAGTTACACGTGTCCAGCCATTTGCCAACCATCCACCTTCATAACATTAGAAGAGTAAAATAGCATTCGGATAGTTTGTTTTGTGACGTTGTGTTTCAAATAAAATCAGGACTAACCATGTAATTTCTATCGATATGTATGAGTTGCGCCTGGGCACACATTTTGGTGTTAGTTAGGCAAATAAGTTCTCGGTGTTGTTTCAAACAAAAATGCAAAGTGATTTTGAAACTATAGTTAGAGTCTTCAAAAGTAATGCCGATTGCTAGCTGCAACTTTACCCCATCTTTCTTGCAGAGCTCGGATACCGTTACGATAAAAGTGTTCGTAATTTGAGGTTTTCCACGGACCCCTTTTTGTGCCTTTGTTCGTGTTTTGACCATTTTTCGCGTATAATAGATAACACCGACCTGTACCAACCAAATACACGACGTAGACGCATGACTGGGTAGACTCCATGACTATTTCTTCTCTGGGTGGTTATAATGAATCTATTCTTCGTCACACGTCACGAAGCCTTGAAGAAAACCCTTTTTTTACACCCAGAGCAGTTATTTACGAGCAAAAAATCGACGCTCAATGTCCATAAAGTCCTTAGGAGGCATAAAGTCCTTAGGAGCTCAATTTACTTGTTTCGAAATTATCCTCAAAGCATGCAATCGTTTGGCTTGATGGGTAACTCATAATACCGAAATAAGCTATTCCTACATTTGGCATGGATCCTCATCGTTCGATTCCTTCAACTTAGCGTCTTCGAAGATTTTTGGCCTTTCTTCACGCGGGCTGTCGTCAACATTGAAATTACCGTTTTTAAAGTGACGGAACCAAGCACGGCACGTTGTTTCACTTAGATTGGCATTTCCGCAAACTTTATTTAACTCTCGATGCGTTTGAGTTGCTTTTTTCTTCGAATGAATTAAGAAAAATAACACTTCTCGCAAATTCTGATTATTTTCACAAAATCTGACCTTTCCATGCAACTTATATGTCACAATCGACCAGCACCTATTGATGCCACCATCCATTGACATATAGCGATATAAGCTATCGTTGTGCACCTAATATATCGTTATAGTTGATGCATTGCCGGTATCTCTCTGGTCTGTTTTGTGAAAACAAACAAGAGAAAAATATGTCTGCTCCAACGGTGTGAAAATTTCTTGAATGAAAATTAAAGAACGAAGGCACGTATTACACCAAAAAACCTCTGAATTATTTGAATCGCAACTAGGGTAAGGAACGGCTTAAGCAGTGGCGCCTGTTTTAATCAGTCGAAGAAAACAGGCCTCGAACTCCGGTATTTTGATCAAAATCGACAATTTCAATGATGGAAACGAAAGCTTTGATTGTCTAGCTGTCTTACGAATATAAGAAATACCGTTAATCACAAAGAAATCTGTGAACAAACATCATTCGAAACAAATCGACTTATATTGCAGCCATTCAGGAGCCACTTCAGGTGCTAAAAAACGCCTGCAAAACAGAAGGAAACCGATTGAAATAGGTTCGGGGTGATTGGAATAGTGTCCCTCGATTGGTAACTCTAATTGATTTATTGTTAAAGTATGCTAACTTAGTTTTACAATCTGAAAACAGATTCTGACAGAGAAAACGATAAAGAACAGATTGTTATAGGGGAACTGCTCCATTATTCATCTCATTAAGCCGATAATTACGAAGAATGCATGGATTAAAAACAAAATTATCACGAAATCATTAAACAAATAAACTAAATATGCTTACGTGCCCTTATAAAATTGTTTAGCATTGTAAATTTAGTGAAATTAGCTAGATTCGTCCTGAATGTTGTAAAAAAAAAACATTTTTCACAACGCTTCCATATCCATCTCAAAACTTGAATCACTGCTTAATTATTCATCTCACGACGCCCCCATATTCATCGCACTGATAATCATGAATTATTCACATTATCATGAATGAACGTAGCCGCAGCCCGTCATAGTAGGTCAAAATTAATTGAGCAAAGGTTAGGCAGATAACTACCACCGTATTGGTGAAAACGTTGCATGATTCCTATATGTACACGCCCAACATGAAATCCGTTTGTTTTGAACAGCCAAGTGAGTTCATTTCTGTGAAGTTAACGGAGTGCATAGGACTTAAAATGCCGTTTTACTCAATATAATCATGTGAAATTTCATAATACAAGATACAGAAAGAAAAACTACCAGTTAGCATGCATAGTTTTCCGTGGCATGAACCAGCCCGAAACGGGCTCAAATTTGTGGATCTCAATTTTCAGCTGATGTAAAGTTTGCGTGTTCCCAGCACTTCAAACCAAAGAGTTAAGTTTTGTCGGTCATCCACCATTTCTTGTTAAAAATGGTAAGGCAATCATAATTTTAAATACTAACTGTCCTAGTATCAAAAGAATTTTCAGCCATTCCAACTATTCTTACGCGACCTAAAAGAAATCCGTCTGATACAAGTCTGCGAGCTGGACGTAATGCTGGTGAAACCATCGTTTTCGTTACTTGCATAAACATCAGATTAAAACACATGAAAGAAACATTGTAAGGAGAAAAATTAATATGCATAAAATAGTTCAAATGAGATACCACGGTAATTTTCCAAATCGTTGTACTATTACAGAAAGAAATAGCAAGAAAACTAGGCACTTGGAAATTTGAAATTAAATCTTTTTATGTTGTGTATAACCCGGATTTTATCAGAACTTTTTTCGTTCCTCTTTACCAGATGTTTATAAATTGATTTCTAAAATAACGGTTAAAAATTCTCTACACAAAAGTTGTATTTATTGCTTTAAATTCTATTTTATCTATATCTACCAGTGCGTTGTGATGAAACCTTCGACGTTGTGACGTAGAAGCTTTAAGCATCAGGTTTGTTTACTATGTTTTCGTTACCAAGACAATCAAACCCCTTGTTTCTTCTAACCTGTCAATCTATTATCGTTGGTAGTAGGTTACCTAGATATCCGCTGGAGTTGTTTACGTCCAAAATTGGTAACCTACTTAACCACTACAGTGCTGTAGATTTATGTCAATTATGTCGGAATATTTCAACATTTTCAGTATGATATTTTCGTATTAACAGAAACTGATTTGGAAACTTTTGATTTTCTTCAGCGTAGTGAAAACAGATGAAAATACATACCGTTGAAATTTAGGAATTGTACAAATTCATCTCATATATTTCTGCTAATTCAAGCTTGTTTTATGAAATTTGAGGTGAACATTGCAATGATTAGAGTATTCTTAGTGTAGTGAGTGATTTTGTTTGATTCAAATAAAAAGTGGTTCGCTAGTGATAAAAAAAATTTTGGTTGGCTGTTGAACGAGTCTTGTTGTAGCCGTATAGAACAATGCGCGGATTTTGTTTTCTGAGGTAGGTGATTGAATTAAATGAGTTTTCGAGTGCAGATGCCCGACTATAATATCAAATTTAGTGCTTTTAAGTGAGTTTTTAAGGATTATACTTTATGAGGAATTTAAAGTGAACTAATCCATTCCATGGATTAACAGATTGGTTTAAGAAGAAAATATGCGTTTTTTCCTGTTTTCAATTGTGTTTTCATGTTGTATGAGATGAATACATGGGCTGAGATGTATAATGAAGCAGTTCCCCTACTACTGTTTGAACTTCACCCAAAATATTTCAAGTTTTTCGTCTCAATACACAGGCGGTTCTTAAAGCTGCTTAGAATATGTTCCCTACCTTATATCTCATTCATTAGGACCGGCGGGAATTGGATTGGAATCGCTTCACTAAGTATTGTAATACCCGGTTTAAATATTGCAGCACCCCCAAACATTTTACAATGTTTTTCAGAATGTTTCAAAAGGAAAAGGTTTTCAGGATAGTGAACAGTTTAGTATAAAGTTTCGCCGCTATGTGGCGCTAGTATGCGAGCAATTCTTTGTATTCTGATCTTAATTTATCTCACGATCCTGGCTTCCTGACGAATTGCGATCTTCAGGAAAGTTGGTCAGAAGGTGAAGGGCTTCTGGATATTGGATAGTTGATTCCAGAATTCTGTTACCACGTGGGTTCACGAGATAAATTACACTGGTAAACGCAGGTTTGCCCTAGAGTTCGAACTGGGAGAAAATAGAAGGTTATAGCTTTATAACCATTCCAGTTAACGGGTTCAATGATGGCAATTTAGGTCACGGGTTACTTTAAAACACGTTTTGTTATGTCAAAGCCGACGTTTCAAGGATATATTTCCTCGTCCTCAGAGCAAAAACAAAACAAACAAGTTCTCGTCAAAATATGGTGCATTGGTGTTAAATTGCTGGTGGTTAACTACACTACAACAGTATCTTCCAACACACATCACACACGATCGTGTGAAGAGATCACTCTCTCAGTTACAAAAATAAACTCCCACCGGGCAGTGTGTGCAGTTCATCGTTGGCGTGCTGAGATACGGGAACACAATAGTAGAGGGTGATTCGACTTTGGTTTAGAACTAGTTATACCTTTCCCAGTAGTTTAATTGGCCAAAACGGAGATTGCGGGTTCGAGTCCCGTCTGGACGAGGGAAAATTTTTTCTAAGCCTAAAAGTCACACCTTCTATTCCCGTTCATTTTCGCATCCTCGCAAACTGCATACATTGCCCGCTTTACTAAACTTAAAAAACTTATGTTGTGTTATGTTTAAAATAATCATCGCACACTAGCGTCACGTAACGGCTGAATTTTCACAAACTAAAAACCCTTGATCTCCTGAATGCTGAAGATCACAACTCTCTAAATAGTGGGCTTTTTAAGATCAATCAAATTCAAAACAGGTACTCAAAACTACAAGCATACTAGCGCCTCGTTGGCCGTCACGTCGCGTCGTCCGCCGACCACAAGTTTCGACTTACTGAACAGCTTTGCTGAAGACCACAGGTCTCTAGGTTGTCGGAATCACGAGATAAAGTTACATAAATCTGCCGATTTTAGGTGACGCTAAACTTTTCATCGATATTCAAACTGTGTATTGCAATAATCATTGAAGCGATTCCAAACTTATGGCGAGTAGTGTGTTGATTCATTCTCTTCTCTAGACTCTTTTCTCCCTAAACATCATCGTGTTAACCACGAGAAAGAATCAAGATTGGACCTGTTAGATAGTACAGAACTCGTATTAATCTAGAAAACCTACTTTTTCAATCATTTCCGGCAATTCTGGTTGCAATGCAAAACCTTTGATTTGCAAGCCATAAGCAGTGAACAAACAGTTTTCAATTAGACATTCGAGAGCGGAAACCTACGGAATAGGAATTATATACTGTTCTGCATCAAATTTCGAACACTTAGACTATGATGTAACTTTTTGACGTGGGACTACGTCGAACTGCAGTATATTGAGATACATTCTGCGAAAACTAAAACCAAAATGTGACGTTGGAATGAAAGATTTCAAACGGTAATACTGATGTAACCACAGGATGGATCACAATAATCAATATGTCGTTGGATTGATAAAATGTTGGACAATTCAGTGGTTCTTCAGTTATCGTTATCACTTCATTGTTAAATAGTGAGAATTGAATAAAAGTTTCAAGGTCGAATTTTCACGAACAATGTACCAATCACATGCAAGCACGCCTCGTACAGACTTCATGAGTAGACACCAACTGCCTGCTGTGATATACTGTAAAGCAATGGAAAAAAAAATTGACAGAATCTCCACGTCCCAATAGAATAGCTAACGTTTGCTTCTATAAGCCTAGAATATATTGATGCCTTGAAGGTGAAGCGTTTTCGGAAAGTTTGTAGCCACCTCCACTATTAGACAGTTTTAGGTTTTGCTGTTAGAATGTTATTAAAACTGATGTCTTGAAGGAAAACATGCTGGCACAGACAACAGTACTGCACCGAGTAATGTATGAATAGAGCGCTGGTCACTCGTCATCTGTCAGTGCAGAAGAACTCGATAAGCCAAGTGAAGACTACATTGCCACTGTCGACGTACAGTGAGGCGTGTTGGGTCTACGCGTAGGTATCGTTTTGCGATCTGGAACACAATCGAATTGCCGTTTAGGTTGTCCTTTCCTTCTTCTTGTTTCGTATAATAGTAAATATCAGAATTCAATATGATTATTCGGGTGCCGCAAAATACGTTGTGCCACCGGGGACAACAATGTTTATCATTCTAGGCCGGTTTATTTTTGAAGATAACAGACATATGACTTACAAATATGGCATCTTCGTTGTTTTTTGGTATCTTGAAACTGATTCATTTTGTTCTGATTCTGTTTACTGATAAACTGTTTAAATTGACTTGAATTGAATATTAACATGTTTATAAAATTCTACATGTATTATAATGAAAGGTGTTCATCAATATTAAAGAGATTTTTTTCCAAAATAGAGTGCTGCTAATTAATAATAAAAATACAGACCCTGTTCGATATTCTTTCTGTTTTTTCTGTTGCCGAAATCAAACTATGCCAAAAATGAACGGTTCTTTTTTCATGACTTTTTTTTAGGCCAAAGACGACATTACCTGTAGATATGGCCACCAGTAAACTAATTTTGGTTCCAAGTCGTTTGAGGTCGACCTAGATACATCCGCTTCGGCAACTTAAAGAACCAAAATACCTTTCTTTTGGAGGATGTTGACCTTGAATTGGTTAAAAAAAAGCAGCAAAACTAGAAAAATGTGATTAAACATAATCGCTCGTTTTTGGCACATGTGTGGAAAAATTGAACCGTTGTAGTCCTACGTCAACTATGCGGTCGTGTCTTGGATTCCACCTTCCTATTTTTCACTTAAAAATCAAGGAAAATTAACTTTCTCATCGATGTTAAAAGTTTAACATGTTGGTTATTTTATTTTTGTTGCGAATAAGTGCTATTTATATAGATTTAAACACTTTTTGTACACAAAAACAAGGGAAATTCAAAAATCGGCTTTGATTCAAACTCCGAAAACTGCAACGTAATTACATAGAGATGGATAGGCAAACAATCTGAATACTGACTGTCACTTTTTTCAACGCCTGCTGATTCCCCGGAAGTGGCCCTAAAGTAAAGCGCTATGCATCACTGTTTGGGACATTCCAAGGAACGAAATGGGATCTAGGTAATCATTCTTTTTATTACACTAGCTATAATAATTCGATTTTTATTGTAAAGTGTTCGAAGTTTGAGACTGTTCGAATGACTGAGAAATTGTTGAATCAAAACGGTATTAGGGTGGGACAAAAAATAAATGTTAGCTCCCATGCACTTTTCGTGTTCCTTATGGGTTCAATAACAACTGTGAAACCTTTCAGATCGATCGGTGGAACTATATTTTTGCGCCCGATTTTTGAAGTTTCCAATCAAATTGTCCAGTTCACTCCTAAAAATATATCGATACATGATACAGTCCCTCTACAATTAAGAGTCAGTCAACGGGTAGCCTAAATGTTGAAAAATGAATATAAAATCGGAAAAGTTATCAACTAAGAATGTTTTACCACAGACTAACAGACATAACACCTCGAACAAATCTTCAATAAAATCATCGTTCGGATGATTCCAGTACTTTACGTTAGTAACACTAGCACCATCTGCTGCCGTGTTCGCGCTGCGTCGTGTATTTCGACATCAGCGCTAGCGTTACTGCATGTGTCAAATAGGGAACTACAAAATGTGTATGGGATTGCATGACAGCACCCCAGACGGTGTTGTCGCGCGATGACTATTATTCGATTGGAAATTTAAAATGATTGTTTTTTTGTGGCGATGGAGCTAGGTTCCAGTGTTACGTCTGTTAGTCTGTGGTTTTACTATCTATTTCTGTGTTCTGATGTATACTTTCGATCGACAATTAGTTTCACTGCAGCTGATGTGTGTAAATCGGTTAAGAAGAAAAATAGTACTTGCATAGCAAAAGACACAATTATGGGTCACTTTTGACCTTCAAGATCATTTAGTTTATAAAACCATCAAAATCCATCACAAAAGTTATTTTATTGTTGTAAAAGCTTGATAATAAGCTATTTTATTAAATCGTGTTGTATTTTCATGCAAAAGTAATGAAAATAGCCAAAATATTGGCTGACCCACAATTGTGCACCGCCAAACGAGACATTACTACAATTATGGGTCACTTCACTTATTGCACCGAGCAGAATTATTGTTTTTAATAACATTTTCAACATTGAATCATTCCAATCGTATGAATAGGGTTACAATTGTGTTATAAAAAATACCACTGCCAATGAAAGTTGTTCAGTTTCGTGAGAATAGACGTATTTGCGTAAAAGTGACCCATAATTGTAGCTGACCCATGATTGTGGAGGCACTGTATTGGTAGCAAACATTCCTGAAAAAACTCTTCTGAAGACCGTACGGCGCTACGATGCTTGTAAAAAAGTTATTTACCCCAAACTAGTTGGATGTCTGACGAAGAGCTAACCATTGAATTTTTCCTCACATCGTAGCGCCTTACGGTCTTTAAAGGAGTTTTTTCCAGAAAAAATTCTTACAAATATCATGTAGGTATCGATATACTTTTAGGAGCCAACTGGACATCTCTAGAGAATAAGTTTAGAAAGAGTGGATGTTCCCATATAAAATCGTGTGAAAACTTTAAAACTTTGGCGCAAAAATATAGTTCCACCGATCGATCTGAAAAGTTACACAGCTGTTGTAGGAGCCATACGTTGACACACTTTTTCTAACAATTCTAGTGTAAAACTAAGGTTTCCGCAATGTTCTTGAGTCTTGAGTGCTTTTAATGATGGTGGTCGGCGATAAAATCGGCGATAAACATTCGATCTTTTGCAGCGTGTGAGTCAACTTCGTCTCTCAGTCGGTTCTAACATATATCGTACGATATGCCAGTCCGAGTGAAGCAATTCGGAGATTCGCTGAGATAATTCATTCTCTCTTAGAGATGGAATTTCCAATAGCTCTACAAACCGATGATTCACTCTTCGCTGATAGAACCCAAGTGTCAAAACAAAAGAGTATAATCGCGAGTTGATAATTATCGGAAAAGAGAAGTGATTGCGATCGCTTGAACAATTATCCCCCTTTCTTTCTGAGTCGCAAGTGTTGAGAGTAAAATAGGTTTTTCATCGTTTAACAAAATTTTGCTTACTGTTGTCATTGTCAACTCAATGTACCTTTGTTCGTTGGTTTTATTTGCATCGAAGGTTAGTTCAGTGATGTATGTTGGCCGATATCGAAGTTTTTTTTAAACAAGCAGAAACCTGCACACATTAAAAAAAAAATCCGCAAATATAAATAGATTCGAAAAAAGTTTGCAAGCTATGCAAAAAGTAACAACAAATATTTGCCATTTGAGAAAATAAAATCGGCCACGGACTCTGAAAACAGACTATTCTGTAAATCTGGTATACCTGTTTTGTGCTGCCTTTTAGTTGGTCTAAAGCCTGTATTACACTCTTTGACTAATGGTCAAATATTTGACCTTCTGACATAATGGTCAAATTTATTTTATATCATGATTGTTGTTTGCCCGTGTTTGTCACATGTAAAAATTGGGGAGTGACAAACAATTATCTTTGACCAAATTTTTATCTGTCAAAAAGTGACAAATATTTGACGCTTGGTAAAAGAGTCTAATCCAGCCTTAACGCTTGCAGTTTTTTCCCTCTCTGAGTTTTTGGTTTGCGATACAATTTTACGATTATCGGGACACTTTCACTCACAAGGTGATTCAAACCAAAGATTTTCGTTCCACGGCTCGATCGGATCGGAAGACAATAATGAATTACCGATTGAAGCAAATGAGACAATCGAAACATCGTATAAACGAGCGACGATAATCTCGCATACAGCTAACAGGCTATGAAGTTCACGGAGTATTCTTTCGGCAATTTTTTTGTCACATAGGTTTTCTTCTCGAACGACGAGCAAAGATGTTTTGCTTGCTTCACACATGTCTCATTGCCAATCAATATTGTTTGGTTTGGGGAGCTTTGGCCTTGGTAGGATATTGTTGCTCTGGAGTTTGTTTGGGCCATTGCTTGTCTTAAAGTCCTTGACCAAATCACAAATGGAGGAAGAGCTGTTTTCTAGTATGTAATCCACGACTTTTCATTCAAATTCACAGTTTTTCTGGACTTCCTGGTCCGCTTACCAGATGAATTTAAGTTCATTTCATGATTCAATTGAATATTACTTGCTCTGCGGCGCACTAGATACTATCTAGTATTAAACATTTGCGGCTACTTTTCGATACACTTCCTATCTGCGAAGCGTAAGCTGAATAAAAACTGTCTCGTCTATCTGTTTAGCGTAGGAATGCTCCATTCTGTATCAAATTAACATTCAAATGTTAACAGTTTATTTCAGCGCTGTTTGTAGTCTTTTGCGTTTCACTGGTTGGTTGAGTGCTTTTTCATTTCTTTGCTTCCGGTGTTTTTTTTTCGCACTCGCTGAACAACTTTTCACGCTACAAGTTTCCTCGTGCAGCAGCATCGCGCGATATGATGTTCGTGTTGTTCGCAAATCGTAGATCCACTCCACTGACAACTAACATCAGCTGCTGTACTTTCCGAAACTAATAATATCCGGAAACCACATGATAGCACATTACAAACATTGGCACACAGCTGCGGCAACGGTGGTTTTCCGCGCGTTTTCCATGCAGGACTCGCAGATGCAGAAGCAACAGCAGCCATATTACAGCATTATTTATTATTCATTTTGTGCTTGCTGGAATTGCAGATGCAAGCCATACTGAGTGTCGTTTTGTGTGTATGTGTGTTCATTGGTGTCCTAGCCACTTAGAAAGTGAGATGATTTGATTGGTAAAATTTAAAAAATAAGTTGTGTAAAAAACGTACAAAATCGTTCAACCAGCTTTTTGCCACTGTTATCACACAGTACAATAAATCCAAGTACGATTGCCATCCTGGACACAACTTAACCAACACACAACGAGGTTTGCCGTGCGCCACGACACAGTCATCCTTGCAGTCCATCGCAACAACCATCGCCGTACTACCGGAGCGACTGGCCATCATTAATATGACAAGTTACGCGAGGACGGTAGCAGCAGCCTTTTTGTAGACAGCCGGAGTGTGAATGATGCGAATGAATGTTTAATGTGATGAATCACATTAGGTATATAATGAGCTTACGGTACGATGTGCCGGGTTTCCGGCTGGTGTCTCTGCCGCGTACGGCTGAAGCAATAGAACTGAACCGTTCGTGGCTGACAGCACGGTGGAACATGTTTTCTCGCTAAAGCGTCCCAATTGGCACGTTATCTATCATTTGATGAATGTACAGTCCAATCTAAATTTGAGTGATTGAATCTGGAATTTATTCTACCAAGCAGGATGAAAAAAATATATTTCGATATGGATCTGAAATGAATGTTTCTAGAACTGGAACAGTTTAAATCAACCAATAAATCTATAACAAATAAGGCTAATTTAGTGCATATTCAGGTTAAATAAATTCATCAATCACCTCTTTGGTTTCGATGCCATATTTTAGACTTATTATTCGATAGAACCACAACAAGATTAGTAATCAACACTCCCCCCCAACGGCACATAAATGTCTCATGTTGGGAGGGGAGAAATGCACACAAAACCACCCAGAAGCTCAGAAGCAGACGCATTTTCTTTTATTCTCTGCCATCCATCCAAGCCAGCAGCTGAAAGGGCAACGTTTCCAGAAATCTCCCCAGACGATAAACCTTTTCTTCTCAGTTCTAGAGTTACACCCAAGCATGCAATATCTACTAGACGGCAAACAGCATAGCCCTAATAAATTTCTATAGTCGGTTCGAAATTGGGTTCAATTACCGGCATCTGTCGACCATTGAACTTTCTGACTCTTTAACCCGGTTCGATGCTGCTGGCCACAGAGGGGGCAATCGGTACAGAGAGAACTGCTCTGGACGGATGAACGGAGATCGGTTCCAGCTGGAAACAGCATACGTAGAGTACGATAATTGATTTCAAATTCAGATTATTCTTCTAATTTCTTGCCCTCGGCAAATTGAATCCATTTAGAGCTTAGCTCAGGTTAAACGATTTGCTCAGTGAGTCATATTAATATCCGCATTCCGTACTTTTGGTCTATTGAAAAATAACAAAATAATAACTCGAGATAATCGATTCTCACTGTACTGCAAAACCACTCCACCAGTGAAGAGTCCAATTGACTTCAATCGTATTTTTCTGTATCATCGCGTCCCGATTTAGTTTTTGCTGATTTCCTTCAACACAACATAGGTTGTGGCTTATTTTTGTTTGATGAAAACAAATTACCTTTGTTTCAGATCAATAAACTAATGGCACGCTCGTTCAAAACAGGACACCGTCACCGACTGGAAGTAAACGACAAACTTACTAAATAGCTGGTTTCAGAACACGAAGTCCCTGTGTATTTGTAGGGCCTCAGTTGAGAAAAATAAACAAAACGAGAAGATCACCTCCTTCAAAGACAAATATCAAGGAAAAAGCGAACAAAGCGTGACCCAACAGCTCCCGAATGGCCGACGACCGGAGCGGCCACGCTTCAGGGACCTTATCGAATCAATCATCAGTAAAAAAGCTTTTTCCCTGGAGGACGGTTAGGATATCGTTTGCACAAGATTCCTGCGGGGGCATCGCCCCCTCCAGAATTAGGCTAAAATGCTTCGCAAATCGTTTTTGCATTCGTTATTTTTACAATCGAGGGGAAAGCCAGCGAAAAGCCGGAAAATTGTTATCCCAAAAGGTTCCCCGCGCAGTCAGTGGATGGAAATCGATAATTTAAGCAACTCCGAGAAGTGAGGTTCGAACTAACGGTTGAAAGCCCAAATGTAGACGGTAGATAAATTTTTGATTGCCCTTAAATTGCTCCAATCAGATGAATGATCCAAGCTGACGATGGTTTGTTTTAAAACACGCGAGCCCCGGATGTAAATAGTAGCAATTTATGAAATGAGATTGAAATTGGGGGAATCATCTGTGTGATTGCGTCCGGCGGTTCACTATCTTGGGAGTAAATTTAATCGAACGGTTCTGTCCGTGGTTTCCTACCAATCGTAATTAGCCGTCGTCGTGTGGGTTTCAAGATAACACATTAGCTGAATAAATACTGGCGGTGGCGGTCGCTGTTGATTCAATGAAGGTTTGATTAATTTTAGATCTTCATGTTATGTACAAGACCAGTATAAATTACTGATATTGGAAATTGATAGTGCGGAATTACGCACGAAAACGGAATGTGTTTTGTTAGTCGAAATTGCCTAAAAAGCCTGTAAATTGTTGTGTTGCTGGAAGGCTTTCATAATATTTTTTTTTCTAATTCGCAAAGGTACAAAATACAACAAACATCAGCATCTTCACAAGCATCTTCACTTTACGTCATTGGACTAAGGTGTATTCTAAACACCCAAACGTTAATTTTTATTATGCTGTGTCATTAAAATCGCCATCAAAACTGTCAACTGGTACCTTACTGGCAAGCCGGCCGGTTTTTCATAGTCCTCAAACCAAGTTTTACGGACAGAGGTCACCAGTTGCTTCAAGTCGTGAAAAAATTTCTGATGAGTTTTCACAATACCTCGTATATTTTCGCCATAAAGAAACAAACAAGGCTGCGAAAAGCTATAGATGAAGAAAAAAAGGCTGCGAAAAGCTGTTGCGTCTTGTTACTCTCTCCCTTTCTTCGGATGGGTTGTTCAAGCAAAACTGCTAATCTGCCCATTTTTTCTTGTTGAGAAATGAGCTGATTAGGAAAATTGATATCTCTCCTGTTTTATGTTCGTGTAATTTTATAACATTTCTGTCATCATAAAATGTACTTTGCGAACCATGTGGATCTGCTGAAGACTTTTTTAATCTTTCGTAGGGTCATTATATTTACTGAAAGCAAAATAACTATCAATACTTCATCAATTTTTTTCCCTTTTTTAATAAAGGAATTTGAAAGAAAAAAGTAAAGTACGAATTTGAACGGGATCGAGTCAACAAATTTGTGAGTATAAAAAATGTTTAAGTTTTCAACGCGATTGATGCGTCTGCGCAAAAAAAAAAGAATTGCGTGGAAAAATCGCGTAATTTTGAACAAATCGTGTAAAAAAAAGATAACGTCGTTTTGCTAAAATCTTCTGCAACGTGTAAAAAAATCGTTTGAATTTTCGAAAAATATTTCACAATAATTTCAATTCGAGAAATAATCAAAAACTTTCAATGTTTTCTGGAACATCATTCTGGAAAAAGCGTAACTTTGACCGCTTGAGGCACTATACTTCCCTAAGTCTGATCGAGCTAAAATTTAGTAGGAAGACATTTTTCGAGGAGACGAAACTTTTGAGCCCTAACGTTAAACGAAGCTCGGAGGTCAATTTTTCCGTACGTTTCATTGGCCCCTGATCAGAAATTTATTAGTGTCTGTGAAATTTGTTAGTGTGAAAAAATATTAGTGTTGCAGCCCACTGCGCCAACCGGTATGGAATCGGTTAATTTTGAAAACGATATTGGCAGATAGACAGAACATCAGACAGAACAACAGAACAACATCTGTCACAGCGACGATCTATAAAAATTCAATTGGTTTCCTTCTTTAGATTTGGTGAGCTTGAAGAGATAGACGTGCTGTGCTTTATCGAAAGTTACAATCGCAAATAGATGAAATTATAGAATTAGGTATTTTTGGTTGAACTATTTAAATAAAGAAAAAATTATAAAGCTTAATTTAAATTTAATAGCATTAGTTAAAGCTTTGGAAAAAATTTACAAATTAGTACGGTGACGGGAACTGGGATACCAGACACACGTGAGTTGAAACTTATAGATAATATACTCAGGTTAAAATTACGTTGATAGGCAAACGAATATCATTTTTCACTAGGAGACATTGGAACAGTAGAAATCCAAACCACGTAGGAAATCATAGGAGAAACTAAATGTATGTTACATGCTCTATTATCATCTACACTTAACCTAACTTTGAAAATAAATTTATAGGTTGATCCGCCGCTACTGTTACAACAGAAAGCTGATACAAAATCTTCTCCGTCTGGATCCGAACAAAATCAAAATTTAGATCCAAATTAAATTTTCAACGGGAATGGCATCTATTTCTTCTAAAGAAGAAATAGAGCAGACAGAGTGTCTGGTGTGTGATCTAGCCGAATCAGACGATATCGATTGGATACAATGCGAGAGATATGCACGATGGGCTCATTTTTCGTGTGCTGGTGTCGACCAGAGAATTTCCAGAATTGACTGGTATTGCAATAATTGTGCTCCGCTTTGCGCCGCGCAACTGACCGTCCCGAAGCAGCAGAAAGTACGATCGAAAAAGGGATCTAAAAGTGACGTAGGCTCTAATAGCAAAACTGGTTCGGTCCGAGATTTGACTGAGGAGCAGTTAGAGGAGGAACAGCTTGCTAGAGAGAAGGCTTTTGCGAAACAAATAGAGATCCGCAAAAAACGTATCGCACTAGAGCTAGCTTGGAATGAGAAGATGCTAGAGCAGGAACGTTTAATGCGAGAAATGGAACTTGAAGCTCGACGAGAAATGCAAAAACAACAGTTGGAACAAGATCAGTTGCTACTAATCGTTCAATCACCGATGAGCGGAAATTTATTGAGCAACGCAATGTGATTCGTACACAATTTAATATCAGCGTGAACAATGTTAAAACGCATGAGAACGACGAAGGAGGTGCTGTTGGGGGAGAGGAGAAGAATACCAGTAGAGTAAGAGAGTGGCTGAACAATCAGAGTAAGCCGCTTATGAATGATCACTGTGAAACGCCAGGAAAAGACAAAGGGCCGTCGATTGATTCACTTCCAGCTGATGAAGGCGAGGATAGTTTCATACAGGAAGATCATCGGAATGATTTTACCAGTTTCGTTGGAGATAGAGACTCGAATGTAAGACAACTCAGTGGAAGCGTTCCCGCTAGCGTGAATTGAAAAATTGATGAGAACGTTATTTGACAAGGTAAAGCAAGCGGCTGCACCGAGGGCTGATAGGCTGAGTACATTCATCAATTTTGGCATAACTGTTAAACAGCTTTGGGACCATCTAGAAGCTGCGCGACTTACCGATCATCTAAACAACCCAATGATGGTGCAAGAATTAGTTGATAAATTACCACCAAGTTACAAATTAGAGTGGGTTAGATATAAACGCGGAAATCAGGGCACGCCGTTAAGAAAGTTCACTAACTTTATTACCGATATCGTCGCTGATGTGTCTGAGGTGGCAGACTTTTCAGTAAATGAAAGGGAATGTACACGACCTGTATGGGGGAAAACAAATAAAAAAGAATATTTGCATCTGCACGATTTAGAATGCAGACGTACCGATGACCAATCTAAGGAAATCGCTAGTAAAGCTTGTTGGGTTTGTAAAAGATGGGTCATACAGTCAGATTTTGCGACGAGTTTCGAAAATTGAATGTTGTTGAAAGACTGAGAGCATTAGATAGGTTGAAAATATGTCACTTGTGTCTAATTAAGCACGGGGAACGACGGTGTGCATCTAGGCAGCGCTGTAACATTAATAACTGCCAAAGTAATCATCACCCACTCCTGCACCGCACAAGGGTCGGTACAAATGCAAAGAATAAACTGTAATGCTCACGGGGCCGATCGGGCTGTGATATTTCGCATAGTCCCAGTAACATTGCATAACGGGAACCAGCAGTTGGATACGCTGGCATTCCTGGATGAGGGATCGTCTACCACGCTGGTGGATGAAGCAATAGCAAATCAGTTGAACATAAAGGGAAGACCAGAACCATTGATCGTAACATGGACTGGAAATATTAACCGTTTCGAGAACGGTTCGAGGAAAATTGAAATGATGCTGTCGGCTAAAGGATCAACCGAGAAATTTCCATTGGAAAATATACGTACGGTGGCCGAGCTGGTTCTGCCAACGCAAGATATGCGTTTCGCTCATGTTGTCGCAAAATATCCGCATCTGGCTGATGCGCATGTGCTGGATTATTCGGCAGAACAACCGACTATTCTGATCGGTTTAGATAATCTACACCTGTTCGCGCCGCTTGAGTCACGGATCGATGGGAGAAATGAACCGATTGCTGTGCGCACAAGAATGGGTTGGACTGTTTATGGACCAGAGAAACGCGCAGCACAGGCGCACACTTACTTGAATTTGCATAACAGTATGCCGTTTCGTAACCAACAACTACATGACTTGATAAGGGAACAGTTTGTGCTTGATGATTCGGGTATGTCGCCCTTTGCTATACCGGAACCAATAGGCGAGCAGCGAGCGCGTGCGATTTTGTTAGCAACGACCAAGCGTGTGGGAGACAAATTCGAAACAGGACTATTATGGCGCAAAGACGAGCGTTGTTTCCCAGATAACTATTCAATGGCTGTGCGTAGGTTGAAGGCGCTTGAGGGCAAGCTAGAAAAAAATCCTACGCTGAAGGAAAATGTGCGTCAACAAATTTTGAACTACCAAATAAAAGGTTATGCGCACAAAGCGACTGAAGCTGAACTTTCTGAAACACCTCGTGGGGAGGTATGGTATCTACCTCTGAACGTAGTGGTGAATCAACATAAGCCCGGTAAGGTGCGACTTGTGTGGGATGCGGCGGCAGTATTTAAGGGTATCTCACTGAATTCCGAATTATTAAAAGGTCCAGACATGCTGGTGCCACTAACCAAAGTGTTATGTCATTTTCGGGAGCGTCCCGTGGCGTTCGGTGGTGACATTGCAGAAATGTACCACCAGATACTAATTCGTCGAGAAGACAAGCAGGCGCAGCGTTTCTTATTTAGATCAAGTAGAGCCGAGACACCGGAGGTATACGTTATGGACGCAGCCACTTTCGGGTCCACTTGTTCGCCATGCTCGGCACAATTTATTAAGAATTTGAATGCCAAATCATTCGTTGAAAAATATCCGGCTGCGGTTGAAGCGATAGTTAAGCGACACTACGTGGATGACTACTATGACAGCGTAGACACCATTGAAGATGCAGTAAAACTCGCAAATGAGGTAACATACATCCACTCAAAAGGCGGGTTTCATATCCGGAATTGGGTATCGAATTCATCAGTTTTTCTTGAGCAACTTGGAGAACGGAGTACAAAAGTTGCAATTCATTTTAATCGTGACAAAGGTACCGAATATGAACGCGTTCTAGGAGTAGTTTGGGAGCCAAATGACAATTATCTTTGCTTCGCTACTACTTCAAAGGATGCATTTCTAAATATCTTGGAAGGGACACAACGTCCAACAAAGAGGAACGTGCTGAGTTACGTGATGGCACAATTCGATCCAGCCGGGTTTCTGGCACCTATCGTAATACGCGGAAAAATGCTAGTTCAGGATTTATGGAGAAGTGGCTGTCAGTGGGACGATAAAATTGACGACACGTCGTACAAAAAATGGAAATCCTGAGTGCAGGTTATGCGGAAAATGAACACATTCAAGCTTCCACGAAGCTACTTTGGCAAAGCGAAATCAACCGAAATCCGAAATCTACAACTGCATATTTTCTCTGATGCAAGCGCGGGAGCGTACGGGTGTGTTGGCTACTTCAGGGCTATTGTGCGAGGTGAAGTATTATGCGCCCTAGTCATGAGCCGTTCGAAGGTGGCCCCAATAAAACAGTTATCTGTGCCGTGACTTGAATTGTTGGCAGCGGTTTTGGGAGCACGACTTCGTAAGACAATAAAAGAAAATCACAGTATTTCGGTAGGAAAAACTGTACATTGGGTCGATGCAAACGTTGTTCTCTCCTGGATCCGATCCGATCAACGTAGGTATAAGCAGTTTGTCGGATTTAGGATTGGTGAAATTCACAGTCTCATAAAGTTGTGCGATTGGCGGTGGATGCCCACAAGGCTCAACGTTGCCGATCAGCTCCCTAAGTGGGGCAAAGATCCAGAGATGGATTCAACCTGCTCATGGGTGAGAGGGCCAGAATTTCTTTATAAACCAGAGCCTGAATGGCCAAAGGTAGAACTGCCACCCGCAAACACAACAGAGGAGCTTCGCGTGCATTTACTATTGCATAACGTTTCAGTTCCGGAAATGATTATCAACGCTAAAAACATTTCCAAGTGGACAGTACTTGTGCGTGCTGTCGCTTGCGTTTTTCGTTTCATTTCTAACTGTAGAAAAAAGGTGAAAGGACTACCGATCGAGTCATTGGAAGCAACAAATCGACAGAGGAGAATAATTATACCAACAGCTACGGTCCAGGTTCGTGTGCCACTGCAACAAGAGGAGTACGAGAAAGCTGAATGATGTTTAATGAAACAAGCACAAGTGCAAGGATTTATCGACGAGTTGAAAGTATTGAAGAGAAACGCAAATTATCCAGTAAGTCAATGGCTTGGGTTTGAACGATCCAGTTCATTGTACAAACTAACCCCACTTCTTGATGAGTACGGTATCATACGCATAGAGGGTCGATGTGAGCGGTCAGAGTTGCCTCCATTTGACTTACGGTTCCCAGTAGTTCTACCAGATAAAAATAGAATCACCTGCATGATAGTTCAGCATTATCATGAGAGAAGTGGACATGGTTACCGTCAGGCGGTTAAAAATAAGTTAAGACAGTTGTACTATGTGGTGCATATTGACGGTGTAGTTAGATTTGTGTCAAAAGCATGTATGTGGTGTAAGGTGCATCGTAGTCGACCCACAGTCTCGCGGATGGCCCCTCTACCGGAGCAACGAATCACCTTATATTTACGCCCGTTTAGTTATGTGGGAGTTGACTATCTGGGTCCATTTGAAGTGTCAGTAGGGCGCCGGTCTGAAAAACGTTGGATAGTGCTATTCACCTGCATGGTTACGCGTGCAATTCACTTAGAAGTGGCTTACAGATTAACAACGCAATCCTGTTTGATAGCGATATTCCGGTTTATGAGTCGTAGGGATTGGCCGCTTGAATTTTTCTCGGATAATGGAACTAACTTCCAAGGAGCCAGTAAGGAACTGAAGGAAATGTTTCGAACCATCTCAGAGGATTGTGCAGATCAATTCACAAATGCAAGAACAAAATGGACGTTTAATCCACCGGCGGCACCCCATATGGGGGGGTGTGGGAACGCCTTGTCCGTTCCGTCATAGAAGTACTAAAAGCTACTCGTGACGGTAAGCGACTAACAGACGAAATTCTGCAGACTACGATAGCGGAGGCCGAAGACATCGTAAATTCACGTCCCCTAACGTACGTAGAACAGGAATCTGGTGAGCCTGAAACGCTTACCCCAAACCACTTCTTACGGGTAGCATTATTGCCGCGATCAGTAGGAAATCCTGTTTTACCATTGCCTCATCCGGCAGTGGCTCTTCGAGATGCTTTTCAACGTTCGCAAGAATTGGCAAATTTAATGTGGGAACGTTGGATTCAGGAATATGTTCCATCACTGAATCATAGGAAAAATGGTTTGGGGAAACTACACCGCTGAAGGTGGGAGATCTGGTGTATATTGTCGAAGGTAACAGCCGAAAATGTTGGATTCGAGGAGTAGTAGACGAGCTTATAATGCCGAAAGATGGACGGATTCGGCAAGTCTGGGTACGTACGAACAGCGGTCGGAAGAAGCGAGCAACTGCACAGTTGGCCGTGCTAGAAATCGAGGATGGTAACGCTGGATCGGATGTGGTCTCCGGAACCAGGTTACGGGCCGGGGGATTGTTGCAGCCCACTGCGCCAACTGGTATGGAATCGGTTAATTTTGAAAACGATATTGGCAGATAGACAGAACATCAGACAGAACAACAGAACAACATCTGTCACAGCGACGATCTATAAAAATTCAATTGGTTTCCTTCTTTAGATTTGGTGAGCTTAAAGAGATAGACGTGCTGTGCTTTATCGAAAGTTACAATCGCAAATAGATGAAATTATAGAATTAGGTAGAACTATTTAAATAAAGAAAAAATTATAAAGCTTAATTTAAATTTAATAGCATTAGTTAAAGCTTTGGAAAAAATTTATAAATTAGTACGGTGACGGGAACTGGGATACCAGACACACGTGAGTTGAAACTTATAGATAATACACTCAGGTTAAAATTACGTTGAAAGGCAAACGAATATCATTTTTCACTAGGGCTTTTGGAGACATTGGAACAGTATAAATCCAAACCACGTAGGAAATCATAGGAGAAACTAAATGTATGTTACATGCTCTATTATCATCTACACTTAACCTAACTTTGAAAATAAATTTATAGTTTGATCTGCCGCTACTGTTACAACAGAAAGCTGATACAAAATCTTCTCCGTCTGGATCCGAACAATTAGGTACTAGTTGAACGTTCCCGGCGATGCTCGGGATCAATGGTTTCGAAGATAGATTTTTTTATATTTCATTGCTGCATTAGCTCAACTCACTTCAAAAATATAATTTACATCTTATACTTCCATCCTCACTTTAAGTACTTCAATATTCTGAGAACGCACAGAACGGAAAAACCCATATTGGATTGTTTTTTGTGATTTTGGGCTGATTTACAGAAATTGGAAGTCACCATTTTGGATTTCAAAATGACGTATGGAATTCCACTTTCGAAAGTATTGAAATGGTTGGCCAAATATCACTTTAGAAGTCATAAATTTGCATGTTTCACGTAGTTTTGTGCATAATATCTCAAATTTAGTAATCAGATATTTGTTATTTTTCTTCAAATGTCAAACATTTTAATAAAAAAAAAACATGTCATCGCTATAAAATGACGTATGGAGCTCCACTTTCGGATGTATTGAAATTGTTGATCAAATATCACTTTAGGTTATTTTCCTGAAACCGGAAGTCGTCATTTTTTAATCCACAAAACTTCGTAGAAAATAAGAAAATAAAATGTTTTTAATGCTTAAGCTGCCTCTTAATCGATATTCAAACCAATGAATCGTAACCTTTCCTCGAGCTAAATGTCCCAAGAGTTCTAGTTTGGATTAATGTAAAAAAAGGAAAACAGTAAGGCTAAGAGCTAAATGACCGTCTGGTTAAAAGCTCTCTAATAAAAATCAAATTCAAATTCAAAAGTACAAAAGTAAATCGGATGCCGTGATATGTAACTATTCACAAAACTACGGAAACATCAGAAATGTAAAATGTTTATGCTCGAGACATGGATTATTCTACAAAAAAAATTGTAGATGTTGAAAGAACAACGAACATTTTATTGAAAAAAAAAACACAAATCATTGAATTTTGATTCAGAGGCGAATTGTGCATAAAAAGTCAAAATTTTACATGTATACGTCTAATACGTATAAATTAAAAAAAAAAATATTTTCAGGTGATTTTCTGTATTCTGTATGCTGTATGTGGTCCTCGTGGCTCTGTGGTGAGCGATGTCGATCGGCTCCCACACGGTTGTGATATCGGGTTTGATCCCCGATCAGGTCGAGAATTTTTTCGAACTGGAATTTTTTTCGGCTCAGCTTTGGGGCACGGTGTATCGTTGTACTTATGCTACAACATGCAAAATGTGCTAAAAACAATATCGATAACGAATTTTCTCAAGTAATCTGGTTGATCGAGAGCGCTATTAGCAGGCTAGCGTGCAATATTGTTGTGCTGTATACAGAAAATCATCTTCAAACATTCATTTTATATTTTAACAGGAACAAACATTTTAATGAAAAAAGAATCACATGTCATCGCTATAAATTTAGATTTCGAGACAAATTCAGCATAAAAAGTAATAAATTTGTATGTTTCACATAGTTTTGTAAACAATATCTGAAGTTTTAGTAATCATATACTTTTAATTTTTCCTCAAATGTCTTTCCTAAAAGTTAACAAACATATTAATCAAAAAAGAATCACATGTCATCGCTTTGAATTTTGATTTAGAGGCAAATTTAGCATAAAAAGTCATAAATTTGCATGTTTCACGTAGTTTTGTGAACAATATCTCAAGTTTTAGTAATCAGATACTAATTATTTTTTCTCACATGTCTTTCCTGAACGTTAACAAACAGTTTAATGAAAAAAAAATCACATGTCATCGCTATGAAATTAGATTTAGAGGCAAATTCAACATAAAAAGTCATAATTTTGCATGTTTTACGTAGTTTTCTCAAGTTTTAGTAAACAGATACTTGTTCCTTTTCTTCAAATGTCTTTCCTGAACGTTAACAAACATTTTAATGTAAAAAAATCGCATGTCATCGCTTCAAATTTTGATTTAGAGGCAAATTCAGCATAAAAAGTCAGATTTTTGCATGTTTCACATAGTTTTGTGAATAAAATCTCAAGTTTTAGTAATTAGATACTTGTTATTTTTCTTCAAATGGCTTACCTGAACGTTAAAAAACATTTTAATGTAAGAAAAATCACATGTCATCGCTTCAAATTTTGATTTAGTGGCAAATTCAGCATAAAAAGTCTTGTGAATAAAATCTCAAGTTTTAGTAATCAAATACTTTTGATTTTTCCCCAAATATCTTTCCTGAACGTTAACAAACATTTTCATGTAAAAAAACCCACGTGTCACCGCTTATTTTTTTTATTTAGAACGATTTAAAATGATGGTGGTGACTGTACACCACTGAGACGGAGGCAATAACATCAATAAGATCAAGCGTTACGGAATTCCATTTGTATATAGTAGATTAAAATGATGGTTGTGACTGTACACCACTGAGACGGAGGCAATAACATCAATAAGATCAAGCGTTGGCATAAACAAAATCGGTCGAAATGTTAAAACTTTGACCGCTTTGAGGCACTTGTTCCCGAAGTGATGCTTATTATTTAAATTCATGGGATGTTGGTCGTCGTTTCTCGAATGTGAACCATCGCATCGGGGAGGGTGATAAAAATGGACTCATTACAGTGACCCAAAGAAAACTGGCTCGGCTGAATATACACGCTGCAAAGGTTCTGCTGTGTATTTGGTAGAACCAGGTCGGCGTTATTTATTAGAAGCTGTTAAAACCTATTATGACCAGAGCCTGCTGCCCGATAGCACAAGCTTCCAAAATTGTTTATGCTATAGAAACCATCACTGGGGAATGTTATTAATTTCAATCGATGCGATTAAGCCGAGCGCTGCGCGAAGAACTGCCACGATACGAGCAGAGGCACAAAAATAATTTTACTGCACGACAACGCTCGGCTTCGTGATGCCGAGTCCCATGAGTGTATTTCCATGTGTGCCACCTTTCGGAGGAGGACACCCACGAAAATAATTATCAATTATCATGCGTGTCATCCTTGTAAGGTGTCACTTATGAAAATTATATACATTTTCAAGATAATTTTATCGCAACCTAGTATCACCCAAATTTTTCGCCCGGGTGTCACTTAGCCACGCTACACCACTGAATTTAGTAAAGAAATTGGAATAAAGGATCGAAGCAGCTTTCCACATCATGAAATGAAATATTCCCAATACGTTTTTCTATTAATCTGGTCTATTCTTATCTATTTTTATAATCTTCTATTAATAAAAAAGTCAAAATTTTATATTTGTAAGCATGTTTAATCATAACTCTTAATGTCCGATACCCAACAAGCTTGACATACGTGTACTTTATACAAACTAGATGGACATAGACGTATTGGTAACCACTTGAAGGGGAGAGGGTCTTAATTGATAATGAACTTCTTGACTCTAGTTCCATGAGTATAAGGATATTTTCAGGTCCTCGAAGAATGGAACTTGATATTCAACACGAGTTTATGTTCCAAAACGGTACCTTTGAAATTCTTCAAAATACAACCCCTAATATTGATATTGTCCGAACCAGGATTACCCCAAAGAAGTGAAAATCGGTGTCCGATGACATTTCAAAATTCAAGACGGGGCTTGCTGTTATCAGGCAATCCAGAAAAATCTATTATTATAGGTATTTTCCAAATCAAAATGATGTCCAGAGGGCTTTCTAGAATACAAGACGGTGACTTTTGTTATAGAAAAATTTCAATGTTTAATGGGTTCTGTGAGTCAAATAACTGAATGCTATGCTGAACCAAACCATGTAAATTTTCAAAACTAACCCTATAAAAATGAAAATATAAATGGAAGAATGTGGAAACGGAAAAGAATTGCAAAAAGTGCAATAGAGTGATTTTGTAGTCTAAAAAAATTATTTTTTCATAAATCACGTTCGGGCAACCTGAAAACAATTTTTTAGAAAGTCGAAATTTTCTGCAGATATTCTATAAAAAACGATATCTTTTAATTTAAGACTTTTGAAACATCGATTTTTTGGGACACCCTAATGTACGTGCACCGACAAACGACAAACCCGATGAAGCGAAGAAGGAGTTCTATGAGCTTCTCTCTAAAACATATGGAGAGTGCCCAAAACATGATATAAAGATCTTCACTGAGGACTCTAACTCATAAGTTGGACAGGAATAGTTTTTCCATCTATTTTTTGGTATACACGGGCTCCATGTTACCAGTGATGATATTTTCCTGAAATTAAATTCACCATTTACTCCGCAGCCAGAAGAAAATAATCTGTAGCACAAATTTTGCACGATAACATCCAGAAACACGCAAGGCGAAATCCTAATGGCGAAGCCTGGGGTGGCATTCTGCAGCTCGATTCGAACGATTTTCGTTATTTTCGAGCAAACCACATGCTGCCAGTTCTGCTTTAAGCTCAAAAGGAGCTGTCATTGTCATTTGTCCTTCGGCTCATCTAACCCGCAAAGTCGAAAAAAACGAAAAGCGAAACATAACGCCCAGCGATCATTTATTTTTGTTCGAGTTACTCGAAACGAAATGCGCAATGTCACCCTTGCTCTTAGATCGACCATATTCTTGTTGACGTATGGCATTTCTCAGACGTCATCGATGTGCGGTCCCTTCAAGGTACAAACGCCGACTGAGACTCGCCCGGCTGGAAAACGTATTCAAGTTGAGCTCTTCCAGAAAGATACGGCTAAGCAGCTGACGGAGTTGCTGCCAAGTACACACGAAAAGTTTACGAATGAATCGATGAACCGGCCTCGATGAGATCAAGAAAGCTGGAAAAGAGCTAAAAGCCACAAAATAACTGTAAAAGGCGGCATCCCTAGTGATGGGAATTAGCACTAAAAATTGTTACTGATAACTATCAGTAATTTCTAACTCGTTATTGATTACTATCAGTAATTATCAGTAATTTGCATTACAGTTTTGAGCAAATTATCTTTATTATATTACATTTAGTGAATGAAAAATATGGTTATTACAATACATAGTGTTTCATCATTGAAAAATGGACTACACGAGTAAACTGAATTATTTGTATAAATATTTTAGTTCTCTCGAAAAAAAAATTCTGTAAAACTTCCGGAACTTTTTTCCGATGTTGTATTTCCTGGAGTGATTTGTTCGGAGGATAAAGAGGTGACATAGTCACAAAATTGCGATGTATTTGCAATACTTAATATTTTTAGTATTTATCGCTGCAATCGTGTGCATTTTTTTTAGTTGTTTGGTACTAAATTTTCTAAAGGACTATGGACATTCAAATCAGCGATGTAATCATAGAGTTAGAAATGAGCTATAATTATCGAAAATTTCACTGTTAGTGTTGCTTTTATGCGAGAGAAATTAAAAAGCAAAATGTTTTGAGTACATTTCTGTTTTGTTCATTCTAATAAAATTTAATCAATCGCCTACAATTGTTTTATTTCGCTTTCGGGCACAAGAGCTATCGAATGTATAGAGGAATAGAGCGCTCATACAAGAAACTAGTTTTACCGATTCAGGATGGCGTTAACCCTTGGTTAAGATTCAATTCATTAGTTCAGAGGTTCAATCCCAACAAATCCGGACAAAATGACTAACATGTCCTGACATATTCAGCAGTTTTTTACAGTGCTGCAGTCAACCGGGGGGTTCGTGTGGATGGCGGAGTTCAAATTCGCCTGCTCAGCCTTGTTACGCTAAAATAAGCTGCTGCACTGCTGGTTCAACAACTCTACATTTTTATATAGAAAATCACAACTTTCCGCATCTTTGTGGACGCAAAGCTATTTTCCAAAGGATTGTTTTAAGTATGAAAAAAAAAATCCCTTGGAAACTAACTTGCCGTAAGACGTAATTCTTTGTCAAAATGCAAACAATATCCGTAAGGGAAAAAACTTTACTGATAGGTAATGATGTTTTTTCTTACTGATAACTATCAGTAGTTACTGATAGTTTTCCCATCCCTACATCCCAGCCGAACTGAGTGAGCAGCTTTTACATTGGCGCAAACAGAGTTTTTCACAGTTAAGTTTCTCTCATTGATTAAAAAATGAAGGCTTCCGCCAAATATTTGATTTAGAAACGTCACGGAGCACTTGCAAATGCTTCATGGAGTATCAAGTGCTCCGCGGAGCACGGTTTGGGAAAGCCTGAATTATAATATTGCCTAGCTTACTACGCAAAGAGTATCATGAAAAATATAAATAGACTTAGTAATTAATTGAAGAGAACAAAAAGAGTCTTTCAAGGTTGAACTAAGGTCCTTTTGAAAAGATACACGAGAATTGCTCTCTAAACGTTATACCAGTAGCATGATAATTAGGTCCATAATTAGCGTACTTGCAATCCAGATCTAAATTTTAAATTCGAATATTGAGTCTAGTGCAAGATCGGGGGGTACTTAACTAGTTTGGAGTTAAGAAGACTGTGTCAAATTGAAACGTCACATTTTATACTTTTGCATGAAAACGCAATTATCGTGCAAAAAATGAATCCTCACCTCATAACATACCGCAGAACAGCATATTCGGTTCTTGAATTCATCACTGTTCTATCTTTATGAAGATGTGATTCTTTTTCTGTAGGATAATTCAATACGAGTCAAATCAGATGGTTTTTATGAATTATATTCTTCTATTAGCCTATCGATTTAATTTTCCGCCACATTACTTCTCCACGATATTGCCATGTTGGTTTTTCTATATATTTCAAAGTATGTAGTTACTTCGAATGCACTTATCAAGCGCTCATTTTTTAACGCGATTGATTGTACCGCGCTGGAAAAATCCGCTTGTAAAAGACCCGCGTAATATGAAAAAATCGCGTAAAAAAACATGCAATAAATAGATCCGATTGAAAATAATAATACGTAAGTAAATATATGCTTGAAAAATTATATAGAAATGGGAACAAAACACACAAAATGCGTTTGTAATGCATCGAAAACGAAAACGCATTGAAAATCAGGACAATATTTTTAAAATGATTTTGCCATATACATAAGGCGTCGTACACGAATTACGTAACGCTGAAAACCTAGATTTCAGACCCCCTCCCTCCTATGTAACGATAAGTAACGTTCGATATGACTCACCCCCCTAAAATTACGTAACGCTGGACAACCTGTCCCCCCTCCAAATTTGCAATTTTGAGCAAACATCACAGTTACGTGACGATCTCAACTTCCCCTCCCCCCACCCTCCCCCTATGTAACAATAAGTAACGCAGACTTAACCCCCCTGTCCCCCCCTTCTTGCGTTACGTTATTTGTGTACGACGCCTAAGCTGAAGCATTTGTTCCCTAATCGGTAGTTAATCACAACGACCTGGACTCGTATTGGTATAAAATTATGAATATATTCTTGGTTCCTTTTTCCCGGATGAACGAAAATTGCCTATAACTTGATAATAACAGAAATTTTTGAACAAATATATTAAAAATATACAAATCGCACAAATATATTTCAAATATATAAATAACGCTTGCACAGCAGTGTGTGTAGTTAGGGATGAGCAATAGAATAAGTCGGCAGTGGAATGTGATACGATATAGATTGTGGAACAGTACCACCGTGCCCCGTAGTTTAATTGGTCAAAACACCAAGGCGGAGACAGGGAGATCGCGGGTTCAAGTCCCGTCGGGATGCGGTATATTTTTCCGAATCTGTATCATATTTCCAGTCCGTTTATTTTTCGCTTTCCCTACTGCTCATACTGTCTGCTTAATGAACTTGTGTGTTAACGGGTAAAAGCCGTTGTTAAAAATAGAAATTTAGTTCGAAAAACCGCTGCTCTATTTAATCAATATCCAGTCGTCGTGAATTTGAGACGAATTTCACAAAAGCTTGTAGTTATTTGAAATTTAAAGATTTCTATTTTATGATTTCCGGAAAGTTTCATAAAATTTAATGACCGGCAACTTTATCGAAGACTGCAAAGCTTTGCAGCCAAATGTCATACTAATCTAAGCATTCAAATTGAAGTTCTAACTGTTCCAAGAAACTTTCCAAAAAACCGATTGGATAAACCCTGTGAGCACTATAAATTTCGTTCCGCTAGATTCTATACCTGGTCCAGTGTGCACTACAATATATCCGTGAAGGATTCAAAACTACACCTTGTTACTGTTCTGAATTTTACATGTTACGTGAAATATTTTACCATCAAAATTTCTTCTAGCGTAAACCACGATTTTGTTTGGAAATTATGTGCAATATCATTCAAATTTGCGTGGAATATTATTAATATGGGTTTTTTATGGATCATAAGCAATGGACGCAATTTTTTATATGCGATTCGGCATAAAGTTTTTTGTACTGTGTACAACTATTGTTTTATACACGCCAAAACACTCAATATAAGAACAAATTCAGGATGATGAAGTAAAATTATCATTGGGTAATTTATAACGATAAGAGCAGGGTTGGATTATGTTTTGCATCTAGCAGCCGTAGAAACAAGACCATGAAATGCTTATCTTCAAGACAACTCTCAATTCATTGGAGAGGAGTGAGAATTCTGTCACTTTGTGGCGCTAGTGTATATGTAACAGAAGAACTTTTCAAATAATCTAGACATTTAAAAAATCATTTTAAATAATCTAGATCGACTGGGGCCAATTCAAAGGGAAATACCCTGGTATCTTTAGAATTGCAATTTGGTCGATAAAAACTACACGATGGACCCAGGATCAATTTTCGGTAGACTACCGGTTGCCCTCTGGATCCAGAAATACCGTAGAAGAGGAAAACTGAAAATTATTTTGGCTAAAACTATGGTATAAGTTATCAGATCTCGGCTTTTCTTTGATGTTATGGTATATTTTTGCATGTGATAGTTTCGAAAAAAAAACACGGAAAATACTAGGACCTGTTCATTAAAGCAGGCAGTGTAAGTAGTTAGAGGAGCGACAAATGAGTGAACTGAAAATATGATACAGCCTTGGAAAAATATACACCGTATCCAGATGGGACTAGGACCTGTTTTTCAAAATTAATCTCGTTTACGGTAACTCCGGATCTTTCGGAGGGCTATCTGATGGTAAATTTAAGTAACATTCTGTCATGAGATCATTTATTTTCGTCTGGGAGTGGTTTAGAAAAAAGTGGGACTGTTCTTAAAAATTAATCTCTTTTATGGTAGTACCGGTGGTCCACGTGGTGGCCATCTTGGAGCATATTTCGTTAAAAGATCATTTTTCTTCTTGAATTGGTCTCGAAAAAAACAGGAAGCTTTAGGAAGACTGTTGAAAATTGAAATTTTACGCTAATTCCGGATTTTTCGGTGAAATCATTTCGTTTCTAGTCGATCCCGCAGAAGCAGTTTTGAAAAAATTAGGAAGCTCTAGGATCACTTTAGAAAATTGACCTCAATTACGGTATTTCTGGATCTTCCGGAAAGCTATCGGTGACCTGCCTAAAGCCAAACTTGGTCCAGTGTGTAAATATATGTCTATATCAAAGAGCTCAGAGAGTTATCTTCTAAATTGGCCACAGCATACGAGTTGATACTGAAATAGATCAAACTCTTTTTGTTACAAAATAGTCACGGGTACACTAGCGCCACGTAGTAAGAAAATTCCAAAACAGACAGATATTCATCTGAAAGTACTCAATCACTTGACCAGCTTTGCTGAAGACATGATTGTTCTATATCCTAAGATCTTCGACTTACAATACATCTAATATGCACAGACTGGACATGTACCACTTTTGCTCTCAACGAAGTGGTGATTATGTCAATTACCAAAAATTGTTCTGGTTATAACTTTGGTTTGGGTTATCAGATCTCGGTTTTTCTTAGTTATTCTAGTACGTTATTGCGTTATGCATCAATTTATGCAAAAAACCCAAAAAGTGTAAGAATGACACATGCTGACACATGCAATGGCTCATATGCTTCTCGCAGATGCCCCGAGAAAGAGTGAGAGAGAGAGAGAGAGAGATTGAGATAGAGAGAGAGTGAGAGAGATTGAGAGAGAAATTGAGAGAGAGAGAGGGTAAGAGAGAGAGTCAGAGAGATAGAGATAGATAGAGAGAGAGAGAGTTAGAGCTCTTAGCAACAAAAAGTGATAGAAAGATAGATAGAGGGAGAGTGTGTGTGTGTGAGAGAGAGAACATTACAACACGCCTGCAAAGTTTCCAAAGTGAAAAGAGACACCATATTTGGACGATATGCAGGCTTCTTCCGTTCTCTTGATTATTGCTCAAATTTTCTTCTCTACCTGCCAAACTCCTTGGAGAACTAGACTTTCTCTCACACAGAGTGAGTAATTATACATATTTAGGCGTAGAGTATTTCAGTCGCAGAGTTCCTCTTCACTCTTAATCATCGCGTGTTAGGGGTAAAAATTTGTTTGCTCCCTCAGTTTAAGAGGGAGTAGTTTTCGTTAGCTTCTCCTTAACTAGAAGAGAAGTTGGCCAAATATCAAAACATATAGGTTCACATTTAAGCCACATTCTAACCGTTTTCGAATTTAATATTATAGGAAGATCCACAACTCACCATGGGTGCGTGTTCTGCAGAAAGTTCGATTTTATACTGTTCTTGCCGCACTCCAGAGCAATGCTCAGTTGATCGCCGAGGTATTTATTTAACTTTTCTTGCGTGCGCGGATGAGCAATTTACAAGAGTTTCACTGGGTTTTTGTCCTGTCAAATTAGGAGCATTTTTTTCGTCAGAGAAACTATTACTCTGCGCTCTCTCTACAGCAGATGGTGTGATGCACATTGAATGTAAGCTCACAGTTGCTAGGAGGGAAGACAATTTTTTCTCTTTAAGTAGAAGATGAGCAAAACAAAGCCTGACGATATGTCATTACGATCAGTCAGTTTATCAAAGAAGATAAGATTAAATCTGAGCGGGGAACATCTGAAGACCTCACATACAAGGTTTTCACTAAATTTGACAACGTGAGACAGAGCGTTGTCATGCTGTAGCATCTTTTGGTAGTGTCTCTGTTCGTATTATGGCAGTTCTTGCGCACTTTTCGGAGCGCACGTATTTATTGCATCTAACATCGTTATCTAGTGATGTTTTCGCTTATTTTTAACAGGGTATGAAGAAAACACAGACCTAGCCCAAGAAAATTCACAGTATGACAACGTAAAAGCCGTTTCTATGGTTTTTCGAGTTGATATGATAACTCAATTTTTTATCACTCGTCAAAAAGCCATTAATCAAAACCATCTGTTTTGCACAAAAAAAAACTGAAATCATTGTGAAGCTTATTGCACCGGTTTTGGCCATAGCACTAGTAATTGTGAAAAAGTATCTTAAATTACTCCTATTTCGAAACAGCTGATATTATTCGACAAAATAATTACCAACTGTAGCTTTGTTTAAGTTTGTCCATTTCTTTAACAAATTTTATAACCAGCATCAGCCACAACTTACTACAGCACATGGATAAAAAATAGACGTTTTGGTATGGTTTTTCTCTGCAATATCAAAATTACCGAACAGCTTCCAAAAACGTCCAATGATCCATTCTAGGCCACATATCAATGCAATTCCACAATTCATAATCCTGATATTGGCTATACTGCTCATAAAAGCATAAGAGTCCCATATGGAAATGCTCACAATTGAGAAAATTGCAATTGAAGCTCTAATCTTGAATTTGATGCAAACAACTATGATTTGACAAAAAGCATGTATTTTCAACTATATGTTTATGAGGTGGAACATTATATATTTCCATGAGTTCTAAGAACTTTTGCAAAAATTCCAGGCTTCGAAATAAAAGATGGGACTCGTTTACCTTTATTTTCTCTCTATATATAAAAAATAAAAGCATATCAGTCTCCACGCATTCCCACCCAAGGCATTTATTATCAGTCCTTATTGTGTATGTCATGTGAACAGTATATTCAATCCAACTTTTTTTAAATGGCCACATGAACTGTTATATGATGGTTTGGTTTCAACAGATTGCAACATGGACCGGTGTGAGCGGGGGCCTAGTGTGGTTGGTAACGTCTCCGCCAACCACGCTCGACGCCTGGGTTCGAATCCGACCGCCGACATAGGTGTCGATGGTTGTGAGGTGGCGTGATCCACTCACAACCAACTCAACTGGTCTAGATTCAATCCTAGCCGGAACCGGGAGATTTTCTGAGGCGAAAAATCTCTGGGATCACGCCTTCCATCGCATGAGGAAGTAAAGCCGTTGGCGCCGGTCCGTTAATAAACGGGTCGTGAGTTAGGGACCTGGGTGTGGAGTCGCCTCCCTGGGCGTCGGTAATTGGCCACAACAGTGGCGGAAATAGACCGACGGAAAATAAGCGAGAATTAAAAAAAAAAAACATGGACCGGTGCATATTACTTACCAAAAAGCAGCTAAAGCTGATAGATGAAACCTCTTTCGACATCGAGTCTACAATCATCATCATCATCAAACAGTGCATGAGGATTCGATGCAGACCGAAAGGCCACACTACTGAACACTTTAATTTCACTCATTCCACGTGCTTAGAAGGATATACTTAGGATGGGACTCGTATGCCTTTATTTTCAATATGGGACAGAAAAGGTTTGGTATTTTTCCAGTATTTTTCAGAACAAACTTTAAAATTTTATTAAGGCATACGAAAATTTGCATAAAATTAGATACATTGACAGTATAAACTAAAATTTGCCTAAAAGTCATATGGGACTCTTTTGCTTTTATGGGCACTATATATGTAAACAAAACCATGATAACGTATTAACATTGAAGCAAAACATGATAAGTTCGGAGTTTTTCGGGCTGTTACAAAATCGCATGAGAGATGTGAAAACACAAAACCGGTTTTGGATGAGAAAGATTGCATTACTACAGCACCGCTATTTGATATAAGACGATGTGAATAGTAATCTTTCTCACTCTTTCCCAAAAGACCGATTCTCCATTTGTTCGTATTATTCACAAAACGGTAACTTCAGTTGTATAGTTAAACAAATTCTTTGAACTCTCAACGGTCATTAGGTAAATAGTAAGTAGCACTCAAGTTACCGGGGTTGATATTAGCAAATAAAATACGAAAAAGTTTCTTTGTGAAAAAAGCAAAGAGCGGAAGCCTATTGATATAGATCAATGATGTGATGTCAACGTTATTAAACATCTTACTCTACTCAAATAAAAATTCTTACTCGAAGTACTTTGAACTGCTAACTATATGTGAATATAATATTATTATTTAATTTGATTAAAAGATATATTGGCTTTTGAGTTAGTTCAATAACGAAGTCTTTCTGCTGATAAAATATGTCTAGATGATAAAGTCAAACTATAAAATAAATTCGTGTGACTTCAACTTTTTCGCAAATTGACCAAAATAGGAGCCCCAAGTGATATGGCCAAAATAGGAGCCTAGAGAAGATATTTGTTTGGAAAATATGTAAACAAAATAACAAATTTTAATCATTTGAACACAATGTTAGTGCAGAATATAGGCGAATTCATCCGATTTCCCCGTTGAACTGATTCAATTACATATTTTTCGAAGGAAGAAGGACAAACATCTCTCGTACATAACATACTATGACCAAAACCAGTGCTTTTACCCTACTTGATAAACGATTATGAAAGAAAAAAGAAATATCGAAAATGTCGGATTTTTTTGATGATGATATCTACACTTCAGAATTGGCAGAGTAACCATTTTTTAACTATCACAAACTTTAGTGTTTGAAAAACCCGCAATTAAGAGAAGAAGTAGAGAGAAGGATAGATAGATAGCCAAATTCTACACATACGAATATTAATTTCCATATCATATTAATTTCCATATATCTGAATCTTACTTTAATAACATTACAAGTGTAGTATGAATCAGTCATTAACGCAACGATAAAACAGATAAACAACAACAAACGAACCACAAACGGACCACACCTCTGTGGCCCTATAATTTGCCTACCTAGCAACTTAGCAGACAGCGCGACCCATGCACATAGCAATAATGTTTATTTATCGAAAAAACCCATAACCAAAATAACAATGCAAGAAGAATGCGTTCGCAATCGTCACCTCAGTTGTCGTTGAAATAAATATAAATGTTTACCTATGTTCAAGTTATAAAAGGAAATCTGGATATTAATAAAGTTATCATTACTTGCTTGGAGCCCGATCAGAAGGTCGACTACTCCAGCAGTAAAGTGTAGTAGAACATAACTATGCCTGCATTTTACTTGCAACCCTGACGGTTACGACCCGATGGCAATTGTAAGAAAGAACGTCCCTGCGCAGTCCGCTGCGTGTTCAACTTTGTCACAATAGAAACAAAACTCACTCTCACAAGCTCTCTTTCAGCAGTTCCGAGCAGCACATTTCTAGGATTTCACATAAAATAGCTACAGATCGTTTCTTAGACGCTAGGAATGGGAACTTTTTTTCTAATCAATTACATCAGCAAAACCTGTTCCTTTCAGCAAAACAATTGTAAACATAAGCCGGCAAAAATGCTGACAGGCTATCATAATAACCATCTGTAGCGCAATCGAAAACATTCACTCAAAGTACTCACTCACATTGCCGTGAAACGAAGATAAATTGTTCGTTTATTAAATTAATTGCTATTTGCTAGTGGCAGAGTAGATCGAAAGCAACCTGCACAATTTGCTGGAATGCTACAGCAAGTCACAACGCCGGGAATGTGAAATATAACACTACTCCCCTCGCTTGGTCGTTCAAGGATCGGCCTGTGCCTGTGCCGTTAGTGCTGTCTGTCGGTACCATTCCGGCAAACTAGCACCATCAAGGATGCGCCCGATACCAGCAGTGTAACTAGATTGCAATCAATAGAGAACACATCCTCAAGTGTAAGGTACAATCATCACAAACGAAGCGTCGACGACGACGATACCGGGCATAGTTTAATGCTTTGGACATGCTTGAGTAGCGCAATTTTTGAAACACGATTCCTGCTAGCTACTACATCGTTACTCTCGTCCATCTTCGACATTTGTTGCATTGAAGTGTACCAGTGGCAATCATTTCACAAATGTAGAAAATGTTTCTAATTTGTTCCGAAAATCAGTAGTTGATGGGAACGGTTTCGACTTGAAAGTGTTCTCTTTTAACTTTGCTAAATGGTATTATATTCTACCTTCGCCGACTGCAGCAGCCAGCCCATCAAATTTTAATTAGGCACTATTTATGTTCAGCTTCCCAGTTTCGTAACCAAGTCCACGGTGAATGTAATTTTCCGCCGGTCAGTCGAGAGCGCTGTTACCGGTTTGCAATAAGGGACAACATAATAGAAAATCAGCAGCATGAAACACAAATCAGCAACAGATTGCATAAACACATCGATTCGGCTAGGCGAGCGTGGGAAACGCAAGAAGAGAGCACGTGTCTCGTCTAGCGCGCTTTGTTCCTACCGTTAACCGTCCGGACGTGAGATTTTCTCGCCGATATTGCACATGCAGTAGGTACGTAGCAGATATTTGCATTGACAGTCAAACGATGTGTAATGTACGAGAAGGTTCAGTACAACAACGGAGCGCTACGATTATTGCCTTTCTACTGAGACTGAAGAGTGGAGTGAAAGCACAGGCCGTGCCAACCAGTTGTGCTGTGTTCGAGACCTGATAGAATTATTCAGTTCAGTTCAGTTTGCCGTTTATGGCAACGAATGTTGTGCCGCATATGAAAAGTTTTTCCATCACAGTATGAATAATTGCTGATTTTGCTGGCTCATTATAATTCTAAACTGAATCAAATTATAAATACATATCGAAATCTTCCTGTCCCGAGTTAAGGATACCTATTCAGCTTGTCCTCTCGGTTGATGGTGATGGTTATGATGATGGTGTTCAAAACAACCAGTTCAACTCACAATCTCAGTTTCTTAGCTCAGTTTCATTAGGACGCACAGCAAGCATCAACATCGTATACGTGATGTCAAGAGCACTCACTTAGAACAGTTTAAAGTGTACTTCTGCGCTGCAGCGGACGAAAGGCAACTCTACCTTGAAGATGCTCGTCCCAACCACAGCCAATTTTAGCACGTGTAGGCGATGGTGACATCGCTGCTGTTGGTTTGTTGTCGTACAGCACCCAGCACACGTTCGAAGGGCCTCCGCCGTATTCTAGCTTGACACATTGAAACTGCCATGGTCGTGCTTTTCACCGACCGTGTCGTGACGGTGTGTATGGTGAAGGAAATTGCTGCAGTTGAACTTAACTAGCTAGCTAATACATGAAATTGCAATAACGTCACGGTGAACTTGGAAGTTTCTCTTGTAGCTGATTGCACGGCTGAGCGAAACACTGTGGTGGTGACCTTCCGTTGCTAGACTGGAAACAGTTCCAGACAATTTATTGCGAGTGGTGGTGACGGTATCTTCGCATGAAATCGAGAATTGCCGATAGTATGGAGGTACCTACTACAACGTGTTGTCACTATATTTGATTGATATTTGACCTAGGACTACATGTGTTCGTAAGCGTGTAACACTCTGCTACAATGCACATTTCGTTTCAATCTTTTATAATATCCTGAAAAAGCACATTGTTTTTCCTACTTGCTTTCCCATTTCCTTTATGGCCACGAAGGCCATAGAAAATATAAACTTTGCCTGCAAAATTGTACCTTACAAGAATACTCTAGATTTTTTCATTTCTGGTTCAAAGATATTGTTTCACTATCGTTTGGATTGTTCACATCTCAGGAAATGATATCAGACTCGTAACCATTTCAAACTAATAATAAGTTCCATTGTTCTTGTGATTCATTTTCCAACGTTTATTTTTTAAGACATTTTTATATCTTACGTGGTATTTAACTTCTCAGCATCAACCGTCGAACTGATAAAGTTTATGGAACTAATATCTTTGTTTCCAACCCCCGGATCCGTTCAAAACATGAGCTATTTTTATTCACCCACTCAATAGTGATTTTCGACTATTTCGAAGATCAAATACAAGCTCCCCTCACACACGTATCCAACAACCCTCTTCGACGGCAATACGGACATCCAATGTGCGATAAATTTATATGGCACCAAGTCGATTCCCCAGACGTGGAGTCATGGACCAATATTTACGGGCGATGAACGTAAAATCAGATAGCATTGGACGTACCAGTGAACATCTTAAACCCATACCAAGTAGCGTAAAAAAATAAATGCCTAATAGAGACCTGATTGTAAGCTACGTACGGTTCGCCCTTTTGTCCCTTCCCGGAACTTTTTCTAGCCAATTTGAATTCTCAATTCACAAAAGGAAACTTCGCGCCCTTCAAGCGTGAAACTTTTAGCGGAAAAAAAATGTATGTAACCAAACACGTTGTTTTTAGAACTTTTAAATACGCAAGCCCGAAGTTCACCGGTTCCCTGCATGTACGTTGTATGCCCTCGGGATACAAAGCGAAAATAAATATTTAAATTTATTCATTTCGAACGCCCTCCTTCATGTGTCCTTGACAGAATTCGTGTTGAAAGGAAGCGAAAATCAATGTGTGTTTTTATCTGAGAGGAAAATGATGCAAATGCGTTGCCTGAGTGAAATGTTTAACTAATTTTAATATTCTACAAAATAGTTTGTTCCACAGAAACAAAACTTTTTTTTTTTGGCCGAGAACACTTTTTGTGCTGTTTTGCATTTCAACATGACCGTTGTGTCTCATCCGTCAGCTGGCGGTGCTACCTCCTGGGAAAGGAGTTGCACGGTGATGATGACGGATAATCCAATCCACTGAAGTTGGCACAAAACGTATCGAACTGACGGTTGCCATGCCACGCATTCAAGTTCTACCCTTTTCCTCGCACCCGGTTTGCTAAATATTTGCCCTGGTGTAACGGATGAGATTTTTTCATTTTTCTCTGAGACGCGGGCGGGCGAAAGACTCTACAATCCCACGAAAAGTTTGACTTTGAAACTCGAGTTTTGTGTACTAGAGATGGGGGCACGGTTGTGTGTATGTTTTGTGAGTTTTTCAAATTGGCGATTAGAATAACGATGTGCAGTTTTATTCAAGCTTTAATTTATTTTTCATGGTTCCTCTTTAAAATGTAAAGATTTTCATGTGATTAGTGTAGAATGTTACGGAGAGTTTGCTTTTAACTATTTCGATTCTCGTTTGTTACAATCGTTTAGTACCATTGCGTTAGAATCAATTTACCTACCACAAACTGAGCCCTCAAAAATCCGTATCCTTCGGCACATTCCTGTTTTCTTGCACTGTCGAGGAAAATAAACCTTCCTCCGGAAGCGGCTGAAAGTGACAGCTTGGAGCGAAAAAGGGCAGTTAATTTAAAAGCCCTTCCTTGGCAAAGCTTTTTTCGCTCAGCATGTATCCTACAGTTAAATGAATTAAAATTGTTTGCCGTCCTTATTTCTTTTTGATTCAGTGAACATAATTTCCGTGGGATTTGAGTTTTGAAATTAGGAGTTCCAGTGAAATTATGCCCAATTTAGCTGTCAAATTAACACCAAAAAATAATTTACACGTGTAGAGATTTAAAGTATAATTAAAAACATAATTATGCAACCCAAAAACATAATCAAAGTAGTAATCATGTATATTCGTATTCATATTTGTGGGATCTGAGAATGTGCCCTCAAAAATTAACTTAAGAAGTGAGAAAATCAACGATGGATAGCATTTGGAAAAACTATTAATCAGCTCGAAGTGCGAAGCACTCTTTCAACAGAGGAAGCATTCAGTTTTCATAGGAAAGGCTTCAAAATAGAGTTTGAATTTTCTGAAATTATATAATTCTTACTGCAAACAAAAACAAAACAAAAAATGATGAGTGAATGCCATCGAGAGGCTTTCAGTAGGAAAACAAATGAAAGGTGATTATGAAAATCAATCTTCAAGTAATCAGAAGAGAGACTTGAATATTTTGTTTCAAAATGCCTGGAAAAGTCACAACGGAATTTTATTTTTTAATAACACATTTATTAGAAGTGTCTTGGTAAAGAAACAGTAAAAATTTGTCGTGAAATTGTTTAGGAAATCTTCAATTTATTTTTGAAACGAGTCATACATTTTACAACAGCAATTCATCAAAGTACATACTAAATTTCTGTATACAATAAGGTCGCTTTTTACGCGTTTTTTACGCGGCTTTTTGTACGCGGATTCCGGAATTTACGTGGTTTTTTTTGCCCGGATTTCGGTTTCCCTTCACTCGGAATACAAAATTAACGATGGTTTTTTTACGCGGATTCCGGAATTTACGCGTTTTTTTTACGCGGCACGTATCCCCCGCGTAAAAAGCGACTTTAGTGTACTACTTTTTAAACCGGGCTCCTGAGAGAAAATTTCTGTGGAGGCGTGGTTTCAAAGGCGATGTAATGACATAGGAAATACAGACGAATCCCTCTATAACAAATCTCGCTTTAGCGACATTCTCTACAGTCCCTTCTGTTTTAAACTGAAATTCTTCGTTTTATTGCGACTTTTTGTTATCACGACCTTCCTCTATAACGGCATACCAAAACTAACACTTGTCATTCTTTATTGCGACAGTAGTACAGTCGAATCTTTCTATAACGACATTGCTAAATCTATAACGACATTCTTAACGATACCTTCTGTTCTACATATACAATAATTCTTCGTATTATTGCGACATTTCGCTTTAACGACAGTCCCTTGCGATGTCGCTACAAAGGGATTCGACTGTAAAACAATTCCGATAGATTTGCCGGCTGGGGTCGAAGACTTTAAACTATGAAGTAACATGATAAGGATTCAACTTATCGAGCTCATATAACTACTATAAAATATCGTGACTGCGGGTAATACCGCGCCGCACATTTTTCCGCGTACTCAACGTAAAAAACTGTTTTTCGATAGCAAATTTTACTAAAACATACCGGGTTTCTGGCAGCACGGCCATTGATAGGCGCGTTTAAAAATTACTCCGTCATATTTTCGCGTAATTCGAGTGTATTCTGCTGGATTTATGGAAAAAGAGTCTGCAGTTTAAATTGACATAATAGTACAAGTTTGTACTATGTGAAGTTGGCATGAAAAAAGAACGATATCATGTGAAAATCGTCCGGCAAAATGTGTTTTATTTTTCTGTTTTTTTTTTTAGCGGCCAACATTCAACGAAGAAAAAAAAGTCAAACTGTTACGTCATACAGTGGCAAGTGCTATAGTAAATGTTGAACGAAGGCGGAAGGAAAAGGGTCGAAGAACCTATGTTAAGCTAAGTATTCTGCTTTTATTCGTTCAATTATTGTTTTATATAACTAGCGCCAGTTGGAAAAATTTGTTTCAATAAGAAAGCGCTAGAAAGATAATTCTAATTGGAAAATTTTACTGTAACACCTGCATTGTCTGTCAGTAGGAATGTGCAATTTGTTACGTGTTATTCGATATTTCTTCGATATATACACTGAAGTCGCTTTTTACGCGGGGGATACGTGCCGCGTAAAAAACCGCGTAAAAAAAACGCGTAAATTCCGGAATCCGCGTAAAAAAAACCATCGTTAATTTTGCATTCCGAGTGAAGGGGAACCGAAATCCGGGCAAAAAAAATAACGCGTAAATTCCGGAATCCGCGTAAAAAAAAACTGCGTAAAAAGCGACCTCAGTGTACACAGAAAAAAAATAATTTTGATTTTAAAAGTGAAATAAATTTACAAGCAGTAAGTGTTATGTTTAGTTTTTGCGTTCCATGCGTCTCGTGTGAGCAGTGCACTGACGTCGTTTCAAACACCCTGCCTGCGTTGTCAATTAGCCGTTTTGAAAATAATTGGTCTATTTATTTGTTTATTTTTTTGGTAGATGCCAATCTGGGTGCATTGCTTACAATATGTCGAGATTTATTTTAGCGTGGTTTGGTTGAGTCGTTTCATTTGCTAAAGCTCTGCTTGAATAATCAGAATTGCCCCAATAGGTGAGAGCTTTAAACCTTTGTACACGCTGGCTCTCACAACACGGAACTGGTAGCATTAGAATATGATTAAGAAACTTAGCCTGACCGAACGATTACGAACATTTAGCCCAGTTTTATGATTTTTCTAGCTTTTGAACAAATATTGAAACACATAGACAATTTTTATTAATTATGTGAAAATCTTGTTGGTCGGAATAGCAACTAACTTTTGATTGCGATTGCTTTGGCATTTTATCAATCAACTTAGAATTCTGTCTTCATCGATATGCATATTGCATTTTTTTAAACTTTTGAGTTATGAGTGCATGAAACTTTGCCAGTTTTTATACTCAGTAGGTATCTTAACTTGAATACAAAACAAAAGATTATCGGGGATTGTCCTCTCGCGTATGCGTCGGTGAGAGAGAATAAAGCGGTCGTACATAATGCTCCGGTGTAAACGTGTCTTCGGCCTTGGTGGGCTTTGCTCATCTAAGGATTATCGGTGTATTGTGATTTCCGAGATGTACCAAATCATTATTTCGGAGACTGTACGCCCGTTGGTTCTTTTTTAGCACGTTTCGATTCAGAGTAGGTTTCGTTTGTTCGATAAATATTGTAATTATTCAATCGCGAGAAAGACAAACCCTGCATGGATGCCAAATCTACTCCTGTTTTGCCGATTCCCTATTTTTCCTTTTTTTTCTTTTTTTCTTTCTTTTTTTAATAAAGTGGGTGTTTTGGCTTTTTCGTCATACCAGTGGTCGGCACGCTCTTGTTTGCTTTCGGAGAAGGCAGTTCAGTTTCGCGCGCGGTATTTTGACTGCGCTCAGAGTGACTATCTTAATACAGCGCTCTATCGGTTATTTGAGCTGATACCAGTTGTTTGCGTTCGACGTGCGGGTTGTTGCGTTTTACGAAATCCATTCGTTTCTAGGTAAATTTGAATTAAGTTCACGGCATTAAACGCGAAGTTTGGTGTGATACATACTGTTAACGATTGGTAGGTTGCCGAAGATAACTAGATCGTGGCGCGGTTCTATTTATATCGTCTGCTGGTGGCTGGTTGCCCATAGACCGAGAAATAACCATATCGTGCGCGAATTTGTGTAGAAAAGATCGCACCATAAACCTCGATGGATTCCGATCAATTCCTTTCCACTAACACTAATTCCTTTCTTTGATACTTGTGGATGATGCAGAGGATTCCTCGGTCTCTAGTAGCAACAATCTAACACTCCCGATATCCCTTCCTCTATTGATCTGCATTGGGCGTGGCCAGCTTCGTTATTGACCAGTGAAAAGAAAGATCACCAGGAATTGTACACTGAGAATGGCTTGCTACTCCTAGGCACCATTTTGACGGTTCTTTGTGCAATTTCAGCTGATTCTGGTCAATCGCGGACAACACACGGGCGATCAAATATGCTATACAATGCTATGCTATGCTGCAAATTTTACTAAAACATACCTAATTTCCGTACTATCATAGTAGCACGCAAATGTTCAAGCTTATATCAACCGATGTGTCCTCTCAAAACGCACATTGAATGCTCTGGCTATGCACAACAAATGTGTCAAAACGATAACGTAACAGTTGCGTAATGAATACATTGACAGAGATCGAAATCAGAATATGTATAATATACACATAAACGTGGTGTTTCGGTAGACTTCGGTTTTGGGCAAACGATCAGTTTTGGGGCGCCGCTGGTTACTATCGCGAGTCGGTGCGTATCAATGGCTCGTGCATCCCTATTCACCGTCAGCAACCGAAACAGCAAATAGCGAGCCTTGTTGCAACAGAATTTACTGACGCTGATGCCAGTTACGTGGAACCGAATGCATATGAATATAGGCTGACCAGATTTGCTCAAGATAAAAACGGGACAAATGGGTTCAGAAAACGGGACACATGTTAAAATAATTTTTGGAAACTTTTGCCAACCAAAGCATAAAAACATATTGATTTGATGAACTTGCCCGATCCTGAAGAGTTTGATTTTTTGCAATAAGTTCCTGAAACTTGTCACATGATGACAAGAGATTTGAGATTTTGACTAGAAATTATCATGGTCTCAACTTTCAATCGCGACTTTTTCATCAGTTTACGATAGAAGAGGTCCGAATGTTCTTCCACTGGTTCGGTACTGCCAGGAATGCACAAAACGTACTCAGTTATATTAGAAAAATCCTGGCTGCTTGGAAACTTATTTTCCATTTAGAAAAAATTTCAATTCAATGCTCTATTTAAGATTTTTTCAAGGAGTTTCCGAAAACGGTACAAAATGGCAAAAAGACGGGACGGTTAAAAATAGTCGAAAAAACGGTACTGTCCCGTTCAATACGGTACGTCTGGTCAGCCTATGAATAAAACCAGAATCGTCGTTGAATGCAAAATGTTTGAAACAAATCCAATGGCTTTTTAATTGTTATTGATTCGATGATGTTTATGAATGACCGGATTCATGATAGTGAATCGATCAGCTCATATTTGCATTAACCTATCCAGTACCAAAATCATCAGTATTGATTACTGCTTGCACTGCTTTAACGATAGCAGCATTCTGAAAAATATTACCAATACCTGTACGAATCATTATGGCAATCCTAGAACCGGTTAATACTTCAAAAGTGTTTTGATTTTGAGCCGTTCAATACATCGAACATTCGCTAGAGCACCAAATGCGTTATGAACAACACACATTCGTTATACTGGTTCCGAAACAGTACAAAAGATACTCTAAAAAGACGCAATATTGATGTGGTTACGCACAGTCCAACATTTGCGTGTTGTGACACAGTACACAATATAAATGCTGAAAAAATATTAGTTAACAATCGATTCATTACAAAAGAACCGGCTCTAGAAAAACCGAAAATGGCCAAACATTACCCGAAATTGATCATTGAAAAACAGAGAAATAAAAGAGAAATATTACTGTGTATTCCCGAACCTTTTTCAAGAAATGCTTTGATTTAAGACAGGCCCTCGTCATTATAAGTTAATATTGTGGTCGTATTTTATACACAATCTCTTCAAATTTTGTCACGACTGAAAAAAATTCGATAAATTTCCATACATGATAATTAGAAAAACCTAAATTAATCCACCTAGCGGTCAGACTCAGCCTTTCTCATTCAAACTTATTAAAATTGATTCACATGCATTTAAAATGCTTAAATCCGATAAAGGTATATTCACTCTTTGGGTTTTAAAATATTGGTGTTGTAATTAAATTATAAAATATGAAATTTAACGTAATGTTAATGATTAAGAAATAACGAAATAAAAGAAATGACTCTTAATTTCTAACAATTTAATCATGAGCGATACCGGGAACGTTCAAATAGTACGATACCACATTTAAATCATGTTAAGGCCATATATTTTGATCAAAACCAGTATAGTGATGAATAGTCTTGGAATTTCTTTTCTTTACAAAACTTTAGAACAGCATATCAAATTGTTATAAAGTTTGTTATTTGTAAGTTTGAGAGATGAATCGTTTGTATGATACTAGTAATGTTCAAATAATCGTTTAATACTCGAGATAATAGACTTTCGTTGTTTTACAAATTAAAACATAACGGTTGCTTAAGTTTGATTACAATCAAATGAAAAGGAAACATATAGGGCAGCCAAACTTTGAAACCACATGTTCAATCATAATTCATCAGTTAACCCTCAACTAACCCGTCCATCTGATATCAATATTGTTCAAATCGGTTGTGTAGTTTCTTCGATAATAAAGTTTCGTGATTTTCACATTTCGATACATTACAGACGAAGTTACAGTCCGATTACAGCAAAACTCAATAGGGTGTTATGAGGCAGCTAGACCCTTTATTTGATACTAATTTTGTGGAAATTATGTCAACCATCTCTGAGAAAAGTGAGTGAGTCCAAGTAGTCTTCGGAATATGTTTTTTTTTCATAGCTGGATTTCACATTTTTAAACATAACAGGCAAAGCAATCTTATGGGGGGTCTTATGGGGAAACAAGACCTTCCATTGGACACTGATTTTTTGAAAATCGTTCTATCCATCTCTGAGAAACATGAGTGAGATTAAATAGTCTCCAGAACACGTTTCTTTCCATAACTTCTGAACCACAAGTTCAATCTTCATAAAATTCAAAAGTTAAGGGTTTTTTAGATAGTCCGTTCATTTGAAACTAATTTTGTTCGAATCGGTTGTGTAGTTTCTGGGATATTGATGTTTCGTGATTTTTACATTTTGATACATAACCTCTGAGCTAGAAGTCAGATTACAATAAAATTCAATAGGGTCTTATAGGGCAATTAGACCTTTCATTTGTAATTAATTTCATTGAAATCGGTTCAGCCATCTCAGAACATCGAGTGAGATTGGGAGAGCGTTACACACACACATACAGACAATGCTCAGCTCGTCGAACTGAGTCGAGTGATATACGACATTCGGCCCTTTTGAGCACTTTTATACCTTTAGTTTTTGCGGTGATTGCTATACCTTCAATCCCGAGCAAGGCCGCAAACATCGAAATAGTATAATATCAAATATAAATGATGTTGAGGCCACATATTTTGATCGTAGCTATAGTTTTAAACAGTCTGCAGGCTACGTTTCTTTCTATAACTTTCAAACCACATGTTTAAACATTATGAAATTAATTGTTTAAGGGTTTAAAAGCCCATTAGTTTGAATTCAATTATGTTCATAGCTTCTGAGATATAAGAGCGATTTTCACATTCTGACGCAGCACCAAAACAAAAAGTTTGATAACAATGAAATTCAATAGCAACCTAAGCGGTAAATAGACCCTTCATTTGAAACCACCATCTCTGAGAAAAGTGATTGCGAAAAAAAAGGTGCACATACACACGTACACACCCACACACAAACATATACACCTATACATGCATGCATGCAGAGAATGCTCAATTCATCGAACTGAGTCGAGTAGTATATGAGTGATAGCTTAGCTTAGCTTGACTGACAGCACATATCAATGGCCGCGCACAGGTGTGCATGGTTTATTTCAATAGAGAACAAAATTGTTTAAATTTACTGATTTGAGACCGTTTTACACAATATATTGCTATTGTAGCCACACGATGTGGATCTGATTTAAACCAATAAACCATATGAAGGCTTTTGGGGACACATACAAATGTGTGTCTTACTTGAATGAAATACAAAGGTTATTATTCTAATTCCTTGGATACGAGCCAAGCCAACACATAATAAGAATGTGGTTTGTATAGTAAATATTAGAATGCATGAATTTTACGTTTCTAGACTAGGTCAAACCAACAGTAAAGATGGCAGGAGCCAGGCACACATGTGCATGATATTTATCATAAAATATGTGAACTTCTATACATACATATTTGCATAGATAAGGAAACGAAGCAAAAATACTATTTGAATCGTAAATATAAAAAGCTGCACGGAGCGGTATAATGTAGAATTAAAAAGAAGAATGCGCGCGCAGTTATCCATAAAAGAAATGTTACTCATCTTGCGTAGCATAGGCGTCGTACACAAATTACGTAACGCATGAAGGGGGGAGGGGGTTGAGTCTGCGTTACTTACTGTTACATAGGGGGGAGGGGGGGTAATTGAGATCGATAATAAACGTTTTTGTCGATATACGGCGCTCGAGATGCGGACACCGAGTCACAAAATGTGCTAGGCCGTACTATTGCGCCGAATCGCGTCGGGCCACAAAGTATGCTACATATGTGGTTATATAGCAACGACGCATCGCGATCATTTGAACACCGAATCACGACAGCGCACAGTGCGTTGAGCCATAGACAAATATCGTTTTTCTTTCTTTTCCATTTGGATACACCAAGTACCCAGAAGTGTTCACAGATATCTCTTGGGTTGTGAACAAGTATTGGTGAGCAAGCGTTGGCGTCCAGAGCAATCATTATTTTCACATTTCATGCTAAATTGTCGCGCGTTTTCTAAACGTTGGTAAAACTTAATTACTTCGTGTATTCCAATAACACAAAATGGTAAATAACAATCAAGGTTAGTGCAATATATTTCATTGATAGAGAGACTTGGTTTCGATTGCGTGTATGATTAATCGGTATGATGAGTTCGTGAAGGTATTAATCCTTAAAAAAACGCGAACTCAAACTTTCGTTAGCGTTTTAAAAAAAGTTCCACCGAGTTCCTCTCTAAAACATACACCAAAAGTTTGCTTGAAGTGTCTCTGAAGTGTGAAGTTTGCTCTGAAAAATATATAAAAATTAGCTGCAACTTCCAGCAACTCTGAGAGATTTTTTTTTTCGTATGTCAATGCCGATCGCTCGTGAAGCGGCAGATATTTGAAAACTGGTTTAAATGCAATGCAAGCAAAAGAACATCATGTGTATTTCGATATTGTCCCTACCAGAAGACACAGTCGAGCATGTTTATGAAAATTTGCACAAGTTTTCTGCTGTATATTGTCCGAAATTGAACTCGAAATGGGAGAAATGCAATATAATAAAAAAGTATTTTATGAAAAAGCCTGAAATTTTGTTGTAGTCACCGCTTGCTCTTCCTCGTTTCGATGAGAATAATAATTATGAATACAACCACCGTTCTTCTCGTGAGCGTCCTCAGAAACTTCTTGTAAGCTGCTCAACCAGAATTAAAAAAACAGCGAGTTGCAGAGCGGACCGGAGAGTTTGAAAAAAAAAAAACGAACCGCACTTGTCGAGTGCCTGCACCAAACTCAACAAATACCTAAGACAAACAGTGATTGACAAAAACGGTTTTTTTTTTCGTCAACCAGTTGCCCAAGAGCGAGTTACAGAAGCGAGAATGATGATATTATCATATTGTTACACATTCTACGGAGTTATTTAGGCGAATATAAATTTTTAAATAATTTTCAATCTTTTTGGAGTTTTTTCCTTGTTTTGGCTTCTTGTTGGAATGCTGAATTCAAGATATAATCATTTAATTATGGATTACTTGGTTTGGGTTGGGAAATGGCTGGACACGTGTAACTTGAGACCCTAATGTGGCCATTCACCTCTGTCCAGCAACTCCTATCCCAACCTCCACGTGGTGCCAACCGGAATACGAGTAACTTTAGCGGAGATCGGGTAACCAACACCGGTGGAAACTATGGTCGTATGCTGACTGGGAAGGGGGTCGTACGCGGCTGTATCCCCATAGGAGCTGCGTACAACAGCGTCTGACCTGGAGCGGGCGGCTGAATTATGGAATGCTGTATCCCGCCAGCTACACCTAAGATGGCAGCCCCATCAGCAGGATGTAGGTATCGTGACCCTGGTAAGGTAGCATACCGAAACCTTTCATCAACCACGAACAACGAATTTAGAAATACGGAACGAATCAATCGGCAAAGACCTAGGCTACGAACACGGAAAAAGATTAAGGTAAACGATTGGAAATTGGGTACTTGGAACGTCCGATCTCTCAATGAACCGGCGCGGGCTGGCTTGCTTGCTCGAGAACTACAGTGGCAGGGAGTCGAAATCGCAGCGATTCAGGAGGTTCGGCGGCCAAATTCCGGAGAAAGGGAATTCCGTGCAGTAGACCCTATTGCACGCACTTCTTTCAAGTACCACATCTACTACAGTGGCGGCAAAGCAGCGGAACGGGGCATCGGTTTCGTAGTGCTGGGAAATCAGAAAACAAGAGTCATCCGGCGAATTCTTCAACTACAATTTAATCAACACCTACGCACCGACAAACGACAAATCCGATGAAGTCAAAGATGAGTTCTATGACAAGCTTGAGCGAATCTATGACAAGTGCCCAAAACATGACGTAAAAGTCTTCATCGGAGACGCAAACGCACAGGTTGAGAGGGAGGAATTCTTCCGTCCGGTCATTGGAAGGTATAGCCTCCACTCGCCAATCAATGAAAACGGCCTGAGGTTAGTAAACTTTGCCGCGGCCAGAGGAATGGCCATATGTAGCTCCTATTTTCCACGTTTGAATATTCGGAAACACACCTGGAGGCATCCAAATGGAGAAGCCTGTTCCCAGATCGATCACGTACTGATTGACGGTCGGCACTTTTCGGATGTTACTGATGTTATGTCTTTTCGGGGACCAAACACTGACTCTGACCATTATCTCGTCGTTTGTAAGATCCGCACACGGTTGTCGAACGTGCTGAAAACTTGCACAGAGAGGACGACGCGTTTCAACATCCAGCGGTTGAAAGCTGATGGCGTGGCAGCAGAATACGCCAGAGAGCTGGATCAACGGATCGCAGAACAGCAGGAGGAAGGAGTGGAAGACATAAATGGGCTGTGGAGCAGTATCCACGGCATCGAAACGACTGCGAGAGAGGTGGTAGGTACGATGCGTGGAAGACAGCGTAATGGTTGGTTCGATGCCGAGTGCCAGAGAGCGACAGCTGAGAAGAACCGTGCCAGGAGCCGCATGCTCTCTGCGACTACGCGTCAGAACAGAGAGAGGTACAGGGTGGCAAAAGCTGCCGTAAATAGAACCCACCGTCGGAAGAAGCGCGAGTACGAGGAGCAGGTGCTCGCCAGCGCAGAGGACAGCTATGCTCAAAACGACGTGCGGAGATTCTATAGAACTGTCAACAGAGTCAGAAGCAGGAATTTCCCTGTGCCGGTCATGTGTAATGACAATGACGGCAATCTGCTTACTGATAAATCGACGGTTGCAGCCAGGTGGAAGGAGCATTTTCAGGCGCTATTGAACGGTGAGGAGCCGGATAAGCAGAACAGGAACAGGATGACGAGTTGCAGCTGCGAACAGGGCTTTCTACGGACTGCGTAACCAGCTAAGGTCCCGTAGTTGGCAAACTCGCACAAATCTAGCGCTGTATAGGACGCTGATACTCCCGGTGGCCCTTTGCGGACATGAAGCATGGACGCTGAAGGAAGCTGATCGACGAGTGCTCGGAGTTTTTAAGCGTAAAGTTCTGCGATCGATACTTGGCGGAAAACTGGAAGATGGAGTGTGGCGCAAACGCATGAATCACGAGTTGTACCAGGTATACAAACATACTGATATAGTGAAGGTAATACAGCGGGGCAGAGCCGCCAAAACTATCTTCAGTAGAGAACCAGGAAGAGGCCGTCGATTTCGTGGTAGGCCTCGCACGCGGTGGAAGAAGATGCACGATCTGCTCGTGTACGAGGAGACTGGAGAACGGCTGCCCAAGACAGAAGAAGCTGGACATTTCTAATTCGTTCGGCCCTAGACCGGTGAACGGTCCGTTAGCCACCAAAGTAAAGTAAGTAAGTTACTTGGTTTGATTTCTATAAAGAAATTTCGGCGATAAATTTTGTATTATTCTATTTTTAATCTTCCAGGTATTACACGAAACAAATATTTGCTATTTTTGGTACGGATTTTATTTTGTGCAAATAAAAATCGTACCAAAAATAGCAAATATTCGCTTCGTCTAATACCTGCTTCAGACATTCGTTTGCTTGTTCCCGATTAAGAAAACATCTTGACATTTTCAAAAAGGCCCATCTGAAATTTGCATTAAAATCTTTGCTTTAGTTGATAATATAGTCTTGAAAAGCATGATGCAAAAACAGCCGAATTGAAAAGAGTCATTTATTCCCATTCGATGAGCTACCTTTCATTGTAATACTTGAAGCTTTGCAGACTGCGATTCATTTGTAATTTAATTAGGCAGCAAACAAATTACATCCGGGATTCCGCAAAAAAAAAAATACAGTCTGAGCTAAAATATACGGTGTTTGGTAGTTACAGTGCTCGGTAGTGCACAGTGCATACATTATTCTATTTAATATTTAAGCGGCCTAATTTAATTCCATAGTTTTGCCCAGTTTTAACAACGATACATATTCACTAATCGTTTCGTGAATGCTAATATATATTTGTTAATTCAGATAATGGAGGGGAACAAAACTACTTCATTGTCTTCTCATGTCTAAATTATCACAATGGGCTTATAACGTACCCTGAACGCGTATGATTTAGTTTAAACTAACATAAAATTTCACACACACGGTAGAAAAGAAAATCCGCCACTGCAGGGCGGATTTAATCAGACACTTTTTCGCACCTGCATTCATTCACAATACATTCGAAGAGTCTGACGTTTTCTGATTGGTTGCAAGCTGGTTGCTTTTCAATAATTCACCACCACTGTGTTTGCTAATCTCGTTGGGTAAATGTTATGCAGCAGTGTGACACATTGAGTTATGCCACTACGCTGAGTAGACTCCAACTTATGACTCACTGCAATCTGGGTGGAAAATTGGCTGCAAGGATGCTGCTCCAATATTTGTCGATCACTGTCACGAAAAGCGCAAATTGCAAGTAGTTTCGTCATGGTTACTACCTGATCAGTAATCTGTTCCGGTAGTAGAAATCCAACAGCTACAGTCGTTTAGCTCATGATGATCTACATTCACGTACCGCAAAAACGGCATCATTCACCGTTCGCTCACTCGCTTGGGTATTCTGTTTGTTATTTGCACTCATTTCGAACGGATGCGTGGTTGCGCGGAGTATTCGTAATTTTTGCTTCGTTCATTGTTTGTGCAATTTCCATACCAATCAGAGCCGTATAGAACCGATCATGTGGAAGCTTTCTTTTATTTTGTACATGTTTGCCTTATTCTACCGTTCACTATAGGAACTCGAATCTTTGCCGTGTTTGAATCACATACACACAAACACGAAAATTTTATTACAACACCGGCCGCAGGCCAGCCTGCGGGAGGCACAGCTGAAACGCGATGATGCTTTCCTGGAATAGTTTTGGAAAAAATGCAAGCTTATTTTATTGAAAAAATAACAAACATTTCAGAACAGTTCAAAATGAACTTCCAAAACAGGGAATGCTTGAAAAAGTCAAAAACAAATGCAAATAATAAACGATTCAGTCATATGATAATAATAATCAATAAAATTTTTACTGGGTGCAACATACATTTCATCGCTGTACGCATCAGATAACAAGCGGAATGGCTGCTGATTGTGTCTATTATGAGAAAATTATGCAACTATAAAATTATTCCTCTGCTATAGAAATGTAAAAAACAGTCAACCGCATATATTAAGAGGTTTATACGATCATGTGTTTGTCAGGGCAAAATCGCCATGGTGTCTGTGGTTCATATGAACAATTGTTTTGAATCCAGTTCTTCGAAAATATGAATACCAAATAAGCTGGCACGTAATAAGTGGTAGAAACGAGTGTACCTAATGCTATGTGCATAAATAGACGACAAAGATTGATAGTTATCGCTTTAATGTACAGACTTCGCATTAGAAAATAATTGCTAGTCACCGAGTGACGCACTTCAACAACCATGCGTCTCCATCAGTTAGAGTTTGAATGAAGGAGCCGCTCGAATGGCAAACTCAGCAAAGCGAATAGAAAACCACCACCAGAGAGAAGATACGCCCTGTCAGCTTGTCAATGAACCGTCCAGTCGTCGTCGTCTCCGCTGCCGTAATCGTCTGTCAAACGTGCAACCAAACCAAGAGCGAACGCTTCCAAGTGTGCCACAAGGGTATTTTCTTCAAAAACCCAACCGTATTGAGACGTCGCGCCTCGCCTTTGCAACCGCATACAGTACGCACATAAAAAATCATTGGCTTATAAACGATTTGTACACAATCACGAAAGGATAGTCCACAATCGGTTTCGTTCGACCGACCGTCCAGTCGTTCGGAGTGCGTCAATATTTATTTGTGTTTTCCGGTCACGTTGCGTTGGCTCGCTTCATGTGTGTGGCGTTGCTCATTTTTTCGCCTCTCCTAGACGGCGTCGTCGACCGAGCTATCCCAGGGCTACACAACAGCATTCCGAAACAAGACCGGAACCAGGCCAATACAACGTAAGCAATCAACCAAAAAACATCGAAATTGAATGAAAAACAAAAATATAAAATTACCTGACGGATTTCCCCTCGGCACTTCCAGCAGGCAATCGGGGACGTGATTTTGATTACCCGCTGGGAACGCGAGCATGCGGTTGGTAACCACGTGATGAAAGGCTGTTTTTATGACATACTTTGCTAGTTTACACCGATCAAATAACACACACACACAATGGGTGAAGATTTTTGGATAAGCTTCCGTTGAAAATTGTTTGTAACGATCGGTCGGAGTGATTCATACTACATTGTTAGATTATATGTAAATGAACATTGCTTTCTTTTCAAAGCGTAAGCATTTTTAACAAGCGACTGTAAAAAGTTGTTGCGATGAACAGTTCACCAGACAGAACAAACCAATTGAAGCGAAACGATTCGAAGCTATTCGTTACGACGACCCCAGCGATAAACGCAAACGACAACGGGCTTTCCACAGACGACCAAGTCCTCCATTTTCAAGAGATTAAAAACACCACAATTGCCATCGGTTGATTTGAAATTGGATCGGACGGCAAAGTTGGTCTCGTTTCGCCATAATAGTTTCGACAGAGGTTTACGATTATTATCGTACCGACGCGTAACGGTAATAGATCGGCCGAGATAATGACGCTTTAGCAGCATATGTAGTGTAGACCTTGGGAATAGCGTAGGAGGGCCGTTCGGTGGAGCGTTAGAAATTATGTGGAGAATCATAACCCAGACATTAGCTTGAAACATTTCATCCAATGATGAAAACAGGGGTTTTGTTTAGTATAATAATCTTAACAGTTAAGCTGTGATTGTTGAGCTCAATTCTATTTGGTTTATATAACTTTTTTACGTTGAAAGAATTAAATGCATTAAACTTTTGATTAGCTTTGATGTGGTAAAACTCAACATGACAGCACTTGAAGCAATATATTTACAACATAGTGGATTGTAGAAATTGCCTCAATTCAAATTTAATTCAATCTAAAATTATTGATTTTTTTCGACTTAGCTTGAAGATAACATTCTGTAGCTTTTCTAAGAGAGTGGTTGTTTTTTTTCAATCTTAGCAATTTTTCGTTTTACATGAATTCAATTTAATTCATTGTGAAATTTATTCTTATGAATTGTTGGCTGCGAAATTGTAGTGAAAATGTCGAAATCGGAACTTTGGATTATGTTGAAATTGTGTACATGTTTTTGGCTGGAAGGCACTTTTGTTTTGGTAGCTTAATCGCTAATAAGATGTTGTTCATGGACGAAATGTAGCAAATGAATTTCTCGTCTTGAAAAATGTATACACCAAAAAGAAGTTGCCTTTGTTCAATAGTTAATAAATATTTTCATATAAATATGCAAAAACTAGCTCATTTAATATTTTCTACCCGTGTGAAATTGATGTGATTTGGAAACCACTAAAACTGATCACTAAACAATTTTTGATATTTTTTTAAAGAACACAGCTACAGTTTTGAGATTGCAAATTTCGCTTTGGTAACTATACGTTTGCTCCAAGCTGATCTCGAGGTACGATGCTGGCCTAACAAGCCAGCCGTTGTATGTTCGAGTCCCGGCTCGGGAGAGACTGTTAGTGTCAGTAGGATCGTAGCGCTAGCCCCGCAATTGTTCTGTACACTTAACAGTCGGCTGCGAAGTCTGTGTAGAGTAAAACAAAAGGTCAAATTCCGATACGGAATGTAGCACCAAGGCTTTGCATCTGAGAGATAATAATTAGCATATAGTTTCAATATAAACGAAGAGTTGAGTTGAAAGTCTAAAATCGTTAATTCAGTTTCGCAGCATTCAACCAATCACAAACTCGCTTCAATAGCTGAGAACAGGACGGTATGCATTGTTTCTTTCTCTAGACAAATCTTTAACACTAATGCCCTAATCAAAAGATAAAGTTTTCCCGTAACTTTCAAATCAAATGTGTTTTGTGTCGAGTGAAAGCAGATTGAAGCAGTTAAGCACGCTCAACCACGCAACAGTATATCAAGTTAAACCTGTAACGACACTAGTGAAAAAAATTGCCCTACAGCTCAAATTGGAAAAAAATTAAAGATTTTAACTTTTCAACCATTCATGTGAATCTGTGCTTTTTGCCAAGTCGGAAGTACATGAAGACTTGACTCAAATTTTGTATTTGAATTATTTTTTCGTCATCTAACTTTTCAGGCGGCGAAAAGCCCGACGAGCAACGGTTAAAAAGAAGAAGCTGAGGCATATGGGCTTCCTCGATTAGATATCCGATCGATTAATGTCGTACTTGACCGGTAGAAGCGCATTCGTCCAGGTGAACTCTACACGCTTCAGAAAATTCGACATCCCGTCTGGAGTTCCACAGGGAATTGTATTGGGACCAGGGTTGATATTTGTTCACACTCTTGAGTGAAAGTGAAAAAAAGCATCCATAAACGTTATTCTTTTACAATCCTTTCAGAGTTCTCCTTTCCCGCTTTTTGCATGGAAGTGAACTGTCAAAACACCCCATTATATTTCATGTGATGAAAGCAAGACAACAAAATCAGTTTATCAGTTAACAAAGATTGTCAAGGCATCGGTCAGTGTCAGTGAAAAAACGTTTCGGTGAGATTTATTTTGATTGAGTGGAGTGTTTGTTTTTCTTTTTCGCTTTGAAGTGAAGATCATTTGGTTGGATTTGTCGTCAAATTTTATTCCGTAACCGTGAACGATGCGCGCGATCTATTTCATCTGAGTATAACAGCACGTTACTAGGACGAAAATCTAGTGTATCTGAAAGAGTGCTGCGATCATTGGAAGTGAAAATTGAATATGATTGGCTGTAATTTTCGAAGAATTTTGCTGGGGAAAATGACTTTTATCAGCACTGATTGGGACCGCTGATTTTTGTCCTTTTCATCAACGACTTTTGCCGAAAAGTTTCTTCTGGGAAGCTGCTTTCCGCTGACGACCCAAAACTCTTCCGAATAGTTAGGTCCATGTTGGATTGTATTTATTTACAAATGGGTATCAACAGCTTTGACCTTGGTGCAAGGAGAACAAAATGTATGTGAACATTAACAAACACAAAGTGATCACTTTCAGTCGCTGTCATATATCGATTGATCATCTGTACAACATCGACACAACTCCATTGGATCGTGTGCAGTCTATCTGCGATTTGGGTGAATTACCAATTCAAAACTCCGCTTCAACCAACACATCATCCATTAGCGCCAAAGCTTTCTTGATCCTTAAATTCATTTGCCCCAATGTTTCACAATTTATCGACGTGTACGCGCTTAAGGCACTATACTGTTTTTTGGTAGTTGGTACGCACCCAAGCAACAATTGAAACATAATAAAAAAATAAATTGTGATCATTTGTTGCACTAATGAAATTCTGAGGTTTTAGGAAACCTTTTTTGTTACTACGATGAACTTGTAAAGAAACAAGCAACAACTAAAGTTGCATCGCTGCTTCAAAAATCTTCACACCAACAACGTAATTCGCGAGGTTAGATTTGTTGTTGAAACGTATAAACGGCATTTGAAAACCTAACCTTCACTGAATAGATCTAGTGGGTGGAGCATATAGGTTGCCAACGTGATGCTTGCGAGATACAAAAAACAAACACACCAAAATACTTCTAAAAGTTGCTGTCATGTTATGAAGCCATGTAACAGCAACTTTTGCTCGATCGTTCGCCTTATATTTGTTTTTGAGATGAGGTTATTTACTGCGTTGTAACTTTATGGTATTTAGACTAGAAGTCGAATGTTGCAATTGGCTCCACCTTCTGCGCTTTTTTTACCATTGTATATGAAACTGAGATGTAACTGCAACTTAATTTCGCATAAGAATTAGTTGCTGTGATGCACAAAGTTTATTATCGAAACAAATTTTGCTGCTTGGGCAGTATCCTAGAATAAGCTGTTCCCCTTTCAGATTATTCGCATTGAGCAAGTTCAAAAAGGTTTTTACGTTCTGCTCTTCGTCATCTACCGTGGAATGATCCTGTACATCTTTCCGACTATTGGAATTGCTCTCAACAAGGCGGCTAAAATACGTCAGCCTAACCAACAATATTGACTGCTCAGACCTTCTTCTGCAGATTCAGTTTAGATACCTGACAATGATTTCCATACCCGTTCACATGACGTACTATGGCTGTAACAATCCGCTCGATTCCTCCCTGAAAAGATTCAACGTCGTCTGTGATTTTCTTGATTTTAACTTGACCAGAATAATTTTTAAAATAGGATTAAAAATGTAGCGTAAACCTGAAACAGACCGATTAATGTAATTGCCATTCAGAAATTGCAAAAATGCGTCATGGTCATGGACAGCGTATGGCATCCACACTGACATTATACCATCGATTGGCGCCAAAAATAACACTTTGCTTCAATATGTTTGCTCATACCCTAGTTGAAAATTTGCCCGCCCTTTTTCAAGTTATGTCATTCTCTTAGTTTCGCGAGAGGCAATATTATTTTGTCCAGTATTAAATAAGAATGTACGACAAAAGAAACCCTACAGATCCTGGATATTGAATGATTTGAAAAAAGAATTAAATTTTTAACAAAAAACGAATGATATCAGTAGAAATATGGAGTTTTTTTTTTTTTTTTTTAAATTATCATTTTTGATTTGGATGAAACTTTGCACAGACGTACTGCCGCTCATAGCAAGTCCGTCCCATTTGCGTTTTTGTGCTGATGAGAAATCGGGAGTTAAAAATCGTTACGTTTTAGGAGAAATTTTGCACTTGTATGCTTTTTTAATTAAGACAGTCAACAGAATTTGTTACTACAATGGCAAACAAATACTTTTGCGTCAAAAAGCGTGCATAAACATCAAATCTTGATTCAATTATGTTGAAAATCTTAAGCTGGGACCCATATGCGAATACTTTTACGATACCTAGTCAGAATGATAGCATATCAGTCACATAGCCACCTACGACCGGTGATAAAAAACAAACTACTGCAAATCGATTCCAGTGCTAGGCTTGCATTTGGAACAAATCCGTCGCTATTCGATCGACAAATGGCCTTCTCTCGTGCTTCCACAGAATGATTGAATGATTTTAAAGCGAGAATCATTTCACAATGTGGTTATAACTGCGCCATCCACTTGTTTTTATAATTGATACTATTGATAAATTCAAAACCATCTCAGGTCGAGGAACTTGTTCTAATTTTTTTGAGAGCGCCTACACGTACGTGGCGGGGAAGCTTCTACACATCAGTGAAAATAAATATGATGGAAACCCCCCTATCAGAAGACCTATATTCTCTTGTGAAAACAGCTCAGAAGCGTACCAAAGTGTTCGATATAACTATTGACGCAGTCTCCAAAACGAAATTCACCGTTTCTCAATATGTGTTGAATGATTGTTACCCACGGCCCAACATGGATAAAATACGAAGAGTAGTATTTACTAAAGCATGCTTTAACTTACAGTGCCGTGAGTAGTAACATATCTAATGATGATGACCAAATAAAATTCTGTTAACCGTTAATGAAAAATGTTAATTATGAATAAAATGAATTCAAAAGATAATTTTCAGAAGGTGAACCAAAGACGATATTTGAACTATAGCTTGACGTGGTTTAAGCAAATATTATGGATGTTATCACTGGAGTATATGAGTCTTATTTTTTCAATCGAGAACCAATATTTAAATGCTGGATAGAAGCAAATTTTTTTTTTTTAAACAGAAACAGTAAATAGTAATAGATAACAAAGATGCTGATTTCATACTAGAACAGCAAATATGTATGTTAGTTCGAGGCAGTTCTAATTTTGTAATTCCCCATAATCCAGGTTTGAATACCACATTCGCATTATTTTCAGAAATCGCAGGACCTAGAATTATGAATCAGCATCAAGTCTTTTTTACGAATTTAAGCAAACTTCTACTAACCTCAGATCAGCATTACCAAGAAAAAAATATAACCATTGACGAAAGTTGTCAATTCAATTCTATCTCAAATGCATAATCTGAAAATGAAGGTTTTCGAGACATTTGAGAGATTTGGATTTTCGGAGTGTAGACGAAAACATTATTCTTTTCGAAGGCCTAGGCTGTACTATGAAATCTGAAATAAAGACTTTATAAAACTTCCTGCGATAACGAGAAATGGAATAACATATTTGCACTTTGTCTTAAATTAGAAACCAATATTTATATCTTATATGAGCGTAGTGTATCATGTCATAGGAATAAGTGACTTTCCACCTGCGCACACTAGTAAACGTGTATAGCCATGTAAAGTTGCTTCAGTTTCATCCAAACTCACTCGATGTTCACAATTTTTTAAATTCTTAGTCACGAATAAAAGTATATTTAGAACCTAATTTTACACATCAAATAAAAGTTCAACTGAAAAATTTTCCAGCTGTTCAAAACGTAGCATTGCAAACAAAACAGCAATTTTTTTTATGTTTTCTGCATCTGCAATATCTGCATCGCTAATTGTGTTACATTTGCACACTGTGGGATCAGGTTTTGCTTCAATGCTCCCCGAAAGCTGTAAAAGCTTCTTTTTTTCGCAAATCTGGGTTCAACGTACAATTGATTATATATTTTGAAGAAAGTGTGGACGGAAGCTTCGCAAGCAAGAAAAGAAGCTAAGTACCTAAGCATTGCAATTTTCTCTAAAATTAATTTATTTACACCAGTTAAGACGCACTACGAAAAGTGTAAAAATTATGCAAAGATGTCGATGATTGTTGATTTCCTTTGAGAAATAAATAGCGATACGAAGAAAGAGGGATAGAGAAGAAGGAAAAGCATGGAGAGAGAAATAAATTATCCAGAAAGTAAAATATCCCATGTCTAAAATATACTTTGGTCAAAACTCTACAGTTCAAGCAAACAATAAAAACTCGCACTCAGTATGATTTTAAAAGAGCTCCGGGGCTTTCATTTGAGCATGCGAACATCAAAATCGGAATATGCGTACTGTAAAAAGGGTGTTTTTTATGTTATTTTTTTTGTTCGATTTTGATATACTACACATAAAAACTACATATTTACACATCTATACATACAGGCACACATTCACATGCATACAGAAATTTTTCAGTTCGTCGATCTAAGTCGATTGGTATACAACACATGGCCCTCCGCGCCATTTTGACTTAAAAGTCAAATGTCTCATATAAAAAATACTCTTTGATCAATAATTCAAAATCTAAGCCACTAATCGAAAATCCACTCGGTAGCATTCTGGGGGAGAACAGTAGCTTTCGTTTGCGTATAAGATCATCAAAATCGGATATTGCGTTCTGTAAGAAAGGTGCGTTAGTTTTTTGCGGCACATACATACAGACAACATACATACACACACACATACACACACATACACACACATACACACGAACAGACATTTCTTAGTTCGTCGAGCTGAGTCGAATGGTATATACGATTCGGCCCTCCGGATCTTGGATCTATTTTGCGTTTTAGGACCGATTTTATAACCTTTGTTTAGTATAACAAAGGTAATATAACAAAGGTAAAAATAGCTAAGTGTAGCAACTGGTGGGAACTTCTCTTCGAGAAAACAATGTAGTATCAGCGAGACAAGAACAGTCGCGATTGTTAAAAGGCGCTACACAACGCCATCGTCTGTTGTAAACGACGAGAAGAAGTAGTTTCAGAATAATTTTCGAGTTAAAACTGACTGACCGCAACGGCGACACTAGGAGTGGAAGCACCGAGTGGCAGAAACGACTGGTATGACGGGGAGTGCGAGGCAGCGGTGAATGAGAAGAACCGGACCTGGGCGATATACCTGGACAGGTCAACGAGAGAGAACAAGGCCAATTGCAAACGGGCACGGAACGACATGACCACGATTCTCAGACGAAAGAAGCGCCAGCAAGAGGATCGTGAGCATGAGGAGCTGGAGCAGCTATACCGTGCCAGTGAAACGCGGAAATTCTATGAGAAGGTAAACCCGTCCCGTAGAGGCTATGTGCCGCAAGCCGACATGTGCAACGACGCGGATGGGAACCTTCTCACGGATGCCAGCGAGGTGGTCGACAGGTGGAAGGAGTACTTCGATGGATATTCACGAAGTTCTTTGTGAGATCGGGAAGCTGAAAAACAATAAAGCCGCAGGCAAAGACGGACTGCCGAGCGAGCTCTTGAAACATGGAAGAGAGGCGCTGGCTAGAGCGCTGCACTGGGTCATTTCCAGGATTTGGGAGGAGGAACAACTGCCAGACGAGTGGATGGAGGGAGTTATTTGTCCCATCTACAAGAAGGGCGACAAGCTGGAGTGCCGCAACTACCGCGGCATCTCGCTTATCAATGCCGCCTACAAAATACTCTCACAGATCCTGTTCCGTCGTCTATCACCTTTAACCAGGAGCTTCGTGGGCCAGTACCAAGCGGGTTTCATGGGAGCCCGTGCCACCACGGACCAGATCTTCTCAATCCGACAGATCTTACAGAAATGTCGCGAGTACAACGTGCCCACACATCACATCTTCATTGACTTCACGGCAGCCTATGATACAGTCGATCGAGAACAGCTATGGCAGATCATGCACGACAACGGATTTCCGGATAAACTGACTCGATTGATCAGAGCTACCATGGCGCAAGTGATGTGCTACGTGCGTGTTTCGGGGATACTCTCGAGTCCCTTTGAATCGCGCAGAGGGTTGAGACAAGGTGATGGCCTTTCCTGTTTGCTGTTTAACATCACCCTTGAGGGTGTGATCCGGAGGGCGGGCATCGACACGAGGGGCACAATTTTCACAAGGTCTGTTCAGCTTCTGGGCTTCGCGGATGACTTCGACATCATATCACGTAACTTTGCGACGGCGGAGGAAACTTACGCCCGACTGAAAGCCGAAGCTGGACGGATCGGATTGCGGATAAATGCGTCGAAAACAAAATACATGCGAGCGAGAGGCTCCAAGGAGAACAACATCAGCCTCCCAACTCAAGTCTCTGTGGACGGTGATGAGCTTGAGGTGGTCGATGAGTTCGTGTATTTGGGGTCACTGGTGACCGCCGACAATAACACCAGCAAAGAGATCCAGAGACGCATCCAGGCAGGAAATCGTGCCTACTTTTCACTCCGGAAGACACTTCGATCGAATCGAGTGCGACGACGCACGAAGTTGACGCTGTACAAAACCCTGATAAAACCGGTAGTCCTCTACGGGATCGAGACGACAACGCTTCTCGCGGAGGACCTTAACGCTCTTGGAGTTTTTGAACGGAAGGTGCTACGGACTATCTACGGTGGAGTACAAACGGACGACGGAGAATGGCGACGGTGCATGAACCACGAACTACACATCCCATTGCACACCTGGCGAAAGTTAATAGGTTGCGGTGGGCCGGTCATGTCGTAAGGATGCCGGACGGCAACCCTGTGAAATCACTTCTCTTCAGCAACCCTGCCGGCACCAGAAATAGAGGGGCGCAGCGTGCACGATGGCTCGACCAGGTCGAAGGAGACTTGCGGGTGATGAGACGCCTGGGGAACTGGCGAAACACAGCCCAAAACCGAGCAACATGGCGACAAATTCTTGATACAGCACGATCTGATTGATACAGCACGTCTGATTGGTAAGGTAAGGTATTTTAGTATTTTTGCACAGCTCTGGGTAGAATAACATCATTCTGGATATAGTTTCTATTGAAAACTCAACCATTGCACAGTTTTTTTTTTATTTTGGCGTTTTCGTTCGATTAATTGAATAGTGATTCAAACCAGAAAGTATATTCATATATTTTTTAAGCTTTTAAACAACGCATCTTGTGATATAGAAAAATGGGTGATCAATTCACCTAAAAGTTAGATAGAAAATTTCCTTCTTCATTTGACTGAGATAGACGCATAGTGTCTTCAGCAAATCTGTTACATATTACGAACCATATGAAGTTCTCTTTCAAAAGGCACTAAAAATCCCAATTTTCGATCTAACTTTTTCCTACATTTTTTCGAATTTTTAAACCTTCGACAAAGTTATCAGCCTTCCAAAAATGCATATTTTTGCAAAAAAATATTATGTTTCATCTATTAAATAAACCTAAATTAATCCACCTAGCGGTCAGACTCAGCATTTCTCATTCAAACTTATTATTTGTAAAAAAAAGATTTACATGAATGCTTATATCCAGGTTCATTAAGCAGACAGTATGTGAAGTAAAGAGAGCGAAAAATAAGCGAACTGGAAATATGATACAGATTTGAAAAAATATACCGCATCCCGACGGGACTTGAACCCGCAATATCTCTGTCTCCGGCATGGTGTTTTGACCAATTAAACTACGGGGGACGGTGGTACTGTTCCACAATAAAATATGAAATTTGACGTAATGTTAGTGCTTAAGAAATAGCGAAATAAAAGAAATGACTCTTAATTTCGAACAATTAAATCACGAGCGATACCGGAAACGTTCAAATAGTACAATACCACATTTAAATCATGTTGAGGCCATATATATTGATCAAAGCAGGTATAGTTTTGAATAGTCTTTGAATTTCTTTTCTTTCCAAAATTTTTGCACCACATATCAAATTGTTATGAAGTTTGTTATTTGTTTATTTGTAAGTTTGAGAGATGACTCGTTTGTATGACACTGGTTATGTTCAAATAAGTCGTGTCATCTTTGAGAAAATAGACTTTCGTTGTTTTAACAATTTCATAAAATTTCATCAAATGAAAAGGGAACGTATAGGACAGCCAACATTTGAAACCACGTGTTCAATCATAATTCATCAGTTAACCCTTAACTAGCCCGTTCATCTTATATCAATATTGTTCAAATCGGTTGTGTAGTTTCTGAGATAATGAAGTTTCGTGATTTTCACATTTCGATAAATTACAGACGAAGTTACAGTCTGATTACAGCAAAATTCAATAGGGTGTTATGAGGCAGCTAGACCTTTCATCTGACATTAATTTTGTGGAAATCGGTTCAACCATTATGTAGTCTTTGGAATATGTTTCTTTTCATACCTGGATTTCACATTTTTAAACATAACAGGCAAAGTAATAGTCCGATTACAAAAGAAATCAATAGGGTCTTATGGGGCAGCAAGACCTTCTATATGACACTGATTTTATGAAAATTGGTCCAGCCATCTCTGAGATACATGAGTGAGTTTAAATAGTCTCCAGAACACGTTTATTTCCATAAATTCTGAACCACAGGTTCAATCTTCATAAAATTCAAAAGTTAAAGGTTTTTTAGGTAGCCCGTTCTTTTGAAATTAATTTTGTTCAAATCGGTTGTGTAGTTTCTGAGATATTGATGTTTCGTGATTTTCACATTTTGATTTATAACCTCTAAACTAGAAATCAGATTACAATAAAACTCAATAAGGTCTTATGAGGCAACTAGACCTTTCATTTGCAATTAATTTCATTAAAATCGATTCAGCCATCTCTAAGAAAATCGAGTGAGATTGGGAGAGCGTTACATACACACACATACACACACACATACACACACACACATACACACACACACACACACACATACGGAAAATGCTCAGCTCGTCAAATTGAGTCGAGTGATATACGACATCCGGCCCTTTTGAGCACTTTTATACCTTTAGTTTTTGCAGTGATTGCTATACCTCTCTAGGAGAAAGGCAAAAACTAGCTATTTGCCATATCATATTATTTTCAGGGGTATTTGCACGTTCACCATCTCCAAATCTCGCAATTATTCACAAATGGCAGTTCCACCGTCAATTAAGATACAAACTTTCGTCTTTTAAAGTCTGTAGACAGCATCCTCGATTTATTTTTATTTTTAAATTCATTGGTGTTGTTTCAACTACGTCATCGATTTTATTTCTTCTGTTTTCTGCTTGCGGCTGAATGAAGAAAAAATTTTAATAAAGCCTCAATTTTCATGTGTTTTGAAATGTATTGAGGAGATATTATGGGTATTCATGTCGAGCTCGTAAACAAATACCCAACCGTATAAATACTCACCTCCATTGACGAGTAATGGAAGATACACAGTTTACGGCTGCGTATTCGTATACGAGCTCGATGTGAAGACCCCTATTATGTGAAAGGGCTATCAGTAAACCACGTATACACATTTAGGGTCATTTCTGATTCCTTTTCCGTTACCTCAGAAAATAGCTGAAAATCACGAGAAATTAATTTTTTAAGCTGCTTGAGATATGTATGACACCAACACCACAACTTCACAGCTTTATGCAAACACTAGTACCTAACCTACAAATCAGTAGTGAAATTTATGTTTCACTTATGTGAGAGCTCTCCCTCTTCCAGAGGAGGGAGGGGGGGTCAAGTTACCATTGACATATTTCTTACTCCAAAAAACCTCATCATGTCAAATTTGATTCCATTTGCTTGATTAGTGTTCAAGTTACGCAGAAGTTTGTGTTATATTTGTATGGAAGCCCTTCCTACCACAAAAAATCAAAATAATGGTCGCAGTGGTCCAAATCTCACAAAAAAAAGCCCTCCCTTTAAGGAGAGGGAGGGGTCTCGAGCTACTCTAATAACCTTTTTCGGCCTCAAAAACCCCTACATACAAATTTTCACACCGATTGGTACAGTAGATTCCACGTCATTAAGGATCATAGACAGACAGACAGCTAGAATTGCTTTTTCATATGATTGAATTTCTTGTAGTAATTTAAATTGCTTTTTTTTTTTTTTTTTTTTTTTTTAAGGGGGGATTTGTTAGTAGCTTAAGTATTTATGATAAATATTAGTAAATAATGAGTATGTGTGTCCAATCACAAATGGTGACTTCTCAACACTGTTAGAAATTTGTAATTTTAATTGTTAGGATTTGTTTGCTTTCGCAATTAGGACTAATCATTCGTAGGGATTTAAACCTACTTGTCAGAAAAGGGGAAGTAAACTTACAACTAACTTAATTGCTAACTTATTGGCTATAAAGAGAGCTTATCGTAGCAATTGAGGATTGCAACGATTTTTGTCGAAAATTGTTAATAATTTTATTTGACATAGCTTCTAATGGTTCAACACCAGTAAGTCTATGTAATTCGAGTGTACCAAACCAAGGAGGACGCTTCAAAATCATTTTCAGAATTTTATTCTGAATCCTTTGGAGCGTTTTCTTCCTTGTTGAACAGCAACTTGACCAGATCGGTACAGCATAAAGCATTGCTGGTCTAAAAATTTGTTTGTAAATCAAAAGTTTGTTCTTTAAACAAAGTTTAGAATTCCTGTTAATGAGAGGATATAAACATCTCGTATATTTGATGCACTTGGCTTGTATACTCTCAATGTGCTCTTTGAAAATAAGTTTTTTATCATAAATTAGTCCCAAGTACTTAACCTTGTCGGACCAACTTAAAATAACCCCATTCATCTTGACAACGTGATTATTGTTTGGCTTGAGGAAAGAAGCCCTAGGCTTATGCGGAAAAATTATCATTTGAGTTTTAGAAGCATTGGGAGAGATTTTCCACTTTTGCAAGTAGGAAGAAAAAATATCTAAACTTTTCTGCAATCGACTGCATATGACACGAAGACTTTTTCCTTTTACGGAAATGCTTGTGTCATCGCAGAACAATGACTTTGTGCATCCTGGAGGCAAATCAGGAAGATCTGAAGTGAATATGTTGTACAGGACTGGACCCAAGACTGAACCTTGAGGTACACCTGCTCTGACAGGAAATCTATCAGATTTTGAATTCTGATAGACAACCTGCAGAGTTCGATCAGTAAGATAATTTTTTAAAATTTTGATTAGGAAAATTGGAAAATTAAAAGTTTGCAATTTCGCAATCAAACCTTTATGCCAAACACTGTCGAATGCTTTTTCTATGTCTAAAAGAGCAGCTCCAGTGGAATAACCTTCAGATTTGTTAGCTCGTATCATATTAGTAACTCTGAGCAATTGATGAGTTGTGGAATGCCCATGGCGAAATCCAAACTGTTCATTTGCAAAAATTGAATTTTCGTTGATGTGTGACATCATTCTGTTAAGAATAATTCTCTCAAACAGTTTACTTATTGAAGAAAGCAAACTGATTGGTCGATAACTTGAAACTTCAGCTGGGTTCTTATCCGGTTTTAAAATGGGAGTAATTTTTGCATTTTTACATAATTTGGGAAAATATGCAATTTTGAAGCAGCAATTGAAAATTTTTACTAAAAATTCCATTGTGCTCTCAGGGAGATGTTTGATTAGTATATTAAAGATTCCATCGTCACCAGGTGCTTTCATATTTTTGAAATTTTTAATAATTGATTTAATCTCATTCAAGTTAGTTTCAATTATTTCTGCAGGTAAAAAATTCTGGGAAGAAATTAAATCAAATTGACGTGTGACTTCATTTTCAATTGGACTCACAAAATTCAAATTTGAGTTATGAACACTCTCAAACTGCTGAGCAAGTCTTTGAGCCTTTTGTTCATTGGATACAAGAAACCGTTCACCATCTTTTAAAACTGGAATAGGCTTTGACAGCTTCCAAAATGGTTTTGAATATGGTTTCAATTTTTCAAATTTAAATTGCTGATTTAACGTATTGAATTACTGGTTTACCATCTTTTATAACAAAATAATAACAAAAAAAATTCCCGATTTTATCACTTTCCCTATTTTAACACCCCAAACATCATCAAGGGGGTTATATAATCGGGTGATCACTGTAGTACCAAAAAACTGCCAGGCATCAAGGTTTGAATTTTTGTCCTATCCTCAGATACACACATATGTGAATAGCTTAGTTTTCTTGTAATTTATTAGTACAAAGTATTGGCAGAACAAATAGCGATTACAAAAGTTTCTAAAAATCAGTTTTCGCTAATAAAGAGCGCATCTTTTATTTCTTACGTTTTAAATGCTCAAGTATAGTAAAATTCAATCGAACCACTCATCAAATATCACTAGGTTAACTGGAACATCAAATTCTAAACTTGAAGACCATAAACTATTATAAACATCATATATTTCATAATTATTATTGGCTTTGGGACTCACTTGCAGTGATTTTTTCTATGGGCGGCAGCGTATCTATGGGCAGAACAAATGCCGTTTTGTGCTATTCTTTATATTGTTAGAAACACGACTCATTTTCGAGAAGTTATTGAAAATTGTTATGCTGGGAAGATATTGGTGATCTGTTTTTTTCCTATCTATTCTTTTATTTTATTTTTCTTCATAATAAAAATGCAGCATTGCCCGTATGTCATGAGTAAATTTAAAAACGGAACAGCGAATTGGCGTGAAAATATGTGCGTAGAGTTTTTAGGGCCGGGGAAGGAAATTGTGCTAGTTTGAGACCCCTTCCCTCTCTGGAAGGGATAGCTCTCATACAAATGAAACACAAATCAAGCAAATGGTACCAAATTAGATATAAAGAGGTATCAGAGCGCATATACATATCGGATGGGATTAACCTGGCTTTCTCAGTCTTTTGGAAGATATTATACGACAATCTGTGTAAATGGCCCGACGTTTCGGCCGTTTTTGGTGGTCTTTTTCAAGGAAACATTAGAACTTTCAACTACATGAAAGCCCTACAGGACTTCTTACCATTTCACAATGGTCCAGAAACCAAATTTAGGGGGAAATTTGGGTCTAGAGCTCTATATCAATGTATTAGAGAAAAACTTTCTTCTACAAATTTGTTACATATGATAAAGCGCTTATTGAAAAATTATCGAAAATTAGGGTGACCAAAATTTTTTATGCAATCAAGTTTATAACTTTTTTATTTTTGTAGATAGAAGAAAAATTTGTTCTACAATGTTATAGCTCCGTTAACTTTAAGTAACTTTGTACAAAAAAGTGTTTTTCTATCTTTGAAAACAACCGATTATATTGAAAAAAAAAAACACATTTTGCGCTCTAACTTCTTGATTTCAAGTTTCACCTTAAAACTGTCTTTGAACGACTTTTAGAGCTTTTTAAGAGAAACAATTTGCAATGCTGATATCGTAAATATCTCAATTCTACTCAAAGTTATTGAAGTTCCTCTTAAAAAATATGCGTTTTTCATTTGTTTGTCATTCTTTCTGAGGCAAACATAAAAAATATCTTAAGTTTTAGTAAAGCGGGCAATGTATGCAGTTTGCGAGGATGCGAAAATGAACGGGAATAGAAGGTGTGACTTTTAGGCTTAGAAAAAATTTTCCCTCGTCCAGACGGGACTCGAACCCGCAATCTCCGTTGTCTCTGGCAAGGTGTTTTGGCCAATTAAACTACTGGGAAAGGTATAAATAGTTCTAAACCAAAGTTGAATCACCCTCTACTATTGTGTTCCCGTATCTCAGCACGCCAACGATGAACTGCACACACTGCCCGGTGGGAGTTTTTTCTTTTTTCTAAGCCTAAAAGTCACACCTTCTATTCCCGTTCATTTTCGCATCCTCGCAAACTGCATACATTGCCCGCTTTACTTAAACTTAAAATGTAAGTCATATGACAAAAATGAAATTAGTTCGTAAAATAAAAAATATCTCTTGATCTAATTTTGAAGGGCATGCTTGACTCTATTAATGGAGGAATTTTTAAAAATGTGTTATTTTTCAAATTTGTGTAAATTCAATTTAAAAACATGACAAAAATTTCAATAAATTTATATATTATTCATATAAAAGCAGGCAAATTTATTTTTTGGTCTTTTTTCTTATGACTAGAAATAATTATCTTTAATTTGATCCAAAAAGATTGAAAATTATTAAAAGTTATGATACAAAGATAAAAAGCTAGATACTTGATTGCAAAAAAAACACTAATTTTTGATGATTTTTCAATAAGCGCATTATCATATGTAACAACTTTGTAGAAGAAAATTTTTCTCTAAAATATTGCTATAGATCTCTAGACTCAAATTTCCCCCCGATTTTGGAACATTGTGCATTGGTGAACTTCTGGATTGGTGAATTTCTGGACCATTGTGCATTGGTGAACAACCATCTAGACAAATACAACTAAACTTCCCAAACTTCCCTTGAAAAAGTCCACCGAAAACGGCCGAAACGTCGGACAATTTACAAAGATTGTCGTATAATATCTTCAAAACGGCTGAGAAAACCAGAAGGAAAGTAAAAGCTTCCATGCAAATCAAACATAAATTTCTGCATAACACAAGAAGTAATCAGCTTAAATTGGTCGAGAATATATCAAGAGGCGAGAAATTAGCTCCACATGCCATTTTGAAATCCAAGATAGTGACTTCTACTCTCTGGAAAACAGTCCAAAATTGCCCAAATTTGTGTTTTGATATAAAGATGCAACCAGAAAAATCTCTTTTGAATAGTTTTTCAAGGAGGCATCCCCCCTTCCAAAAAATAATTCAGTTCGCTGCTTAAGCATCCAACTACAGAAATTTCCTCGAAACAACTGTAAACGATTGGCAATGGAGAAATACCAGTTGAGGTTTTCGTTAGATTGATTTCATTTTCGCAATTTTTTAACCCCTTAATATCGAGGAAAATAAAACTCATTAAGAATAAGTTTCCGAATATCTTTCAGAATCATTTATTTCAATTTTATTGTTTATAACGAAATTCGTGCAAATCACGTAGAAGTAACCTATCTAACAAAAACACGGTGCTACATTTCGACCTTCTATTTATTAAACACAGACTTCGCAGCCAACTGTTTAGTGTATAGAGCAATTGCTGGGCTAGCACTACGATCCTACTGACACTAACGCTCTTTCCCGAGCCAAGTCTCGAACCTACGACGACTAGACTGTTAGGCTAGGATCGTACCTCAAGAACAACTAGGAGGTAATGCGCAGAAATTTGGACCAACCAAAATTATGTAATGGGACAAGATTAAATAACTTTTTATAATTTTAATGGAAAAAAATAATTAGTTTTTATTTTTCAGGGTTTAACCTTTGTTATACTAAAAACAAAGGTTATAAAAACGGTCGAAAAACGCAGAAAAAATCCATGATCCGGAGGGCCGAATCGTATATACCATTCGACTCAGCTCGAGGAACTGAGCAATGTCTGTTCGTGTGTATGTGTGTGTGTATGTGTGTGTGTGTGTATGTATGTTGTCTGTATGTATGTGCCGCAAAATACTAACGCACCTTTCTTACAGAACGCAATATCCGATTTTAATGATCTTACACGCAAACGAAAGCTACTGTGCTCCCCCAGAATGCTACCGAGTGGATTTTTCATTAGTGGCTTAGATTTTAAAATATTGATCAAAGAGTATTTTTTATATGAGAAATTTAACTGTTAAGGCAAAATTAATGGCACAGAGAGCCATGTGTAGTATACCAATTTACTCAGATCGACGAATTGATTAGTTTATATATGTTTGTGCATGTGTGCCTGTACGTATGTATGTGTAAATATGTAGTTTATATGTGTAGTATATCAAAATCGACTCAAAAAAGAAAAATAACAAAAAAAAACTCTCTTTACAGAACGCTTATTCCGATTTTGATGTTCGCATGCTCAAATGAAAGCCCAAAGATCTTTGAAAATCATACTGAGTGCGATCTTTTATTGGTTGCTTGAACTGTAGAGTTTTGATCAAAGTATATTTCAGACATGGGATATTTTACTTTCTGGATAATTTTTCTCTCTCACTGCTCTTTCCTCTTCTCTATATCTCTCTTTTTTCGTATCGCTATTTATTTCTCAAAGGAAATCAACAATCATGGACAACTTTTCATAATCTCAAATTATGAAAGGGTAAATAAATTACCCTTAAGCTTTTTCTTAAAAATTTGAACCAGATTTTAGAAGAAACTGCAATGCTTACTTAGCTTCTTTTCTTCCGAAGCTCCCGTCCTCATTTCTTATAAAATATATACTAGATTGTACGTTGAACCTAGATTTGCAAAGAGTAAGAAACACTTACAGCTTTCGGGAGCCAAGCATTGTAGCAAAATCCCACAGTGTGCACATGTAACACAATTAGCGATGCAGATATTTTGAAAAGCTTTACCAAAGATGTATAAATCTATTTACGTACGAATGTGTTAGTGCCACCCGTTGAGATAAACACAAATAAATCGCTGTTTTGTTTGCAATGCTACGTTTTGAACAGCTGGAAAATTTTTCAGTTGAATACTTATTTTATGTATTAAATTTGTGACCAGGAATCTAAAGTGGCTGGTGAACGTAATCGGCAAAATTAGGAAAAAGTGTTGAAGCAACTCTACATGGCTATACACGTTTACTAGTGTGCGCAGGTGAAAAGTCACTTATCTCTATGAATGATACAATATGCTCATGTAAGATATAAATATTGCTTTCTAATTTAAGACTAAGTGCAAACAGAGTATTCATGTTATTCAACTTCCCGTTATCGAAGCAAGATTTAAAATGTCTTTATTTCGGAAGCCTAGGCCTTCAAAAACAATAATGTTCTCGCCTACACTCTGAAAATCCAAAATTCTCAAAGATCGTGGAGAACCTTCATTTTCAGATAACGGGTTGGAGATAGAAATAAATTGACAACTTTCATCAATAGCTATATTTTTTCCTGTATAATTCTAAACTATATTTCGAGAGCAGGTTTGTAGAAGTTTGCTTCAATTCGTAAAAAAAACTTGATGCTGATTCATAAATCTAGGTCCTGCGATTTCTGAAAATAAAGCGATTAAGTAGAACCGCATTAAACTAACATACATGTTTGCTATTCTAGTGTGAAATCAGCATCATTGTTATCTATAACTGTTTTCCCACGTTAGATAATCCCAAAAAAAAAATCAATTACTTCTAGCCAGCATTTAAAAATTAGTTTGTGATCGAAAAAATAAGACTCATGTTCTCCAGTGATAACATTCATATTATTTGCAAAAACCACGTCAAGCTTTAATTCAATGATCGTCTTTGGTTACCTCCCGAAAACTATCTAACTAACTGAAACTATCTGAAAACTATCTTCCATTTCATTCATTATTGAAATTGGACTTATGATGGTATACGATTTGTAAGTGACTGGCCAAATATGTATAAAGTAAAGTAAAAGTTAGTATAACAAAGGTTTCTGCACCACTATGTAGATTAATTTAGGTTTTTTTTTTCTTAAGAAAAATTTTTTTACGGCGTATATTTATTTAGCAAAAACAGAATTATTATCTACGATTTTGCCGAAGTTGTCACACCTATCAAACAAACCGTCCTGGCCCTAGAATACGTCGCGTAATATCGTAGAGAAACAGCTTGAAAAAAAAAGACTGCAGTGGATAAGGTTAAGCAATCTGAAACTTCTAGGTATCACATATGCTGCAGTGAAAAACCATTTGGAATGAAAAATATCATACTTTGATTAGATTCGGTTAGCTATTCCCGCCCAAGCTTATCTGTTCTGGATACAGAGCGACCCATATATCAGAACGGTAATAGCTAATTCTAAAACTCGATTTAAGCCGAAAACTTCCATTTTTATTTCACCTGTCGGTTGCACTGCCCCAAGACCAACAGACAGTATCGGTCGCAAACAAAACAGACAGATAGACAGAGAGAGAGAAAAGTATGGAGCAAAAACGGGTCAAAAGTGTCATCGTATCCTATTTTATGACTGTACAGAAATTGAAACTGAATCTCTGCTACATGATTCCGGGTAGCCCCTGCAGGCTGAAACCGAGCATGGCTGAGCAACCTGGAAACAAATGACAAGAAAAAATAAAACGGCAAAGAAACGTGCTGGTAAAATGTTTGCTTGAGCGGATGTAATATTCCTTGTTCTTGGCTGTTGCGGGATTCCGAAGCCGGTGAGTTTCGTGTCGGCTCAAGTAACGCGCTAAGGGTTGCTTCGGGATGCTGACAGCCAACCGGAAAGCTCCACATAACAGTCGACAGGCGAAAGCGGTACCCGGAGTCTATATTAGGATAAACCCGGTTAAAGTTGGAAGTTTTCTCTGGAATCAGGTAGCATGAAAAAATCAGAACGCTGTAGCTGTAGAGTTGTAACTTAGATCAAATCAGTGCCCGAGACGTTCGTGGTACAGCTCTATGACAGCTTGTTATTCGAACTTGGCTACCGTTGCTTTCGGCAATCTCTCTTCAATTGATCCTGATTTGATTGAAACTTCAAAAGTTATTTGATTGGCTTTTAGAAACAGTAAAATTGGCTTTTAGAAACAGTACGATTGGGCTTACATTTCTGACAGGTACTGAGCATCGATGGTTTCATGGCTCGGTGATTTGATTAAAAACTGCGGGAAGGACTTCACTCACGCTAGCTTTTCAGTACCAAAAAAAACGCTCTGTGAACGATAGCTTTCGGTTGCTGTTCAGGGGGTAGCGCTAACGTGACAATGAACGTGAGCTTAATTATATTAGAGAAAGATTAAACATTCTTCAGCTCAGCTACGCCTGGGCCTGGATGGCGTCTGCTTTGTTTGAATGAGCAGGAATTTTCCCATTGGCAGTCAAATTTAGCTTTGCCAGTCATCGCCGGCTTCACCAAGCTAAACCGCTCGAAGGCAAAAGGAGACCGAAAGAAATTTAAATGGTCGAGCTTATTGGTAATTCGGTTGGGCTTTACTTCAAATACCGCTGGACTTCCCTATTGATTTTCAATTATTTATTCCAGTTTCAATATCTGTCTTGTGAAAAGTTTCTCGCCCCAAGAGAATGTTGTTTTATGCGAAATTTGGAACTGTTTTCGTTGTTTATAATTCACTGTTTTCCTGTGCCGAACACGCATCAGTACTGGACGTGTTTGGTGATCGGTCCGATAGAGTATAAAACAAAAGACGTGTGAACAAGTGTTGGCATTGTTTGCCTGGTCGAGTGAAATAAATCCGGGTTCAAGGTCGTTCCTTTGTGCAACTGTTTCGCATCGTGACTGCCAGCTGGTGCGTAAGCCGATTTGGCTGCTGGCTGGATTGTGCTACAGCAGTGGACGAGACACAAACGAGGAAAAAGAAGAAGCCATCAGTGTCAGCAAGTCGTATCGCTGTGTGGAGTGATCTCACACCTGGCTCGCTGCTGGTGGCTGTTTGGTGCTGCTGTATTGGTGCTGCTGGCTGTAACGGCTGCTACTTCGAACGATCGGACAACCAACCTTACTGGAAGGGAGAAATAAAAAGGTACGTGTTCTTGTCAGCGCTAGTGTGCTAAACATAGCGCGATGGATGTAGATCCCTCGCCTCCCGCGCCACCATCCCCGAACCCCTCTGACCCTGACCCTTCTGTTACCCCCTCCCCTGTTCATCCTTCAGTCCCCCCTCGCCCCAGGCTTTACCCAGACGGAGCCCAGGGCAGCTATACTGTTTATTTTCGGCCAAAGGCAGGACCGAAATCGAAAAAGTTGAACCTCTTGCAGATTTCTAAAGACCTGACGAAGGAGTACAAGGGCGTGACCGAAATTTCCAAGGTCCGGCCTAACAAGCTCCGTGTCGTGGTCGGTAACCTGAAAGAGGCCAACGATATAGCTTGCTCTGAGCTCTTCACACGCGAGTATCGCGTTTACATACCCGCACGAGACGTGGAGATCGACGGTGTCATAACCGATTCGAGTCTGTCCGTCGAGTGTATACTGCAAAGTGCCAAAGGGTGCTTTAAGAACAAAACGTGTCCCGAAGTAAAGGTGCTCGACTGCAAGCAATTGCGGTCAGCATCGATCATCGGTGGCAAAACAGTATACACTCCGTCAGACTCGTTTCGAGTTACGTTCGCCGGGTCTGCACTACCAAGCCACGTCTCGATCCACCGGGTTCGTCTCCCTGTGAGGCTCTACGTGCCCCGCGTCATGAACTGCCTGAATTGCAAGCAGTTAGGCCATACAGCTGCCTACTGCTGCAATAAGGCACGTTGTGGCAAGTGTGGGGAGTCTCATGCGGAAGATTCTTGCAGTGTTAACGCTGAAAAGTGTATTCACTGCGGAGAAAATCTGCATGAGCTCTCGACATGTGCGGTGTACATGCAGCGCAGGGATAAAATAAAACGGTCTCTCAAAGAGCGTTCAAAGCGTTCCTACGCTGACATGCTGAAGAAGACCGTTACCACTTCTCCCGTTACTTCGAACCCCTTCGATCTGTTGCCCTCTGAGGAAACCGATTCTGACGATTCACCAGCGGGAGCATCTTACGCCAATCCTGGGGAGTCTAGAAAGAGGAAAAGTGTTTCCTCTCCTAAACTTCCCAGAAAAGGTCCTAAGATTTCTCAAAGTGAAATGAAGGTTACAAACAAACCAAACAGTGCTGCGGAAAAACCGAAGCAAACTCCTCCTGGGCTGGCAAATTTAAAGTCCCAGAAGGAGTTCCCAGCACTGCCAGGAACATCTAAAACCCCAGTTGCTCCTTTTACACTCCCAGTTGATGAAACAAACTCTGGATTAGTGAAATTTTCTGACATTGTGGACTGGATTTTTGAAACTTTCAATGTACCCGATCCAATTAAAATTTTTCTTACAGCATTCCTCCCAACAGTTAGATCATTTTTGAAGCAGTTGACTGCCCAATGGCCTCTCCTTGCAGCGATTGTATCCTTCGATGCCTAATTCAACTGCGTATATGAAGGATTCTATCTCTGTCTTACAGTGGAATTGTAGAAGTATTTTACCAAAAATTGATTCGTTTAAAGTTTTGATAAATAAAAACAAATGCGATGCATTTTCCCTTTGTGAAACTTGGCTTACTTCAAATATTGATCTCAACTTCCATGATTTTAATATTATTCGCCTTGATCGAGACACCCCATATGGAGGAGTACTTTTAGGGATTAAAAAGTGCTATTCTTTCTATCGTATTAACCTCCCCTCGATTCCAGGCATCGAAGTTGTCGCATGTCAAATGACAATACAAGGTAAAGAGCTTTGTATTGCCTCAATATATATTCCCCCCAGAGCACAGGTTGGGCAACGGCTGCTCTTTGATTTAATAGAACTTCTTCCCTCGCCACGTTTGATTTTGGGAGACTTCAACTCTCATGGCGTGGCTTGGGGTTCCCCATACAATGATAACCGCTCCTCTTTAATCTATAACCTTTGCGATGACTTCGACATGACTATTTTAAACAACGGTGAAATGACACGTATCCCGAAACCTCCAGCGCGCCCAAGCGCTTTGGATCTATCCTTATGTTCGACGTCGCTACGGTTGGATTGCACATGGAAGGTAATCCTCGATCCTCACGGTAGCGACCATCTGCCTATTCTTATTTCAATTACTAACGGGTCAACTCGCATGCGACCAATTGACATTCCGTATGACCTCACACGAAATGTCGATTGGAAGTTATACGAGGAAATGATTTCAAAAGCGGTCGAGTCGATTCAACATCATTCACCACTTGAAGAATACAACCTCCTCGCGGGCTTGATTCTCGACGCCGCGTTGCAAGCCCAAACGAAGAAATATCCCGGCGTAACGATCAAAGAACGGCCTCCCACTCCGTGGTGGGACCAAGAGTGCTCCGATGTCTACACGCAAAGATCCGACGCGTTTAAGGCCTACCAGACGGGAGGTATACCTGGCGACTATTTACGGTATTCGGAGCTTGATACCAAGCTTAAAAGCTTGGCTAAAGCAAAGAAACGTGGATATTGGCGTCGGTTCGTGAACGAGACGTCGAGGGAGACATCGATGAGCACTCTTTGGAACACAGCCCGAAGAATGCGGAATCGCGTAACGGTCAACGAAAGCGAGGAGTCTTCAAGTAGGTGGATATTTGATTTTGCCAGGAAAGTATGTCCGGACTCTGTTCCTGAGCAAAATATTGTTCGCGATGCGTCTCCGGGCCACGACGCGATAGAATCACCTTTTACGATGGCAGAATTTTCAGTTGCCCTCCTGTCCTGTAACAATAACGCGCCTGGATTAGATAGAATCAAATTCAACTTGTTGAAGAATCTACCCGGCAATGCCAAGAGGCGCTTGTTGAACTTGTTCAATAAGTTCCTGGAGCAAAACATTGTACCGCAGGATTGGAGGCAAGTGAAGGTGATCGCCATCCAAAAACCAGGGAAACCAGCTTCTAATCACAACTCTTATAGGCCGATTGCAATGCTATCCTGTATCCGGAAATTGATGGAAAAAATGATACTCCGTCGTTTAGACCACTGGGTCGAATCAAATGGTCTACTATCAGAAACTCAATTTGGCTTCCGCCGTGCCAAAGGGACGAATGATTGTCTTGCGTTGCTTTCAACAGATATTCAGCTGGCGTATGCTCGTAAAGAACAAATGGCGTCTGCGTTCTTGGACATTAAGGGGGCTTTTGATTCCGTTTCTATTGACATTCTTTCGGGTAAACTTCACCGACAAGGATTTTCTCCAATTTTGAACAATTTTTTGCACAACTTGTTGTCCGAAAAGCACATGCATTTTACGCATGGCGATTTGGCAACTTTTCGCATTAGCTACATGGGTCTTCCCCAGGGCTCATGTTTAAGCCCCCTTCTTTACAACTTTTATGTAAATGACATCGACGAATGTCTGGCAAATTCATGCACGATAAGACAACTTGCAGACGACAGTGTAATCTCTGTTACAGGAGCCAAAGCTGCCGATTTGCAAGGACCATTGCAAGATACCTTGGACAATTTGTCTGCTTGGGCTTTACAGCTAGGTATCGAATTCTCTCCGGAGAAGACTGAGATAGTAGTTTTTTCTAGGAAGCATGAACCTGCTCAGCTTCAAACACAATTAATGGGTAAAACGATTTCTCAGGTTTTGGTACACAAATATCTTGGTGTCTGGTTCGACTCTAAAGGCACCTGGGGTTGTCACGTGAGGTATCTGATGAAAAAATGTCAACAAAGAGTGAATTTTCTTCGTACAATAACCGGACAATGGTGGGGAGCCCATCCAGGAGACCTTATAAGGCTTTACCAAACAACGATATTGTCTGTTATTGAATACGGGTGTTTCTGCTTCCGCTCCGCAGCAAACACACATTTGATCAAACTGGAGCGAATACAATATCGTTGTTTGCGTATCGCCTTAGGTTGCATGCAGTCGACCCATACGATGAGTTTGGAGGTTTTAGCTGGAGTACTACCATTGAAAAACCGCTTCTGGAGCCTGTCTTCTCGTATTCTAATCAAATGTGAGGTCTTGAACCGTCCCGTGATTGAAAATTTTGAAAGGTTAATCGAACTTAATTCTCAAACCCGTTTTATGACATTGTATTTCAATCACATGTCCCAAAATATTAACCCTTCTTCGAATATTCCAAATCGTGTCGACTTATCAAATACTTCTGATTCTACTGTGTTTTTCGATACATCCATGATAGAAGAAACTCGTGGAATCCCGGATCATTTACGCGTGCAGCAGATCCCTAAAATTTTTTCCAATAAATATCGAAACATCAACTGCGACAATATGTACTACACTGACGGATCACTTCTTGATGGGTCCACTGGCTTCGGTATCTTCAATAACAATTTAACCGTCTCCCATAAGCTCGATAATCCTGCTTCTGTTTACGTCGCAGAATTAGCTGCAATTCAGTACACCCTAGGGATTATCGAAAAAATGCCCACGGACCATTATTTCATCTTTACGGACAGTCTCAGTTCCATTGAGGCTCTCCGATCGATGAAAGATGTTAAGCACTCTCCGTATTTCCTGGGGAAAATACGGGAACATCTGAGTGCTTTATCCGAAAAATCTACTCAGATTACCTTAGCGTGGGTCCCTTCTCACTGCTCGATACCGGGTAATGAGAAAGCGGACTCTTTGGCTAAGGTGGGCGCAACAAACGGTGATATTTATGAAAGACCAATTGCCTTTAATGAATTTTTCGCACTTGTACGTCAGAATACGATCATCAGTTGGCAAAATGCTTGGACCAGAGGGGAATTGGGAAGGTGGTTACATTCCATAATCCCCAAAGTATCGACGAACCCGTGGTTCAAGGGGTTGGATGTAGGTCGGGATTTCATTTGCGTGATGTCCCGGCTTATGTCCAATCACTATAGATTTGACGCGCTCCTCCGTCGTGTTGGGCTCGGGGAAAGTGGTATCTGTGCCTGTGGTGAAGGTTATCACGACATAGAGCATGTGGTTTGGTCATGCCCTGTACACCGTGACGCCAGGTCTAAATTAATAGCTTCCCTGCAGGCCGAGGGTAGACAGCCGGCTGTTCCTGTTCGTGATGTCTTGGCGAGCCGTGACCTATCCTACATGTCCCTTATATACGTTTTCCTGAAATCCATCCACGCCCCAGTCTAGTCCCGTTCCCCTCCGTCTACACCCAACAAAACGACAAGAACACGTTTGAACCTTAAGCACAAAACCAGCAACCAGACCCCGCACAATAGAACCAGGACCCAAGGACTACGAGCCTCTGTCCCAACTCAAGACATCGTGGCTCAGCAGAACGAATCCATACATGCCATTCGACGATTATCAGACGACCATTGAACAACAAAACACTGATTGGAAATCCCATGCTAGTTTTAAGTTAGACTTAATTTCAGCTCGTAGTCGGCAGCGAGGATAAAAAATTTGCTTTAGTTTTTAAGTCATCAGATATAATTGGCGCCGTTAAACATTAAATTGTATTTGTGCCGTGTCAAATAAATGTTATGTGAAGAAAAAAAATTCACTGTTTCGTTCGCCCAAATGGGTTTGATACGAGAAGTGTATTATCGTGTAATAAGCAAACTAATAATAAATTTAACTCACCGTTATGAATAAATAAATATGGAGAGCAGATTTCTACGTGAGCTATTATCTTACTTACTCTCATAATTACCTACAGCGGCAGTGCGTGATTGTCTATTGTTTATAGAGCAGGCCATCCAGTCCCTACGGTTCGCGTGGCGCCGTAATTGAACCATTTCGTATCGCCTTTGTCAGGCAAACCAATCCATGTTGAATCACGAACTTTCGCATAAAGGTGCAAAGTGGATTGCAAAGAAGTGAAAAGCCAGCACGTCTACCCAGCTGGTAATTCTTGGCATGATGGGAAAACTTCAGAATGCATTCCCAACTTTTGCTATCTCCTTTGTCTTTGTTGCACCGACAAAGGTCCTGGGTGGGATAAGGCCAACCTCTTCTCTTACGACACGTAGCAGCATCGTTCATGGGTTACGAGCAGCCTGGCGCTATCGCGTTTCCTGTGCAAAAAAGGTACTTCCACGCTAGTTGCACTCCCTGAATGATGCTACGTGATACGTGCTTCCGAGTCTATAGGACAACTTCTCACACCTCAGAACTTAATCAACACGGCTTCTTGCGCCACCAGCCGGCGCTCATATTCAGGCAAATTAACGACAAAAGAAGTACACTTTCACTTGGTGAACCTGAACGCGATTACTGTTCCTTACAGTGGCTTTTGGACTGTAATGAGGCATGAGGATGGCGTTTGTTCTCTGAATGGTAATCTGATAAGCAAAGTCAGTTGCAAAGAGATAGAAAAGATGCGAGGTGAAAAAGATTTGCATATTTATCTCTCCTCACTTTCACTTCAAATCAGAACAGCCAGTGCCAGATTAAAGCTATGACAAGCAGATTTTATTTCCCCGCTCTCAAGTACCAGTCGTCACTCAGCCATCGCCTGCCGGAAGCCAGAGTGTCCATAATTAAGTTCAACTTTGTTTATTTACAGCTGTTCCGACGACACGCAGAAAGAAACGGAACCCGCCAGTTCCATACTCCGTCGGTTTGTTTCTTCTTTCAAAATTGGATTATGGAAATTTGTTCTCCGAGTGGGCGACCATTCTTACTTGTTTAATGCTTTTATCCCATTACGAGACGGCTAGGGTTTTTTTATTTTGGTCGAAATGGTATCTCGGATCTCGGTAAAGTTTACCCAATTTAAATTTTGACTGATCGGTCGAAAAGGCAAATAAGAAGAAATGGCAGGTCTCGAGAAGATGTTGGAATGAAGTGGACATGGTCAGGAAGGAAAAGTAAACGACTAATACGATGACAATGGGATGTGAGAGTAATAAATTTGTTGCTGATAAAAGATTTAAGCAAAGAACAAGGCTGAGAAAAAGAGGTACAAAATAGTTACTGTTATCCGCATAGTAGATGAACATAAGTAAACGTACGCTTAAAAGTTGAAACAGTTGAAAGAAAAATAGCAAAAATATGGACACAAAAATGTGCACCGCAAAATGTAACATTATTATAAATTTATCCAGATCAGTCGTATAAATAAGGTTACTACTGAGTTATAAAAATGCTACGGCCAATGAACACATTTAATTTTAGTGATATACTTCATTTGGGAAAATTGATATAGAGATTTTTTTCTAGGACGGTGAAATAGACAGCTAGTGTCTTTGAGAACCAGAACCACGTGTTCATTCATAACAATTCATCAGTTAACCCTTGACTAGCCAGTTCATCTGATATCAGTATTGTTCGAAACGCTGGTGTAATTTCTGAGACAATAAAGTTTCGTGAATTTCACATTTTGATTCATTACAGACGAAGTTAAAAAGTTAGGCCGATTACAGTTAAATTCAATAGGGTGTTATGAGACAGCTAGACCATTCACTAGACACTAATTTTGTGGAAATCAGTTAAGCCATCTCTGAGAAACGAAACATGAGTGAGATTAAATAGCCTTTAGAACACGTTTCTTTCCATTACTTCAGCCAGGTCCAGCCATCTCTGAGAAAATCGAGTGAGATAGAAAAGTTGCCCATACACACACATACAGAAAATGCTTAGCTCGTCGAACCGAGTCGAGTGATATATGCCATTCGGCCTTTTTGAGCCCTTTTATACCTTCGGTTTTGCCAGTGATTGCTACACCTTTCTAGGAGAAAGGCAAAAAGAAATTTGATATCTTCATCAAAGTTGTTAAAATATCCTCAACTGTTACAACTTTTTCTAAGACACTGGTTATCTATCTCACTGTCCTAGAAAAATGAATTCATTTCTTATCATTTTCTTCAGGTGAAATATCCACTAAATCGTCCATTTTATGGCAAGTGCAATATAATAATGCCATAATGTCGACCGCATCTTATTATTTAGTCTTCCCGTGATTAGGGGCCATCCACATACCACGTGGACAGATTTTTAACGATTTTGACCCCCCCCCTCCTCTTCCGTGGACAACTGCCCATATAAATTCTGAAAAAATTGTATGGACCGTGGACATTAGCCAAGCCCCCCCCCAAAGCTGTCCACGTGGTATGTGGATGACCCCTTACACCACGGCTATTTTATTAGGTGCAAAGGATGGACGAAAAGGTCATACGAAATCAGGCGGTTTCGTACTACCGGTGAACGTGACGCCAATGTTCAAATCTGTGGGAGATACGAGAAATTTTGGTTGCAACTAATAGTCATATCTAGCAACGGAGTCGTGGCTAAACAAGTGATGATTCATGGGATCAGCCCCTTTTTCAGTGGCGGAGCGCATTTTCCGCGAGCGTTTGCCATAATCTGTGTGAGTGAGCGTAAGGTAAACTTAAAAAAAGCAATAGAAGCGTGGTTCAGAGAACCTACGGAAATTAAAAGATAAGTATTAGCGTAGATAAAATTTTGCTCGAGAGTTCGTTTATTCGAAAGACGGAAAAGATAAGTCAAAGTAGTGTTATTCTCTCTGCCCTTGACGATTCCTTTTGTGCAATCTTTTTTTGCAAAAATCTGATCTGTATATACAGATATCTCTTTAAGAGGTTTGTTCAAAAATTCATATTTTATAGATAAATTTATATAAGTGGAATCTTCGCTTGTGACCGCAGCTTCGTAAAGGCCAGTTTTAAAATTAGATAGATATTAAAATAGACTGGAGGATTATCAGAAGCTTCTGATTCCTTCTTCTCTTTGCAGTCGTGTGAGTTGCAGTCTGAATGTACGGCCATGCCTTATCAAGCGCACAAAACAGAATTGGCCGAAACCTACCCGGCCAACTATTGTTTAGTTTTACAATATAGTTTAAAATTATCATTTGTGTTATAGATTGGCAAACATCTGTCTATTGCAAATCCTCACGGACATTTTACTCGATTTTTCTCTCTTATTCCATGACTTTCCTAGATTTTCAACGAATGTTGTTACACATAAACAATTTTTATTCAAATAATTTTAAATCTTGTTGGTTGGAGTAACAGTTACTATAGTTACAATCAGCGTTGCAAATCGAGTGAGAAGCAAAATTTTTCTTCTCCTTTCTTGAGAACGAGACATCGCTTCTCAAGTCTTTTGCTCACACGCTTTAGAGATACTCTTTCTTCTTCATGCATTCCCCCGAGTGGCAGCAAGCACGCACTAGCGAACCTATACATTAGAGAAATGACAAGACACTCACCGTTAAGACAACTGTCAACATCAAAACAGATAACGGCAATGCAAAATGATACAACTCGCCCGTTTTGATGTTGACAGTTGCCTTAACGGTGAGTGTCTTGTCATTTCTCTAATGTATAGGTTCGCTAGCACGCACCGACACGAACAAACTCTTTCGTATTGCTTCTCAGCTACCGTAAAAGAGTACGCGAGTTCCTGCTAGTGAGTAGGAGTACTTGACTAAAATTGCTTGACTAGGAGTAGTGCTTGAAAAATTGTACTCGAAAACGGAAATGCTCTCTTCCCGACATGCACCGACAGCCGACGGTGGGGCAACGTGTAGGGTATCGGACTGCTTCGATAAGTTTTTTACAGCAGTCTAATGCAAAACAAGCCGAAGCGAACCGCTGCCGAAGTAGTCAGATACCCTATCTTTTTTTCCTCTGCAACCATCGCAAAGCATCTTGAATCAATTGTCTTCGGCTGGTCGTTCTCGCGAGTTGGGGAGTATATATACACGAGTACACACGAGAAGAGTAGACGGGAGTGTGTGCATATTATCTCGGGAGTAAGAAAGAAAGCAGGAAGGAGCGAGAAATAGCTTGAATGGAGAATTCTCTACTGTTGAAAGCGGCGACACCGAGAACCTCACATGAGGTGTTGTATGCTGCTTACGAGCGAGACTAACAACACTGGTTACAATAGTTATTATCGTCCATTTTATTCTGGTATTTTTTAAATATACTTTGAGCTTTTGTGTCATATGCATAGGTGCATTTTTAATTCATAGGGCTTTGGATGCATGTAATTTCTACTTAATAGGCAACACTTGTATCGACAGCATCCCCGGGTGTTTGCGTTAGCAGGAGGGAAAAGATCAATCGTGCATTATGCCTCTGTGTAAACGCGTTTCCGGACCGGGGAGTTTTACTCATATAGATTAGGGTGCCAAAAATGGTCATCTCTAATTTCAAAAGAAAAACCCATCTGCCCGAAAGAACACTAGGGTGGGACAAAAAATAAGTATTAGCTCCAATGCACTTTTCGTGTTCCTTATGGGTCCTGTAACAACTGTGTAACTTTTCAGATCGATCGGTGGAACCCCTGATTTGCGCCCGATTTTTAAAGTTTCCATACGATTTTATATGGGAAAATCCACTTTTTCAAAACTTATCCTCTAGAAATTTCCAGTTGGCTCCTAGAAGTATACATGATGTTTGTAGGAAATTTTCCTGGAAATAATTCTTCTGAAGACTGTAAGGCGCTACAAAATTTGTAGAAAAAGTTATTCACCTTAAACTGATCGAATGTCTGACGAACGGCTCAACATTGAATTTTTCCAGCAACACTGCTGCAGCATGCTGCTGTTGCAAGCTCAACAACGTGATGAGAAACAGTTTCGCGTAGAATTAAGCTTAAAAACGTGATTTTTTGCTCATAGTATCTTCGGAAAAAGGCTTAGAATATCAATCCCTATATTTTGATAGTATTCGTTGTGTGATTCATACCCCTAAAAGTGAGGAATCAGCTTTCTAAACACCCCTACGTAGTGAAAAACATTTTCGTGTGGGATTAAGCTTGAAGGTATAATATTTTACTCACGTTATCTTCATTATCGGAGAGCTTGCTTAAAATATTAATTATTAAGTTTTAATGTAGATTGATTACTCCCCCTAAAAGAGAGAAGTAAACTTTCTAATTTTTCGATTTTTTTTTGATGCCAAATGACTTAAAAATGCATGAAACGTCGAGAACTGTTGTCATTTGTGCATTTCTCCTAGAAAGGTATAGCAATCACTGGCAAAACCTAAGGTATAAAAGTGGTCCCAATGGCCGAATGGCATATACCACTCGACTCAATTCGACGAACTGAGCATTTTCTGTATGTATGTAAGTATGTGTGTGTGTGTGTGTGAGAGAGAGAGTGTGTGTGTCTGTGTGAGTGTGTGTGTGTGGCTGTGTAAGTGTGTGTGTGTGTGTGTGTGTTTGTGTGTGTGTGTGTTTACAATTCATGTATTATGCATCCAAACATCTGAGCAGGGAATAATGAAATTCTTTGTTATTAAGGTATGTTAAGACCATCTCCCATCTGCATAGAGCAAGCTCCACACACGCCTCGATGAACCACGCATACTGCCTTGTGAAAGTAATTTTTGTAACTGACCGATTGCATTATTTTCGTTTTTTGTGTGCTGCCAAATATTGAAATGGAGAAAAGAATTCATTTGACATTCATTTGGCACTTCTTCCTTTCGACTTGTGCAAGCAGTGTGAAGACCGGCATACAAACAGGTTCGACAAAGTATGTCGAACGGTAAATCGAGCAGACTTTCGATTTCTGCAGTGGTCAAAATCAGACCGACATGTCCAATAGTCTAAACACGGTGCCCCGCTGAACCATTATTATAAAAAAAAGTCCATCAAATCCAAGTATAGGGGTCAATTCTTGAGGTCATTTTACACCTCTGGTTAAATTTAAAAAAAAATCCATCGACTGGATCTCGAAAACTCTCAATTTTAGTGTGTTAGTTAGTAAATTTCAAAATAATTCTTATTCGATTCATGCAATATCATCGAAATTTATCCAAAAACTTGCCCAAATCATTTTATGCCAAAATATACTTGTTGGTGTTGTTACAATTATGATAGTTCACCAAACGCTCACAAACATACATAAATAATCACACACGTATACATATAAACACAAAAATTTTGAAAATTATGTATTATATTTTCTCTATTAGAAAGACAAGCGCTGCTAAATGTTTGGCTTCTACTACTTTATCAAATTTTTAATTATTAGTGCGATTTCCAGGTTCTGGATAGTGAAAGAGCAGTGTATAATAAATGGTTTTCTTTTTGTCTCGAGCATGGGTTCAAAGAGACAATTTGTGATTTTTCCAGCAGCTGAGAAAAGCTACAACTTCCGTTCTTTTGAAAATACCACATCACTAACCCTAGAAAGATTAAACAAAACAATATCGCACGCTAGCCTGGGGGCTGATGCGGTCTCGATCAACTAGATTAACTGAGAGAATTCGTTATCGATATTGTTTCCGGCACATTTTGCATGTTGCACGTACAACGATACACCGTGCCCCAGTGCTGAGTCGAGAAAATTTCCAGCTCGAAAAGATCCTCGACCAGATCGGGCATCGAACCCGATATCACAACCGTGTGAGAGAGCTAACCGACCGTCATGTCTAACCACAGAACCACGGGGACCACTCTAGAAAGATAGTGTACGTCAATTTGACTCCTCGCCCCAGTGACATTAACCTCTTCGTTTTCAAATAGTGCAAATATGTTCACGTTTTTCAAAAAACTGAATTCTGATATTTGGTATGTATCGATGTGTTAGCACCATAATGATCACTCAATATTAAATTTAAAACAAAAACTTGCATTTTAAATGATTTGAAATTTATGCATCAATTTCAAGTCAAAATAAGATTATCTTCCCTGGGCTAAGTAAGTACCCTGTAGCAGAGTTCTGCAGAGACACTGGAAGAGGTCTTGGCCATCACAATGAACAAGCTTCCGAGCCTGTTTATTTAAACGTGATTTGGCAACTGAACAAAACTCCAGATTTACAACGATCGCTTATTAAGTGCCTTGATTGAGTATAACAGTAATCACATGTGATAGCCTATACTGCCTTTCTTGCATGGTTGACGTAAAAGCCAATATGTCCAAAATGCACTTTTTTGTTGATTCGATTTCTTGTTCTAAAATAAATACAATAATACACACTTAAACGAAACTTTTTTGTTCTGAAACATTCGAGAAATATTAAAAACTGCGTAACTACCAATTAGTTTTACTCCTTGCAAAATGAAATTGTTTAAAAAAATCGTATTATTCGATACACAAGCCAGGAAAAGGAGGCTAAATTTTCTTATTGTATATATATTTTTTAAATCACTCCTTCTAATTGTAATATATATGAATACGTGTGTGAATATTTGTGTGTGTATGTGAGTGCGTGTTTGAGTGTGGGTTGGTATGAAACACAACAAGTTTAAATTAATTTTCCCATTCAATTCACAGAACGTAACATTTAAAATAAACTAGAGCCACTAAGTCATATCAATAACACACTTTTGTAAGTCAATTTGGAGAGTTAAGTTAGTGGTGAATTATCATAATTGTAGCAACACCACCAAGTATATTTTGGCATAAAACGATTTGGACAAGTTTTTGGATGAATTTCGGTGATATTGCATGAATCGAATACGGATTATTTAGAAATTCATTAACTAACACCCTAAAATCGAGATTTCTCGAGATCCGGTCGGTAGATTTTTTTTAAAATTTTAACCAGAGGTGTAAAATGACCTCAAGAATTAACCCTCATACTTGGATTTGATGGACATTTTTTTATAATAATGGTCCAGCGGGGCACCGTGCTGAACGTACCTTTAGTGTACAGATCTGCCCAACTTTTCCTTGACTGCCAATTCGTTAATCCGCCAGCGAACGAAACGAAAATACACCACATGCTTTGATCATCCTCCAGTCCGCGTCCCTCATTATCTAAGTGGGCGAGTGAGAAAATCCCTAAATTGGTCTCGAAGATGTTCCGAAGCCGATGCTAAACGCTTCGCTTTCAGTATAGCAGAGACCTGATACGAAAGTCTACAACTAATACACAATAATTATAACGAAATTTCAATGACGTTCAGTAACAATCACTGGATTTCAACTTTTCTTTATTATTTTATAAATTCTACATTTTAACCGAGAAAATGCACTAATTTAACTCAATTACATTTAAATCCGATTACGTATACTCTTCAAAATCGTATAAATATACTTTCTTTCGAAATATCACGCGGGTGAAATATTCCACGTCCGACCTCAATCGTGGCTTGCTGCGATTGCCACCTGTTTCTATTAACACTGGTGTTAAAATTAATTCCGAAGTGTATACCGTTCTTCTTTCTGAAAAGAAAGGACATTACGCTCAATAACTACACAGCAGAGGTCACTGCAGTTTATTTTTATCCGTGTGTAACTTTTTTGTCCTGAGATAAAAATTGATGAAAAGCAGAGTATAACTTGATTACAGTGTATTATTTACATGTTTAAAATTTCATAACAATCGGTTCAGTGGTTATTGATGATGTCATCGAAACAAGAGGAACATCGCCAGAGAATTTTGCGCGCCGTCATGGAAAATCCGACTGCGACCAAGAGGATCGAAGGCAACCTAGCTGTATCTCGGCTAGTAAAATCATTTATGTAGTCTCAGACGATCGAGCGGCGAGCTGAGTGTAAAAAAATTGAATACAGCTGACCCTGTGTAGTCCCAGATGGTGTTGAATTATTTCTAGCGTAATCCGAACCTTTCGATTCGAGACGCAGCTCTGAAGACAAAGTGTTCCTCCCTGGTCTTTCAGCAAACCATGAAACGAGCTGGGCTTCATGTATTCAAGATCCGGAAGGCATCGAACCGGCATGATCAACAAAACACGGCGGAAAGAAGCTGTATGGAGAGTGATAACGAAACCGATGTGTGTGGTTATGGATGACGAAACCTACATCACAACTGAGTAAACCGTACTCTGAAATGGGTACGGGCACCGAGTGCCTCCAGAAGCGACTGTTACCCTTCCAGCGGTCCCATGGAGGCGAGACATTATTTGGGCCGGACCTGGCATCATGCCATTACGCGCGATCGACGTTGGATTGGTACCGAGACAATAACTTTGTTTTGTACCAAAAACCGCCAACCCCCAATTCACCAGAGACCCGATCAGTCAAGAATATCAG